>NC_140488.1:88363347-89563347 GCF_964271855.1 Acomys minous | reverse complement strand
AACTTTGATTTAGTAAACACTCGTTTTTCTTTTCATATGCATATGAGCTTTTTCTCCTTAAATTCATTTTTAGTAAGTTGATTGTTGGCATGTAAAATGGAGGTTGTCTATTGAATATATATTCTTCTATTTTACTGAGCATTTTATCAGAACTCAATAGTAGAGTCTTTCAGATATATTTTTTAATGATTTACATTTAGGAATAATTTGATTTCTTCATTTTCCATTTGTATGATTTTTATGACTTTGCCTTTTTTTCTTTTGAAATCGCTCTAAGATTTTACGATGTTTTAATTTAATATTGGTGAGATTAGATGCTTGTATCTTGTTCCTGATTGGTTTAGCTAATAATTTCAATATTGTCCCTTTTTTTTATGTTTGTTTAATAGAAATAGTTTCTAAAATAGTTTTTCTATTTATTTCAATAAAAAGGTCATCTTAATACATGAAATTATAATTTATCATACTGTGTTCATTTCAGAAAACCAAGTTACAAAAATATTTCTGTGTGTGAAATTGTCATGAATCCCATAAATGTAAAAAAAAAAAAAAGCCTAAGGATAATGGAATAGTAATTTAACAGGTGGACCATGAGTCAACATATATTTTATTGTAACAGAAATAGTACAAATGCATATTCTATATTAGTGTTTTATTTTGAAATTTGATCAAAAGGAGGTTCTTCTCTTACACAGTACATCCCAACCTTAGTTTCCCTCTTTCCACTCCTCAAAGTTTCCCCTACCTCCCCTTTACCCCAGATCCATTCTCCCTCCATTTTCCTTCAAAACAGAGCTTCAAGAGACAGCAACCTAACAGGACAGAAAGAAAAGACATAATAATGCAAGGCTTTTGAGGTTAGAAAAAGCATCCCAACGAGAGGAAAAGAGTCCCAAGAGCAGACAAAAATGTCAAAGACATACACTTCCCACTGTTAGGAGTCCCTTCAATTCAACAAGCTAACAACCAACATATATATAGTGAACCTGGTACAGACCCTAGTAGGTTCTATTATTTCTGCTTTGGTCTCTGTGAGTCCATGTGAACCCTGTTTAGGTGATTTGGTGGCTCATGTTCTCCGTTGTCTGTGACTCCCACTATCCATCCTCCTCTTCTTCTATGAGGTTCCCAATCTCCAATGGAAAGCACCTGATAGAGACCCCCAATTTAAACTCTCTCCATGTATCTGTCTTGTGGGTATCTGCATCCACTCCTATCTACTGTCAGGGGAAACCTCTCTGATGACAACTGGATAAGGCAACACTCTATGAATATAGCAGAATATTATTAGCAATCATTCAATTAACTTTTTTGTTATCAGTCATGTTTGGTTCTATCCTAGATGTATGGGCTAGCTAGTCTCCAATTCCTGGACATCCAGGCAGTGTAGGGCATGGGCTTCCTCTCCTAACATGGGCCTCAAGTTAGACCAGACATTGTTTTGCCACTCCCACAAGTTTTTTCATGTGGGTTGAGGGTCTTGTTGCTAGGCTGGTGCCCAGATGTCTTTTTTTGTAGCCTTTAAAGTACCCTCCTGTGCTCAAGAGACTGTAATATAAGGATGAATACTCCATGCAGGCCTCAGGTTGTTGAACTCTCTATACTCAATGAGATTTGTGGATGCTGGCCTTGTCAATGTCCCTTACCTCACTGTCAGTTTTCAAACAATGACACTCGTTCCTTGCATCAGTCTAGAATCTATGAGAGTGACCCTAGTGTGGACTCCTAATAATTGAAGTATAGTGTTTTAACTGGCAATCCTTTGTAGGCAAGCAAGGCTTCCAGTGGTGGGACTGAGTTACAGTCAGTTGAGTCATTGGCTGATGTAGTCACATGAGATTCCTCAACAACCAAGGCTGACATTATTTTAGTTTTTATTGTAAAAATGTATAGCTCATTTAAGACAGAGAGATTTAGTTCTGTATATAAATTTATAGTAGAAATTTTGATTAGTAGGTTTAAAGTATTAAAACATTTTTATAATTATTTAATTATAAATTCACCACAATAATTAACATACCAATATAATGTTCCATAGAGAGAAAATGTAATTAAAATAGTTTATTATCCAAAGAATGCTACTCACTTAGATTAGCTAGTTTAGGCAATTTTACTTAGGAGAAAATGTTATAGAATGAAGTTTTTATGTGAACAAGAAAAAGAAATTAACTTTAGTGCTCATCTCCTTGGTTTGCCAAATTGCAAGAACATTTTAGGCCTGATTATTGTGTTCTAATTAGTGTCTAGAGGACATTCATGGACAAACAAGTGCTCATTAATCAGTATTTTTCCTGTAACATTGAATTGTTCATTACTCTTTCAGATTCTGAAATGTAGAAACCAAAAATTGATGTGTGCTGTTAATGTGTTTACAGATGTTGCTACCACTTATCCAGATAAGAAGTCCATCTTAATGTACATCACATCACTCTTTCAAGTTTTGCCTCAGCATGTGAGCATTGAAGCCATCCAGGAGGTGGAAATGTTGCCCAGGCCATCAAAAGTTACTAGAGAAGAGCATTTTCAATTACATCATCAGATGCATTATTCGCAACAGGTAAAAGAGGACCGCTACTATGAGGTTTCCAATTTTATGTCCATCTTTAGGTATCACTTTCATATACATGTATATAATGAATATATTTGTATGTGTGTAGGAGTATATATGTATACATTCAGAAGTTCATATGTCCACAAAGACCATATAAAACTTTTAAATCACATGTGACACATACAATATTGTCTTCAAAAAACACATTTATCAGTATGTATGATATTAAATCACCTTACCATAGATGCCATACAGTATATCTATTGTATAATGTGAAATAAAATGAAGGAGAATCTCATATATGCATTATAAAGGCTTGCCATGAATCATAATAAAGTACAAAAAAGCCAAAATAAAGGAAGAAAGAAAGAAAGAAAGAAAGAAAGGAAGGAAGGAAGAAAGAAAGAAAGAAAGGAAAAAGAATGAAAGAAATATACAGGGGGAGGTAATCCCCCTCAGGAACAGTCATAGGGGAGGGGAATAAGGGGAAAATGGGAGGGAGGGAAGAATGGGAGGATACAAGGGATGGGATAACCATTGAGATGTAATATGAATAAATTAATAAAGGAGAAAAAAAAGAAAGAAACAGGAAAGGCAGGTATTTTATTCAAACATTCATTTTAAATATGTGGTGGCAATTTTATGACTTAACAGTTTTTGATTATTGAAGGAAATATTTTAAAAGGATAAAATATTTTAAAAATGTTAACTACCAGTTTAAATCAAGAATACTTGTGTACATTATAAAATTGATTCATCACTACAATAAGTACAATAGAATTTTATTAATTAGTTTTTGTTCTCATATTCAACAGTGGGTGTCCTGGGTGCTTAATTTTCTTAAACAAAATCTGTGATGAGAAAGCCCTTACCAAATTTTTGCTGAAGGAATGGAACTTTCTTGGGTCTATATTTTTCAGTCTCCTGAGCAAGTTCTATTTTTATGATCATGAAAGTGCCATCCCATACCAAGTTACTGAACTGATAAATTCTGCTTTTATTTTCTTGGGGTTCAGAGAAAATTTCTTTTCGATGTCCATTTTTGCCAGATCATATAGTGTCATGCTATAGAACTGTTGGAGCTATGTTCCTGTGCAAACTGTATGTTAAAACATACTTTCATTTTCTGCTCAGATTGTTTCCTCTCCAGAGAGACCAAAACTGTGAATTACTCTCTTTGAGTGTATTAGATTTTACTATCATTATTTTGGTTAATGTTAAATGCTAAATCATCTTACCCTTCCCATTTAATATTCTGTTTTCTAATGAGGTAGAAAAAAGTTCTTCCCATTTACTTACTACATTTTCGCTTGTCTCTTTCCTTCTCTTCCCAAACCTCCTTACAGATCACAGTCAGTCTAGCACAGGGCTATGAGCAAACTTCATCTCCTAAGCCTCGATTCAAGAGCTATGCCTTCACACAGGCTGCTTATGTCGCCACCTCTGATTCCACACAGAGTCCTTTTCCTTCACAGGTCTGTCAATATTTACTCTGTCTTTTACAAACAAGGGAAATTAGTCCAAGATTTAACCATTCTTTTGCTTTTTTAAGTCTTTAGTGCTTCCCTCCTCCCCTCAGAGGTGCATTGTTTTTCATGCTGTTATCAGATTCTCGCACATATTGCTACTGTTGTGATACCTAAATCGGTTAATAAACATTGATTCTACACTTACAGGTGGTTCTCATAATAGTAGCTTTCTATTCCTGATATAGTTACAAGTGTCTCTTTTATAAAAATCTGCCAGTGTTTAAAAAGAAGCCAAAGCTCTTCGAAAATTTATGTATACAACTGCACCATCTCTGGACATATAAATAATAAGTACTAATTGTATTATTTGGGGAGATTTTATAGATGCTTAGGTATCTTATGTGTAAATGAAATATCTCCAAAATAGATATGTACATTATATACTTGTTTCAGAAATGAGTATATAGAATATAAATAGAATATTTATATGCATAGTATCTTATGTGTAAATGAAATATCCCCAAATAGATATGTTTATTATATACTCATTCCATAAAAATATATTCTATTTAAGAAAAATATAACCTCAAGCTCCTTGATATGATATCATACAATTATAATATATACATATATAAATCAATCTTATAGTAATGATAAGAAAAAAATACAGAAAACTTTTTCTATGTGTCCTTTAACACTTTCTCAAGAAATAATTTCCCCCTTTACAAATATGATAAGAAACCTACAAATATAAGAAATTATGACCCTTATTATATGTAAGTATGAAATTGATGTATACTAGAATTACTATATTTTCTAGCATTGCCTTTGAGAAGAAAGTTTTATTGTCCTCAGAGGAGCACTTTGAATATTTATTAAGGAAGTGACTTTTATCAAACCTACACCAGGACTTATTAGCATTATGGATCTGATCCTATTGGTACATTTAAGAGGACACATTTTAGGATGTTCATTGACTTTTTTCCCATGATGGTGGTATGCATTTAATTAGTGATCTATGTGTCAGATAATTGACAGATGAGGCTAACTATTCCATACCCTTAACGATTCTCATCAGAGGAAGTATCTCTTTGGGGGCATAGTTATACCTTCTGTCCTAGGATAATTTTCTTGAAATGATAAGTAAAAATGATTAAATTAAAAAGTATGTTTTAGATTCTTCTTTAATCTACTTTTCATTCTACATTTTACAATGACTAGTTCCATAATTTAAACAAAAGTCTTCCACAATTAAATATATGATACTGGGGCCATGTCAATTATGTTGACATGAAAAGTACTATTTTTATTGCCATTTTAAGTTTACATTTAATTTCTCTTCTCCACAAACATTCAACCTCCTACCTCTGCTTTAAGTCTCTCCCATAGAAATGACCAAGATTTAAAGGATATATCCGTAATTCTGAAACAAAGAAACACAAACCAAGACAAAGAAAGAAGAATTTTCTCCCTCATTATCACTTTACTGAGCTACATTTTCTAGGCTTTCTCTATTTTCTATTCTGGTAGCACATTTTTACCTCATTACTACTGCATTAAGGGCTTGATCAGCTATGACTCTTTAATGAAATAATTGCAAATGATCTTACAATTTTCATACTTATTTTGTTCACTTTAACTTTGTCTAAATATTACTAAATATATAATATGTCATAAAATAATCGGTGCATTTGTTATATGTAATGCAAAATGCTGAAATAAAATATGTTGATATTTCAAAAAAAGGAATCATCAGAAGATTCTTTTTTGAAAAATAAGTTGTAAGAGACCAGGAATGATGGGTCACAACTATTGATAAGGAAGAACATCAGAAGTTGATAGCTCACACAGAGTTGAGAACTTTGTTTTCATACTAACAAAATGTTCACTGATGTCTCTGGAGGACTGAGCCTACAATGTCTCAAACAAGTAGTACCTATCATACTTGAAGTAAACTCAAAATTAGTTGGAGTAGATTACACTACGTTTTATGCAAGTATTTGGAGATGTGTTAGGAAACATCAATTTTCCTTTTTATTTTTAGAGAGTATTGAACAGACAACTTTCACAAAAAGAAAAACCATTAGTCTCAATTATCTTTACAGATATCAATATTTAAAAATCTCAATTTTCTTTTTTCATTAAATATTTTTATTTGTACATATATATTTATATTATTACATATATATATATATAATAAACTACCTATAGCAAAAAGAACCATAAAACAATCAGAAATGATAAAATATTACATTCATGATTTGACTATTTGTGTTTGGCAGCCTTGAAGAAAACATCTTTCATATTTTGGTGCATCTAAAATTCTGAATGTATCTTTCTGCTTCTGAGTTAACTCACTCATTATGATCCTTCCTTTTTAATTTTAATTTATTTAGATTATAACTAAATTGTTATCCCATCACTTGTATCTTCCTGTTCCTCCCTCCCTACCGCTTTCACCCTATTCTCCTCCCCTAGGTCTAAGACCTACGGGGACCTCCTCCTCTATATAGTAATAGGCTATCAAGTCTCATCTTCGTAGCTTGCTTATTCTTTCTTTGAGTGCCATTAGGCCTCCCCACCAAAGGGAAGTGGTCAAAAATGGTGCCCCAGAATTCATGTCAGAGTCAATTCCCAATGTCCTGTCCATTGGGTAGATGAGAGCAGGGATTCGATGTTTAATACTTGTATTGTCCTTGGTTAGAGCAATAGTTTGAGCAGAACCCCCCTGGGCCCTGATCCACCCATCTAGATGTTCTTCTTATAGGTTTCTAGGACCCTCGGGCTCATTCTATTTCCCCCATTTCCTATATTTATCTTACCTAGAGTCTCAGTAGGATGTCCTCACATCTATCCAAATCTCCTGGTAAGTGAAAACTTTCATGGGACATTCCTTTTGGGCTAGTGCACAATTATAAGTGAGTATATACCACGTGAGTCTTTCTGCTTCTGGGTTAACTCACTTATTATGATCATTTCTAGTTCCATCCATTTGCCCACAAATTTCGGGATTTTCTTGTTTTTAATAGCTGGATAGTATTCCATAGTATAAATATTCCACAGATTCTTTATCCATTCTTCGACTGAGGGACACTTAGTCTGTTTCCATGCTCTGGCTATTATGAATAAGGCTGCTATGAACATGGCTGAACATATGTCCTTGTTGTGTGGTGGAGTATTTTCTGGGTATATTCCAAGGAGTGGAATAGCTACATCTTGAGGAAGCCCTATTCTCAGTTTTCTGAGATGGCATCAGATAGATTTCCAAAGTGGTTGTACAAGTTTGCATTCCCACCAGCAAAGAAGGAGTGTTCCTCTTTCTCCACATCCTTGCCAGCATGTGGTGTCACATGAATTTTTGATCTTAGCCATTCTGATGGGTGTAAGACAGAATCTCAGAGTCATTTTGATTTGCATTTCTCTGATGACTAATGACATTGAGAATTTCTTTAAGTGTTTCTCAACCATTTGCTATTCCTTTGTTGAGAATTCTCTGTTTAGTTCTGAGCCCAGTTGAGTGTAGAGAAGGGACTGACTTTCACACAAACTCTGGTGCCCCATATTTTACCATGTCTCCTTGATGAGGAGGCCTGGTGGGGTACTCAGAGGAAGGATAGCAGGCTACCAAGAAGAGAGTTGATACCCTATGATCATATAGAGGGCACAAACATAGGGGAGGGGAATAGGGTGAAATTGGGAGGGAGGGAGGAATAGGAGGATACATGGGATCGGATAACAATTGAACGGTAATAGGAATAAATTAATAAAAAATAAAATTCTAAATGTAAATCAATATCATATCTCATGATTATCAACTTAAAACATCTATCTAGCAAACTGTCTCTGTCATATACTTGTTTGGGAAGCTGCTAACCTACACTCCCTGTATACTCATGTAATTAATTTTATTCCTTTTCAATTATCTGATGGTGTTGAATACCAGATAGTTTAGTTTTACAAATAAGCTTAGTTGCTTAGGGATTAAAAACCTCAATTATCTACATTTGTGTCAAACCTGAAATTTTTGCTTAACCCACTGAGTTGAAGTATTGTGAACTACGTCCAAATAACAAATACAAATGATTTATCCTCTTCATTGTTTCAGCTAGCTGTCATAGATGAGTGATAATCATTTTATAATTATATTCAGTTGCTGCTTGTGTGACCTTGCTCATCTCATATACTTGTTTCTTAATCTTTTATTTTAAAAATACATAATAATCTTTTAATCATGGAGTTCTCTCTCCTGGAGCCTTATCCAATCTAAAATGTCTGCATGCAGAGAAATCATACATCTGACTTCTTTCTACAAAATCCTTAACATGCTTTTCTTGCTAATAGACTTTTCTTTATCTACTGCCTTCTGTAGACTCTAGTTTATATTTTCAATAAAGAAATATTCTTATTTCCTGGAACAAATGTCATTTATATGGACAGTTTCAACTACCAGTGAACTTTTTCAAGACCTCTATTCTAGACTCAGGAACTTCATGTCTCTCTATGTTCTGTATGTTTTTCATCATCTGCCTGTTTCTCTTCCAACACACTTATCATAGAAATCTGAAGGGCAGTGACCTGTTTATAATCTGTCTATGAATTGTTTTATTAATGTGATTTAATCATATCTTCAAGCTATATGAAAATGACCTTAATATCTATGTCTTTACTATTCTCAGTCTCGAGTTACATACACATTTTTAACTTATTTTCATCAATTTTTATGTGCTTATCAACCTTGATATGTCCTTAAAGAAACTGTTTCACTCTTCACAATCTTTTTTTGTCCTTCTAATTATTGTAATGAGGATATGACTTATCAGTGATTATAGCTTACATATGAAACATATTCTTTCTTCTCTACATTGATCCTATATTCAATGATGAGTCAAACATAGTCAATCCTTTCTTTGTACCACATTAATCCAGTAAATTACAGTCATTCAATTTTTCTTTTTTACTTTCAAGATAAAGCTTTCTTTTTAATTCCCAAAATATCAGATTATTTTCTTTTTCCTCTACTTCACACTACTGTTGTCTCTCTAGAGACACTGTGATGCTACTTTTGTTGTGAAATATTACAGGAAAACCTCAACTATGCCCCTATATTTTGGGTCTAAAAAGACCAGATTTATACTTGTGTACTATATACAGCTTATGGTATATTCAATTAATAATCCCTTTTTTCTCTAATGATAATATGTACTCTTCTATACCTCACAAAGCCCAGAAGGCAGGCTTTGAAAAGTTATCTGTACTTTGTTTGGGTACTTATACTTCTGTATGGTGAAAAGGACTCACAGCCAGGTGCAGTGGTACAGACTTGTAATCCCAACACTAAGAAGACAGATAAATGCAGATCTCTGAGTTTTAGGCCAGCCTTGTTTCCAAAGCAAGTCCAGGACAGCCAAGTCTATACAGAGAAATCCTGTCTTGGAAAACCAAAAAGGGGACTCAGAATAACAGAAGAAGCATTTATCTTATTTAATATATATTCACAGATTTCAAAGACTTTCAAATATATATATATTTCCTCTAACTAACACAACATATGTGTGACTTCAATTTTATCAGAATGGATTTTTATCAGAATCACAAGTTTCAGGATATTTAAATAGCATGGGCTATTTGTTGAAATAACTGGTCAGTCATCTAGGTGAGAATCAAACCCAATGCCATGACTTCTAATTCAGCTGTGATGTTTATTATACCTAAATCCTTGAACTTGACAGCAAAAATGTTTATTCTTTTCTTATGACCATTAAATCTCTGCTTCAGTCTTTTAGCATAAATTTATACTGAAAAGTATCTAGAAAGAAATAAATCCTCATCCTTGCTTCTTATCTTCGTCTAATAAATAGCTATCAACCATAGGGAGAATACCTGCCTTCATTATTTATGCATTTATAAAATAAGAAGCAATTGAGCATTTCAAAAAGTAATAGTAAGCATAAGATACAAAAATTACTCTAGAGAAGCCTTTCCATAATAGAACAGATCTGTTTTGTAGTATTAATAATTGTCACCACTAGTAAAATTGGCTTCTATAATAACAAAAGAGAACAGCAAATCCATACTTACTGATCTCTTCAAAAGAGTTAAGCTTGAAGTTAAGCATTACAGATTTTTCTCTTAAATTTTATAGGTGGCAGATATTCACAAAGCTAAGCTTATACAAATTTTGTAACACTAGAAAATTAAAATAATAGTTATATATTCATAACCCCCAAATACAATAGAAGCAATCATCAAAAATTATGTGAATGTCCTCATTATTGGTTTCCTAGAACTTCAGCTGTACCTCAGAACTTTTCCAGCTCTAATGTTTTGTGTACTAAGTAGCAATGCCTGCATGCGCGTGCGCGCACACACACTCACACACACCTGCACACATGCACACACTCATGGACACACACACACTCATGTCCAACAAAGTAATATAGATGTCTTTCCTCAGCTCTGATTTCTCCTTTTAATCAATTCTGCTATGTTTCCTTTGCTGATGCTTAGCACTTATTGTAAGATTTTTTGTCATCTTTTTTTTTGTTTGCAAATCTCATAAATATACTAGTCTTTCCCAATAAAATATTTTCCATTAAATGTGGACTATATATTTACAATCATATATCTCTGTATGCACATTCTTCATGAGAGGAGTCATTCACTTTTCCATCAGAAATACCCAGTCAAATATGTATTTGTACTTTTCATGCTGAGTATATTTACTTTCATTTCCCAAATGATACTATAACTATTTATCAATCATTTACAACACTGTGAATATTAATAATTACAGAGATTATTTGAACTGTGAAAGAAGACATGGATTGGTTATATGTGAATACCATGGCATTTTATATAAGGGATTTGACTTTCTGCAGTTTTGTTACTGTGTCTCTTTATGAAATCAAGCCCTGCGGGTACTGAGGGATGATTGTAGCTTTTTAATTTATGCTATTCAAGCATTTTTACTTCCTTTCCCCCCCTCCTTGCCTCCTTTTTTCCTATAATTCACATATCATCTTACAGCTGCATAGGGATTCTCTCTGTGATTATGCCTCATCTCACACTAAGTGGCAAGTTTGGAGATTTGAATGATACAGTGAAGTAAGTAGTCTCATCAGAAGTTGTATATATCAATTCCATTTCATTCGTATGTGCTATAGCATGATATGCATATACTGAATGTGTATTTGATATGTGTGATTATCTGTGTAAATATATAATGGAAAATACTTGGTTTTTTTTCTTTTGAAAGATCCTGAGCATAGATACATTCAAGATGTAGGAATAGTTCACCTGAGACATTTTTGTTACCCCAGTTCTATTATTTTCATTAAGTTGTAAGAATTAATTTCTATTATTTGATCTAGCTTTTCTGCGATATGGTGGACCTATAATTTTCTCAGTCTGTTAGCTTCCTTTTAAATTTGTGGGATGTTTAACTTTACTAGGGATTTTTGGATTTTAAATAGTTGTGAATTCTTTGGTTCGGTATTTTGGGCTTTTGTTGTTATTATATGCTTTATATAACACTTGAAACAAAAGCTTCATGCAAAGACTATTAAAATAACTCTATAGTTTCTTTTAGTTAAACTAAAAAACCTTTTATCCTAGTATATCTTCTTTAATTTCCACATTCAAAACAATTTTACTGTTTACTATTTTCCCAGAAGCTATGCTGATGTCAAAAAACCATGTGTTGATTAATTTGCATTGATCATAACCAAATTGAAAGAACATGTATAAGAAGTCACTCTAAGTATATTCTTCCATATACCTTACTGGACAAATTATGTCATATCTTCTTGCCTAAATCAAAAAGGGAAACAGAATTGACTACTATGATTGGCTTTAACCAATGAAATATTGGCCATATTGTAGTCATCTGGGGAGATAGAACAAGGCAATTTCTGAGGCAGAGTACATTATATTAGAACACAGAGAGATAGGAAAGCTGGAAGAAAAATATCACCAGTAGGTAGTTTCTCTTAAACATTCCTAGGTCTTGATGGAATTTGTGTTCAAGGATAGAATTTCATTCTTATCTAGGATGAATCTGCATTTGCAGAAGTATACATTTGACACTGGAGAAGCAGGGAATCATGCATTTCTGAAACCCTACTTTAAAACCGTATTTGCTTAGAGGAGCATCTGCTCTTGAGAAGAACATATAGTTGAGAAAAAGACAATGGAGAACAAATACTGACATTAGAGTGAATGAGGTTCATATTCAATCCTCATCACTTAGTAAACATGTAGACTTGTGACCATTTACTGTATGTCCCTGGCCTCAATTTTCTCATGTGTATTATTTAAATTCTTACATAATTTAGAGATATATTAAGAGGTTTTGGTAAGCTGAATTTAATGAGGAATATTCTATGATATAGGAATATTGTATTCTCTTAGAATGACAGCCGTATAACTACTTCAAAACTCAAGATCCTGGTGATCATTATCATATTTTGAAAAAGAATTTCATATCTACTAAGTTATAAAATTTGTGAAATTTCAATCATGACCTGTATAGAGTTGGGCAGTTTTATTAGTGAAGGATTCTAAAGTAAAGGATGTTCTTCTGTTTTTGTAACTTAGAATTCTGTGTGGTCATATTTTGTAAAGGGAAAAGGAGATATTTCACCACGTTTTTATAATTCCCTCCTCCTCATTCAACTTGTACCTCAAACTAAGTGCATATTGAATAAAATAATTAACCGATATTACATGACTGTTAATGGAGAGCCACCTCCCATTGAAATTGGTCTGACAGAAGAAAGCATTTATTCTTCTTGATCTGACTGAGGAAATAATTTATAAACAGAATGGACAGGTTTAAATTCAGCTCTATAGATAAACAGAAAACATTGAAACAATTCTAAGGCTTGGGGGAAGCTGGGCATGGCATCTAACCCCTCTAATTTCGCCACATAGGAATCTGTATGGTTGAGAATTATGAATTCCATATCACTCTGTTATATTGGTCTGTACTTTGCCTATGGTGTCTTTTTAAATTATTAGTATCAATGCCTCATAAAATGAGTGCAGAAGCATTCTTACATTTCAAGTATTTTGGAAGAATTTAAGATAAATTAGCATTAACTATTTTTTTATGTATAGTAAAAGTTAACTATCCATTGGCTTTTGTTGGGTATTTTTTCTTTTCTTTTATTAAGTTTGTTCTTTTGACAATTTAATATACAGTACACACTGATTACTGCTGCACTAAGCTTCTCTTACTTGCTCTCCAACCCTATTGGGGATCTTTCATCCCAGAAGTACCTCTCTTGTATTCATATTTCTATGTTGTATTGAACTATGTAATATGGCAATAAATTATTAGTCATTCTCTTAAAATTAAGCAATGCTGGTTCAGTGTATGGAGCAGCCTGTGATAATAAAATTACACATTTGAATAATATTAATTCTATAACCATGTAGCATAATTAAAATAGGAAGGAAGGAACAAAATAACCAAAAAGCATTGGAGAAATTTCTATTCACCATGATTTTTTCACTAACTTTTAGTTACATGTTGTCAAATATGTAAATATAAATAGTAAGAAAAAATACCCCTATTGACTAAATCAAGCTAGTCACACCATGAAGGTCAGCATACAATTGTAGAAATACACTTGCATGCCTATTTATATTAGAAAGTTGAGAGCTATGGAGATAGCTCCGTCCAAAAAAAGAGCCTTGTATGAATGTGGATCCCAGTACCCATGTCAAAAGCTCGGTGATTGACACCTATAATCTTAGCACTGGAGAGAGAGAAGGAAGATGTTTGAAGCTTACTGGCTAATAAAGCCATATGGGTGAGCCACAGACCCTGTGACAGACCTTATCTCAAACCTGAGGTAGAAGTCAGTAGAAGATAACTGACATTGAGCACAGACCTCTTCATGCATTTAAATATACAATCATGGATGTAAACATGTATACAAATATCAATGTGTGCAAATACACAGCAATACACACACCATGAAGTTAAATAAGTAGTCTGTGTATTGTACCCTCATTGCATAAATATTTTAAAAGTTTTTTCACAATAATTTTTAAAATATCTTTGAGATTTTATCCCATTCTTAATTAGCTCAATTTATCAGAGTTTTATTTATTTTTTAAATATAATTTCATTTGTTGAGTATGATATTGAAACAAAAATACAACCCAAGATTGATAATGGCAATGATGTACTTTAAACAGCCTTGGCTATTTAATTTTTAGACTTCTTCATGGGGATGACATGATGAATAATTTCATATGGATGAGTCTTTTTTCCCACATGACAGAACTTAAAAGCACAAATATATTTTAATGGTCTCAGAATCTTTGAAAGATGAACAACTATGGGTGTGAGAGAAAGATTACAAGACCAATTTAAAAATAACACATAATTTATTACCTGTTTTGTTTACACTTGTTTCATTGAGAAAATGCCTATCACATGTCAAGTAGGTGCTGAAGCAGCTGCCCTCTAATTTCATAGAGTTAAAATGTCCTCAGCACAAACACACACTTTTATGTGCATACATATAAGTTGCTAATCAGTCTTTTCCCTGTTATTTTCACTCTGTTATATAAAACAGAATTATTTTAGAGATTTCATGAATAGGTTAATGAACTCCTTTTATAATTAGGTTTCTTTCCTCATGGCATAACTGTAAAAATTAACTCAACTGAGATGAATGAATATGACATTGAGTAAATACAGTAGATACTATTTCAAATTATATTTAGAAAATATTTGTAGTAATTGTATCCAAAATGAGTCTTTTCTTCTAAGTTTCTAGCATTTATTAGTATTAATAGAGTACTGGAAACTTTAACTGGTGGAACTTTGCTGGTGCCAATGTAGTTGTTTTCAACTTTAATAATGAGATTATTGGATTATTCTTAAAACAAACATCACTTAGGTTCCTAGATCAGTTTCTTAGTCTTTTTTTCCTTTTTTTATTAATTTATTCTTGTTACATCTCAATGGTTATCCCATCCCTTGTATCCTCCCATTCTTCTCTCTCTCCCATTTTCCCCTTATTCCCCTCCCCTATGGCTGTTCCTGAGGAGGATTACCTCCCCCTGTATATGCTCATTGGGTATCAAGTCTCTTCGAAGACCCAGTTATGAATCCACACGCATATGGTCACTTGATTGTCGACAAAGAAGCCAAATCCATTCAATGGAAACAGGATAGCATCTTCAACAAATGGTGCTGGTCTAACTAGATGTCTATGTGTAAAAAAATGCAACTGGACCCATATTTGTCACCTTGCACAAAACTCAAATCGAAGTGGATTAAAGACCTCAACATAAAACCAGAGACACTAAGTCACTTAGAAGAAAAAGTGGGGAAGAGCCTGGAACATATTGGCACAGGAGAAAACTTCCTGAAGAGAACACCAATGGCCCAGGCATTAATGTCAACAACTAATAAATGGGACCTCATGAGGCTGAGAAGCTTCTGTAAGGCAGGAGACACTATCAAGAGAACAAAGCGACAGCCTACAGACTGGGAAATAATCTTCACCAACCCTACGTCTGACAAAGGTCTAATATCCAAAATATATAAACAACTCAAGAAATTAAACACCACCAAACCAAATAACCCAATTGAGTTTCTTAGTCTTTTTTTTTTTAATTTTTTCTCCTTTATTAATTTATTCTTGTTACATCTCAATGGTTATCCCATCCCCTGTATCCTCCCATTCTTCCCTCCCTCCCAATTTCCCCTTATTCCCCTCCCCTATGACTGTTCCTGAGGGGGATTACCTCCCCCTGTACATGTTCATAGGGTATCAAATCTCCTCTTGGTAACCTGCTGTCCTTCCTCTGAGTGCCACCAGGTCTCCCCCTCCAGGGGACATGGTCAAAGGTGAGGCACCAGAGTATGTGAGAAAGTAATATCCCACTCTCCACTCTACTGTGGAGAGTGTTCTGACCATTGGCTAGATCTGGGTAGGGGTTTAAGGTTTACCGCCTATATTGTCCTTGGCTGGTGCCTTAGTTTGAGTGGGACCCCTGAGCCCAAATCTGCCTATCATAATGTTCTACTTGTAGGGTTCTAGGACCCTCTGGATCCTTCTACTTTGCCATTTTCCCATGCTTCTCTCATTTAGAGTCCCAATAGAATGTCCTCCCCTCTGTCACAGTTTCCTGGTAAGTGAAGGCTTTCGTGGGACATTCCCCTTGGGCTAATATGCAGATATAAGTGAGTATATACCATTTGAGTCTTTCTGCTTCTGGGTTAACTCACTTATTATGATCATTTCTAGCTCAATCCATTTATCCACAAATTTCAGGAATTCCTTGTTTTTAATAGCTGAATAGTATTCCATAAACAGAGAATTCTCAACAGAGGAATATCAAATGGCTGAGAAATACTTAAAGAAATGCTCAACCTCCTTAATCATCAGGGAAATGCAAATCAAAACAACTCTGAGATTCCATCTTACACCCATCAGAATGCCTAAGATCAAAAATTCAAGCGACACCACATGCTGGCGAGGATGTGGGGAGAGAGGAACACTCCTCCATTGCTGGTGGGAATGCAAACTAGTACAGCCACTTTGGAAATCTATCTGGTGCTATCTCAGAAAAATGGGAATAGGGCTTCCTCAAGACTCAGCTATTCCACTCCTTGGAATATACCCAGAAGATGCTCCAGTACACAACAAGAAAATTTGCTCAGCCATGTTCATAGCAGCCTTATTCACAATCGCCAGAACATGGAAACAGCTAAGTGTCCATCTGTAGAAGAATGGATAAAATGTTTCTTAGTCTTTTATTTTGTTGTGAAATAATGTACTTTTGAGACAAAATGTTCATGTTAAATATACTTCAATAACATTTTAGAAACAGTAATGTATTTCCAAATGACACATTTCTCAAGATTGCTAGGACCTAGGCATAAAAATAAATGAGCCCCATAAGAAGCTTTTAAAATAATAGCAGTGTTTTCGTGAACTTCTATTATTGTAAAACAATATCCCAGATTAGCCTATAAGGAGAAAATATTTTATATTCATAGTTTCAGCCATCCCAGTACATGATTAGAACAATTAATTGCGAATCTTTGATGAAGCAGCACATTATGGGGAATAGTGTAGAGTAGCATAAAGTGTCTCACCTTATGCGTGGAAAAATAATAAAGAGAAAGCATCTCATAGTTTCCTTGCCAGGCACATTTGCATTGATATAAAACACGTCAGAGGGCCCTGCCTCTTGAAGGTTGTGTTTTGTGAAAACAAAACAGCAAACTAAGGAGTTGAAATGGATCTTTAAGGAATATTTAGATTCAAACTTCTAGATTATATATTAAATGTGTGAAAAGTTACCTGCGACTGTATTATGAATAATTTTGAAATCAACTAATTTGTGAGTCTGTTATTTATTAATGTGTTTATTTAACCAGCATATTTTCAATATATTTTATTCAATCCGAGATTTATTTCAAACACTTTAGTTGAGATTTTTATGGTTTTGGAGTTTTACAGTTGTTCTTTTCTCAGCAAGAATACATATTTAAAAATATATACAATTGAAAAATTTTGATAACCATAAATTTCATACATAGATTGTTCAAAAGAAAATAAGTAGTGGTGTGCTCCTGAAATCTAAAATTCAATCATGCAAGCTGAGAGCAATAAATTTACTAAAATTCTCTAATCTTTAAAAATAATACCTCAACATTACATAGTATTGAGTTCTAGTTATATACTATCTTAAGGACATAACCTTTAACATTATCCTATTATTTTTTTTCTTGCATGAAATGAGAAAGAAGCCCATGTAGAGTTGAATAAGAAAATGTATGACAATCAGAATATAATGTAAAAATCTATAAGAGTTGAAAAAAGCAAAATTAATTACTTTCTGAAAGTAGATAATATATAACATTTATATCTACAGTCACATCAACACAATGATAATAACTGTACAACAATTATATGCCAACTATTATTCCATATCTGTTTCATGTACTAACTCACTTTCATATGCATTTACTTTTAAAGAAATTGAGTCATTAAAAAATCTTCCACCATCATATAGATGAACATCTGGGCAAGGATTTGACTATATACAACTGGGCAACAGTATTTATCCTGATGACCTCTATGTTAAACTGACACAAAAGATTTCTGTAGTCATTAATATGTTATATTTTCATAAACAATTATGTTCATAGTCTTTGAAAATTGAAGAACAATATAAACATTTTAATTACAGAAATTATAAGTCAGGCATACAGAAAACAAATGAGTGGACTGAAAAGCATTTTATAGTTACTTTGAAAAACTGAAGGGTTAGGTGAATGGTAATTATGAAGAATATTTGTAGTAAAATATACCAACTAATGAGTTCAATGATATTTCTTATTTCTAAAAAATTGGCATGACTTTTACTTTTTATTTTTTATTTTATAGCCACTTTATGAAAAGGAGTACATTAAATTCTCATTTCACATCCTCATGGCAATACAATAGTATATATTATCTGAAAATTTCACTTTGATGAGTAAGTGAACCAATTCTAAATGTCTTCATTTCATTGACAATAGCATCAGTGTCATTAATGATAATGCTTTTTGACTGAGAGCAATTAACTAGATTTGGTGAACTGAGAAATTGAGCATGGAATTTGCAATGAGAACATTTGGCACTGAAGATGCTATGAGTACATTTTAAATGATTGTTAATTATTTAAACATTTATTAAGATGATGAAAAGCACTAAAGTGTATTATGTTCTGTTTTATTTAAGATGATACTGGCTTTTAACCTACATAAGACACAAAATAATTCTTTAGATCAATGAATTGTAAATTCAGTGTTTGTTCAAGCTTTTAAGTAAGAAGTAAGGAGAAGCCTGTTTTGATTTTAATCTATCAGTCCTATCCTCCATAATTGCCATGGTCATAATGACTAGCTTTTCACAGCTGGTCTTACTCCTGGTTACATTTCCAGACAGATACATAGGCTATGTATTTCACGGCTAGTAAGTTAAAGATCTGATTTTTTTTCTCTTATTGAATGGCAGATAAAGGTAGCAATACAGACTGAAGAGTACTGAGGACTTGCTCAAAAGCTATCATACTTTGCAAACTATGGTTAAGATCAATCCTGTACAAAACCCATAGCTATTATACAGTGGCTGGAGGATAGAAGCATCATGGACAGTGTCATTGCAATATCTACTGTAGTCTTCTTTAAATGGCCAACTTTGTAAACATATTTTCCATAGTTTACATTTATTTTTTAATTAACAGTAACATCTAAAGATAGGCTAAAATATTATTTAGTGATAGTTTTCAGTTCCTAATTCGATATATTTGTGTGACAGACCCCTTTAGTAAAACCACAGTAGAGTGCTTTGTGATCAACCATGTTTTAAATAAATAAAAATTGATTAATTTCCATTACACCTAAACAAACAGTTAGAAAGAAAAGTGTAAATATTAAGTTTAAAAGGTAAGTTTTAATTACTTGTAAAGAAATATTAACACAAACAGACATTATATCTTACATTTTGGAAGAGTTTTCTCCAGTGTTAGGAAGAAGTTAGGAACAATTCCAAGAAGAGACCTTAGTCTGTCAGGTAGGTGGTGCTGCATCCTGATCTTGGTGTGCATGGGTGGCCCATAGTCTAAGGCACTGTGGAGCAGGGTGACAGAGGCTGCTTTGTAAATGTTTTAATTTGAGTCGTATTTTTTGAATTGCACCCATTGTGTTTTTATTTGAACAAATTGAAATTTATTATAGTGACAAAAATTTTTGAGCGTTCCTGCCTATTTCTTTTGGTCTTTCAGAATCTTTTCTAATAGCTGACTTTATAATAGTATATGGTACTTCTTGGGAAAAGGCAACACCAATGTTGGTGTCATGCTATAGTTCTAATTATTATATTGTTTTGGGGTCCTGCTATTTGCCTTAGGGTTAGAAATATGTATGTATGTACTTAGAAAGTTGGGCTTTTCTTGAAAACCAAGGCAGTTCTTTTTTGTTTGTTTAGTTTAGTTTTGTTTTTCAAATATGTCTGTGGCTTACTGATTAAGATCCTCTTTTTTAATTCACATCTTCAAAATTTTTGAAACATTTTTTGGTCTTTTGATCCCTTTACATATCATACATACTTCCTTGATGGAGGCAATGTGCCAGGAAGTTTTGAAATAGAATTTATAGCCAGTCTATCCATTGAACCCAGAATACGTGTGATTTTTTTTCTGTTCTTAGTAGGAGTGTGATCATGATTGATAGAAATGCAATTTAAGAATCATTGCAGCTGAAATTTTACTGGCACTTAAGTTGTTCTTTTTACAACTGAAAAATATTTTTATTCTTTGAAAATACATATTTATAGAATTATGTTAGTTATATTAACTCCCATCCAGCTCCTCTCAGAGCTTTCCAACAATACTTTCATCCATTTCTTATATATGTGAAAAAATATTACTCTTCCTATTCTTCATAAACTATCCACTAACACCAAGTTAAAGACATTGATCCTACAGTGAGCCTGCTTTGTGCCTCAGTCTGCCTTCAATCTCTTTGCTTTCCTTTTATATCTCCATACTTTCCTAGAAAAGACATAGAAACAGTTATTAGACAAATTAAAGTTCAATAAATTATAATATTCATAAGTTTAGTTTTGTAACAACTGGATAATATCTATCTTTTTCTTTCAGTCAGGAAATGTTTAGTAAAGTGTCCATCTGATGGTCCAATTAATAATTAAGCAAGTAAGATCAATCAAGATGAATATGAATTAGTTTTCACAAGAGAAATGAATGAATTTCAGAAATACAGGAGTGAGATTTACGTGCTGCATGCAGGATCCAAATGGTTTCTCTCATCATGATTTTTGTAAAAAGGAAATGTGAACCATAGCTTCTAACTGTATACATAATTAATGTTTTCTAGATTCGTTTAGTAATGTTATATGTAAAAAATCAGTTATTTTATATACAATTTATATGGTTTATTTCCCAACATGACATGCAGCCTACACTCATCAAACCGTGCTTTATATAGGTTGTATAATTCCTAATAAGTGAAGTATCTTTAAGATCTGACATATAGTTCATCATATGAAATATTTTGCAACTTTTATTGAGCATCTTCTAATAAGGAAAGTGCTTTTTTATGTGATCCTCTGTATATGAAGATTAATAGAAGTCCTTAAACAATGACAAAATGGCTTTCAGAATGTGCTCATTTCCAATGCCATCACATTTTTCTATTCTGATATTTTTCACTTTTTCCGAGGAAAAAAACTAGAGAGATTTTTACATATACATTTATATTATTACACGTATATACAATAAACTACCTATAACAACAACAACAATGAAACAATCAGGAATTATATTAATGTTACATTCTTAATGTTTTGGCTATTTGTATTTGACAGCCTTGAAGAAAACATCTTTCCTATCTTGGCGCATCTAAAATTCTGAGTGTAAATCAATCTCTATCACATCTTGTCATTATTAACTTAAAACATCTATGAGAGAATTTTGGCGTAATATGTGAAATAAAGATATGAAAGCTCTCCAAAGTTAGTTATGTACTATATAGGTTTTACAAGGCATAAGGTTATATAATATATAAGCATATATTTTTATAGTTTAGATCATCATTACATTTTTCATTTTTCTTGTAGATATGCTAATTTAATGTTCATCCATATTATTTACAAAGAAGCTGAGTAAATTGAACTTTTATAAAAATTAGATAAACAAATTAGAAAATTACAAGAGTAGAGAGTCCTGTAAGTTAACAAAGTGATTTCCTGTAAGTTAACAAAGTGATTTATTGGCTTATGAACTTTAGTAAAATGAGCATTTTAATCAGAAATTGAATATATCATATCCAGAAACTTCCAAGTTGTCTATGTTGGTGAAAAATAATCACAATATATAAAGTTGACTTTAATCAAGTACTAAGTCCCCACTAATGCACATTCATACAACCCTAATTAAATGCAATGAGCCACAAACTAAGAAAAATGACATGAAAATAGGATAGGGGACATAGAGAAGAAGGAGGAGTTTGTTGAGAGGAAGAATGTAATGATAAAATGGAATAAGTGCAATACAATCAGAATATAGTATATCTGTACCTATATAGTATATGCTTTATATGAATAGATGTAATGAAAATGTGAAAGTATATAATAATATTTACGAATAAATGAAATTCATTCATTTCTTTAAAAATGTTACAAACTCATCATTAAATATTATTTTAAAGTAACTAATTGTGAAAAGGACAACATTCATGAAATATTTATGTAGGGAGGGTCAATTTTTAAAATAACTAAACTTGTTGAACTCTGTATATGCAGCTAAGATTGTACATTGAAACACTGGGATTTTTGTAAATGGGATGAAATTGCACTTGCTATAGTTTTTAGTCCTGCTGTTGAGAAATGTTTATTGACCAGAAGCAATTCTCTACAAACAGCTAGCCCAAAGGACAAAGAGAAATTATTTGGGAAGGGTTTTAACCATAAGTACTATTGTTATTATGATATTGATTATCTCTATCTTCCCACTTGTAGCTGAGAATATTTCCTTAAACAAGTTTTTCCCTGGTTGATCTTTGAAATGCTTTGTTTAGACTAAACTATGAAAATATAAATCAGCCCAGGAAATGTTCAATACGTACATATTCTCCTGTTCACCCACACACACATCCTTGCCATTAATGAGGACACATTTATTTTAAGATTATAATAGTTTTAGCCTTGACAGAATCTGTTCAAATTAATATACTATTCACTATTGCAATTGCAGGAGAGGCTGTAGTTTTGTAGCTTTTACTGTTAAATTATATCAGGCAAACAATTCTAAAAAGGAACCATGAGGAGAACATAGTAAAAAACTAATATATTTGTTTATTTGTTAATCAATCATTACAGCTTTTCATTAAGGGGCTTTATGTTGCTTAAATTTAAGGTAGATGAATGTTTTGTAAATGCATACACACATATGTGCACACATTATATATTGCATACACATATAAATATTTATTAAATAATTGTTTTATAAGTATTTGTGTAGGTGTATTATATAATTTGAGACAGGTACATTAGGGTGACATTTCAAAGACATTGTCTATGATGTTTATCATCAATCAAGTTTCCCAGCTTACAGATTAAGTTAAAAGATGTGCTGAAGGTCACAAATTATTAGAAGGTAGATAAAAATGGATAC
Organism: Acomys minous; assembly: GCF_964271855.1. NCBI lineage: Eukaryota > Metazoa > Chordata > Mammalia > Rodentia > Muridae > Acomys > Acomys minous. The sequence goes on along the minus strand of NC_140488.1, from coordinate 89,540,115 downwards.
TGGGCATTTTAGGTCATAATTATGGGATTAAAAATTATAGTTTCTGATGTTTCTTTTTTAAGGCTAGATGTAAATTTTATAATAAATGCCTTGCAAACCTTTGGTTTCTGCTACCACAGGTCTTTGGAAACAATAGTCATAGAATTTAGGGATGGCTAAACATGCAGATAACAATAACAGCATTCTAATGGCAGAATGTTGGAACAAGAGTGTTTAATCTACAAAAACAACACAATTGTATTTTTCTTAAAAACACTTTGCCCAAGACAGAACATAATATTTCATACATTATAATATATAAGTGATATAATATAACATAATATAATTATATATATATATATATATATATATATATATATATATATATATATATATATAATATTTGACCAGTGGTTTGGTTTTCTTGGATATGGAGATCAGATGAAGTTGGAAGAAGAGTCAGTTCAACATTAAATGGCAAACACCACATTCAACCCCACCTTTGACCTGTGTCCAATGTCTGTTAAGAGATATAAAGGAGAGTCCAACTTCAAGATGCCAAGGTTTGAAATCTCTAAGCTATTTATTTGTTACATAAAAGATGGAATTAAGGTAGCATCTGCCAATTGGAATACAAAATTCTCAAGTCTAAAGTATTGCTGTCAACTGAATCCTTACTTTTTATAAATTTGGTATTTTAGTTTTTATTTTATTATTTATTATAATTTATTCACATTATATCCCTATTATCCCTTTGCTCACATTTTCCCTTTTCTACCCTGCCTCTCTCTTCCACCCTATTCCCTTCCCCTAGACCTCTGGTGAGGGGACCTCCTCCCCCACCATCTGACCACAGCCTATTAGGTCTAATCAGGATAGCCTACATCCCCTTTCTCTGTGTGCTCTCGGGGCCTCCCCACCAAGGGGAAGTGAAAAAATCCCTGGCACCAAAGTTCATGTCAGAGGCAGTCCCTGTTCCACATCCCTTCACCAACTCTGGAGAATGAGCTATTGTCTGGCTACATCTGAACAGGAGGTCTAGGTTCTCTGTATGCATTTTTTTTTGTTGAGGCTTTAAGGTGAACTTCTAGTCCTGCCACTCAAAGGCCTGAAGTTACTAAGCTCACTATTTCATATCTCCATGAATGACCAGCACATAGCTTTGAGTAGAATTAGATCATGCCAAGTGTTTCATAAAAATCTTGAGTTTACAGAGATCTGGAATTAGCCAGGGTGTCGAATTAGCCAGGGTGTCATCCTGTGACTCATTTCTCTTTCTCCTCCTTCTCCTCCTTCTTCTTCATCTTCTACTTATTCTTCTTTGCTATATGTTGCATTATATTTTATATTATTTTTTTAAACTTGTTCAATTTGCATCCTGATTGTAGCCCTCTCTTTCATCTCTTCCCAGTCCAATACTTTCTCCCTCATCACTCCTCTCCTCTTCCCCTAGTCCTCAAAGTGTGGGAACCCTCTTCCCCTATCAACCTATTAAGTCATATCTGGACTACCTGCATCTATTTTCTCTGTGGCCTAGAAAGGCCATTGGGCCAGTAGGAATGAGTGGACACCAGACTCTATGTCAGAATTCCCTACTCCTCATATTGTGGGAAGCAAAAAGTGTCTTTGCTGCCTATCTACTACGTCTTAGCAGAGGGTATAGGTCCTCACCAGGCATTGTCCTTGGCTGGTGCATCAGTCTCTGCAGCAACTCCCCAGTGCCCTTCCCAGATTTGTTTCCTCCATTGGTTTCCTTATAGAGCTTCTGTACCATCTAGGTCCTTCTATCCCCTAACTCTTCCATAAGACACCCTGAGCTCCACCCTGAAGTATGGCTGTGACTCTTAGCATCTGACTTAATCCCTTACTGGGTAGATTCTTTCAGAGGGCATCTAGGGTAGGCTTCCTTCCTGTTCCTTCTCTTTAACTACTTGCAGTTTCTATTTTATTTGTCCTTCTGAATTAGAATTAGGCATTATCCCTAGGGCCTTTCTTGTTATTTAGTTTCTTTAGATTGTCATATGGTTATATTGTATTATGCGTCTAATATCCACTTATAAGTGAGTATAAACCATAAATGTCTTTCTGGGTTTCGGTTACTTCACTCAGGATGATCTTCTCTAGGTTCATCCATTTGCTTGAAATTTTTAAGATATCCTTGTTTTAATAGCTGAGTAGTATTCCATTGTGTAAATGTACCACAGCTTCTTTATCCATTCTTGGGTTGAGGGGTATCTAGGTTTTTTCAAGATTCCAGTTATTACGAAGGAAGCTAATATGAACATAATTGAGCAAATATCCTTGTTGTATGGTGGAATATATTTCCGGTATATGTCCAGGATCTATATAGCTGGGTCTTGATGTAGCACTTTTCCAAATTTGTTTTGAGAAAGCACCAGATTGATTTCCAAAGTGGTTGCACAACTTTGCACTCCTACCATCAATCAAGGAGTGTTTCACATTCTCCACATCCTCACCAGCATGTGTTGTCACTTGAGTTTTTGATCTCAGCCACTCTAATAGTCTTAGCTGTAATCTCAGAGTTGTTTTGATTTGCATTTCCCTGACGACTAAGATGTTGATCATTTCTTTGTTTTGTGGGCATTTGATACCTTTGCTGGAAATTCATTGTTTAGTTATGTACCCCATTTTTAAATTGGATTATTTGGTTTAGTCGTGTTTAATTTTTTGAGTTCTTTAAGTATTTTAGATATAATCCCTCTGTCAGAAGAAGGGTTGGTGATCTTTTCCCAGTCTGTAGGCTGTCATTTTGTTCTATTGACAATGTCCTTTGTCTTACAAAAGATTTTCAGATTCCTGAGGTCCCATTTATTAATTGATGATCTTATAGCCTGAGCTCTTGTTGTTCTGCTTAGGAAGTTGTCTTCTGTGCTAATGAGTTCAAGGCTCTTCCTACCTTTTTTTTTTTCTTCTAACAGATTTAGTGTATCTTGTTTATGTTGAGGTATTTAATTCACTTTGACTTTAGGTTTGTTCAAGATGACAGGGATTTTTGGAGGGGGTTCTTTTTTGCATTTTACTATATGTAAGACACACAGTTAGACCAGAACCATTTGTTGAAGGTGCTATCTTTTTTCCATTGTATGGTTTTGGATTCATTGTCAAAAATAAAGTGTCAATAAATATGTGGGTTTATTTCTGTGTCTTTGGTTCTATTTCATTGACCCTCCAGCCTGTTTCTATGCCAGGATTATGCAGTTTTTATTAGTATTGTTCTATAGTACAGCTTGAGATCAGGGATGGAGATATCACCAAGACATCTTTTATTGTAAAAAATTGTCTTAGTTATTCATGGGGCTTTTTTTCATATGAAATTGAAATTTTTCTTTCAACCTCTGTTATAATTTTAATCGAATTGCAATGAAACTGTAGATTGCTTTCGTTAAGGTTCTGATACCTTCTTTAATTTCTTTCTTCTGAGACTTCTAAATTTTTTTCATACAAGTCTTCTACTTCCTTCGTTACAGTTATACCAAGATACTTTACGGTTTTGGTGTCTATTGTGAAGGATGTTGTTTCCTTAATTTTTTTTCTCAGCCTGTTTGTCTTTTGTATAAAGGAAGGCTATTGATATTTGAGTTGATTTTATATCCAGGCACATTGCTGAGTGTGTTTGCTATAGAAGTTCCTTGGTAGTATTCTTTTGGAAGCATATGTATGTGTGTATATCATATCATCTGTGAATAATGATATTTGACTCCTTCCTTTTCAATTTGTATCTCTTTGATCTCTTTTAGTTGTCTTTTACTCTAGCTACAACTTCAAATATTTTATTGAAAAAACACAGAGAGACTGGACAGTATTTTCATGTTCCTGATTTCATCTATAGGCTTACTGTATATTAACTTTACTGTGTTTAGGTATGTGCATTACATCTCAAATCTATGAAAGACTTTTAACATGAATGGGTGTTTGATTTTGTCTAATTCTTTTTCAACATCTAAGAAGATGTTCATGTGGCATTTTTTTTTTGTCGGTTGGTTTATATGATGGTTTATATTGAGGGATTTTCATATATTGAACCACCCCAGCATTACTTGGATGAAGCCTATTCGGGCATGTTGGATGTTATCTTTATGTATTCTTGGATTCAGTTTTCATGTATTTTATTGAGTATTTTTGCATCAATGTTCATAAGAGAAATTGGTCTGAAACTCTCTCTCTCTTTGTTGAGTCTTTGTGTGGTTTAGTTGTCAAGGTGACTGTGTCCTCATAGAATGAGTTTGGTAATGTTCCATCTGTTTTTATTTTGTGGGACAGTTTGAAGAGAAGTGATATTAGCTCTTCATTCAAGGTCTGTTAGAATTCAGCAATGATTCCATCTAGACATAGGCTGTTTTTTGGTGAAAGATTGCTTCTATTTCCATGGGAGATATAGGATTATTTAATTTGTTTACCTGATCTTGGTTCAAACTTAGTAAATGTTATCTAGGAAGAAAATTGTCCATTTCATTTAGATTTTCAAATTTTGTGGCATATAGTCTTTGAAGTAAGACCTAATGATTCTTTGGATTTCCTCAGTGTCTGTTTTTTTGTCCCCCTTTTCGTTTTTGATTTTGTTGATTTGGATAGAGTCTCTTTGCCTTTTTGTTAGTTTGGCTAAGTGTTTGTCTATCGTGTTGATTTTCTCAAAGGATCAGTTCTTTGCTTTTTTGGTTCTTTGATTTGTTTTCTTTTTTTCCAATTAATTGATTTCAGCACTGAGTTTTTGATGATTTCCTTAGTTTACTCCTCTTTGGTGCGATTGCTTCTTTTTGTTGTAGAGCTATCAGGTGTGCCATTAACTTGCTAGTATGGGATCTCTCCAAATTCCTTATGAAGGTTCTTAGTGCTATGAAATTTCCTCTTAGCACTGCTTTCATTGTGTCCCACAAGTTTGGGTATGCTTTACCTTCAGATTCATTGAATTCTAAAAAGTCTTAAATTTATTTTTTATTTGTTCACTGACCCAGAGTTCACTGAGTAGAGTTGTTCAGTTTCCATTAATTTTAGGCTTTCTGTTGTTTCTGTTATTGTTGAGTTCCAGGTTTAATCCTGGGTGGTCCAATAAGGTACAAGGGTTAATTTTGATCTTCTTGTATTTGTTGAGGATTGCTTTGTGACCAAGTATATGGTGATTTTTGGATATAGTTTCTTGAAGTGCTGAGAAGAAGGTATATTCTTTTGTATTTGGATGGAAAGTTCTGTAGATAAATCTTAGGTCCATTTGATTCATGATGTCTATTAGTTCCACTATTTATCCATTTAGTTTCTGTTTCGATGATCTGTCAATTTTGAGAGTGGGGTATTGAAGTGGGATTTGATTTGTGATTTTTAGCTTTGGTAATGTTTCTTTTACAAATATGGGTACTCTTGCATTTGGGACATAGATGTTCAGGATTAAGACATCATCTTAGTGTATTTTTTCTTTATGTGTATGAACTGTACATCCCTATCTCTTCTGATTAGTTTTAGTTGAAAGTCTATTTTTTTAGATTTTAGAGTGATTACTACAGCTTGTTTTTTGGGTCTATTTGCTGGATATAGTAGTCTGGGTTAGCATCTGTGGTCTCTTAGCTTCTGCATGACATTTGTCCAGGACCTTCTGGCATTTTTGTCTCTATTGAGAAGTGATAGATTTGCTTTTACATGTGATTTTGCCTTTTTCTCTTGCACCCTTAATATTCTTTCTTCATTCTGTACATTTAGTGTTTTTATTATTATGTGGCAGGAGGCTTTTCATTTCTGGTCCAATCTATTTGGAGTTCTGTAGGCTTCTTGTATGTTTATGGGCATCTGTTAAAGTAGTTTTTATTAAACTGTGTTTGTTTCTCTTCATTTATCTTGTAACCCAGCTATCACACGGATAATTAATATGCTTTTATAATATAAGGCTTCACAACTCAGTCATGAGCAGTTTACGTCTGTTCTTACTTCTCTCTGCTATTTTGTCTCACTCCAATCAAATATCCCAGGAATATGTGTATGTTGTAGCTATCCTAGGCCCCAGCTTCTTCCTCCTGGGTCTTTCTTAGACCTCTACCTATAGCTAAATCCCCTGGATCAATACTCAAGACCTCTTCTAATTCCTCCTTCCCTCGCTGGCAGGAAGTTCAGCCCTATTCTCTCCCCTGCTCATTGATTGGCTGTAAGTTGCTTTGTTGACATAATAAGAACAATAGAGGAGCAAAGTTTAACATAAAATTTAGACAGGAAATCAGAATATAAACTACAAAATAACCTTATCCCTACATTTCCCCTTTTAAGTCTAATAAAAGGCTCCTTTTCTTACAATAACAAACTATACGTAATGTAACAATTATAAAAATTATTAGGTAAAACTACATCTGCATATTTGACAATTCTTAGATAAAGTACTTTTACTATATATCGATTTCTATCATCCTAAACAATTTAACTTTAACTGTGAGACTAAAGCTATCTAGTCTTCAATACCATCAGAGACATAAAGAGGACTAAATATTACCTAAATATAAAGGAAGTTTAGGCAAACAACTTTAACACATAGAGAAATGACAGAGATATTTAGCTTCCTGGACATTCCCTCAAATTTTTTCTATAGCATTGGAGAAATATCTATATCCTTCTGGCCCAGAATATTTGACAGACATTTCTGTGAAGCAGGAATTGTAAAGTATTTGCCTACATTGTCCTTGCAAAGATGGCAGTCAACTCTCCTTTATTCAGTATGTCCTGTTTGGACAGTATTCTGTCTATAATTGACAAGGGGCCTTTTCTCATCCAGTTGCCATGTTGCTTCATATGAAGCCTTTGATGCTATTTGAAGTCAAATAAATGGGTGCTGCCATATTGGTAGATCTCTGAGGATTTTGTAGACCATTTACCTATCTGTCTTATTTGAATTGTTTGTTTCTAGCTATTTTAGCTATCAATCTAGAAATATATTCTTGTAATTAACTAAACTACTATCTAATATCACTATGAGTCTGAGTGTCTAACTAATATGCACTTTTACATAGCCTAAGCAGATCATAATAGTAGCATTTAAAAATTATTATAACTTAATATGTCAGTTTTAAGAATTACTTAGATACAATAACTTAGCATTTTGTAACTAAGCATCATATTAAATATGTCTTAATATACAAAAATCTACACCAATGTACACTTTTTTCTTTATTAATGATTTTGGTCTAAAAATAGATTCAGTAATCTGCACTTTTTCTTATCATCCATATAACCAACCTCTTTAAATAATAACAAATATCTATCACCTATAGAATAACCCAAAACCATCCATCCCCATGGGAATGGAAAATACTTTTCTTTTGGGGATCCCAATAATATTGGTCTATGGTCCAGTCTTAAGAAAGCTAACTGAAACTTTTGCTGTCCAGTCTTTGAATGCTGAGAATGTTCAGAGTGTAACTGAATTCCTGACTGAAGCAGTATGTTATGTTTGATGATCTAGAAAACCAATTTGAAGTTGTCCCAGATGAAGATTTTTCTTTTTCTTTTTAATCAAGTATAGTTTATGTTTACAAGTAATTCAATCACAGTCAAAAAACAAAAAGGGAGTAAATCCAGCAAGTATTAGAATAGAACATAGCAATTATTGAATCTATGGTAGCATAAATATTTTACATTACAAAATATAATGAAGAATGATAAAGGTATATTACTTTGAGAATAAAATCATAGGCAGCATGCTACTGCCTTTGAAACCAAGGGATTTATATTGTCAACTCTAAGGTCATTTTTATTATTTTTTTACCATTTTATTTTTTTCAATACTTTTATTACACATGTATAAAACAAACTACATACAGCAGGGAGAACCATGTGACAATCATGAGAATAATGAGTTCTATACATGTTACATTCATAGTGAATTGGCCATCTGTATTCAACCTGTTTGAAGTAAGTGTCTTTCCTGTCTTGTTGGGTCTAAATTTCCAAATGAGATTCAATATCTATCCTGTCTCAACTATAATAGCTTTAACTTCTTCATCTTTATAAAACAATCTTGTCCCCTAACCAACTAAACTTGGTTGTAAATCTATACCAAGGAAAGATTGTCATTGTGGCCATCTGTGTGCTAGGATCACCTGGGCTACTTGCTTTGTGTGTGTGTGTGTGTGTGTGTGTGTGTGTGTGTGTGTGTGTGTGTGTGTATGTGTGTGTTTGGTGGTTTAGTGTCTGTGTCTTCTGCTCTGATTTGTTTGGGCTTCTTGATTTCTCTCCTTCTGTCCACAGTCAAGATCTTCAGGAAGTCCTATGCCCCCATCAAATCTTATTTCCAAGAGTTTAGAAGGAATACATAGATTTTTGTTTCCTGTTGAGACAATAATCTATTCTCCTCCCCAAGGCAACGCATTTCTTGTATTTCATTTCAGAATCAATACTTTTATTTGCTGATCTGATTCAGCAATCCTTTTTTACAATCCAGTATATCCTGATAAGTATGCTACTTGTTTCATTTTAAAACTTTAAAAATCAACATATCATTATTTAATTTATTTGGGGATAAAATATAATCCCCCTCTGTTTTATGACCATCTTTTAAAAATTACTGTAAGATCTTTTCATAACTGTTTGACCTATAGGGATATAAGTTATATCTGTGACAGGTTTTATGTTATAATGTCTAAAACTTGCTGAATTTCAATGGAAATATGTGCTGAAGCACCATCAGTCCTAATTTGCAATGACATCTGCAAGAGAGTTACCATCTCTAACAAAAGTATAATTTTAGAATCCTGCTCTCCAGAATTTAAGGCAAAACCCAATTGGAATTTTGAATATCAAACTATGGCATGGTGCATAAATTTCAGTTCTTCAAACTCTACAAAATGGACCATACAAGACATTGAATGACTTTGTTCAAAGGCAACATCAAACAGGATCTGCATTTCTGCTTTACCATATAGACCAACATTCATTAATTTAACACTGACAATATACATACAACATCCAGTCTAACCATGTTGGCCTAAAGCTGAAGAATTTTAATCTAGCATCTCAGTGACTTTCCATTCTGTAATTTTTTAATCCTTTCTGGTCTTTCCTCATCTGGAACTACCTCTTTTGCTGTTATTATGAGTTCCAGATTAGATTTCTCTGAAGGATCCCTATTTCAGTTAAGGATTCCTCCAACCTCGGTTCTTTGTCCTTTAATTTAGCATCTATTTTCTCAGTCATTTTCTTCTTCCTCTAAGCCTGTTTTATTTTGACCCCTCCCAAAGAGGATATACAAAACCAAAATTGTCCCTGAAAAAGTTGTTTGAATGTTAAGAGTAACAAACTCAAATAGAATCCAGAAGCACTATGTTACTTTATCTTCTATCCTTATCAACATAGGAAACTATCATTAATCTCAAAATCTCTCCCTAAGGACCTTATTTTCTTAGACATATCTTCCCTTCTTAAGCCTTATCAATTCAGAGCCTTGAATTATTTTAGTCTGTCCCTGCTTTCTGCCTTCAGGAGAGGCTTTTTCTGCCTCCCTCCTGGATCCTGACCCATTCCCCACACTTGGAAGTTATTGGGTCCACAAACATTTGCTCCTCAGCCTGAAAGAGTCAGCCCAGCAATAGCCAGCCCTTTCTCAAAGTGATTTAGCATCCTGTCATGGCTAGAAATGTCTGGCTTTGAGAAAGTTGCTTGTGTTAAAAGGGCACTTTTTTCTACCTAAAAAAACTGCCAAGCCAGGCATGGTGGCACAGGCCTTTAATCCCAGCACTCAAGAGGCAGATTTAGGCAGATCTCTGAGTTTGAGGCCAGCCTAGTCTACGAAGAGAGTTCCAGGAGAACCAGGGCTATTACACAGAGAAACCCTGTCTTGAAAAACCAAAAAATAAAAATAAAAACAGAGAAAGGAGAAGAAGAAGAAGAAGAAGAAGAAGAAGAAGGAGGAGGAGGAGGAGGAGGAGGAGGAGGAGGAGGAGGAGAAAAAGAAAAAGAAAAAGAAAAAGAAAAAGAAAAAGAAAAAGAAGGAGAAGAAGAAACTGCCTCTCTGATGTTATTATGTATCCAATTTTTTTGCAGCCAGCTGGAGACTCTGTTGCTCTGCAGAGGTCTGCCTAATCATGAAGCTGTGAGCTCCTAATTCAGAAGCTGAGGTTACTCTCTTTGAATAGAACTAAGAAACTGTTCTGTCAGCTTATATTCTACATAAATTTTTGCTAGATTACTGTGAATTCTAACCCACATTGGATGCCAATTATTGAAGCTATTTTTATAAAACTGTATTTGTTTCTCTCAGGATGCTTCTTAACCTGACTGATACAAAGTATTGGAGACATTTTCCATAACATAATTACAACTGAATCTTCAGCAGTTTTTAACCCTCTATGCTATTTTGTCTTACTGCCAGCAAATATCCCAGCAATAGTTATGCTTTGTAGCTTTCCTCCACTCCAACTCTTTCCACCTAATATTCCTTGGACATCAACTCCTAGCTAAATCCTCTGGCTTAATCCCCACTTCCTCCTCTAACTTCTGATTCAGTGGTTGGCAGGATGGTCAGCCCTATTCTCCCCCCTGCTCATTGATTGTCTGTAAGCTGCTTTATTTCAATGACAGGAGAAGAATTGTGTATCAGAATTTATACAACATTTGGACAGGAAATCAGAATTTCAACCACACAATATCTTTATGCCTACAGGCATCTCTTTCTTTAGGTTGGGAAAATTTTCTTCTATGATTTTGTTGAAGATATTTTCTGGGCCTTGGAACTTAGTCTTCTTCAATTCATAATATCCTTAGATTTTGTCTTTTGATAGTGTCTTTGATTTCTTGCATGTTTTCTGTCAGAAACCTTTTAGTTTTAACATTTTTTGACTTATGTTTTGATTACTTCAACTATGTCTTCTACTCTTGATGTACATCTTACATCTCCTGCATTCCTTTGGTGTTGCATGTGTCTGCAGTTCCTGTTCTCTTCCCTAGATCTTCCAACTCCAGGACTGTCTCAGATTGTGCTTTCTTTGTTGCTCCTAATTCCATTTTTATTATCTTCCCTTCTTTTTAAAAATTAATTTATTCAGATTTCATCTAAATTGTTATCCCATCCCTTGTATCCTCCCATTCCTCCCTCCCTCCTGCTTTCAACTTATTCCCCTCCCCTATGTCTGTGACTGAGGGGACCCTCCTCTCCCATTATATGGTCACAGCCTATCAAGTCTCATCTTGGTAGCCTGCTTATCCTTTCTCTAAGCACAACCAGGTCTCGCAACCAAGGGGAAGTGGTCAAATATGGGCACCAGAGTCAGCCCCCACTCTCAACTATGCAGAATGTCCTGTCCATTGGCTAGATCTTAGTAAGGGTTCAACGTTTACTCCATGTATTGTCTTGGTTAGTGCAGTAGTTTGAGCAGAACCCCTGGACCCAGATCTGCCCGTCATGATGTTCTTCTTGTAAGTTTCTAACACCCTCTGGTTCCTTCTATTTCCACATTCTCACCTATTTCTCTCACCTAGAGTCCAAATAGGAAGTCCTCACATCTATCCCCATCCTCTGGTAAGTGAAAACTTTTATGGGACATGCCTCTTGGGCTAGTTTCCAATTATAAGTGAGTAAATACCCTGTGACTCTTTCTGCTTCTGGGTTAACTCACTCATTATGATCATTTCTAGTTCCATCCATTCGTCCAGAAATGTTGGAGTTTCCTTATTTTTAATATCTGAGTAGTATTCCATAGTGTAAATGTACCGCAGTTTCTTTACACATTCTTCAACTGAGGAACACTTAGGCTATTTGCAGGTTCTGGCTACTATGAATAAGGCTGCTATGAACCTGGTTGAGAATATGTCCTTGTTGTATGCTGGAGCATTTTCTGGGTATATTCCAAGGAGTGGAAGCCCTAGTCCCAGTTTTCTGAGATAGCACCAGATAGATTTCCAAAGTGGTTTTCCAAGTTTGCATTCCACCAGCAATGAAGGAGTGTTCCCCTTTTTCCACATCCTTGCCAGCATGTTGTGTCACATGAATTTTTGATCTTAGCCATTCTAGTTTCCAGTGGTGTCATATGTCTTTTAGGTTTATTGCTTTTGTTCTTGAGCTGGCCTCTAGCCATCAGGTTTTCTCTGATATTAGCAGGCCTGGAGGGTCCTCTGATGGGGTTGTTGTCTGTGTCCCACATGGGACAGGCAGGACAAGAGCAGGCACAGAGAGGTCCAAGCCAAACACTGCTTGCTAAGGCTCCCAGAGGCTTCCTCAGGGAGGTGGACAATGGGTGTTGGAGACTGCGTCAAGTTCAACTCTGCTGAGTTTGCTTTCCATGACCACGATGGACCAGGCCAGTGAGGAGTGAGCAAGGAGAGAGATTCAAGCCCAAAACTGCTTAGGTGTCCCACTGGGCTCCTTCTTTGGGATGGCAACTAATAAAGGTTGTGGTCTGTGCCCAACTCATCACTGTTGGTTCCCTCTCTGTGTCCCAGATGGGCCAGGCTGGTATGGAGTTGGTGGACAGAGATCAAAGCCCAAATCTGCTTGGGTCCCTTTGCTGGTTCACATGTTACACCCTAGATGGTAGTAATCATACTCACTCATTTATTCTTATTTTTTCTCTATTCCCTAAATCTTAGTGAAAAGTTTTATATTCCTGTTTTACAACATCTTTCTTAGACTTTTATTATGAACTTCTCAGGCTGCCCCCACCGCTTCTGCAGCTACCACCCAGCTTGATGTTTCTTTTAAACTTAGTTTTAATTTACATAAGGATGAGGTATGTCGAAGTCAAAGTCCACTGAATATTTATTGATTGACCAATTTGTGCTACATCCTAGGTGATATTCAATTCATCTTCAGATTCTTACCCTGTAGAAGATCCATGATGTAGTTATAAGACCATATGAATCTTATGGGAACACAAACTGTATATTCATAAATCTAGACTAAGAGATTATAGGAGGTATAAATGGATGATAGTTTTGTGGCCAAAGTATGGTTGGGTTTCCTTCTTTTTAATAAAAAAATTTTACTTAGAAGCATTCAGAATGTAAAAAAAAAAAACCAGTCATTTTTTTTCAATTACAGAGTGGTATTCAGGTAAACAGAACAATGATTTTCTGAGCTCCATCACAGACAGCAGAAGATTTTTAAAAAGCCAAACACAAAAAAATTAAAAATTAAACCAAACCCAAAATCCCAAACCCCAGAAACTACTCTCCCCACATATAACTAATTTGTACTGTGAATGAAGGACCTGATTTAAATTTCCATGCTAATTTTCAAACCCCAAACCATAGAAAGCAAGGTAAGCAGCTTTTGAAAATATCACTGGTATAAGGCTATCTAGACACACTTGGTAGTGTGTTAACTATACAGAGAAAGGCACTGTACAATTTAAAAACAAATCTTACACAGCCACACATTTCAATTTTTTCTTTAAAATGAGTGAGTTGCATACAGGGGGATTAAATCCTTTAGAGATTAAAAAAAAAGTTGCTAGAACCATCTTATTCATCATCATTTTCATTTTCATCTTCCTTACTTTCCTCATTCTCTTCATCATTATCATTCTCTTTCTTCCTTCTTGTTCTTTTCAGCCTTCACCATGCCCCCTTTTTACTGCATTGTGTTTTCTGTTAGGTCTGTAGGGAGCAATATCCTTTTAATATTTATCATTCAGCTTAGAAGCCTTATTTTCATAGGGTTGCTTGTCATCTATAGCAGTGTTGTTTTATTTCTCTCCTAGTTTATTTGCAACATCACCAATGGATAATTCAGGATGTTCACCTTTGATTTTTGGGTGGTACTAAAACAGAACAAGTATAACTTTGAAGGAGCCTACTTGGGTACATTGGGGTTCTTGAACTTCTTTTCGCTCTCCCATTTGGGGGCATGTGTAGGCTTTTATTTCTCTTCCATAACAAGCATTGTCTAATTTTGCCATGTCTTCAAATTTCCTCTTTTCTTTAGCAGACATGGTTTTCCACCTTTCTGAGTACTCCTTGGAGAACTCTGAGAAGTTAACAGAAGCTTCTTCTGCTTCTTCTTCTTGTGTTGCTCATGGCAGGTTTGCATAAATAATGCATACAAAGACAGTTTGCCTCTCACTTCTTAGGATCTCTTTTAGTTGACTTTCCTCACTGAGACAGAGTTGTCCATTGCCTGTCCGGCTCATGCTTGGCCAAAGCTGTCTCTGTGGAACTTAATGTATTGCACTGGCCATGAGAAAAGGAGCCACCAAATTATTGTTTTCACTGTTGGGAGGTGGGAAATTTCCTCTGGAAGTAGCAAGGAAGCGACAGATGCATAAATTTTCGGTTTCTCCTGCATGATATGTTTGGCAGATGGTCAAGTAGAAGAATAGAGAATTAAAAAGGTTGATTGGGGAAGAATTCTAGAGGATCATTAATATTATGTTAGTGAAGATGCATTTTATCTGGAAGGAAATAAGCTCATTAATCCCATCAGAGACTTGAGGAATAAAATTAATTACCTTAGTAAACAGGAAGTGCAGGTTAGCAGCTTCGAAAGTGAAAAAAATGACAGAGAGTGTGCTGCCTGAACAGACACCCAAAACTCTCTGTAACATTGGAGCATCTTTTTCAGTATTCTTGACCAATATATCTGACATACATATTTGTGAGGCAGGAACTACTGAGGACTTGCTTACCCTGTCTTGGCAGAGTTTGGCCATTATCTCTGCCTGCATACAAAATTTCCCATTTTTAGGCAGAATTCTGTCTGACACAAACCAGGGCATGTTGCACAGTGGCTTGTTTGCCACATTTGAAGCCATCTCCATCAGGAGATTCTTTGATGCTCATCATAGTAAAAATGGCCATCTTACCAAAAGTGAATTACAGATTCAATGCAATCCACAGAAATCTACAAGACCATTAAGGCTGGCGCATCTGGACCCAGGCTAGTCAGCTTAAACTACTCTACCAAACAAGGACAGTGCATGTAGTAACCTAGAACCCCTATGCAGATCTAGCCAATAGACAGGACATTCTCCACAGTTGCATGGAGAACAGGGACTGACTCAGACATGAACTCTGGTGCCCTTATTAGACCACTTCCCCTTGGTGGGAAGGCCTGGTGAAACTCATAGGAAGAGAAAGCAGGGTACCAGGAAGAGACTTGTTAGGCTGTGGTGTTATAGTGGGGGAAAAGGTCCCCTTCTGTCACAGACCTACGGGAGGGGAATAAGATCAAAGAGGGAGGGAGAGGGGATAGGAAGATACAAGTGAGGGCATTAAAACTGAGATGTAATGTGAATAAATTACTTAAATAAAAAATAAAAATAAAGACGTCCTTATATGAAGAAAATTAAGATATTCTGTCTTGTTTCATGTCAAAATCTATAGTCACTTCAATTAATATTTTAATAATACATTGATAAATAAGTCAATCAAATAAAATTATTACCTTACACATTATTTTTATGCATTCCATTTTGGTTATTTTTTTTTAGCACTTTCAAATACTTCCTTAGATGCACAGCTGACAAAGATGCAATTTATTTCTTTAGAATTTTGGCAGCCATTCCTAACTTACCTTAACTTTCTTGTTTATGTGCTAATGAGCTGTGAAAAGGCCAAGTGGAAGATAAATAAGACCTTCAGATAATCCATACTCTGATAAACTGTTCCCATGATAATTGGCAGTTGATAGTTCTTTTAGGATTGAGGAAAAATAAGCAGAGTTGGCCAAATGCATGGAACAACATGAGTTAATAAAATTATAAAAGAAGTTTACAGGGCAATTGCAATCCTTTTAAACAAATGTCATTTGTATGCCTTCAGGCCTAGGCACAATATGATTACCAGAAAAGATTTATAGGTCAGATTGTGTTGTGTCCTAGCAGATCTAAATCACAAGATTCTAAATATAGTGGTTACTATTTCTCTTCTGTCTGAATTTGATTTCTTTTTTTAGATTTGCTTTTTTCTAAACTAGACCAAACATATATCTCTCAGTCATTTTATGCTTAATTTGTATGACATTCACAATTTGTTAAATTTTTAAGTTGCTCCCAACGTTTAGTGTTTTAAGTCTAACTCATTGTATTAATTTATAGATGTTACAGTAATTTACTTTCTTTTTTATAAAATATGGAATCATCTCACTGTATAAAAATTTAAACAATAAAATGAATAGTTATTTCACAAAATATTTTTGAAGGATTATACTAATCAGGTTTGTAGAACTGATTCAAATTGGAATATCTTTTTAAACTATAGTGAAATCTTTTAAAAACATAATATGTATAATCTCACTATGGAAACAAAGAGAAAATTTGTTCAGTTTTTGTTTTCCAAAGTAGATCAAGTAAATTGAAGTAGTCCAAATAGCATGTTTTATATTTTCACATATGCCGCAGCTATGTTTATTGTTTAAAATTCCTGTGATAACGTTGATATATAAATTTATATGATCACAATTTTTATACCAATTTAAAATTTTATATTAATTAGTAAATTTAAGATCATTCTGCAAATGGAGGTCACTCATAATACCATTTTTAGAAATCCACCTATGAACAAGTTTCCATTGAGAATTGTAAAGCTCTACACTAAACCTTTCATTTAAAGATACAAAAAAATGGCCACATATGGGTATATGGATGAGAGACTGGATGAATCAAAGAAGATTGTCAACCACTGTATCAGTTTGAGAGAGAAAATGGCCACATCACACAATTATGGCACATTGTTATATTTTGATTTGGGGGTACTATTTTGCTAACCTAGCAATCTCTGGGAAATAATTCTTCCTTTTAAGTTTGTGAAAATAATGTTTGTTAAACAGTTAATTTTACAGTCGCTTTAAGGGAAATACTGTGTCCTGCACCCATTTCTGTTTTTGTTTTGTTTTGTTTTGTTTTGTTTTGCTCTATTACCTTAGACATTAATCTAACCTTTATCAAACAGACTTCCATACTTTAAAATGAAGGCAATTTTTGGTTCTTATGTTGTGATGTTAAATTAGATCATTAGTGACGTGGATATGTTATACCTTACACATAATAAACACTTGAGGCATTCTTTCTCTGTTCTGTTTTGAAGATGCAATAAGCATAAAAAAGAACATTGCAGATTGGAGCATAGTCTATAGAATAATAACTAAAGAGGTATGCAAATAATTTAACAATGGATTATATTATTTACATATATTAACTGAGTTTATCAGCTCTGAATTTTTAAGCTGTGTTTATTTTTTTATGTATATGAGTGCTCTATTTGCAGGTGCAACTGCATGCCAGAATAGGGCATCAGATCACATTATAGATAGTTGTGAGCCACCATGTGGTCAATGGGAATTGAACTCAGGACCTCTGTAAGAGTAGCCAATGCTTTTATCCACAGAGCATCTCTCCAGCCCCAAATCAACTTTAAATTCTAATAGTGTATGTTTCACATAAATTAGAACAAATGAATTGTACAATATATGTATATGATGTCCTGTATTATTTCATTTTACATAATAATCTAAAGTTCCATCTGATAAAATATGATCAAGATTAACTTAAGGAAGAATATTTTGCCTCACAGTTTTTAAGGGCTAAATATCTGTAACAATTTGGATGACAAGTCTTCAGGAGTAAGAACTGAGAGCTTGCATTTTAACTGCATACTGGAAGCAGAGAAAGAAAACTGGGAGTGAGACAAGACTATTAACTCCCCAAAGCCTTCCCTCAGTTATATAACCTGCCCAAAACAGAACTTCCAATAGAGGACTGTGGTGCAAATAAGTGTTCAAATGTATGAGTGTATGGCAGAAAATTTCTATTCAAACCACATGTTAATGATATTTCACTGTAAATGCAAAACTCATGTGTGTTTTAAATTTATTATCTATTGATAGGTACCTATGCTGATTATCTTTTACCCATCATGAATAGTCCTATAATATACATGATGGTATCAAGATGTCTTCTGTATTCTGATTTCATGTTTCCATATCATTTCAAAAGTCCATGGTATGTTATATTATAGAATAATCAGAGGTTCTCAATAGGATCAGGCAGCAGCAGACCTCTCTATTATTTGTTGGCAGCATTAAAGTCCTTGATCCACTTCAATTGCCACAGTTACTGGGCTTATAAATTGTATTTTCTTAAATTACTGAATGTTAAAGAATGCTTTTCGGTAAAGTGGAAGCACTTTAGGGAGACATATTTTTTTGTATGCCCAAAGAACAGTATTAACTATCTCATATCAAAGAAAGTGAAAATTGAGTTTCTTATTTTCATTAAAAAAATCAAGCTTCCCAAATATGTTTTTATTTTGGAGAGTATCTTTGGAGTATTTTCTTTTATCACTAACATTTCTACAAGCAGTACAACTAATTTTTTCTTTCAAGATAATGATTCTCTGTTAATAGTGATTAGGAAAAGATGTGTATTTTCTAAGCAAGTTATTTCATGGAAACAGTATTTGACATGTGTATTCCTTATAAAATATTATGTCTACAAAAATATTTAAATATTTTCATTCAGTTTAAAATAATCAGTGAATGATTTTGTTTATGTTTTAGGTTTTGAATATTTAGTGTATATAAGAATTGGTACCTGCAATTTTAGAACATGTATTTTTCATGTCTGTCTCACCTGGAGTGCCATTTTACTTCATTTTCTCACTATATAATATATTTGTTTATTTTGTTGTGGTGGTGGTTTTGTTTTTCAAGACAGGGTTTCTCTGTGCAGCCTTGGCTGGCCTGGTCTCTCTTTGTAGATCAGGCTGGCCTTGAACTCACAATGATCCACCTTCCTTTGCTTCCCAAGTGCTGGGATTAAAGGCAAAGGTGTGAGCCACCATGCCTGGCCCTGCTTATTTATTTACTTAAATCTTTTAAATATTTGAGTCATTTATTTGGAAATGTTAAATGAAACGTTAAAAAGAAGAAGTAGAACCATGGCAAAAGTGTTCATACTCTTCTTACCTCTGTTGGAGTGAGACTTTATGCATGCTTCTAAGGTTTCTGAGCCTTAAGATCAAAACATTTAATTGATCGTGGAACCCAACATATAAACCATAAAGCATATTTTAGATCTTAGGAACACATGAAAATAAGAAAATAACTTCATACTGCCTTCAGCTGACTCCATTCATGGGCCAACTAGAGTACCTTTACTAACAGGGAAGACAGGTTTTAGTAATTTCCTTTAGGCAGACCACAGACTTTTGGCTCTGATAAAGAAATCTTTTAGACTTCATAAAGCTTTGTACCACTAGTTTCTTTCTTACATAAGTGGCAAGCTCTGAAGTCCTCAAATATAAGATTTCTTTTGTTGAAGCAAATAAGGAAACAAAGAGTAAACTAATAAGATAACAAGTACAATACATAGAAACACCATACTACTTATCTTCTTTGCTCAAATAAAAAATACTATGACTTTATGCTAATTGTATGAGGAAAAATATCCTTTTATTGACATAAAATTAAAAAAGAACTTGATATATGCTATCATTTAACAAGTATCTATCATTTTACCTTTAGATTTTACTATCATCATCACTGTCATTGTGTGTGTGTGTGTATGTGTGTGTGTGTGTGTGTGTGTGTGTGTGTGTGTGTCGTGATTATGTGTGCATTTGATTGCAGGTTTATACACACTATATTGAAAGTTTGGAGGTCATAGGAAAATTTGTGTTACACAATTCTCTCTTATATTGTTTTGAGTTAGTTAGTCTCACTCATCTTCCTACTGTATTTCACATTCCAGGAAAAATGGCTCACAGGATTCCAAGAATTTTTTTCATTTAAAATATTTATTTATTTATTTACTTACTTATTTATTTATCTTACATCCAGCCTATAGCTTCTTCCTTGCTCTCCTTCCAGTACCACCCTCTCTCCTCCATCTCCCTCCCTTATTCCTCAGAAAAGGGGAGTCCCCTACCCACCAACCTCAGGTCATCAAGGTGCATCACGTCTGAGATTTTCCTCTTCCCCTGTGGCCTGGCAAGGAGGGGGACATGACCAAAATGCAGACAACTGGATCCATATCAGAGACAGACCCTGTTCCCCTTACTATGGCACTCAGATGAATCCTGAGTGCCCATAGGCTACATCTATGTAGAGGACCTAGATCCAGTACATGCATTGTCCTTGGTTGGTGTCTCAAGCCTCTTGGTCCTGGTTAGTTAGCTCTACTGGTCTTCTTTTGGAGCTCTGGTAATCTTTTAGTCCTTTATCTTTTCTCCCACTTTTCCACTAGAATCCCTATGCTTCACCCAATGTTTGGCTACAAGTCTCAGCAATTTTGGAACCTCTGTGGTGTGGTGCCTCTCAGAGAACAATTCTGATAAGCTCTTGTTGGCAAACATAGCAAAGTATCATTAATCATGTCAGGGGTTGGCTCTCTCCCTTGGGGTGGGTCTTGTGTTTGGCCAGGCAGTGGTTGGATATTTCCTCAATCAATCTCTGTTCTATCTTTATCCCTGCACATCTTGTACGCAGGGTAAGTTTTGAGTCAAAGTTTTCCTGTGTGGGTTGGTGTTCCTCCCCTGACTGGTAATCTTGTTTAGTTTGAAGGTATCATCTTCTGTCTCCATTGTTTCTGCGACTATGAGTCTCAGCTAGAGTCACCCCTATGTCCTTTCAGAAGCCTACCTTATCTTAGGTCTCCAGCTTGTCATGGAGATGCCAGTACCGACAGATTATCTTTTCTCTGCAGGCCTTCTCTCCTCCCCACCCATCTCCCCAGGTCTTATCTCCACCCATATTTCTGTCTGTTCCTCCTCTCCTACCTTGATTTCTATCTTCAATCTCATCCATTGCCCATTCTAGTTCCCCTTCTAAAAGAGATTTAAGCATACTCCTTTGGATCCTTCTTGTTACTTATCTTCTTTGGGTTTGTACACTGTAGTATGTTTTTTTCTGATTTTATTTTTTATTATTAATTTATTCTTGTTACATCTCAATGGTTATCCCATCCCTTGTATCCTCCCATTCTTCCCTCCCTCCCATTTTCTCCTTATTCTCCTCCCCTATGACTGTTCCTGAGGGGGATTACCTCCCCCTGTATATGCTCATAGGGTATCAAGTCTCTTCTTGGTAACCTGCTGTCCTTCCTCTGAGTGCCACCAGGTCTCCCCCTCCAGGGGACATGGTCAAAGGTGAGGCACCAGAGTTTGTGTGAAAGTCAGACCCCACTCTCCACTCAACTATTCTGTACTAAATGGCTAAAATCTGCTTATAAGTGAGTACATACCATGTTTGTCTTTCTGGGTCTGGGTTGCTTCCTCAGGATGATCTTTTCTAGCTCCATCCATTTTCCTGAAAATTCCATAATTTACTTGTTTTTAATGCATGAGTAGTATTTCATTATATGAATGTATCACAGTTTTTTCATACAGTTTTTGGTTGAGGGGAATCTAGGTTGTTTCCAGATTCTGGCTATTATGAATAAGGCTGCTATGATCATAGTTGAGCAAATCCACCAACAAACAAAGCCCAATTTTAAAAAAATGGAAAAAGGAGGTGTCTACAGGTGGGATATAATGTGAATAACTAACTAAATAAATAAATAAATAAATTTTCTCTGTTGAGAGAATTCATAACAGGAATCTCAAATTCCTGGAAGTATATAAAGAAAGAGTCAATGTTCATAGTCATTAGGGAAATACAAATCAAAACAGCTCTAAGATTCCATCTTATACCTGCCAGAATAGCTAAGATAAAAAACTCAAGTAACAGCACATGCTGGCAAGGACGCAGAGAAGGGGGAACACTCCTCCACTGCTGGTAGAAATTCAAACTTGTACAATCACTTTGGAAATCAATGGCCTTTCTCAGAAAAATGGGGATAGCCCTACCTCAAGACCCAGCTCTACCACTTCTGGACATACACTCAAGAGATTATCCTCCAGGAAAAATTTTTTTTTAGTCTGCTTACCATCTCACTTTAGGAATGCTTAGATAAGAGATGGCTGCCATTTCATCTGATTTTTTACTGGAGTGTAAGGAATAAACCTGGTTTGTTAGACTCTTCAACCAATATTTTTTGCCATTGATCCATCTTGCCAACTCAGTATCAATTATTTTCTATTTTATTTCTGGCACAGGCAAAAAACAAGTAGTTTATTATGATGTGTTTATCTTTTCTCTCCTATGTCATATTTTATAAAATGTCATAAGACACTATTATTTGGGAAGGAAGCAAAGGAGACAAGATTATATAGATGATTTCTATTTGCAAATACAAGGAAAAACACAATTTATTGTTATAAGTATAAATCAGTTATAGGATAATGCAAACAACTGACATACCCTTTGGGCATGAAAGCAACTAGTGCTTGGGTTTAGTGGGGTTAGATATTTAGCAAAATATTTTTGAAACTTAAATTCAAATTGATTTCAACTTAGTTGTTACTTGTTATTTCTTTATTCTACCATTAAATTAGGAGAGAGAGGGGGGAGGGGAGGGAGAGAGAGAGGCAGTGGATGCATTTTATGAAAGTTTAAATGGGAAGAGATGATACTCAATATTACTAAAAACTGGTATCATGAACTGTGATCTCCTGGAAGAATTCTCTAGTATAGTGACAGCTTACCTATTTTCAATGCCTACCAGGAATCTGAAATTAAATAAGTTCTCCAAGTGTACAGTGCTTATTTATTTCAGGGTTTGCGTTCCAGTTTACATGACTTCAAAGTAAAACTAATTTCCTCCTTTGTTGTCATTAATTTTAAGGACTATGATTAATTTGAAACTTTGGTAATTAAGTAGCTTGGACATCAGTAGAGTGGGAAAATGACCCATTAGGAGCAATTAAAAATATAGAGGTTTCAGAGAGAAAAGAAAATGAGCACTGGGATTTTCTTGAGCCTGTAGAAAAATGATCTTATATGTGGCAAGAAATTAGGTGATCAGAAGTCTTCACAGAATTTTCAGAATATCAAAATATATTTATACCTTTTGTTTTGTAAGTAAAATTTACTGGAAAGAATCAAAGTTTATTTACTTGTGAATAATCTATGGTTGCTTTTATGTTGAATACACAATGATAGTGTTGAATGTATATAAAACTGGCCTGTAGTGCTTGGTAAAAAATGAAGATATCTGTTATCTAAACACTTACATAAAAGAATAATAAGTGTTGGATTAAATAATATAAGTAATAAGATTTTTCCATTCATATGTAAGGTGACAATACTAGGATTTATGCACCTATGTATGATTATATAGTGTGGAAGATGCTCCTTTTGCTTGTAATTTAGTTAAAGAGAGTTCTGAAATAAATTTTAAAACATAATTAATTCTACAAAAGTTAATAGAATGAAATAAGATTTTTAAAAATACAAGGAGATGACTAAATAGTTTTTTCAAAGCTTCTTACTGAACAGTTTCTATATATGATAGCAAATAGTATATACTTTAATCGTTTTATAGAGATTATTTTAGGTGTATAATTATTAGTTTTTTGAGACATCTGTATTCCATGTTGACATGGTTTTGGTAAGTAAAAAAATGATTAAAGCAATTTTTCTCTTTTTCATGATCAAATCATAGTCTAGTGAGCTTCATTTCATGTGTGTGTGTGTGTGTGTGTGTGTGTGTGTGCGTGTGCGTGTGCGTGTGTGTGTGTGTGTGTGTGTGTGTGTGTGTGTGTGTGTGATAATTACCCTCCTTTATCCACATCTTTGCTTTTAGTAAGGTCAGCTAGCTATGTTTAATGAGACATGTTGAATGAAAATTTCCAGAAATAAATAATTCCTAAGCTTTTTTCAAACATAATATTTTTTATTATTTGAGAACTTACATAATGCACCCGGATCATACTCATTTCCTAGTTCTCCCAGGTCTCCCGCCCCCACTTGTAGATCTCTGCCAAAACAAGTCTAATTTGTGTTTTCCTTATACTCATTGAAGCATAGTCACACTCACAATGGCCCTTCATTTTTGTGTCTGTAGTTTCATCATTCTCCCCAATTGAGCAGCTCTGTTCCACCATCTATTTTTCCAATGTTGTGAATCCATTTTAAAAATAGACCTTCCAATAGTACCTGCAGTTTTCAATTGTTCTGGAAATACTGTAGACTCTACAGTCCTTAGCAATCGCAGCACTTTCCAAAAGTCCGAAGTAGCTTTTGAGACTCTACAGTCTCCTCTTCTGCTGTGGTGTCTTACCTCAGAACTTCCATGTGTCCTTGAAGCTGCTCCACAGTCCCATGAGAGTACAGGAGGCTTCCACCATCCTTGATTGCAAACAGGCTTCAGGCTAAGATGGTCTTTTGTAGTTTCAGCTGTCTATACTAAACTTTTAGTATGAGACTTATTGAAATGAAAATTTTAGGAGTTAATGATTTCTAAGATTTAAAGAACACTCTGCATTGAGTAGTGTGATAAAATCTAGCACTTTATCCAAATTACTGTTACATCAGAGTACTTGTACTCAAGTAAATCTTTTTTTTTTTTAAGGAAAGAAGGTTTTGTTCTGATGGACATTATTTTTTACATTATTTCGACATTTTGATCACACTATATCTATAAAGAGAAAGCAAAGAGAAATGGATGCTGGAGTTCAACTTGCCTTTCTCCTAGGTATTTGGTCTGAGATATTTCCATATCAATGTTTTGGGGACCGATTTCTTCTTTAGCTCCCCCTTTGCAGAAACATCCTCATAGACGCATACAGAAGTGTTTTTTTATAATGAACCTCATAAAGTTGATAATGAAGATTAATAAACCACAACTCAAACCTTGTTAAATAGATACCCAAACTTGCCATTTTAAATCAAAACATTTCTGTCATTGTTTCCTCAAGTCTCAATACATTTCATCCATTTTTAAAATCCTCACAGTCCTTAGCAATCGCAGCACTTTCCAAAAGTCCGAAGTAGCTTTTGAGACTCAACATAAAGTTCTGTGAGATTCTGTAAAATACAAAATCACTAGCTATCCAAATTAACAAAATCAGAAATGAAAAGGGAGACATAACAACAGACACCGAAGAAATACAAAGAATCGTAAGAACCTACTTCAAAGACATTTATGCCACAAAATTTGAAAATTTAAAGGAAATGGACAAATTTCTCGACCGATTTCATTTACCAAAATTGAACCAAGACCAGATAAACAAATTAAATAGCCCTATTTTGCCTATAGAAATAGAAGCAACCATTGATAGTCTTCCAACCAAAAAAAGCCCAGGGCCAGATGGTTTCAGCGCAGAATTCTACCAGTCCTTCAAACAGGAGCTAATACCAATACTATTCAAGCTATTCCGAAAGATAGAAATGGACGGAATATTACCAAACTTCTTCTATGAGGCCACAGTCACATTGATACCTAAACCCCACAAAGACCCAACAAAAAAAGAGAATTCCAGACCAATTTCTCTTATGAACATTGATGCAAAAATACTCAACAAAATACTCTCAAAGTGAATACAACAGCATATCAAAGACATCATTCACCATGACCAGGTAGGCTTCATTCCAGGAATGCAGGGATGGTTTAACATACGGAAATCCATCAATGTAATCCACCATATAAACAAACTGAAAGTAAATCTTATGAAGTAAAAAAAAAAATGTCACAATGAGTCCATCATTCACCATGCTTCATCTCATGAAGTAAACAGTGCATAAGTTCACATCATCAGAGGAATATATACAGTATGATACTGAATGAGAGCATATTAATATCAATTTTAAAGCATATCATTGTTCTATTTTGGTATTACTAATTTTCAGTTTACTCTTTCTATTCATTATTTACAAATTAATACTGGAAGTTATATGTGTGTATGTAAACACACACACACACACACACACACACACACACACACACACACACACACACACACCTTACTGAAATGTATACCTATTCTTTTCAGTTTTGTAGTGTCACCTTTTTTACATTAATAATCTGACCCCTAAAATCAGGCAGTTACAAAATACTGTCACTATAGGCCTTGGTGAAACATTTTAAAGCTGTTTTAACTTATCTATACAAACTTATTAATAATTATAACTACAACATAATTTATGTGTTTCTTGTACCAGGTTAAGCATTTTTATCAAGTGGTCTTTGACATATTGTTCATTTGCTACTTACCATTAGACTCAATCAGTAAAAATTTAAAAATTACAGTATTAGCATATACTTGTCTCTATTATAACTCCAGTTATTAGGGAAAATGTGGGTTCAAACTTACCTGGTTGTGTGTTTTGCACTTTTTAAAAAAATTTATTCTTGTTACATATCAATGTTTATCCCATCCCTTGTATCCTCCCATTCTTCCCTCCCTCCCATTTTCCCCTTACTCCCCTCCCCTATGACTGTTCCTGAGGGAGATTTCATCCCCCTTTATATGCTCATAGGGTATCAAGTCTCATGTTTTGCACTTTGTAACTACTGTGTTTCTATGGATTTTATTCCTATTAAAATGTGGAAGCACAAAATAAACCCAGTTGTTTGTATTTTACTTTCTGTGAAGCTCATATTCTAATTCCCTTCATCTTCATCTAACTGATTAAAGAAGGGCTAGTTTCAATAAGGGATTGTGGGTTGTTGTATAAGTGCTTTGTGTGTCATCAATTTCCACATAAGTGATTATCTAACTTGGTAGTGTCATCTCAGTAATCAATGACATGGTCAATACCCTTGATTATTCATGTTAAACTTAAGACAACAGTAGTTGTTGCTGTGATAACTTCATAAATGTTGAATTGGTTTCCTGTGTATAAGCAGTTGACAAAATTTGGCCATTTCAGTAATTGAAAAGTACCCTGTTTCACTGCCATAAACATAGCCTAATTACAAGAAAGGCTATTTGTGTAGTAGCCCTCAAAGGCAAGACAGTTTCTGAAAGGTTGAAATGCAGTTTTTTTTTTCTCTCAAAATACTACCCAAAGTATGTGTCAAGTCAAAATTAACGAAGGGAGTTACCGTAAGAGGTAATGTTTATTTTCCTCTGCTTAACCTTATCAGATATTTGGCTATAACTCTTACATCTGGGTGAAACACATTTGAGTATGTTGTTTTTAGATTTTTGAAATACAGAAACCTACTATTTATGCACTTGATTAAAAATATCTGCAGACTTTCCATGTTTTCGTTGTTGTTGTTATTTCACTTGGTTATTGGCCAAAGTAAGAGTAAAAGAGCATATAGGTTCTCCAAGGAGAGCATCCCTCTCATTGAATATAAATTGTAGAACATCAAATAATCCAGGCTTAGAAGCTGATATTTTGTGTTGTAAACTACCCTGTCTGTACGTAGGGGCAAGTCCTATCCATACAACATACTCCAGCCTCTGTAGCAAAACCATCTCCTTGCATTTTATTATGTGCCATTGAACAGGCTAGTAATTAAGGTTTATGAGGTCAGTTTGTGACAAATTTTTATCAATTATATGTATGAATTTAAGATTCAACAAAAAGAGTAACATAGTGTAATATTTACATTAGTGTAATATAGATGAACTTTAAAAAAATGTTAATGTGGTGTAAATTTCAACTGTTATTTGAGAATTTGTGTGTGTGTTCATGAGAAAGTTAAAAGGCAGGCTCATTATTTTTGTTTTTGCCATTCATGATAATGCAAGTAGAAATTTTTAACATTTTAAACATTTCATGCGATTTTTCATTTTCTGTGTACTGAAATAGTCTGAAAAAAACCACTAACTGTATATAACATTCAATTTATTTTACCGGTCAGCATTTGGAAGCTCCTGAAGACAAGTCATTTAGCAGTTCATTGATGGAGACAGAAGTAAACTTGGACAGTTACCAAACTGCTTTAGAAGAAGTGCTCTCATGGCTTCTGTCTGCAGAGGACACATTGCGAGCACAAGGAGAGATTTTAAATGATGTTGAAGAAGTGAAGGAACAGTTCCATGCGCATGAGGTAAAACAAAACACTGATTTATGAGCCTAAAGTATCAATTTACAATGACAAGTCTTCCTTTTATCAGTTATTCTGAAAATAAGTAAGATACTTACAAATATGTTTTTCTGTGTTAATTTTGAGATGTTGATAAATAACGTTTGTGCACTGGATGAGAGCAATCTGTATTTGAAGACAAGCCTCTGAGGTGCTGATAGTGGATTTGAACACCGTGACTACCTGTGTGGTAGTATATTGGGGGATCCTCACTGGGAGAGGTTTCCTGAGAATATATAGTTGCTCAGATTATTCTCTGTATACCATACCCTTTCTTTCTTGTATTGAGATAGGTCTTTTCTGTATCTGGAAAGCCTGGTACTAACTATATAACCCAGCTAGCCTTGACATAATTCCTATCTTCCTTCCTCGTTATCTTTTGTGCTGGGATAATAAGCACGTGCTACTATTTTCTCTAGGTCCTCCTGTGAGCTGTTTATTAAACATTCTATCATAAAATGTTTCACTTAAGGTATTCTACCTCAGAAGTTCTTCTAAGGTCATAGATTTTTCTAATTCATGTTTAAAATGATGAAGAATTTCATACTATAAAAACTAGAATGTGCTTAATGAGAATATGCATTTAAATGGGATCAAGGTTTAAAATTGCAAATAATCAAACTCAAACTCTTAATATTTTCCTCAAATGTTGATTACAGTCATTACCTTTTTCTTGTCAGGGATTTATGATGGATTTGACAGCCCATCAAGAACGTGTTGGAAATGTCCTACAGTTAGGAAGTCGACTAGTTGGAAAAGGAAAATTATCAGAAGATGAAGAAACTGAAGTGCAAGAACAAATGAATCTCCTAAATTCAAGATGGGAGTGCCTCAGGGTAGCTAGCATGGAAAAACAAAGCAAGTAAGTTTTGTGTGTGTGTGTGTTTGTGTGTGTATGTATGTCTGTGTGTTAATCATGATATATATATATATATATGGCAAGGATTTTACTATTGAGCAACATTCCCAACATTCTTCTATTTTGAGACAGGATCTGAGTAAACTTGTAAGGTTGGCCTTGGAATTGTTATGAAGCTCAATTTAATCTTAAAATTGCAATCTTCTGCCTCAACCTCAGGAGTAACTAGGATTATAAGTGTAAAATTCTACATACTGCTTCGAAGTAAATCCTTGCTTGCTTATAATTAATAATTTAGTATGACATGCCTGAAATCTTAGCTAATTAGTAAATGAAAAAAGAAATAAAAGGGGGAAAGAAAGGGCATAACTGTTGTAGGGTTTTGGCACTAAATGAATGGAAAAGGAAATAAGAAGGAAACATGACTGCTTTTAGGTATGGTGGAAGAGAAAGATTGTTTTGGGTAAAAGGGAAAATGTAGCCAGAGGCAGAAACAGCTGAGAGAGTCCAGACTGGACGTAACTAGAGTAAGATGTATGTGAGGAGAGGAATGAGGGGAAGGGAGAGAAGAGGACCAGGGCCAACAGCCAGGAGGCCCCAAAGTACAAAGAGAGCAGGTAGCCGAATGGTTGGATTATATCAGGAAGACCAGTTCAGGGCTTTGGTCTGGAGAGTTCACCATAAGGGATGGGTAAGCTAGCCAGTAGGGCATTGCAGGGAGAACCTGGTGGCCACCATACAATTTGTTATTTTTAAATAAGTACCTAAGTTTTTTGTCCTGGGGTTGAACCCCAAAAATTAGAAGCTCAAAACAGGAGGCCATCATGAGCAACATACTGACAGTCTACTTTTATAAACATTTATACAGTTATTTATGCTTATTTCATAAGCATATATGTTTGTTTGTGTGAGTTTATGTGCATCAGATATTTGGGGTGGACAGAAGAAAGCATTAGAACCACTAGAATGAGAGAGTTACAGGTGGTTGTGAGCTGCCATGTGGGCAGTGGGAACTGAATCCTGGACCCCAGCAAAAGCAGCAACAAGTCCTCTTAACCACTGAGTCATCAGAAACTAAGCCCTGTGAAGGTACATCTTAGAAAACAATTAAGTTTTAGGTTCTTTGTTATTATTTTGATATAGTTTGATACTTTAATCTATATTTGCAATTTAAGGCATATAATTTTTTTCTGGGATGTTATGGCTAGATTTTCATGTCAGTAACTTAACTATTTATGCTATAGCAACTAAAATAGAGATTATGTTTAGGCAGATTATCTACTGATCTAAGCTTTTGAGAATTGTCAAACATTTTCCCAGTTAATATTTCAAGACTTTCAACAAAAGTTAAAGTGTAAATGTAGCAGCCATAGATACATGTGAAAATTCCTGTGCATAAAAAACATCCTTGATGAGTAATAGATGACTGGAAGATTCTTTTCTGAAGGAAATTACTCATCTCTTTATGAATATACTCATGGAGAAAAGTTTCTCATTTGTATGTGAAAATCCTTATTTGAACTCACTGTGGCTATGAATCAGTTTAAGAATTTGTATTGACTTATTGAAAAAAAAGATTTTGAGACATTTCTGAAAATGGCCTATTTCTCACTAAAGTAACAAGCAGATTCCATTATTCTGCATGTATTGCTTTGATTTATATTGTTAGGTGTGTGTATTCATGTAGAGCCTAGCGAGACAAGATAGATTTATTTTTAAATGAAAAGAAATGAAGTGCCAACTGTGGATTTGAATACATTAAGCTAAAGAATTTGTCCAAGTGCCTTAAGTTTACTTAGCTATTATTTGTGAAGATTTAAAGGTTTTAAAATAGGATGAAGAAACTCATTAGATATGCTGGGAGGATTGCTGTGCCAGTACTAAATTATAGTGTGGCAAGAGGGAAGGAGAAAACACATTTTATGCTCATGGTTTTTGAAAAAGTCAGGCATAAATTATAAAGGGGAATTTTCACACACACACAATATATATATATATATATATATATATATATATATATATATATATATATTCCAAGTCAGAATATAATAGGATATTCACATTTACATGATTGCCCTGTTATTATCATTGCAATTATTTTAACTAACCCTAGAAGTGAAAACTATAGTGTCCTTTTATAATTATTGAGCTAGGTTTCCATAAATCCCTGCAGGAAAATATTTTTATTTCACACATTTATTATCATAATTCATAAGACACAGAGACGTCAAATTTTCACAGATATTCACAGTCTATATGTTTGGGATTCTACTTGCAACTTAACCATAGTAGCCTCAAAAAATAGATTACGTAAAAAGGCCACTCTCCTGTTTACTACTCTCCTAGTTAGCCATATATATCTTCCTTTTGTGAGCCCATTCTACATGATTCTTTTTTTTTTCAGGTGAAAAACCATGTGGTATATACAACTTATCATTATTTAATTAGTTAATTGCATTGTGATGTTGATTTGTAAAAAATATAAATTCAGCCTAGAATTAAAATTGCATGTATTTTAATATATCATTCACAAAAATGTTCATATACATCCTATTAGATAATTTGAATCCTAAAATTACAATATCACTACATAGCTACAATTAGTAAAAACAATAAAAACCAGTATCTCATTTTTAGGGAATATTTTGGGGCTTTTGTTTGTGGCTCAACATTTAGGATGGTTGTAAAAAAGGCAAGGGGAGAAAAAGGTCTTATAGACCATTTTTACATGTTTTATTAAAATGAGACAATACTAAGGAATCACATATTACATAAAATATATTTAGATAAGTTTTGCCAATATGTATTACATTGTTTTGATTAAGCAAATAAATATAAATATATGAAGGTTTTAAAGAAGTATGTTTCCATGTTTATTTCTATCTTTGCTTACAAATATTAACAAATATTCTTGGGTAGCTTCAATTACAGTGATTAAAATAAAAGTACTACAGACACTTTCTTTATCACAAGAAATAAGATACTGCAGTTTTCATGAACTTTGTTCTATTCTAGAGTAGCTGATCTCCAATAAACCAAGACCATGACAGAAATATCCAATATTTGAAAATGTTACAAAAGGCTCTGCTAATGAATCATTGAACAATTAGAATTTCTTTGTGATCCAAGGAAGAATTGTATAGTTGATCAGTTCAGTTTGAGATTCAAATAAGAAGGGATGAGGAGTTACAAAATTTGACTAAAGGAACATGTAATACAAACGTCCCAAAATAGGAACAAGGTGACTCATTTGAGGAACCAAAGATCCATGAAACTTCAGAGTTTGGAGATGATTCTTGATAAAACCACCACATAGACTAGAGCCATTTAAATACTACTTAAAGACTTTATGCATTGGAGAGGTGGGACAAAAGTTGTGTTATTGCCTAGGCTAGTATTAGAGTGAGGGAGAGGAGAGAGAGAGAGAGAGAGAGAGAGAGAGAGAGAGAGAGAGAGAGAGAGAGAGAGAGAGAGAGATCTGGAACAAGCTAATAAAGAGATCTTAGTATCTTACATTAAGAAAGAATTGTAGTATCAGTCTGTTGTACCCAGATCGCAAGACCGCCAGATAAGACCACCAGTACTCGATATGGACGCAATATACATGAAGACCTTTAATCGACTCAAGCTGAGCTCTGACTGGTCACCAACACAGTGGTACCCAGAAAAAACCTCGATCTCTGGGCTGAGGGTAAATTTATATCCCTCCCAGTGCCCCAAAGCAGGGGAGTTCCAACCTGGCAAGCATGTATTGGTTGAGTAACATAAAGAGGTCTAATGTCTATAAAGGTGACAAGCCACAGAAAAAGGTACCAAGACCAACCAAGGCTTAGCTTTATTTTCTCTTTGTTTACTACCTTGTCCAGGGAAGCGTCTGATTTCTTATTAACCCTATCTCTGGTGGGCAGGAAGGAATGTGGCCATAAAACTGGGTCTCTTATCAGCTCCATCTCCAGTGGGACCCTTTGGGGGCATTCACTAGGCAACACTATTTCTAGTGGGGCTGCTCTATGCAGCTGACCAGATTTTCTCCTGTAGGCCTATTTCTTAATCTTTGCCCCAGCTACCCTGAAATCCAATTTTAGTTTTTCTTGTATCTCAAGTATACTCTACTCTCTTAGGTATACGCTTATATTAAATATAATTGTGTCACCCTCCATTTTCTCCTTGCTCCGAGGGAGCTTGCACTGTGATGGAGAAACAGAGGTCGTTGCGCCTAAAGCTGCAGGACAGTAATGGAGCCTGCTGGATCTCAGGCATGGTGTATAGGAGAGGCTCTCCTGGAGTGAGAGCAGGTCCTCACCCTGATTTGCATCTTTGGCAGAGAGAATCCAGGCTCTCAAGCCTCTCTGACTGAAAAAGCCCCCCTTCTTTCTCACAAGCATGAAATCTGATAGCATCTGGATTGCAAAGTGCTGAAGGCAGTTTCTGGAATGGCAAGCCCAAAGAAGACAGTCAGTGAAGCCAGAAGCTAAACTGTGTTGTGCATTCTAAGTCTCATGCATTTGGTGTGAAAATGGGGAGTTTAAACTAATCCAAAAGCTAAAAGGACAGACAGGATAAAAAAGGAAAGATGAAAAAGAAGGGACCAAAATGGAGTAGAAGGCTGGAAAGGAAGAACTAAAAAAAAGATGACTCCCACTTATGAATACAGGGTTTAAAAGCCCTGGGCGTCATAAAAAGGGATGTCTCAGGATATGGACTGTTTATAGTAAATATCTTGAGAGACTCAACTTAGGAAAGAGAAACAGCCCTTGGTAATCCGAAGGTGGCTTTACTTTTTATCAGAGCATGACCAGGTCTGTGACACCTCTTACCAGATCCAATTTAGGAGCCCTCTGATATCAAAAGGAAGTCATTCCCTTTTCTGAACAAATGGCTAACTGGAGGAGGAGGACTTTTCCCTTGCCCAGCAATGCCCCACATAATTGTTTACATCCATTTTGTGTTCTTTAATATTAAGAGTTGTTATTTCTTTGGGCTTTTAATGACTTACATTTCACATGCAGACATTACCCTTCTGCAAACCGTATTTGGGTGAAACTATTTCACAAACCATAAATAATTACTGCCAGCCTCAGAAAAAAATAAAAACGGAGATAACAACTTGCTCTCATGTCTACTTTATCTAAAATTGAATCTTCACTGTATCTGAAGGATAAGCTCTGCCTTCAACACTTATTTGTTTGAATTGGAGAAATATACTTGCCTTCTATTATTCTTTGTTTCCTGATTCATACAACAGTCACAAACTCTTTATATAATATTTCTGAAAGATATTCATTGTGATATGGTATTGAAAGGTACATTTTTCTGAAAATTCACTACAAAATAAAAAAGCATAATGATCATACAGACATGAAGAAGAGGAGTTGGACAAGGCTATTTATTAAATTCACCATATTATTTTAACTAGTATATAATTTTATTGCTTATTCCTTTTTTTAAATTTCTTCACTGATTTTTGGAAAAATATTTTGTAATGTCTTATTATGAGGGCATGGAAGCATGATCAGAGTAATTACCATTATGTTAAAGATTGTGTTTATCAAATTAGAACATTAAAAAATACGCATGCCAGGGAATAACAGTCAAAAATATAAATATTTCTTTCCATTCTTTTTCCTCTTTTATTATTAATATTATTTGATACTTTTCTTCTTGATTCCCTACCTCTCCAAATGCCAACTTTAATGTCCATAAATTGACTCTCAGAAAGTTGACACAGACATCAGGTAAGATAATGTATGGTCATAAAGTACTTCATTATCATGTGGCTTCTACTTTTCTCTAACACTAGTTTTGCGGAATCAATTCAGAGAACAAAGTGCCTCTGTTTTCAAAATGAAATAAGATACTGCATGCTGGCATTCTCAAGCTAGAAATCTGATGCAAAGTAAGCTAAATAATCTATGTTTAGTTTGGGTGTTTTGATGTGTAATACCCTAATGATGGTAGGAGGTGAGAGGAAGGAAGAAAGAGATGAAACGTCCAACTGTGGGTGCAAAAAAAAAAAGACAACTGGCATGGGGACAACAGAAGATTTTTCCCTAGATGAATAAACTAATTAATTTGATTGAATAATGCAACCTGTAGAGAGCAAAAATGATTTACTGACAGTTCTATGAGGACTAATAGAGATGAGCACAGCAAGTTCCATCAACTTCTCTGATAACTGTAGTTATGACATGCAGGGGGAAATGAAAACCTTTGTAAAAGTTAAGGGAAAATTAAAGCAAATCAGTAAGGAGGCCAAATGAAGTTATGTTGTGGTGCACATCATCAGTAGGAGAAGAGATATGAATAGTATCTGAGATTAAATACAAGATATAACATGAAAAATCATTATGAGTTATCCACACTTTGACTGGAAAGAAAAATATGTCTGCAAAAATGGTTCAGTTTTTCAAATATTGCCTATTTTTATGATGAATCAGATAACATATGAGTGGGTAGAGAAAATGGGATGGTGAACAAGTAGATGGACTGTTTTCTCAAAAATTAACAAAGTAGTACATTGCATATTTAATGGGACTATATAGAGAGTTATAGTCTTTGAATTGAAATTTCAAGCAGAAAACAGCAAAGGATGAATGATGTCAAACTTCTGATTTTAATTTTACATCAAAGTTAGATACATTACTACCTTTATTATTTCATCCCATGGTGCTGATATGATGTCTTTATAGATCTAGATATTCTTAGGACCAGAAGCTTCTGAATCACCTGAGAACTTGTTGTAAAGGTCAGAAATTTTGTCCTACGTTTCATCTGTATACACAGAATCTGCAATTTAACAAGATCCTAGTTGACTTTAAAGCATACTTGAGAATCACTTATCAAAGTTAAATAATCTGAATATATATTCCTTTGTCAACATATGTATAAATTATGCTTTCTGTCTCCATTTTATATCAATTAATGTGGAATAAATATTTTAAGTTCCTTTAAAGTTTAAAAATGATGTTATTGATGCTCCATTCAGACCTCAAATGTTAATGCCTTCTACCACAGGTGATTACTAAAATAGAAAGACTTTTGAAAGACTAGGAATATATAATAAGGATAATATGTGAATACTGAAAATTTATTGCTTAGTTGTTGGATTACAAACAACAGTTTTTAACACATTTTAATGGGAAATGAGGTCAAGTCCACATGACATATATTTTAACACTAATAAAAACAGTATAGACTAATGGAGCAAAATGTGAACATCCCTTATTACATTAATGTAAAGTATGTCATTCTTAAAGTTTTAATTACAAACAGAAAATCTGAATCTGTAGAATATATTTAAGAGTATAACGTTTTTGGAAGAATGCTTTCATCTGAAGATAAATAACAGTAATTAGCAAACTAAGTTTATTCATGCATTCATCCATCATTTGGATGGATGCATGAATAAACAATATTCTCAGCACTGATTTAGTTATGAACAAACTACCCTCTCTTATAAATATAAAGCCTTATATTGTTATATGATAGTGACCGATGATAAAAAGTAAAATTAAGTATAGAATATATTCTTATAGTGAAACATACTTGTTATTTCAAAATTGAAAATACATTTCAGATAGTATATTAATTACAAAGACTAAGCAAAGGTATGTGGGGTATGAGCTATGAAGATAGCTTAGTCAATAAGAACAAGTAAAGACAAATGACCTAAGGCAGAAGGAAGTAAACTGATTGTGCTCTGATTTATAACTAATACAGATTCATGTTAAATGAATGGGCTGATTAACAAGAGCAGATCTAGGAGAGGAAGAATATTTCATAAATTAATTCTGATATCTGAATTCCATCTATATTTCATGCTTATTGACATCAGTTGTAATAGTCACCAACTTAAGAATTATTTATCACATATCCACTTA
This sequence comes from Acomys minous, assembly GCF_964271855.1. Lineage (NCBI taxonomy): Eukaryota > Metazoa > Chordata > Mammalia > Rodentia > Muridae > Acomys > Acomys minous. The sequence goes on along the minus strand of NC_140488.1, from coordinate 89,503,558 downwards.
TTCAAAACACTTTACTACACCCTCCATACTGGCAAAAATTATCTAAGCTGAGGATGGGCTTCTATTGTTGTATAAATGAATGTGAACATAGCATATCAGCAATAATCATGCATAATAAAAATAATTTTATTAAACATTTCAAGCATTGTATCTTAATAGCTGTTCTATTTTTGTAGTGACACCTGCAAGTTCCTCCATCTACTTTTTGTTTAATCAGGAAGATTGTATTAATCCTTACCATAATGTATTTGTCACAGGAGTCCTTTTCAACTAGCTATGCAGCTTTTTTATTATGTTGCTGTTATTATTTGAATTTAGGTTTTAAAACTGCAAATATATTTGTTCACATTTGATCTTTAATCTTGATCTTGATAACTAAAGTATATTACTTTTAAAAATTTGTTTTCAAGTTTTTAAAGAATGTCATACATGAATATAATCTTTGGATCACATCACCTCTCAACCTCCCCCTTCCACTTCATCCTTTATTCTCCAATCCAAATATCCTTAATTTTGAGTTCAATATTTTTCCTATTATGAAGTAACGTTTGCTTGTTTGGACCTAAATTTTATGTTTTGTGGGTTCTATATATTCTATACTTCTTTTAAACATGTGGCCATTTATATCATGGCCATTTGTATGAGACAAAATAATTTTCTAAGTGCACTGTAGTTATTATCATTAAAGGAAACTTCATGGTAAAATTTGTTTCAAAAGTAAGAACTGTAATTTCCACCCCAATGAAGAAATCATATAACATATCTGTTATTGAAATCTTTTTTGTAAATTCAAAGTACATGACTTCTTTCTCTATTTTTTCCATCTTTATAAGAAATATAATTAAAATTAACTATATGTATATATTTGTATCTCTAAAAATGAACAGTAACACAGATAATAGATATTATAATGTAATGCAGGCTGTGAATAGGAAAATCAGCTGAATTTCCACTCTTTTACTTCCACTTGTTTGTTCCATGGCTCAAGAAATATTTTGTTTGCTTATCTGTTATTATGGCTAGTATAATCACAGTCATACATAATATTTATTCCAAGAAGACATCTATTATCAGACATATCATTAATCTAATTTGTTATTCAAAATATAAATATATTTTAAAGTCAGATGGGATGTGGTTAAACTTATTATTTTAAATGATGAGTTCTGCAGTATTAGCAGTTTATAGGTAGATGAGGTAAAGTAAGTATGTGGTCTCTATGCATATGGTTCATGTTAATTGTTATACCCAACAATGGTTTGATTTAGCCAATCAATTACTTGGTATTTGTGGGGACAAAGGAGCTACAGTATAAATGATAAAGAAGTCAGTCCTCAGAATCAGAGCTATTTTCAGTATCAGTTGTTCATTAAACTCTCTATCTAAAGATAATATAAATTCAGATTGCACTATTCAAGTGTTATGTTGAATCGGATGTTTGAAAAGTTTTCCCAATCTTCTAATATATATCTTTTTATCCTTAGTCATTATTCACATACACTCTATTTGTTTCTGTGATGATTTGAATAATAGCCTATGTGAATCATCACATTTGATGAAATTCATAATAGACAATGAAGGTAAAACTCTAACAAATGTTTAAAATAAGTATGTTAGAATATGAGAATATGATGATCTTATAGAAGCACATAGTTGCATGTAAATAAATCTTGAGCTAAAAATTACAATCTACCAATTACAATCACTTTGCCAATATTTTCAAGCCATTATTTATTGGTAAGTAAACAAATTTTAAATTTGTTTTGTGTGATTTTACTTAATGACATTCATTTGAAACCACAGAGTGCAACAAAAATTGTCTTTAATTCATACATGCACTCTGCCTTTGTAGATTTGCACTCTGCAATCTGAATCCAAATTGCATAGGTTTTTTTGTTCAACTGTAATCATGGAATGGCATTTCAATTATACGATATAACTGAATATCACTGGTAGGTTTTTTCTAATATACACATCCAGAACATTTGACTTTCTGTGGCTATATTCTTAGAACAACATATAGTCAGATTGTGAACTCGAGGAATTTCCAAAAGAAACAGCATTCCTAAAGTGCTTGTCCTTGGTAAATTTGAATTTTACTATTCCAGGATTTTACATCTATAAATATCTTTTACTTTTATTTGTAAATTATATCACAAATGGTTAGATTTTATTATATATTTCAAATAACTTTATAATATATATCTGTAAGTCTAAATAAATGCTATCTGTATGACAAAACATTAACAAATATTAATTTAAAAGTATTATTTTTGTTTTATAAGATTTTCTAAAAAATTTAAATTTTCTAGGCTGCTATATATTTAAGCTCAGGATAACATTGTTTGAATATATTACATGATATAATGAAATAGTATATAGGTAAAAATGTTGAAATGATAGTTTATGATTGATATCAATCTAAGTATCTGTCAAAAAAGATGCTTAGTTGTCCACTATTGCATCCAGTAGCCAAATTCTTAGTTAAAATTCTACTTCTCAGTCTCATTAGCTATATACTCTATGTTTAGTAGACCTGGATGGCAAGTGGCCATCATATTAAGATGCGAAAATAGAATATTCATAACATTTCAGTAAGTGTTGCTACACAATCCTTCACTCCTATATTCTACCAGAATTTCTGTAAAAAAAACAAAAAGCCTAGTATTTCTATTAATTAAGTATTTTAAACATAGACTTTGGATAGAACATTTATTTTCTATGTTTACATTTGAGTTGTAAGCCTTTTTTGAATTAACAGATGAAATTGTGTCAAGATGTATTTTCATATTCAACATATAGTTTTCCAGTTATAAGCAATGTATTAACTCATGTCTCTCAAATTGGAAATGGAAGTGAAATGTCTAAGACCTGGGTTGTAGGACAAAGACTAGGTAATGAGTCTAGGCCATTGGGCTACATATCTACTACTCAGGCTATTATTTCATCTGTCTTTGAAGAAAAACACTAATTTGTGTATCTACTTAGTCATGGAAAATACTAAAACTTTAGTTGTTCAAAATAACTGATAATTTCACAAATCTGTACTACAGATTCTGTATCAAATGATGGCACGAAGGTCACACTTTGGGCTATATTTTGCTGGAACATCAATTTCCTGATAGAATTCTACCCTCTAGTGCCTTTTGTTACATGATAGTTAATTATTTAATAGTTTAGTGTGGACTCTTGTGGAGTGGAATCAGGGAAAAACTTCAAATCTCTTTCAGCCTAAATTTAGAACTGGCCCATTATCAATTCTGCCACATTGTATTAGTTGAAAACCTAAAAGTCAAAATAAATATCTTAATTGAAAGCATGATAAAAATTTATAGAAGAAAGGGGAAATTGATCAGTGGGTAGTAAGCTATGGTTAGGAAAATATTTTTCTGCATATTACAGTAATATACTGTCCATTTAAAAATGCTAGAATAAATAGAATTTGAGAGTTTTGCCATTTAAGATATATAAAGATTTAAGGAGATAAGAATGTTCAAACTTTGACACAAAATTTACCCTGCCTACAAGATGCACAGGGATAAATATAGAGCAGAGATTAAGAGAATGTCCAGCCAATGCATGACCCAACCTGATACTCAATCCATAGGAGAGAGCCAGGCCCTGAAAATATTAGCAATACTCTGTTATGCTAGTAGAAAGGAACCTAGCATAGATGTTCTCTGAGAGGCTTCACCTAGCTGTGGATCCAAACAGATGCGGAGACTCACAGCCAAACACTGGGTGGAGCACAGGGAGTCTTGTGGAAATGTGAGGGGATGTATAGAAGGAACTGAAGATGATAAGAACTCTACAATAATACCAACAGCATCCAGTAATGAGGGACCAGAGGGTCTAACAGGGACTGAAGTACTGAAGCACCAAATATGGGCCATATATAGAGTGGATCTAGGCCCCATACACAGATGCAGCAGATGGGCAATTCAGACATCATGTGGGTCCCCTAATAAGGGGAATGGGTTCTGTCTTTGACATGGACTAGATTGCCTGCTTTTTAATCACTCCCCTTGGAGGAGCTGCCTCGCCAGGACATAGGAAAAGAGGACTTGCTCAATCCTGATGGGACTTGATGATCTGGAGTAGGTGGGTGGGTGGGTACTCCTCTTTTTTGAGAAATAAGGTGGGGAGATGGAGGAAGAAGGAGGGAATGTGGGCTTTGGAGGGGAGGAGGGAGGGGACCATGATCAGGATTTTAAACAATAAATAAATTAATTAAAAAGAATATTCAAATATATTTAGATATTATTCAATTTACATATATGTTGAAGCATCATTTGCTACCTGATAAATATTTTTGCTATACATGTTTATACGTATCCTAAAAATTAAAAGAGGAAAATGATTTGTGATGTTTATTGTAGATACTAAATTATAGCAACAAAAACCACCAGTAATACGATGTTCATTAATTTTGTTACCAGAGAGTTTCTACTTCATTTTAAAATTGTATTCAATGTTATTAATTATTTTTGTGATTAGTGTCAGTTTGTGTGTATGTACATATACACAAATGTGGGTGTATGCATGCGCACATGCATTGTGTAGGTGGATTCTGTATCTACCAACACGGATTTGGAGATTTGAGAACAACTTTATTTAGTTAGTTTTCTCCTTCAACCTTTCAGTGGGTTTGAGAGATCAAATACAGATCATCATTTTTGCAGCGCAAGTGCCTTGACCCACTGATCTACATTGCCAGCCCCATTTCTTTTTTATTTAGGATGTTAACATATATCTCACTATGTAAATATTTTTAGAAACTATGATATTACTAGATGTGTGTGTGTGTATGTGTGTGTGTGTGTGTGTGCGTGTGCGTGTGTGTGTGTGTGTGTGTGTGTGTGTGTGTGTGTGTGTGTGTGTTTCTGAGGGAAAAATAGCCAAGGGAAAATAATTTTAGAAATTTTACTCTTGTATTTTTAATATCCAAAAATCCAAGAAATTGGATGGGCCATCAGTTATGTAGACATGTATTTATTACTAATAAACAAACTTAGTAGAGGAAAAAAATAGGTGTTTTCTTTATTTTTCAGTTTACACAAAGTTCTAATGGATCTCCAGAATCAGAAACTAAAAGAGCTAGATGACTGGCTAACAAAAACTGAAGAGAGAACTAAGAAAATGGAAGAAGAGCCTTTTGGACCTGATCTTGAAGACCTAAAATGCCAAATACAACAACATAAGGTTTGTAGACATTATGGTATTATGGTATTTGCTTTCTATTCTAGTCTGCCCAAACCTGTGTGTGTGTATTGCAAATAGATATGAAGACATGTGGTAAGTATAGATAAAAAAGGAATCTTGTACTCAATAATTTAAAAGAAATTGACCTGTCCTATTTCAGTCATTCGTCCCCTGTTTTGGGTAAATCCTCCTCCAATATTTGGGTGTTGCCAATGTGAGAATTTCAAGAGATAGGAACTTTAAGAGTTGATTGAGCTTTGTCGATTTTTCAACATAAGGTGATTAGGCCCTTATTTAAAAAAAAAAAGGTGTCATGTAGCATTAGGCTATCATTTAGTCATCATTATAAGAACCAAACAAGAAGAACCTTGATCTTGGATTCCAAGCCTCTAAAACTTGGAGATATATTTTGAGCATTTTGTAAGTTACCCTATCTCAAATATTTTTGTTAAAATAGCACAAAATATGCTATATGTTATTTTTTCCTCTGTAAAATTTTTTAAAACATTTTTTTATTTTTTACATATACATTTATATTATCACACATATATACACTAAACCACCTAAAGCAAGAAGAACCATGACACAATCAGGAATTATATAAATGTTACATTCTTGGTGTTCTTGGCTATTTGTATTTGACAGCCTTGAAGGAGACATCTTTTCTATCTTGGTGTATCTAAAATTCCAAATATATATCAATATCTATCATATTTTCTCCTTATCAACTTAAAACATCTATCTAGATCTACAAACATCGTAACCCCTAAAGAACTAAGAGACTTTGAGAAGGAATAAAATTGTTTGCCTGAGTATATCTGGAGTACGAGTTAGCATCTTCCCAAATGAGAAGATGACAGAGACAGTTTGGTACCTGATCAGTCACCCAAAACTCTCTATAACATTGGAGCATATATATTCTTTATGAAATACAACATAAAAAGAATTTATATATTGAAAAGTATATACATTTATTTCTTGGAGAGGAGAATTTATAATGTGTTAAATACTAACAGGAATTACCTAAATATAAATTGAAACTTTGTAGTTTGCATATATTTATTTTCAATTCATAATTATTTAAAACAGACCATACTTGGGCTAAAATGAGTATCTGTAACATTGTTTTGCTATAAAACACAATATTTTTTTTTTACTTTTAAGAGTTTTTGTCTAAAGTATACATTTAGACATACACTTTCTGGTTAGTGGAAATTTTTGTTGTTTTCGTTGGTTTCCCATTATTGTGATTGAGACCACATGGTGTGGTGTGTGTGTGTGTGTGTGTGTGTGTGTGTGTGTGTGCACGTGCGCACAACTGCAAGCATGTACAGATTTGGTCCAGAACTATGATTCATTCTGACATGGACTACTCAATCTTAATAATGGCTGTGAGTTTTGTGGTTAAAGGAGAAACTTACCAGTTCCATGCATGCAGGTATACAGCCAGGAATATTTGTAATCATGCAAGACAAGAGACATGGGAGAAAGCAAGTGGAAACACAAGAAACATCAATAAATTGTAGTTTTTGGGTCACCAACTAATGTTTTTTTTAAATGTATGAGCCCAATTATTATTGGAAATCATATTTTTAGGCACTGTATTTTTAAATGACTGAGCTTGGTACAATGAACAGGTTTTCATTGAGGTTAGCCATGCCATCTGAGACCTTAATATTCTGACAATTACATAAAATGTTTTTACACTTTTCTTTGGAAGTGATAAATTGAATAGAATGAAAGTTATTTGACTAATATTGTCATAAAATCTGAATGGATTGTCCACTACTGGAAATATGCCATTTCCAAATGAATATGAAATTGCTTTATGTAAATAATTTGAAGCAAAAAAGGAAAATGATTATATAAAATTTGATTATGCAGTATGTTATATATAGGAAACATTTAATAAGATTTTAAAATTAGGCTCAATGGCTCAGGATGAAGTATATATTTTTCTCATATCATACAACCTTATTATGTTTCCTCTCCCTCTACTCCTCCCAGTTAATCCTCACATCATCTCTTCCCCAGATTTGTCCGTTAGATGAGTCTATTTTCCTTCAGTCATTAGGGAAATGCAAATAAAAATGATCCTGAGATGGACCCTTAATACCCATCAGAATAGCTAAAATCAAAAACTCAAATAACAGTAGATGATGGTGAGAATGCGGAGAAAAGGAAACATTCTTTCTTTGTTGGTGGGAGTGCAAACTTGTACAACCAATTTGGAGTTCAACCTGGTACTTTCTCAGAAAATTGGGGATAGCTCTATCTCAAGATTCAGCTGTATCACTCCTGGGTAAATACCCAAAAGATTATCCACCATAAAAGGAGGACACTTGCTCAACAATGCTCATAACAGCATTATTCATAATAGCCAGAAAGTGGAAACAACCCAGATGTCCCTCAACCCAAGAATGGTTAAATAAAGTGTGCTTCATTTACAGAATGGAATAATACTCAGCTATTAAAAACAAGAAAACCATGAGATTTGCAGGCAAATGGAGGGAACTAGAAAAGCTCACCCTGACTGTGGTAACCCAGATTCAGAAAGATACATATGATATGTTGTTACTTATAAGTGGATTTTAGCTATATAGTACAGGATAACCATATTACAAATCACAGATCCAGAGAAGAAAAGTAACAAGAAGAACCCAAGGAAGGATGCTTAAATCTCACTCAGAAGGGGAAACAGAATAGAGAGTGGTTGAAGAGAGGCAGCAAGATAGGAGAGGGAGAGCAGAGAGAAATGAGTGTGGAGATTAGACCTGGGGAGAGTGAGAGAGAGGAGAGCACAGAGGGCCTGCAGAGAGAAGAGAAAATATGGAAAGAATCATATCTATTACAAGCTGGATACCGAAGACATCGAGGATATGGTGGTGACTCTAGCTGAGACTCCTAGTACTAGGGGTCATGGAGACTGAAGAGGACACCCTCTAGCTAAACAAGACTCCTCATAGAGGGAGGAAAACACTAACCCACCCACAACAACTTCTACCCCAAATTTACCTTGCTTTCTAGATGTGCAGGCATAAAGATTGAGCAGCGATTGAGGGAATGTTCGACCAAGGCCTGGCCCAAACTGAGATACACACCATGGGAAAGAGCCAACCCTTGACACTATTGACAATATTCTATCATGCTCACAGACAGGAGTCTAGCATAACTGTCCTCTGAGAGTCTCCATCCAGCAGCTGATCCAAATGGATGTTGAAAATCACAGCCAAACATTGGGAGAAGCACTTGAAGTCTTGTGAAAAAGTGTGTGAAAATCTAAAAGGACCTGTTGGTGACAGGAGCTCTATAAGAAGACCAACAGAGCCAACTAAGCAGGGTCCAAAGGGGCTTTTAGAGATTTAAGTACCCAACCAATATCATGCATGGACTGGACCTATGCCCCCTACACAGATGTTTCTGATGAGCAATTAGGTCTTTATGTGGGTCCCCTAATAAGGGAATCAGGGTTGTCTCTGACATGAACTCTGTTGTCTGAGTTTTGATCACTTCCATACTGGAACTGCCTTACCAGGCCACAGTGGAAGAGATTGTGCTCAGTCTTGATGCAACATGATGAGCTGGGGTGGGTTGCCTTTTTCTGAGGAATAGGGGATAGGGGAGAGGGAGAAGAAAAGAGAGAAGAGATGGGGAAATGATCAGGATATGAATAAATTAATTAAGTTTTAAAAAGAAAAAGAATGATGCAGATGATGAACTAGTATACACTGTTAAGGCTATAACAAATACACAATTTCCTAACTGAAAAGCTAGGTAAAATATTTGTAAGTCATGTAAATGCACTGTTAATATCATAGACACACTAGAGTGCATTTTGTGAAAACATCTTTTGATGTTTTATTTCAGCAGTGTTTCAGTAAAAGACATTTCAGTGACCCATCCAATTAGCAATTTAAAATATATTGATTGTTACTATTAGAATCAGACAAATGGTTAACTCTGCATAGCTATGAATATTACTATTGGTTGCAATTTAAAAAACAAAAACAAAAACAAAACAAAATAACAAAACAGCACTGATTATTTCTGAGGACTGAATTTATTGAAATTCCTAAAACGTGCCAGAAATCATTCTTCCTGGAAATCACTGAGAGATGGAATTTTGTCTTAAAATAGTAGGGATATCATTGAGGAAGAAGAGCCTTCTGTGGGCTACATATTTAATTAATTGGAAAGGAATTTAACATGTTAATACAGAATTTTGTTCTGTGGTAGTAAGATATACATGGACTTTTAGTTACTTAGCAGAGTCTACAAGGATTTTCAAACCTAGATTTTTGAACATTATCTCAATGACAACATCAACAAAGTCCTCACAGTTCATTAAAATATGAAACTATAAATGTAATATGCACTATGTTCAGACTCCATCGGATGTTCTGTGTTAAATGCTAGTTATTATAAACCAAATAACCTATTAGATGGTTAGTAAACTATCCTTTCCTTGAAGTTAATTTCAAGCATTTTAGGTGCCAAGATTGTGGCATATCCTCATCTTATAACCTTTAAATTGATCTAGATGTTCATGTAACAGTGGGGGGTTGGTATAATACTGGCAAAGGAAATGACCTTTCATTTCATTCCACTGCATCCCAGTAGCTCTGAACAAATACTCCTTAAAACATCTTGGTGTGGTGAAGAATACAGTGACCAACTGTCTCTGAAAGCCTTCACAAGCATCTCATAGTCCATGATGCCAGGGAAAGACAGAAAAAATGGCCATTATTTGAGACAGAATAAAGCAAGAGTCTTCAGAATTAAAATTGGTGAGCTTTTGGAATAAAGGAAATGAGTTTTGAAAATGTGAGGTGTGTTTTGTCTGTATCATGTGCTAAAGTTCTGGGCTAGAGGATCTGAAATTAAAGTAAGATGAGTAGTGATTTAGAAAATTCTTAGTTTTGTGGACATTACATCTACTAAGAGAAATAATATCTCTGGAAAGTAGGAGGAAAAAACCATCTTAGAAGACTATTTCAGCAAGTATGTATAGCCTAAAAAATTAGAAACGAATGTAAGAAACATTTTGGAGCTCAACAGCTGAGCAAACAGGCCTAGAAGTAGAGAATGAGCAGATAACTTTAAATAACAGATTCTGAGACTAGGCAATCAGAATACCAGAGTTGGAAACAAGACAGTAGGAAAAAGATGTAGTATTTGGGAGAAGGATGAGTGAATCAGAGAAGCCTTGAGAATTCCTTAAAATCAAGTAGTCCTTTTCCTGTTTAACAAGCTCTCTCCCAACCTAAGGATGACTAAAATCACACATACTGCTGTGAAGTCCCACTTGAATTTCTATCCTTTGCCCCTATATGTATTTAATGGAAATTTGATGTGTATGGAAGTAAAGATAAACAATACACTCAGGACAAAAATGTCATACCATAGTCAGAGAACCACAGCTCAAGAAATAATTGTTTAGGAAATATTTTATCAGAACATATGTTTTAATAATTCTTACTATTTCATTGTGTAAACTGTACTCAGCATTGCTACCTTTCTGACAGGAGCCAATGAATTTGACAACTGAAATAAGCAATAAAAATATGTGTAGCTGTAAAAAAGTAACTCATAAAGATGAGTAAGGAGCATTTCTATAAAGTAACATAAATAGATGTATATCATGTTTTTCTTCTTTGTTCCCATCCCAGTTTGATTTCCTTACATAAGTACCTCTATTGATATTTATTTTAGAGTCCTTTTTACACAGTAATATTATTTTCACATAAATACATAGGATTTAAAGTAAAAGGAATAGTGCCACTTTTATGCATTCTATAAATACTTATAATACTGTTATAATTTTTAAAATCTAGTTTATAAAAACAAGTGATTTTTCTAGTTAGAGGGTGTCCTTTTCAGTCACTCTGGTGTCTGTTACTATGAGTTTCTGTTAGAGTACCCTCAAATCCCACTAGGAGCCTAACTTGTCATAGGTGATCTGTGGCTTATCACAGAGATTGTCCAGCCCACAGCTCTCTTCTCTACAGGTCTGTCCTTCCACTCCTCCTTTTCCCACATCTGATCTCCACCTTCATATCTCTCTGCTTAGTTCCCTTTCCTAAGTTGTTCCCACTCTTCAACCACTACCTCTTTCTATTCTATTTCCCCTTCTGGGTGAGGTTTGAACTTCATCCCTTGGGTCCTCCTTGCTACTTAGCTTTTTGGGTTTGTGATTTGTAGCATGTCTGTTCCATACAATATGGCTAAAGTTCACTTATAAGTGAGTACATACAATGTGTGTCTTTCTGTGTTTGTGCTACCTCACTCAGGATGATGTTTTCTATATCCATCCATTTGACTGAAATTTTCATGATTTCCTTGTTTTTAATAGCAGAGTATTACTCAATTGTGTAAATGTACAATAGTTTATTAACCCATTCTTCAGTTGAGGTTCACTTAGGTTGTTTCCACTTTCTGGCTATTACAAATAAATCTAATATGAACATCGTTGAGCAAGAGCCCTTGTTGTATGGTGGAACAGTTTTTGGATATATACCCAGGAGTGGTATAGATGGATCTTGAGGTAAAGCTGTTCCTAGCTTTCTGAGAAAGAGCTAGATTGATTTCCAGAGTGGTTGTGAAGTTTGCACTCCTACCAACAATGGAGGAGTGTTCCTCTTTCTCCACATCCTTACCAGCATGTGCTATTGGTTGATATTTTGATTTTAGCCATTCTGACTGGTTTAAGATGGAATCTCAGAGTTGTTTGGAGTTGTGTCTCCTACTGGAGGAAGGGAAACACCAACTCTCCCACAAAAACTTCAACCAAAAACATATCCTGCCTACAAGACATGCAGGGATAAAGACAGAGCAGAGTTTGAAGGTATGCTCAACCAATGCTTGACCCAAACTAAGATGCACCCCACGGGAGAAAGCCAATCCCTGACAGTATTAGTGATACTCTGCTATGTTTGCCAATAGGAGCCTAGGGGAGTTAATACTCTGAGGGGCTTCACCCAGAAAAGCTTCAAAACAGATGCTGAGACTCACAGCCAATAATTGGTCGATGCTATAGGAAATTTTGTGAAAAAGATGAAGGAAAGGAAAAAGTACCTGGAAGAGACAGGAGCTCTACAACAAGACCAACAGAGTCAACTAACCAGGGCTACCAGGGGTTTTGCTGAGATTGAAGCATCAACCAAGGACCATGAAGGAACTGGAGCTAAGCCCCTTACACAGATGTAGCCAATCACAGCTCAGGCTTAATGTGGGCTTCTAGTAAGGGGAATGGGGGGGGGCTTTCTCTAATATGGACTCTGTAGACAGGTTTTTATTAGTTCCCCCTAGTATGACTGCTTTGCCAGGACACAGAAGAAGAGAATGTACTTAGTCATGATGCAACTTGATGAGCTGGGGAGGATAGGAAGTGGGGCTTCCTTGCTCAGAGGAATAGGGGAGGGGGTTGGGAGAGACAGAAGGAGGGTGGGACTGGGAGGTGAGGAGGAATAGGGCTATGACCAGGATAAAGTGAATAAATAAGTACATTTATAAAAAGAAACATCTTGCAAGCCGTCATTCCCTCTCTACCCAAACTGGAATGAACATTTCTTATAATAAAAAATTCTGAGACCAAACTAAAAAATGATCTTTTATCATGATTTTGAGTAGTAGATTTTAAACACAACTCTGTATAATGTCCTTGGTTATTGTAACAATAATAATGCTATTCATGATATATATTCCAGCTTATGCTCTCCTAACAACTGATGACATAGGTTCTTTCTAGTAAGGATTGAAAAATGATTGAATCATGGGATTTTAATGTTCTTTTTTTTTTCATTTAACTAACTAGTTAATTAATTAATTATTTTAGTTTGCTTATATCCTGATCACAGCTATCATTCCCTCCTCTCCTGTCAGGTCCTCCATCTCAACTCCTATTCTCCTATTATTTTCCTCCTCTCCCTTTCCTTCCCCTCCCTCCATTCTCCCTCATATTTTAATACTTTGTTGTAGTTCTAAAATTTCATCACAGTGAGAACATTTACTAATTAAGAGGTATAAATATTATTTTCAAAGATATCCAGAATAAGTGATTATACTCAGAGAGGCTATTTCCATTGCATTTGCATTAATAGGATGAGTATATGGATATAGCCCACAATAAAATATCAGATCTTCTTTTTACCACTTCTTAGCACCACTAAACATTGTGCCATCTGTTTCTGGTGTATTTTCTCATTTAACTCCAGTACTAAATTTGTGCTAGGGAGAATTTGACATATAAACAAATCTTTAATACAGGATTGCACAAAGTAACATCTCCAGCAACCAGTAGGTTCCAATTTTCTTCTTTACCTTGCAGTATTAGTCAGACTACATTTGAATTCATGAACCCAAGAGATCTCCCTGAATATGGTTCTTATATATTTCAGGGCAACACATTGATAAAGACTCCTGTTTTTAACCTTTATATTTCTTCATTCAAACCAAGAAACTTTTTCTCTATCTAGCAGTTTCATTAAATAATGACTCCATATGTGAACCTATAGTTTAGAAACCATGCAGAGAAGTAGCCCAGAGACTTGGAAAATCTCTAATAGGATTGCTCATTTTAACAATAAAGAGACAGAGACTGAGTATATAGAAGCTTGCAAATTTAGAGAGAAACTTGGAAAAGTATGGCGGTGGTAGCTGTTCACAGGATGCTTACAGTCAAAATGTTTGAGTCAATGGTATGTTTATATCCATGCTGTAGATCTTCCTTTAAATTAGAGCTAAAGAGATGAGTAAGTCAATAACAAGGAAAGAAATAGTCTTATAATATTAGCTGTATTAATATCAGAAAGGGGATAATATATAGATCAATTTAACTGAGATTAATATCAAGACTTTATTTTAGTACATATTTATGCATACATTTATTGATTATAGGGGGAGAAGGAGTGGCAAGAAAGGGCTTCAATTCAGTGATTATAATTTTTGTTTTCAACATGTCTTTTGCTCTGAAAGGTTTTCAGTGGTGAGCTAGTTAGATTAATTAACTTAACAGTGCATTCTTTTTCGAATAATATTTCTATTCATTTATAAAAACTCCATTCCTTTATTTGATGCACTATGATGATATATAAACTGCTATCTCATTTTTGCTTCTTTTTTATCCCCTCCACCACATCTCTTTTCCAACTTCTTGTATTCTCTCCCTATTTTTATTAATTTTTTTTATGAATAATCCCTTGAATCCAATTAATGCTGTACATACAATGTTTCCATGTGGGTAATACCATCCACTGGGACACATTCAACCTACCAGCAGCAACATGCCCGAAGGAAAGTGACACTCCTTTATCAGGCTTTAACTATCAGTACTTTGATCTTTATGTGAGTCATCTTGTAATTTGAAAGGATGCTGTCTATGACATGGAATCTATCATTTGCTTTTCAATAACTTCCCCCTAATGGGGCTACCTTGCCTGGCTATAGTGGATGAGGATGAGTTCAGTCCTGATATGACTTTATGTGCTGGGTGGGTTGGTTGAGGGGTTCCCCTTTTCTGAGCAGAAGAAGAGCAGGGATAGAGGGAAAAGAGTGGGATGGTGAAACCAGGATGAGAGGAAGGAGGAGGCTACAATTGGGATGTAAAGTGAATATGTAAATTAAAAATACATTTAAAAAGAAATACGTAGTTCCTTCACTAAGAGTTAAACCTTAAGGGTGCCTTGCTGGTCATCCTTAGTTTTTGACTGATTTACTCAAGCCTTGTGCAAGTATGTACAGTAGCTGTGAGTTGATGTGTGCAATATATGTTACTTCAGGCCAGTATTGCATAACTCTTCTCCCCATCTGCTTTCATTTGCATTTTTCTGCATTCCCACCTCTTAGAGAAATGTTCCCTAGGCCTTGGAAAGTGGGTGGTAGAAAGAGACTATTCATACACAGTTGAGCACTCACAGTTCCTTATGCATTACTCTTTCACCAGTTATGAGTCTTTGAATTACTTCTGTTAATCGTCTATAAATAATATGTATAATTAATGGTTACTTTAAGTGGCTGAGTTATGGATAAGCAGATTAAAGTTATTATCTGTTTATCACACAAATATCAGAGTTTATATCTTAGCTCTTAAGTGACTCACAAATGCCAATAACTCTGGTTCCAAGGGATCCACATTTCCTTATGTTGTTTACTTGTACCTGATCTACACACATGCATCTATGCTCACACCAAAGCACAAGTATGCACACATACCAAAGTACCCCTACCCTCAAACCAATTCACATGTACACACAAACACTAAAAATAGATATTTTAAAAATTAAGGATATTAAATAAATTATATATTTTTCAGCCCCATAAATTTTCTCTCATTTCATGAATTTCTGGAAGTACATTTATGGGATAATAAAAGGCACACTAGGTTAGATGAAGGCAAATAGGGGGCAGTATGTATTACTGGGCTCTTTTGGCTTGTTTTAACAGCTTTCTTCTGAGCACGCTTAATTATGGGGGCTCAGAAGTAAGTGGCTGGTAATGTTTATATAGTTCATCTTATGCAAATACTAATTAATTATACAATATTATATAGTCAGATGGCTCTAAATCCATTTTCACTAACCAGAAAATTGAAGCTTAGTTTATCGAGGGATAAAGGGATCAAGCCTAGAAATTCTGATTTCTCATATTGAACCTTTGACAGCTGATAAATGGTGTCCTCATGAACATATTCACATTTGTTAGTTAATGTTCTATATACTATGTCATCTTCCATTGACAATTTAAAACATATATAAGTACAGTAGTTCTGTTATCTAGATAGATTTTTTTTTCTTTTCTTTTTAAAACTTAGATCATTTTCAACACCGATTGTGGCTCCCTCTTTCATCACCTTCCAGTCCCATGCTCCATCCCTCATACCTCTCCCTCCCTCACTCCCTCCCTTAGTCCTCAGAAAGGGGGTTACCTTCTCCCCATCACCTAAAATCAGCCTATAAAGTCTCATTTGGACTGCCTGTATCCTTTTCCTCTGGGGCCTGGCAAGGCCGCCCTACCAGGGGGAAATGATCAACATGTAGGTACCATATTCCATATCAGAAGTTGTCGGCGCCGCACCGTCCAGCGGAAATAAGACACCAACAACCAGACTTCTTCTCAAGATCTTTACTCAGGATTAAGCTCAGTGGGAATGGCCCCGAAGAAGGGAAGGGCCAAGCTTAAGTACAACTCAAGGGCCAATCAGCTCATGCCAGGCGCCACCTCCTCATAGATCCGCGTCAGAGCAGGACTGCGCGTCATTAGATCACCAGTTACCCTTGCACAGCCTTTTGCCATATAAGGACTTGTTTATCTTAGAGAGCGCTCGTCGTCGGGATGGCAGAAACCTGTGCCTTGTTAAGGCACTGCACCTTGCAGCTTTCCACAAGAAGTAATTCCTACTCCCCATATTATGGGACCCACAGGGAGATTATGCTTCCTATCTACTACATCTGAGCAAAGCGTCTTGGTCCTTAGTTGACGAATCAGTGTCTGCAGGACGCCATCCTCCACCCAGATTTGATGTCTCCATTGGTCTCCTTGTGGAGCTCCTGACCACTCTAGGTCCTTCTATTCTCCAACTCTTCCATAAGACTCCCTCATCTCCACTTCAAAGTTTGGCTGTGAGTCTCAGCATCTGCTTGGATCTCTTGCTGGGTGGAGTCTTTCAGAGGACCTCTATGGTAGACTCCCTTCCTATTCCTTCTCTTCAAGCACTTCTGGTGTCTATTCTAGTTGTGCTTCTGAATGAGAATTAAACATTCTGCATAAGGTCCTCCTTGTTAATTAGTATCTTTAGGTCTGTGCATTGTAGTGTGGTTATCCTGTATTATGTGGCTAATATCTGCTTATATACCATGTGTGTGTTTCTGAGACTGGGTTACGCCACTCAGGATGATCTTTTCTAGTTCCATCCGTTTGCCTGCAAATTTCATGATTTCCTTGTTTTTAATAGCTGAGTAGTATTCCAGTGTGTAAATTTACCACAGTTTCTTTATCCAGTCTTCAGTTGAGGGGCATCTGGGTTGTATCCAGATTCTGGCTATTATAAATAAAGCTACAATGAACATACTTGAGCAAATGTGCTTGTTGTATGGTGGGGTATCTTTGCAGTATATGCTCCTGATTGGTATAGCTGGGTCTTGAAGTAGAACTATTCCCAATTTTCTGAGAAACTGCCAGATTAATTACCAAACTGAAAGGCTTCTGTAAGGTAAAGGACACTGTAAATAGAACAAAATGACAGCCTACAGACTGGAAAAAGACTGTCATCAACTTTACATCTGATTGAGAGCTAATATCCAAACTGTGTATAGAACACAAGAAATTAAACACCATCAAACCAAATAATCCAATTAAAAATGGGGTAGACAACTAAACAGAGAATTCTCAACAGAGGAATATCAAATGGACAAGAAACACTTAAATGCTCAATATCCTTAGTTATCTGGGAAATGAAAATCAAAATAACTCTGAGATTTCATCTTTCATCATCAGAATTCCTAAGATCAAAACCTCAAGTGACAACACATGCTGGCAAGGCTGTGGAGGAAGAGGAACACTCCTCCATTGCTGATGGCAGTGCAAACTTGTACAAGATAATTTTTCTTAATAATGGAACTCAGTATCAGCTCTTGAAAATCAGTGATTCTATGGTGTTTTAAATTTGCTTATTGAAGTTGTCTTTTAGAATTTGTCTCCTACTTGGTATCACCAACACTTAGCAGAATCAAAAATGGCCCCTCTAAGTCAAAAGATAAAAATAGTGGGGATTGATACAAAAGTACTTAGATTACGTAAAGAACTGAGGACTAAAACACAAGCTTTTCTAGTAGACCCTGCCGGGGAAGCTTATTTAAAACATTCAGCAAATGTATAACAATTTATGTGCCCTAAATAGATCCACACAGGGATATAGACAATACTGTATCCAGCCAAGCTTAGTAAAGTGAATATTTGACTGAAAATAAAATTGGAAGTCATTACCAGATCATTTCACTCAGGGTACCTAGGGATATAGAAGCTATTCTACTGTAAAGTTATGGAAAAGGCAAATTAGGAATGGCTATGAGAAAAGGGAAATAAAAAATAAATGGTCCATTTCACCATTATTTTCAGTGAAAGCCAATACAGATCCAGAATGTTGAAATAGTTAATTAATGATAAGCATCTTGGGCATTTTGTTCCTTATGTGGTTTTTATGTTGTAAGTTAATTTCCTAGAAGTAGGAATAATCCCTGTTCCTAGAAACTATCTGGTCTTTTAAAGACTATTTGCAAGTAATATGTTTATAGGTAGATTGCTCTGAATGAACTTGTCTTCTTTGAACATTTATGCAGCTAAAATGCTATGAGCTTTTTAAATGTAATATTTATAATTAAAATATCTTAAACATGATTTGCAGGAGGAGCCTGGTATTCGTAGACTCTACACAGAAAACATTTTTATGTTGTTTCTCAGTGTGTATGTGTCCTTGCGTTTGTGGCAACTTTACATGAATGGGAGAAATTCCCTAATCATTGCAGTGAAGTGAGGTGACAGTAAAAGTGTACACAAAGGTAACTAACCACAGCACTTCTGAATCATGTAGACTGAATCTGTACTATGATCAAAGTAGCCAGTGTAGAATTCCTGAACAAGCAAGACGCCCTACCTTGTGTTAGTTTATATTACATTTACCTTTCTATATCGGTTGATCTTTAGATACAAGTGCAAGTCTAAAGCTTGTCTACACTTTTATACTTCATTGTGTTTATTTAAGCATTGTTTCATATCCAAACAGAATTACAAGGAAGCATGGGTCTATACTGAACACTGAAGTTACTTTTTTAAAAAAAAAGTTGTGCTCAAGTGGCTTGACCTGGTGAAAGCAAGAAAGTTTGTCCCATTGGTGACATTTGAAAGTAGAGAAAAATGATGTATGAATCCTAAAACTAGGATCCACTACTAAGGAGTTAAATTTTGTCAAACTCATTTAATTAAAGAATTATTTAGAAGAAAGGCAACTAGCCACAGAGGACTAACAAAACCTTAGTTTGTCAAATCTAAGAGTTCTTAATGTATTTCAGTGTTGCCCTTTTCTCTTGTCATAAGGAAAAAGGATTGTTATTTGACATTAAAGAACAAATATCACTGACATTTGTATCTAATAATGGCATAGAAATTTAATTAGGAGCATGACAATTTTTTTTACCTGGTTAGTGTGACAAAAGCATCAGTTTAATAAATTTAATATCAACAAATGAATGAGAAGATTGCCAGTACCTGTTTGTGTAAATTATAAATTTTTGATGATGAAAACCATGTTTGTAATTACCTAAGACAGGATTTTGACTTGAAGATAAAGGCTTTGAGTAATCAAACTTTATTCTACTACTCTGGGGACATATCTGTATTTAGAAATAACTTGGCTCATATTTCAGGATTAATAAGAACAACAGTAAACATCTATTGTATTTCTAACTATGAGAGAATAAAATCCATAACAAGTCAATATTTAACTAAAATATTAATTAAAAGTACTTTAATCAGAATGTGGTAGTTTTGAAAATAAAAGATACCATACAGGAATCAAGGCAAGGATGTTATTTGACCTCAATAATCAGGACCCTCATTCACTGGTAAGTAGAATATAAATCCTACAATTTTGTTTATCATTTTGCTCTTGCAAAAAAAATAGCTTTCAAAAGTAGACCCTGGATATTGGATATATTATAGTCTTTTGTTTATTGATAATATTAGAAAGCATTCCTAGTGTGATAATCACTCTTAATTATTTTGGGTGTTGAAAGCTCAAGGAAATTTACAACAGTTTCTATTTTGCAACTACTGAGTTTACTCAGAAAGGTTTTCTTAATATTATCCACTTAAGTCAGATAAATTGTAATATTAAAAAGTGGCAGAAGAGATGAAAAGCTATTGAACAGAAGGTTAAATCATGTACTGAGTTTTGTAAGCCAATAGAGAGAGCCTTTCCTGTGTTTCTTCAAATTTCTCTGGTCATTCAAATCAAAGTGTGAGCACATTTTAATTTTAAAGTTACCAAATCACCACTAGTATCAATAATACCTTGTATAGAATTTTTTTAAAATTATGAAATGTTTATCATTGAGAAAATTGGTAAAAAAAAAGACTGAATATATAATTTTATAATAAATACATAATGAGAACTCAATTTAAATAAAAAAGTACATTAATTTCACTCTGTAGAAGTAAGCATTTTATTAACTAAGTAATGATTGTCATACATTCTTTACCATGGTATTAAAGCAGGGAATGTAAGTTCCAAGCTCCATTTCTCAACTGGGTCATTTGGTTTGGTGGTGTTTAATTTCTTGAGTTCTTTATATATTTTGGATATTAAACCTTTGTCAGACATAGGGTTGGTGAAGATGTTTTCCCAGTTTGTAGGCTGTCGCTTTGTTCTCTTGACAGTGTCTCCTTCCTTACAGAAGCTTCTCAGCCACATGAGGTCCCATTTATTAATTGTTGACATCAAGGCCTGAGCTGTTGATGTTCTGTTCAGGAAGTTGTCTCCTGTGCCAATATGTTCCAGGCTCTTCCTCACTTTTTCTTCTAAGTGACTTAGTGTCTCTGGTTTTATGTTGAGGTCTTTAATCCACTTGGATTTGAGATTTGTGTGAGGATGTGGGGAGAGAGGAACACTCCTTCATTGCTGGTGGGAATGCAAACTAGTACAGCCACTTTGGAAATCTGTCTGGTGCTGTCTCAGAAAACTGGGAGTAGGGCTTCCTCAAGACCCAGCTATTCCACTCCTTGGAATATACCCAGAAGATGCTCCACCACACAACAAGAAAATTTGCTCAACCATGTTCATAGCAGCCTTATTCATAATAGCCAGAACATGGAAACAACCTAAGTTTCCCTCAGTAGAAGAATGGATAAAGAAACTGTGGTATATATACACTATGGAATACTACTCAGCTATTAAAAACAAGGAATTCCCGAAATTTGTGGACAAATGGATTGAGCTAGAAATGGTCATAATGAGTGAGTTAACCCAGAAGCAGAAAGACTCAAATGGTATATATTCACTTATATCTGCATACTAACCCAAGGGGCATGTCCCACGAAAGCCTTCACTTACCAGGAAACTGAGACAGAGGGGAGGACATCCTATTGGGACTCTAGATAGAGAAGCATGGGAGAATAGCAAAGTAGAAGGCTCCAGAGGGTCCTAGAAACCTACAAGTAGAACATTATGATAGGCAGATTTGGGCCCAGGGGTCCTGCTCAAACTATGGCACCAGCCAAGGACAATACAGGCCATAAACTTCAAACCCCTACCCAGATCTAGCCAATGGGCAGAACATTCTCCACAGTTGAGTGGAGAGTGGGGTATGACTTCCACACGTACTCTGGTTCCTCATATTTGACCATATCCCCTGGAGGGGGAGACCTGGTGGCACTCAGAGGATGGATAGCAGGTTACCAAGAAGAGACTTGATACCCTATGAGCATATACAGGGGGAGGTAATCCCCCTCAGGAACAGTCATAGGGGAGGGGAATAAGGGGAAAATGGGAGGGAAGAATGGGAGGATACAAGGGATGGGATAACCATTGAGATGTAACAAGAATAAATTAATAAAAAATTTTAAAAAGCAGGGAATGTAATTTATGTGTAAAATCATATTCAGTTTGGCATTATTATCTAGTTCACTTTTACTTTTGAGTATATTATTATATATGTATATGTACACATACACATATATACTTACACTTTCTTGTAGAGATATAAGAAAATAATTTTCTAAATTCATAGAAGCTAGATTATGATATTCTAGCCACATAATAATTGTATTAATTGTTCTAAAGTTTTCTCACTGACAAACTGAAAGTCTTATCCTATGTAACTCAATGCAAGAGGCAAGGGGGTTACTTGTCATCTCTTTCAAGGTCAACTTTGAATTTTAAGCTTTCATTTTCAGTCTCATGGCAAAAAGAATTTTATTAACCAGTGCAAGTTCTAGAATGTCAAAAGCATGACAGGAAGTATAGAAGTCACACAAAAATTAGATGCATAGTAATTTTAGACTAACTTCCTTTACTTGAAAATGTAGCATAAAAATCTAGAGAGAATTAAAAAGGAGTGCTATTACAGTAATTTCAAATAGTGAGGCTTGAAAAATGAATGTCTTAGAATTAAATTATTCATACATTTGAAACTGATTCATCCATCCTAATATGTTCTCCAACATCTTCCCTACCATTTTAATAATTAAGAAGTGTTCTGATATGTCCCAGGCAATATTGTTTTATATGTAAAGGCGGGAGGATTTCAAGAAAATAAAAGACTATTTTCCCAAACTCTCTGTCCATTTTTGTGTTATATAAAAAAAGTTTTGAGAAGAACACTAGTTATCTAGAACTTTTAAATACAATTCAAGCAAATCTCAATAATAGTGTACTGCATTTACTTCAGCACCAGGTAAGTTTGTTTTGGCAAATATTGTAAATCTGTATTTTTTTCTGAAAAATACAGTAAGAAACTGATAGACATGAGTAAACAAATGGTAAAACTAGAAAACAAATAATAAAGAAATATCTCTTTGGGCAGACAATACTTAATAATATCAAATGAGATGCTGTGAAAAATGGATATCAGATTTGGCAACTTTTCCAAGAAATGCTTTCATGTGATAGTGGGTAGTGAAAGCCTGGTTGACTAAGAACAGAGAATCAGTGTAGAAAATATTTTCCATTGAAGATGAACATATTAAATAGAACATTCAGATTGTTGGGTCAAGAGTGATTACTTTTTTCTATCCTAATGAGAAAATTTAGTAAAGAGGATACTACTGAAGATGATATAGGTGCAGACAATTAAAACAAATCCTTGGAAAAGTGGAGAGTGCATAGGAAGTGCACTCCAACTGTCCCCTTTACAAAGGATGACCTGACATTGTATTTTGCAGTTCAAATGAAAGAGAAAAATAGTTCACTGAGTAAACTACCAGAAAATTGATTTGAAATTGGTCTGGGAGAAATACCTCACACACACTTGGGGAGAGATGATTTAAGTATTTACTTTTGGTTATTTTCTTTCAGGTGCTTCAAGAAGATCTAGAGCAGGAACAAGTTAGGGTCAACTCTCTCACTCACATGGTAGTGGTGGTTGATGAATCTAGTGGCGATCAAGCAACAGCTGCTTTGGAAGAACAACTTAAGGTCAGATTTTAAAAAAAAACAATTGAATACATTTTACAACATATAATTCCTATTTGAAAATGTGTTTAGAAAATTTAGAATGTCATTATTTTACAGTTAACGGTAATCTCTTTATGCATACACATGCAAAATCATTCCCTGTTTGTGCATTCTCAGTTTCATTAACTTACACAGCTTGCTCACTGTATGTTCTTTTCATTTGAGGAAATCCACAAACTCAGATCTAGTTGTTTTTACTATAGCTGAAATGCATGCATTAGAGAACTGTCTAAACAATACTGTTTATACATGCTTCAGACCTACAATCTGAGTGAGGGCAAAAATGAACTTAAATGTATTGAATTCTGTTAAATGGTGAAAAATTGAGTACCTTTGGTGTATTCATTTAAGCTCTCATTTGTTGTTCTCATGCAAACATTGCATGTTTAAATTATAAAGGCTTGTTTGAGTAGATATTCAGCTATTCACGCTCCTTTCCGATACAAGTGAAGGTATTTGTGCTTCTGGAAATGTATGAAAGACCTTTAGGAAATGTTTGTAATTCTAGCCCTTGGGAGGCAGAGGCAGGAGGATCGGGGCTTTGAGGCCAGCCTCATCACTTCAACATGTTTGAATAGAAACTTGAGTTAAATGAGAACCTATCTAAAAATTAGAACAAACAACCAACAAGGCTTGAGAGAATGCTCAGATATTAATGCAATGGCAGCTTTTGCAGAGGACCAGAGTTTGCTTCCACATGGCAAATCACAACTATCTGTATCTAGATGAAAAGGGCTCTGATACCTCTTCTTAACTTAGTGGTCTCCTGTACACAGTTGCTACACAGAAATATGCTTGAGTACATACACATACACATACACATAAAAAAAATATTAAAAACAAGAGAAATTGATAATGTATATATTTCAAAATCTCCTTCATATGTGCATACACAAATATGTACAAGTGTATTTGTGTGTACATACACATGTGGAGGCCAGAGGTAGAAAGTGGATGTCTTCCTCAACCACTTCTAATCTTAATCTTTGAGATAGGGTCTTTTTCTCTCAACCTGGAACTCATCAATCTGGGCATCAGTCCCCAGGGATCCTCGTGTCTCCATCCTCTAACCCTTGGTGCTGGAATTACAGATTTATATCACAGATCCTTCCATTTTACATAGGTACCTAGGGATCAAACCTTGGTCCTCTTATTGTGGAGGAAGTATTCTACTGACTGAGCTATGTCCCTATTCTCTACACATAAAGTTCTTGGGCTTGAGAAAGGTTTGTCCTTTGTGACAGATAGAGGCCACAATTCTAATATGTCAAAGGAGCCCTTCATTACAAGTTTAAATGGCTTTTTCAGCCAAAAATAGTTCTTAAAAGTACCTCCAACCTAACCCATAACACAGTTCCTTAAAGCCTTATCTTTGTTTTTCTGTAGTGTGAATTATTTTTCATTCTGGCGATATGTCATGTCCTAGAGTTATTGCTTTAGACAGCTAATCTGCAACAATGCTATGTCATATTCTGTTAAGTGACAAAGTAAGAAAATTCTCTAACAGACTGGAAAATTTTACACCAAAGCATCGCTATCTACTACAACCTATGTTTATTACTTACATTCCAATAAAATTCTTGAGATCTTAAAATGCTTATGTTATAATACATTATAATGTGTCAGGAGATATGAGGTCAATTTTGTCATGCATACTTATATACAGCTGACACATTAAACTACTAATTTGATAGAAATACACTCTTCTGATGTGAAAATGACTAATTGTTAGGAGGAAAAAATCCAATCTTGATCTTTCCCATACCTTTTCAGAAAAGATTTTAAAGAGCTTAGTTGTGACTGGTTTGAAAAAATACAACAGAACATTTTCTAAGACAAAGACAACTCAGCTGACCTAGCATAAATACTCTTATGATATAATTATTTAGGGTTATGCTTTTGAGACAGAAGCAACTTGAGAAGTGATCCATAGAACTCATAAATAATGACTAGGATATACTTCATATAAGGAGAATTGGGAGTACTGAGACTAAGGTTTAAGGTAGTCATTTAGAAAACTATTTTCTAAGGCTGGAGAGATGATCTGAATTTAAAAGTGATAGCTGCTCAGTAATGTACATGGGACTAATGATCCCAGCACCTACATAATGCATGTTTATAACCCCAGTTCAATGAGGATACAAGAAAAAGGAGAATCACTAGAGCTTGCCAGCTTCTGGACCAGTGTGGGATTCTCATTTAGAGTGAGAAACTATGCTTAGGTAAGAGTACAAGAGTAGAAAACCTAACACCATCCTTTTGCCACTGTATATGTGTATGTGAGTTCATACACTCACACAGACACATACCCAAGCACACATGAATAAGTGATGAGGGATAGAAAGTAATTTGCTTTTATTATTAATTTTATTATGTTCTTTTTTTTTATTTCAATAGCCCAGAGATAGCTAACAAAATAGATGTTCACGTGTTATATGCCTTTAATTTGCAGAAACACAAGGTACACCTAGTTGCCTGTGATTGCCTTTCCATTAAGTATCTGTTGCCGCAATCTGCAGAATCCTGTTTAAAGTCCTCTATCCCCTTTTAGGTCATAATTTCTATTATGTGTATCACATACTTTTATTTCACTTTTAGGTACTTTAGATAGTGTATAAAAGGACTGTTTTAGATGGCATTAACACTGGATGAAACAACAGCAGAGTGAAAAATCATTTTGTAAAATTCAAGTCTAGTAAATGATTATAATATTAATTTTTTGCAGTGTTTGAAGTACAGCAGCATGTGTATGTGTGATATAGTATGACAAAAACAAGGTGTTAAATATTTTCCACTCATTAAAATTTTTATCATCTCTCTATTGGAAGAGTAATTTACAAGGTGTATAATAAAATGATGAGAACTATAGTCTCTCTTCCATGTTGTGGTAGGATATTAATATTTTTATTCCTCCAAATTTTTTTTTGTTATCCACTTTGTCTTTTCCCTTCTTGTTCTCTCTTGTCAACTGATATACTCAATGATTTTTATAAAATCAACTTCCTAGGTTCCAATATGAGTGACAACATGCAGTACTTTCCTACCTTGCTTTACTCATTTTACTTATATTATTGTTATTATTCCAGGGCATTCTTAGAATGAAAACTGAAGTCTAGAAATTAGCATGCTGTTTATTGGAAACATTGTTCTCAAACAGAAATGTCATATGTTAAAGTGTTTTAACAGAGGAACTTTACTGAATAAGTCCTCCAGAGTGCCTTTTGATAAAAAATTTCTACCACTAGAATGCAGGAAAATACATATTAATTTTGTCTAGCATCATCAAGTAAAAGCAAAATTTTTAATCATTTAGATTAAAAAGCATGATTTTTATGTAATTTGAATAAAAGATTATGAAAGCAATGACAGCATATAAAGAGGTTGTACAATGAATCTCTCCAAGTACTTTTATAATTATAATTATCAGAAATACAGAGTTAATGGAGAGGCATTTAATGACATCTTTCTTTTTACTTAGTATTGTCAACTATCATTCTAACAAATAAAATATGTGAGCATTGTGCAGATTACATAAGAAGTGTTTCATCAATAAGATGTAAAATTTTTAAAAGAAATGAACAAAGAAGGATGTATGGAAGAAAAAGCATACTAAACATACTTGCTTTTAAAGACTATGTTATCCCTGATTCTATCAAAGCTATTCAATAAAGTATATAACAAGTTTTATGATTTATTTATTTATTTATGTGATTATATATATAATGAATGATAACATACATTAACTTTATTTCTGTACTTGACTAATTTAATTTATCTTAGTGTTATTATACCAAAGCCTGCATATACATGCATACACAGACAATACTTGTATGTGTTGGGAGATGGACTGACCATAATAGTGCAGAAATCACCAGGCTATTAATCACCTGTGCTCCATTTGCAAAGTTCATATGACGTTTCTCATAAGTATCTGAGAAACAATGCTCAATATAAAGGTATAGGGAGGAAGAATCTAGAATAAACATGAGTCTTGTGTAGCCAGGTGTGGCCTAGCCTTACATGATAACACAGAGATCACCTATCAATTAACAACATCCATTTTCAGCCTTCAGAGAGGAAAACAGATTATATACATCTCTTCCTTTGAAGAGGCAACCCTGTGTGCCTAACATTCCTGGTTTCCCTATTTCTTATCTCTGAGCATAAGGGTGTAAAATAAGGTAACAATAACTCTATAAAATATTAAACCCTGTAGAATTAAGCAATAAATATTATTTGAAGCACTATGGATGAAAAAGCTTGATGTTTATTTCTTCTTTCTATTTTTTGTAAATAAGATGGACCTTGAATATTAAAAGATCACTTAAAGCATGATACCAGAAATACATAAACTGAATTGTACAAAAGACAATAATTGTAATTATCAATTTTGTATGGTTAATGTTTTTCAAGTGTTTTATGCACTTTGTAGGAAATGTAAGTCTGCTTTAAAATATTAGAACACCAAAACATAACGAAGTTAAATTTAAGATCATATACCTTGTAAATTAGAGAGTTGAGGTTGATAACTAGATGTGTACAGTCTTCCATCTGGACATAATATTTCAATTTCATAGAATAAAATTGCTACTTGACCTTAAGAAAATTTTGTAATGTTCACAATTCTGAATTACCCACCAGAAAAATGTGATAAGGAAACTCATTTATCATCACAATGCATTTCATCAACTTAAAGCATTAATGCATATGTAATATCTATATCTATATGTAGATAATAGACCACACACAATACAACACACAAAACACTACCTATATGTTATTGAAATTATTAAAGGTATATAAATATTTTTCTCTCCTAGACTAGTACTGCTTCAAAGTGATGCCACTGTCTAGGTATGGCTGTTTGGGGTACTTGAGGTACAGTTGCTATACATAAGGAAATGGAGATAAAATTTAATTCCTTTAAATTTAAATATAAACATTATATCTTATTCATTTGTGAAAATATCTTTTGCATAGCTTAGATATATGAAAGTATTTTTCAATGCATATTTTATGAACACCTAATACACTTCAAATCATTGTTATAAAATTGAATATATAAATAAGTTTATGAAGAGAAAATAGATGCTAGACTTCAAATGATTTCATGGATATGTAACTTGTGGTAATTTATTTTAATATTCGTATGCTACATATACTTGAAATAAACAGTTTTTAGCATTTTAAAGTTCGCCTCAATCTTGGGTTTATAACTTTTTACTTGAGCCATAAAGTTTCATGTTCAATTTATTAACTGAACTGAATAATAATATAACAATGCACACTATATTAGGTTACAGAAGGAAATATAACCTAATATAACAATAATATTTTTGCTGATACCAAACTTAATTTTAATATATTCTAAAGAGAATTTTAGCATTTTGTCTTCAGAAAATAATCTTTAGACCATGACATTAACAAATAGTTTTCTTCCTGGAGTCCTCACAGAAGTGCACATATAACTAGAGTTTGAAAGATTTCATAAAAGTAATATACCTATGTTTTTGGTAATATTTAACTTCCTATAACACTTCATTAAGTTCATACACTTCCCACCTCCTCAAAGGAAACATCTACCTGGGTGAAAATACTATGGGTTACTTTTGTTATATTCTCAAATTAGGATAAATAAACTTTCATAGCAAATACCTCATTACTGGATTTTTTATACACTGTATTTATGATATAAATCTGTGTTTCATAACAGCAGTCATTTATTTTCTTTGCTGAATGATATGTGTGTATTTAAATATTATTATCTACTGTCCAAAAATGTGGTTTGTTTCCAGTTGAGAAATACTACATATGACATTAGTATAGACATATATTTTAAATATCATTATATGAACATATGAATGCCTTTATATTATGATTATGCATGGGATTGAAATTTTGGAGAGTTGGGGATGCATGAAATTACCTTGATAGAAATTATGAAGTCTTCTAAATTTTTTGTAAAACGTTATAAAATCTCTAATAGTCAATTAACTCATGTGTTTCATCTCATTTCTGATACTTGATTGACATATCAAGTTGATTGCTTGTTAATTTAAAACTCAATGTGAATCTACAGTGATAAATCATGTTCTTCACTCATTATTTTGAAAGCTAATGACTTTTAGTCCCATTTCCATTTTTTATTGGGCACCTACCTGTCCTCTTTGTGTGATATCTGTTTTTTATTGAATAATCTACATTTATTTAGTGATTCATTGTAGGAATTTTAAATATATATTCTGGGCATCAATCCTTTGTTGGTTGTAGTTTCTATTTTAGCAGATGCCTTCTACTTCTACTCATTGATGATAATAATTTTAATAAATACATCTGTGTTAACTATGTTCTAATTAATGTCTTTATAGTGGCTGTTTTGTTAAAAAGGAAAAAAAAATCTTTCCTTTCAAGTCCTGATTTTTTTTCCAGATCAGCCTCTAGAAGCCTTACTTCTTTACAGTTTAGAAACATTTCACCTGATATTTTGTTTGAGAGGGCAAGAGTGATGTCATCTATTTCTTACAGATTTTATCAAAATGGCACTGATTATTGCAAAATCTATTTCCTCAATATTATTATATTTTGTATAAACATACTCAGATGCTTATATAAATACCTAAATCAGCTTAGGAACTGTAAGTACTTGAATTTTCCACTAGTCTGTTAGAGTACTACCACCATGCTTAGTTGACTATTGATAATACTTTTATTGTGAAAGACAAGAAAGAGTTAGACAGGCCAAGTATTATTGTTAATTAAATAGCAAATGGTCAGCTTTGAATAAATATAAAGTCAATTAACACAAGACATATATGGTGTGAGTATATACTTATTTGTATGTATGTGTGTATGTGTAACAATAATAATAAAGAAGAAGAGACTATGAATTTGCCCTGCACAGATGTGATGACCTTTTATTGGTCAAATAGGTTAGGCTCTAGGGGAGGTACTCCTGGGTCACAGAGAAAGCAAGAAGCAACTAGCATCAAAATACATCAGACCAATCTCCAAGGAAGACCAGACACTTTAGTTTTACAAGTAAGCTTAGTTGTTTAGGGTTTAATATGTTTTTAGGTCATCTAGACTTAAATATGATAGATATTGATTTAAATTCAGAATTTTAGATGCACCAAGATAGGAAAGATGTTTTCTTCAAGGCTGCCAAATACAAATAGCCAAAAACACTAAAAATGTATCATTTATATAATTCCTGATTGTTTCATGAGTCTTCTTGCTGAATGTAGTTTCTTGTATATATGTGTAAGAATATAAATATATATGTAAAAAATAAAAAATATTTAATAAAAAATGAAAAAAACACATAATCAGCTTATTATTCACCTCAAAATTTATGCTGTAGTTAAAACTGTATTCTATTAAAACTGATGGTGAATTTGTAAAGAATTGATAGTTTTATTATACATATCTTTCAGTTCATGAATATGGAATAACTTTCATGTATTATTTAGTATTTTGTTATTTCTCATTAATAGTTTTTATAAATTTTCAAGTTAGAAGGTCTAAAGCATCTTACAGACATTATCTGAGGCTTTTGTTATTATTATTATTTTTTGTAAATAGTATGCTTGAAATATTGCATTTTTTGCTAGCTGTTTCTTATATGGATGAGCATAGTTGTTGTCTTTGGGGATTTGCATCAAGAGATTGTGAAAAGTTCATTTATATGAGTTTACTTATTAATCTCAGTAGTTTACAGGAACAGTATAGATATGTTAATAAGCTGTTTATGAGTAATGACCATTTTAGTTCTCTCCTTCCAATCATTATTCATGTTATCAGTTTTATTCACATCAATGGATAGTGAGTCCTTTTTTAGTTGTCACAGGTAAGACTACTAATCTTAGGTTTGTTTTAGGTTCCTGTGACCGTTATGTTCTAAGATATTTTTTTAACAAAATTGTTTTGATGGTCGACTGAAGTAATAATATTGTCTTTATCTTTTACTCTCTTAATGTAGCAGAACACATTTGTTAATTTTATGATAAAATAGCTTTACAAAACAAATGTGGCTGAGATATATGAATCTCTATTATATGTTAGTATATCTTATTTATTAACATGAATAATATTTTCTCATTATAGTCATAAAACTGAGTGTGCTATCTAGTTTTATGGTTACTTGGCACAGACTATTCATGTGAGAGGAGGGAGCCTCAATTAAAAACAATGCCTCCATAAGTACTAGCTGTAGGAAAGCCTGTAGGGCATTTTCTTTCATTTTATTTTATTTTTAACCACTTTACAGCCTAATCACTGACCCCTCTGTCCTCTCCTCCCAGTCCCAGTCTCTAACTGCCTCTTTCCTCATTCCTCCTTTCCCTTATGGGAAAGTCAAGTTATAGCAGGGCTAAGGGAATCCTCTCCCACTGAGGGCAGGCAAGGCAGCCCATCTATGTAAAAGTGATCCAGAGGCAGCCAACAGAGTCAGAGACAGCCTTCTACAATTGTTAAGGGACCCACATGAAGAGCAAGCTGTACCTAGGCTACATATTGTAGGTGACCTAGGTCCAGCCCATGCATGTTCATTGGCTGGTGGTTCAGAGTCTGTGAGGCCCCATAGGTCAGGTTATTTGGCTCTATAGGTCTTCTTGTATTGTCCTTGACCTCTCTGGCTCCTTTAATCCTTCCTCCCACTCTTCCACAAGACTTTCTGCATACTGTTTGACTGTGGGTCTCTGAATCTGTTTCCATCTGCTGCTGGATAAGGCCTCTCAGAATACAGATATGCCAGTCTGAAACCATAGCAGGATACCTTAAATAGTGTCGGGGGTTGGCTGTCTCCCATGGGATGGGTCTCTAGTTGGGACAGTCATTGATTGACGATTCTCTCAATCTCTCTTCCATCTTTATCCCAACACTCCTTGTAGGCAGGAAAATTTTTGGGTTGAGCATTTTGTTGGTCGGTTGGTGTCCCCCTCCCTCCACTAGAAGTTCTGCCTGGCTTCAGGAAGTAGCAACTTCAGGGTCAATATCTTCCACTGCTAGAAGTCTCAATTAGGTTTACCTCATAAACTCCCTGGAACCTCCCCTGTCCCAGAGATTCCCTACCACCACCATTAATTTCTGTTCACTCTCCCAGTCCTCCCTGCACCTGCTCTCTCTGTACCTGATCCACACCCACATTACCCTTGTCAACCCCCTCTCCCTCCAGTTCCTTCCCTCTATTTACTTCAGATGTTATTTTATTTGCCTTTCTGTGTGATATTCAATCAGCCCATCTTGATGTATATATTTGTAAGTGCATGGCTGCTTCTAAACTGAAAATTAAAATTCAAGAAAAAATTTCACTTTTCAGGAGGTCCATCACACACACAATTCATTTAGCTTGGGGTATATTGCCAAGTTTTTGAGTGAAATAAGAGATGAGCTGCTTGCTGTCTCCCCCTTTCCTGAATCCCATTTCTTTGTGACTCCTCCATTGGTTGTCCCATGGCATATAATTGATTCTTCTTTGGTGTGTATATGCCTGGCAACACTTTATTTCTCATTGCCAAACACATCAGATGCAATATAGTGCTCTCAATCTACCATAGACATCTGCAACTTCAAAGATTGCTATGCTTAAGTTTTACCTCCCAGGCATAGCAAATTCTTATTTTTTAACTAATTAATTTATTTGTTCACTTTTCATCCCAATCATAGGCCCTTACCTCCTCTCCTCCCAGTACTTCCTTCCCTCCTTCTTATCCACATCCTTTTCCTCTACCCCTCAGAAAAAGGGAAGCCCTCCTACCCATCCCAGCCTATTAAGTTGCATAAGGACTATGCACATTTTCTACAAAGGTAGCCTGGCAAGGCACCCCAACCAGGAGGAAATGATCTTAAAGAATGTAAGAAAGTCCTTGTAAGAGAAATACTCTGCTCCCCTTACTAGGGGAACCATATGAACACCAAGATGCTCATCAGCTACATATGTGTAGCTTAGGTCCAGTCCGTACACGGTCCTTGGTTGATGTTTCAGTCTCCGCACACATATCTACCACCACTGGACCTAGGCTAGTCTGCCATGTTGGTCTTGTGGAGCTCCTGTTCCCTCCAGGTCCTACTGCACACTCTTCCACAAGACTCCCTGTGTTCTGCCGAGTGTTTGGATCTGAGTCTCTGCATGTTTTTCTATCAGTTCTTGGGTGGATCCTCTCAAAGGACAGCTATGCTAGGCTCCCTTCTGCAAGCATAGCAGAGTGTCATTAATAGTGTCAGGGGTTGGCTCTCTTGCATGGTGTGGCCACAGGCATTACTTGAACCTTCCCTCAATCTCTTCTTTTTCTTTTTCCCTACAAATAGTTATCAGTTTCACTTATCCAAATCTTACTTTGGTGGTCAACTTTCATATGCTTTGAAAAAGCAACTCAACAGAACAAAGGAATTAAGAAAACAAATGCTCTTGATTTGGATAGCAATATAAGGCATGAATAAAAAAGTAGGAGAAATCCTCCCCATTTTTTATCTGAGCACAGCTAACAATGAAGTTGTTATTTAGATCATTAGAATGTGTTAGAGTAAGTGAACTGACATTTAACCTTACAGTGGCTGAGTCTAAATGAGAATAGGAATAGAACTTAATTTTTTTCTCCCTTCATGTTATAACTCACTGCTTTGACATTAATGTTTTCTATTTACATTGTATATCTAGCACCACAGATATATGCATTATTTCTAAAATCTCAAGGGGTTTTTACACTTAAAGTGAACTTCAGAGAAATAATAAGTAAATACATATAATTTTCCTCTAGAGACAATTTCAATTTAACAAAAATGTCATGGAATATTTCAGTGCATATCTTTCTTGTGTTATACTTGGTGTGATAGGTTTTTTATGTAACTTGAATACATTTAAGATGGACAAATGAATAAAATGAAAGATACCAACTTTAAGTTACATATTACATAAATCAAACCTACAGCAATGCATTATTAATTCAATCATTATTTGGACAGAAATACTTCTTTAAAATACATTCTTTTTTAGTACTTTTATTTTATTACATATGTATAAAACAAAGCACATACAGCAGGGAGAACCATGTAACAGTTATGAGAATAATGAGTACTATACATGTTACATTCATAGTAAGTTGGCCATCTGCATTTGACCCATTTGAAGTAAGTGTCTTTCCTGTCTTGTTGGGTCTAAATTTCCAAATGAGATTCAATATCTCTTCTATCTCAACTTAACTTCTTTATCTTGATCTAAAACTATCTTGTCCCCTAACCAGCTTAACTTGGTTGTAAAACTATACTATCTTGTCCTCAATGCCCCTTGGAGACTTGAGTGAGCAGAGCACAGCAGTGTTCCAGGCCATGGGTCCTGCAAAAATCAAAGACCTCAAAAGCAAGGAGAGGAGAGTTCTAGGGTCTCGCCTCACTGGGTGGCTCTGCACTTTCACTCTGCAGCATAAACTGCATTCTTAAAATAGTTGTCATAAATAGTTTAATTATCAGCATTTTAGAATTCATGGAAAGTGTAGCAATTTGATAACATTTCTTATATTTTTGAAATATATTCACTATTTCTGGCCATCTGGATTACAAAAGCCTACATTAGAATATGTACTATATATGCTGTCCTACTAAAATAAATAAACCAAATATTAATTTATAAATATATAACTTGAAAATGGTCCTTCATCCTGTTACCTTTGCTTTATTTGAAACAATACAAAGTACAGAAGTGATCTATACATTTCACTAAAACACTTTAAATACATATCAGAAATTATAGAACTTGGAAAACAATACTATTAAAATAATCACAACTTCTGGAAACCTCCCAATGCTTTTTTTTTTGTTATAACTCATTGGTTAAAGAGCTGAAGTCATTGATTATGTTGGTGTGTGTCCTAGGTATATATGGCATTGCTTTTCCAGTGATATAGCTTATCAACAAATGAAATTCAAAAGGAACTGGCTAGCAATGAAACCATAAAAAATGATGGTAATAAAAATTTCATTGACATTTCTGAAGAAAAATAAGAAAACTTACTACTGGACAGCTGTAATAATATAAGGTTTAGTGTTTACTATTTCCTTATAAACAGATTTTTCACTTAGAAATAACAGTAGATGAAACAATTTTGAAAGTATATGGATTCTCATGTGACTTACCAATAAATAAATTTTTGCAGTATTATTTATTTTTACAATTTTTCAATCAAACATAAGTATTTCTAAAATGAGTAAATTGACTAAAATGATAGAAATTATAATGAGCTTTTATTTCAGAATATAGAATGCTTTTAAATGAAAGATATGAGAGTGAGTGTAATAATCAAAAGGCATACTATTATTTATGTGCTTAAACAGGAATCAAAATTTCTATACATATTAGTTACATTGTTCCAAAGTAGGAATTATACACATTGATCTGATTTTATATAAAATATAACATATTTTCTCATCCGGTAGCTATGATAAAATATTCTTACTCATGTAAAAAATAGTAAAAAGTTAAAACTTTAGGTTCTGATGTCCTTAAAGTGACATATTTTTAGAACATAAAATTCTTTATATTTGTTCTTCAATTAAAAAGTATTATCATGATTTTGATATTTGTTACATTTTAAAATAGGGTAAAAACATAAGGAAGGAACACTTTCAATATACGGCAGTTGTTTCTCAAGGAAAAGCAATATTTTCTCACTATTGTAATTAACACAGAGAAGATTTTGATATTCATCTAATAATAATGAAGCCTTTTATAATAATCTACAAAATATCAACAATGCTATGGAAAATGAAAATGACTATGAATTTTTTAGACAACTCTAGTTACTGGTAAATTTCCAAATAAAAATAAAAATTAAGAAAGTCATATTTTAATAATTTACCAGTAATTAGAGTTGTCTAAAAAATTCATAGTCTCGAAAAACCAAGAAAAGGTTTGCAGATCTACATGGGGCTTAGTATAATATTTTGGTATGTCTTATATTCTGTGTTTATCTTTTATGATTTTTCATTTAATCTTTTCTGTTTTACACTTACAGAGCCATTCAGAAGTGGTTGGACAGCAACTTTAGATTATTTTCAAATATCTCTGCTTTTGAATGAAAGATGCAAGAATGAGTGAAATAACCTGAAAATATATAAAGGGCACATTGCTTATCTAATTATTAGCTAAAACAAAGCTATTCTTTACAGGAGACTCTAAATAGGATACTTTGGAAAACCATTCCTGACAGTTTAAATGAGATTATCTTAAAATTGTTTAATAACGTGATTGATTCTCCCATCCTCAGGTACTTGGAGATCGATGGGCAAATATCTGCAAGTGGACTGAAGACCGCTGGATTGTTTTACAAGATATTCTTCTAAAATGGCAGCGTTTTACTGAAGAACAGGTGTGTTCCTGTAGGAGGAAATTACTGAAGTAGTGTTAAATTCAACAAGTAAGACAGTATCTATTTTAAGTAATTCTTCTTCCTTGATCCCTTTCAGTGCCTTTTTAGTACATGGCTTTCAGAAAAAGAAGATGCAATGAAGATGGTTCAAACAAGTGGCTTTAAGGATCAAAATGAAATGGTATCAAGTCTTCAAAAAATATCTGTATGTATAATTTGCTTTCAATCATTTTAAAA
Source organism: Acomys minous (assembly GCF_964271855.1). Classification (NCBI taxonomy): domain Eukaryota; kingdom Metazoa; phylum Chordata; class Mammalia; order Rodentia; family Muridae; genus Acomys; species Acomys minous. Next base: position 89,466,541 of record NC_140488.1, on the reverse strand, counting down.
ATTCAATAATACATACAATTACCATTATGTAACTATCTATACTATTTTGCCTTAAATAACATATTCATTGTTTATGCTTAGAGTATAGATGATTCAAAGTTTGTTGTTGTAGAAAGGTGAATTATTTTTTCTATATTAATCAATATAGCACATTAGTAAGGCAGTAATTTTATTTAAATGGCTAGTTCCCCAATGACTTACACAGAGAGACTATGGTTTTTTTTTTAACTGTAAGTACTATGCTGGCCAGATTTCTGAGCTACTCTAATCCTACTACCCATGTAAAAACCAATCACTTTTCAATCTAATAGTTCCTGAAGTGGTTTCTGCTATATCAGTCTGTTACTAGTGCCATGTGCTCACTGCCATCTTGCTTCATGGCAACTCCTCTCTCTCTCTTGCCCACCCCATCTCCCTCTCTCCCCCTCTCTCTCTCTTCTCTTCTCTCCTCCTCCTCCTTCTCCTCCTCCTCCTCCTCCTCCTCCTCCTCCTCCTCCTCCTCCTCCTCTTCTTCTTCTTCTTCTTCTTCTTCTTCTTCTTCTTCTTCTTCTTCTTCTTCTTCTCTCTCTCTCTCTCTCTCTCTCTCTCTCTCTCTCTCTCTCCTCTCCTCTCCTCTCCTCTCCTCTTCTCCTCCTTTGAACCCAAGCCTTGGGATCCTAAAACTCCTCCTTTCTCTCTTCTATTTAGTCATAAGCTTCAGCATCTTTATTGAGCCAATCAGAGATAATTGAGGAACATTATTTACCATCACATCATTATAGGAGATAGTTCAATATCCATAACAAAGCACATGGCAGGGTGGTAACCAGATCTCAGGGCACTGAAATTAGCATTTGAAAACACAGGTGGACCTTCCTCCAACAGTTCCTATATTGGTGCTTTTCTAAATCAAAGCTGAAAAGCAGAAAATATGCTTTTAAATGATATTTAACCAAATATTTTAATAGGTATATCTATAATAAAAATTCAGTTAAAATTAAAAAGTAACACTAAAAAGCAATTGTATTCTTTACATATGAATTTTACACAACGTATTTTAAGTGATAGATTTAAAGGTGATCTTCAGAATAATATATTAAAGGAACACAACATATTTATTTTCCCATCTATGGGGTTGAGCATTAGTTTAACAAATAAAAATCAAATAGCTTAGCATAGTACACCAGCTTCTCAATTAGCAGACTAGATTCCAAGACTAAGTAGCCTAATAGAAGAATGGAGAAGGAAGTTCCCGAATGAAAAGAATGGTAATTTAGATTCACATATGCTAAAAGGAAAATACACATCTATGAAAAAACACCTTCTTGCCAAATTCTCAAAAATTAGTATCTAATTAGTTAATTAACTGAACACCAGTAAGCAATTGGGCAGTGTGAAATAATAAAAGGGGCAGAAATTCAGGCAATATGTGTAATCAAGTGAAAGACAGAGGAAAAAGAAATCTTAATAACTGGATTGAACATCAAGATTTCAAGTGTATATGGAGAAGAAAGAAAAAGGCATTATAAAGAGTCAGAACTGGTCTGTGGATAGAGCTCAGTCAGGAAACTGCTTGCCTACCATGCAGGAATTCCTCTGCTAGATCTCCAATACCATATAAAATGAACATATTGTTACACACCTGTAATCTCAGCAGTTGTAGGGGGCAGAGGCAGAGGATCAGAATTTCAACCATTTCCTTCACTACATAGTGAGAATTTCTGGTCAGCCTTGGATAGATGCGGCCTTGTTTCCAAATAAATTGAGGAAAATAATTATTATAAAAAAGGAGAGTTCTGTACTTTGTCATTTTCACAAAAATATGAGGGTCAATTGAGAAAAGATCACATCTTTTCTAGAGGAAATGATATATGACCTTCATATTTTTAAGCAGGAAATTAATGAAAATTACTTTCTTAAATCAAAGGATGGATACTTTGAGACAATAAATTGGTGACAACTTAGTCATTCACTATGATATGAATAAGAGTATTCTGAACTGTAGCAGAGGGCATGGAGGAGCGCTAGTTAATGGATTACTCCTAGGCACAAGTACAGCTGTCTTTCTTATACTACCCAGGACTACCTGTACAGTAGTGGGACTGCCAACATCAATCAGCAGTCAAGAAAATGTTTCACAGACATGGCTAAATGCCATCCTGATGATTGCTCAATTGAGGTTTCCTTTTCTGAGATATGTGTAGGTTTGTGTCAAGTTAACAAATCCTGTGAATGTGAGTACTCTGCTTGTGTTCTCTGTGTGTAGCTTTACCTATTCTGGACTTGCATTGTATATGAGGCTGGCCTTGAACTCACAGAGATCCACAGCCTCTGCCTCCCAAGTGTTGTCTGCTTGTGTTTATTGTCATGTCTTTAGCATTCAGATTGATTAAGCATACATATTAATCATTCAATGAATAGGTACTATATGATACCGGTCAGAGAAATTTCTACATTGAAGACTAGATTATTTAATTCAGACCTTTAAAAAGGTAGTTGTTTATACTTAGAATTACTATTACTATTAGAAAATAACTTGAATTTTAAAAACATGTAAATATTATATTATCTTCATTGGCTTTTTTTTAGATCTCTTCCACTGTGCATGTATAGAATAACATGGTTCATTTCTGTTTCTCAGTACTTGGACTCTCAATATCTAAATGGGTGGGAACTAGAATAATTTGAAAATTCTATTTTATTAATACCTCCTGGTACCTCAGCCAGGATGCTTTGATGTCCATGGTTTCTGATTAAAACTCTATACCACTATTTTGTTTGCTATCATTATAACATGAGTATTTCATGTAGTCAGAATTCACATGGAGAGTGTTTCTGCAACTAAGACTTATCCTAAAACTGTATTTATCATTATTGCATTTATACTTGGTTGAGACAGTTATAAACCTGCCCAGTTTCCATGGAAAGCAAATAAATTTCATCTCCTCATGAAGAAACATCAAGGTCAAATGATAGCAGAGCATCTAGAACAGATTTATTTGACAGTTATTCCCAGAATGTATTATATGCCAGAATATTATAAATTTATTTTGTCTGAAAATAGATACCCATTTCTAATACCTAGACCTAGTTTCTCTCAATATCCCTGATTATGTTTACCAATCAATAAAGTTGTTGTTAAGAAACAACAACGTGACAAAGATAAAGTTATTGTATCCCAATCTAATTATATGTTGAGTGATCAGCTAGTTGATATAAGGTGAGGAAATTGAGGTCTAGGAAATAATAGAACAGACACATATCTAGTATTATATATTAGTGTTTGTGCTAATGAACATTAAGACACCTAAAATTAGGTTGAGGCCTCTCAAGCTGTTTCCAAGCTCCTCATATCATTTGATATATTAGATAAAAAGTGGCTGTAATTCTAAACTGTCATTTCCAACAATCAGGTGCAACTCTGTGGTATTTTCTGACTAAACGTCTTTCCCAGATTCAGGGCCATGATTCTCTCTTAGTGAAGTGACAGTATTTTTTCAATGTGATTAAAATTCATATTATGTCACCATAGTTATTAAAAAGTGAAAATATGTTTTGTATAAGTCTTACCATTTGATAGTTTAAGCCAATTAACAAAACTTGACAGCTGGCTTAGAATTTGAGGTAAAATTCCCCTGCTGACTCAGGCCGTGAGTAAGAATTTAATGTTCATTAAAATATGTCACAATCTGAGACCCAAAACAGGTGCCATCTGTTACCAGTTCCTATTAACATGCTTAGATATAGATTTAGTGTTCAAAGATTCTTTTACTTACAATCAGTATAATTTCTTTTGAAGTATTATCACTAATAACCAGTAGAATTTATGAATACTTATTGTTAGGATTGTTACATTGAAATTTCGTGTTTCATTTATTCAATATCATTCATGTGTGTGTGTGTGTGTGTGTGTGTGTGTGTGTGTGTGTGTGTGTGTGTGCGTGTGTGTGTAATATTTTTTCTGATTAAAACGTTAAAAACTAAAGAGAAGAGAAAACTTGGCCTCTATGAGGTGAATTTTATGACATAAAATTGTAAAAATATTTCTCAAAAAAGCCCATCTCAAGAGGAAATCAGCTTCTGGAGTTTGTTGCTATTCTTCAGGAAAGGACAACACTAGAGACATATGGAGATTTAAGAGTATGCCTTATAAGGTTTCCAGAAAGAACTTGTACTCACCTGTCCTGTTGTATGAAATGACAGGAATGCCGTGTATATGAAGGCTCAGAAAGTCTCAGTGAAAGTATTGTTTCATCCTGATTTGGAGCTTTGATTACAAGTCTTCTGATGACTCTCAACTAATTTATCCGAATAGAATAAATATTTTCAAAAATGTGTTTCTTTTTTTTCTCCTTTATTAATTTATTCTTGTTACATCTCAATGGTTATCCCATCCCTTGTATCCTCCCATTCTTCCCTCCCTCCCATTTTCCCCTTATTCCCCTCCCCTATGACTGTTCCTGAGGGGAATTACCTCCCCCTGTATATGTTCATAGGGTATCAAGTCTCTTCTTTGTAACCTGCTGTCCTTCCTCTGAGTGCCACCAGGTTTCCCCCTCCAGGGGACATGGTCAAAGGTGAGGCACCAGAGTATGTGAGAAAGTAATATTCCACTCTCCACTCTACTGTGGAGAGTGTTCTGTCCATTGGCTAGATCAAATGGTATATACTCACTTATATCTGCATAGTAGCCCAAGGGGCATGTCCCACGAAAGCCTTCACTTACCAGGAAACTGAGATAGAGGGGAGGACATTCTAGTGGGACTCTTGATGAAAGAAGCATGGGAGAATGGCAAAATAGAAGGATCCAGAGGGTCCTAGAAGCCTACAAGTAGAACATTATGATAGGCATATTTGGGCTCAGGGGTCCCACTCAAACTAAGGCACCAGCCAAGGACAATACAGGTGTTAAACTTTAAACCCCTACCCAGATCTAGCCAAAAAACATGTTTCTTATATCAGTGGTTTCAACATCATTTCAAACTTGATATTCTTATGAATAGAAAGAAATACAAATTATTTGGTTCTTTGCAGTTGTATTGACTTGTTCATTCTACAGGAATGGCCCAGGAGTCTGAAATTTTAATAAATATTCCATATATGATTTTAATATTCCCTAAATTTGAGAGACCCTTTAATCAGCCAACCTACTCAGTACAGGAACTGGTGATTGGAATGGAATGGACTACTTCATATATGTTGATAAATCCCTGCAGAAAAATAGATGCATTATTCAATTTCTTCAGAGTAAGAGAAACTATGTTGTCTTTATCATTCTGTGCACACTCCTGAAGAGAAGAGGGTAAAGGTTTCCTGTTCCTTTTGTAATTGTATATCCTATTTCAAATTTAATTCATCTTCTAACCTTGACCGAGTAGAACTTGTCTACTCCTGTCTTACCAAAGAGCATAATCTGTTTCTTTTTTACATTTACTACTGATTTGACTTGACTTTTTTTTTTTACTGTGTTTTCCTGTTTGTTTTAAAGGCAGCTCCAGGTGCCTGGCTTTTATAAAAATGAAATGTTCATTTTCTTTTATTGTCCTATCTCTGTATAAGTTTTCTAGAGTTTTCCTTTGTGTTTTGAACATTAAAATACTTTGTATATGCATTAATTTACAAGTGTGTGCATGTGTGTATATGTATATACATGTTCCACAGTTTACATGGGTGGTAAAGGACAACTTTATGGAGTTGTTTTTTTTCCTTCTATTTTATGTGGGCATATGAGATTGAGTTCAGATTTGCAGCTATTCCTGAACATTTTATCACTTTATGTGTCCTTAGCATTCACAGACTTAACCTAAACTTTTGATATATAAATATTCTTTTGCTTCTACAATTAGGTAAATTTAATCTATAGTTATTTAGGAAATGCATATTAGATTAAAGATTAAATTGGCACCCAAGACCACAATGTGGGAGAGAAAGATAAGATGATCACTTCAAATTCTAGGCTATCATAATTTCTATATTGAGCTACAGACCAGAACCAAATAGAGAGTCCCTTGATATAAATTGCAAATACACAGAGAAATAAGTACAGTGCACATATATGCACAAAAATGACCTCAAGAATACACAGATGAAGATAATTCAATACTTATGACCAAATGCATCTGATATTGTTACAGATTTATTTTTACTCCAACTACTAATTATTGTGCAAGCATCCTTTCAAACACTAAAAGTAATGAAGAGACAACAAGTAAGAGGGAGCAAGCGTGAGGGGAGAGACAGAGAGAAACTGGGAAAGAAGAAATTGAGTATAGACAACTAATTTGCTACAATCAATTTTTATAAATTCATAATGGCTTGGCTACCTGATTTAGAAGGTAAAAATGCTGCTTCCTAGCCTGAAAAGTTTACCTTAATCCCCTCTACCAACATAGAAGAAAGAGAGAACCTATTACTGCAAGTTATCTTTTGACTTCCTCATCTAATCTGTGGAACATATTCATATATAGTAACACACATAAATAAGCAAAAATAATTTTTAAAGTTATACCTATACTTTACTATATAAATTTTGATTTAATTTTTAGTTTTGCCATATAGATTCATAGCAAATTATTGATTACATAATTACCAAATTTCTTTATAATACTGATTACATTTTATCTTTAGAGTTCTTTCTGAATTTGTACCTTTAAAATTGACTTTTATTTTAATTTTTGTGGTGTTTACAATGTTCTTTTACTTGCTTTAATATTTGAATTAATTAATTAATTATCTTTGTACCTCAATTGCAGTTTCTTTTCCTTCCTCTCCTCCAAGTCCTTCCCTCTCACCTCTCCTTCCCCACAAAGCTACCTCTCCCTTTCTCTTAAGAGAAGCCTCCTATGTAAATCAGTTGGCCTTGGCATATCAAATTGAAGTAGCACTAGACTTACCACTTTCTCCTATTGAGACTAGAACAGGCAGCCTAGCTAGAAGAAAGGGATCCAAAGACCGGTAATATAGTCTGAGACAGCCACTGCTCCTCTTATTTGAAGTCCCACATGAAGAATAAGATGCGTGATTGTTACATATATGCCCAGGGCCTAAGTTTGTCCCCATACATGCTCTTTGGTTGGCAGTTTATCCTCTATGGGCCCAGGTTAGTTGATTCCTTAGAGTTTTTTTGTGGTGTCCTTGACCCCTCTGTCTCCTTCAATCCTTTCCCCCCCGCCCACTCCTCTTTGACAGGATTCCCCATGCTCTACCTAATATTTGGTTGTGGGTCTCTACATATGTTTTGATCAGATGCTGACTGATGCCTCTCAGATGACAGTTATACTAGACTCCTGTCTCCAAATATAGCAGAATATTATTACTAGTGTCAGGGGTAGGCTCCTTCTCATGGCATGGGTCTCAAGCTGGACCAAAAATTGGTTAGCCATTCCCCTCCTTTTCTGCTTTCTTTACCCCTGAACATCTTGTAGGGAGGACAAATCATGGCTTGAAAGTTTTGTGGTAATTGCTCCAGTGGAACTCTTGCCTGGTTACAGGAATGACCATTTCAGGGTCTATATACCCCATTACTAAGAGTCTTAGCTAGTATTACCCTCATAGAGTCCTGGGGATTTGTATTGTGCTACACTTCTAGCTCATCCCATAGATGCCTCATTTCCTCTGATTCCAGTTCTGTCTCCCAGTACTCTCTCCCTGTATAGTCCTCACCCTACTTGATCCCTCCAGTTCACCTCCACACCCCTCTCCCACCCAGTCCAATCCATCCATTCACTCTGTACCTATTCTATTTTCTCTTCTCAATGAGATTCACTTGCTTTACTAGTTAATACAGAAGTCTCAGTTACATGTGTTTACACAGAACCTGGAAATATATTCTTTTTTCTCAAAGCTTAAGATAGAATTTTAAGTAGTCACATGCCTAGGGATAGAAGGTGTTTTCACTATTGAAGATATATATACATATGTGTATAATTTCCAACACAATTTTTCTTAAATATCATTCCCAGATTAATCTTACAAAATATTTCCAAATCCTTGTATATTTAGCTTCGAGAATATGTGCATTGTCCATCTCTACACATATGGCTACTTGAGCTTTAAAAATAACTCAATAATGGGAATGATTATACTTTCTTATTTTAAATGTATGTACATATATCATGCTTCTTTCCAAAAAAGAAATTAAAATGAAGAATAACATCATAAAAACTAAGAACATGTAATTTCTTTTTTTTAAAATGCCACAAGTTAAATAAGAGAAAACAAGCAAAATGAGACTCCTTCCATAAAAGAATTGAAAGGATTTACAGTGGAATTCAAACTTGAGTTTCAGTTCCAGGCAGGTAGCATAAACTATAGTTTTATTACTAGTATAAGTATGTACTTAAATGGAAAGCTAACATGTGATTTTAGTAAAACAAATACCCCAAGCCTATGTATGAAAATGCTATGCCGTTGCTAGCTTTGATAGTAATTCAGCTGATATATTAATTCATGTATAGATTATATCAGTTTTCAAATGCAGAAAATAGTAATCACTGAGCAAGTATTAGAAATGAACTTCACAACTTGAACCCCTCCAAAATATGGCATGAAGGCTGCAAAATAATTCTGCAAGTGAAACAGCTTAGAACAAAAGGGCAAATTAAATGTAGGAGACACTAGAACATTCTGCATTTCATAGCCACCAGTGCAAGTGGAATGCCAAAATAAGCTGTATAAAATGTTCTTTGTAGGTGGTTATATTGACTACTCTGAGTGGATGACAATTTTGTTTATAAGCATTTGGTACATCTGTTTTATAATTTCTTGGGTGATATGTAATCTTATTTGTTCTTAAATAAATATGTATGTTTTAGAAAGAGATCAGAGGTTAATTTATATTCACTGTACTTGCAGCTGCAAGAATAATGGGGCTATTAAAGGACTATAAAATGATTTTATTCTTTCTTTTTCCTTCTCTGTGTTTAATAGGAAAGCACAGCCTAGCATTTGGTAACCGGACATTGTAATCCTCTATGTAAAGTTTGACATTAGTAGAGAATTTACTGATTTCACATACGTTAACTTATTTATCTATTCAAAAGTAACCCAAGGACAAGAATAATCTTCCACTACAACTCCAAAATATGAAAGGTGTAAAAGTTACTTAATGTGACACACAAATAGGTACAAAACAAGACATTCTGAAGGATGTGATTCATATTAATTCCTTTATTTAATTGGGTTTAAAATAACTTTAGAAAATAGTAACTCAGTGACTGAGAGTTTGATATAGTGGTAGAATACCTGCCTAACATATATAAGACTTATCTTCAATCCCATGGGCAAAATGCACATAAACAAAGAAAAGCAAATAAACATGCAAATAGCCATATTTTAATTGAATGATGGTTACCATAAACAAACAATAATGTCAGGAAGCCATAAAACATTATATTATTTTTAGTAACAGATAAAAAAGTGTTGAAATTGTGAAAAAACAATACTTCAGTTTTGTTCAAATGTACATAGCATTCAATTTCTGTAGTATCAAAGAGCCACACATCTTACCTTCAAGTGTTAAAAAAAGTTTGTACATGTTGATTTCCTTCTGAGGTGACTGTGACTTTTCATTTGGCATTCCTTCAAATGCATTGAAGTTAGCCTTTAGAAGGTTATTCTATATCAGATGTTCTTGAGTTAGTTTTCAGCCTTCGAATAGGGTGTATTTAAATTATAACTTTCTACCTGGAGTTTTATGGATATTTGTAACTGTGCAGCTACATTTAGAACATTTTTCAGCTATACAAAGGAGCAAATATAAGCAAAGATGATTGAATTACAATATTTTAAGACATAGAATTAATTCCATGATTGTTCTTGTTTTTACAGACTTTAAAAATAGACCTAGAAAAGAAAAAGAAAACAATGGAAAAACTAAGCTCACTCAACCAAGATCTCGTATCAGCACTGAAAAATAAGTCAGTGACTCAAAAGATGGAAATCTGGATGGAAAACTTTGCACAGCGTTGGGATAATTTAGCCCAAAAACTTGATAAGAGTTCAGCACAAGTAAGTGATATTAATTATTATATTGTAAAGTATGCTGAAGATTTTTGAGAACTACAATAAGACAAACATTCTATTTTTCCCAAACAATGCAACTAGTTTAGTCATTTCCCAGTGTTCAGTTGAACTAAAAACATAGTTCCTTTGCTTATCCTAGTATTGGAAAATTGTGAAGATGCAGATGTATGAGTACTAATTGAATGAACTGATGGTTTCCTCAAGAATAGAAAACCTAGTGCTGGAGTAATTAAATTAAATAGGATGGAAACTGTATCATTACTGTCCAATCTTCCATCATAGATTTGGAGAACCATGAACTATCAGACAACTTTAACACAAAGTATGATTTAGGAAATAATGAAATTATCCATTGAAAATAATTGGCAGGAGTAAGACTGGGTTGAAAGGCTGCACTTCTTCTGCAAGCTCCCTTTTTAATGCATTATCTAATTATTAGACTTTATGTTAAACACTGATGAGATAAAATCATCAGTGTGGCTAAGTCACACAAATATATAAAATTTATGTTACAAAAATATCTAAGTTACACTTACCATGAAATAGAAATTTGTGTTGTGAGTTTTTGCTATTTTACTAATTTTCAGAAATATTGGTATTTTACTGTATTTTGCTTTGTAGTTAGATAATGGTATGAAAAATAGGTTTCAAAATTATTATATGATAATATTTAACATACTTATTCTCCTTACTATTAATCATAATGATTCTCAAAAATTTATCATAATTCATAGCAAATTATATCAAATACATAGTACTAATAATATACTGAGGGCCAATATTTAATGCATTTCAGACAGATATTTCTTCTTTTGTAAATTAGGCATAAGAAATTTTTTCTTCTTGGGACTTGATAACTGATTTGTAAAACTAACAAATATTTGTTGAAAGATGAAAAAAGAAATCTAGAGATATTGTATCTGTATCCAGAAACACAAATCAGCTACCATACATGATTTTCAATTACACTTATATTTTCCTGTCAAACTGAAATTCACATTTAAAATATGAGGAATATATATGTACACACCATTTGTCACGTCATCATTATATATAAAAAATCATTAGTTTCCATTAGGTAAATTAGGTGGAAAATCATGACTTTTTAAATGATATTTTATTGTATATGTCCTGTCTATGGCTGTTTTGCAATATTGTAAGTATCTAAAACCATGAGTCATTAGTAAATTTGAAAAATTTTAAATCAGAAATGATTTTCTGTAAGTGATTCCTTTATTTTCTCATTGGTTCTGTAAATTATTATGACAATAAAATTATTAGATACAATATTGTAGATATTGGAATTATTTGAAAAAATTAGTTTAGAAGATACCCTTTTCACAAATACACTTTTAGAAATCTAATTTGCCAAAATATTTTGCCTTTATCCCATAATAACAATATGATTAAGCAGCTCATATATTCATGTCTTTGTTTTTCCTCAAAATTTTCACAAACAATGCAATCACAGAGTTAATTTAAATCTCTGCTTGGAATTATTAGTTTGTAAGAATATAGAAAGAGATCTACACAAAGAAAGGGGAATTAAAGACAGGAACAAAGTAATAATGACTTGGATATGAAAGTTAATTGCTTTTTATCTAACCTCAAATTTAGCTTGATCAAAGTTTGTAAATATTCTAAGAAATTTGCAGTTAAGACAACTTTAAAGATTGCCCTTCAAATTTGTACATTTTTTTTCCTGTTACAGGGAAAGTAAATAAGTCTCAGTAACTTATACTGAATGCAGTATTGTAAGAAATATTCTTTTAAGTCATTGCTGTAAGAATGAGCACAGTTTGGTAATAGTTCAAATTCATTATGGTGAAATATGAAATTCTGAGAGAGATTATAAGAAAAGTGATTATGCTCACATAAATAACATCGTGTAGCTATGACTTTGACTGCTTTTCAGACCAAAGCTTTTAGGTATTTTGACCTTAAAGAACTGTTGCATCAGTTCTCAACAGTTCTTGCCTCACAAATATGTCTGTCATACATACTGGGCTAGAAGGCCAAAGATGATGCTCCAGCATTATAGAGAATACTTCTGGTTCATTCAGGCATTTAACTTCTATTCCTTCTCAAGTCTATAATGGGGTTGAAGACCAGATAGCTTAGTCTTACAATTAAGCTAGTTGGATGAAGGTTAAGATGTTTTTACATCATAGGGAATCAAGTCTCTTCTTGGTAGCCTGCTATCCTTCCTCTGAGTGCCACCAGGTCTTCCCCTCAAGAGGACGTGGTCAAATATGAGGCACCAGAGTACGTGTGAAAGTCAGTCCCCATTCTCCACTCAACTGTGGAGAATGTCCTATCCATTGGCTAGATCTGGGTAGGGGTTTGAAGTTTACTGCTTGTATTGTCCTTGGCTGGTGCCATAGTTTGAGCGGGGCCCCTGGGCCCAGATCTGCCTATCATAATGTTCTTCTTGTAGGTTTCTAGGAAAATGGGAGGGAGGGAGGAATGGGAGGATACAAGGGATGGAATAACCATTGAGATGTAATATGAATAAATTAATAAAATAAAAAATTGTTCTGTTTTCCTTAAAAATAAGATGTTTTTAGATCAAGATAGATTTTTTATGTTAATAGAGATTAGATATGATAGATATTGATTTTCATTCAAAAATTTAGGCCTAACAAGATAGGAAAGAGGTTTACTTCAAGTTTGCACAATACAAATAGCAAAATCACTATGAATGTAACATTTCTATAACTCATGATTAACTCATGTTTCTTCATGCTGCATGTGATTTATTTCATTCATGTGTAATAATATAAAGTTATATCATAAAAAGGAAACATAATAAAAATATGTATTGCACATGGATTACCACATCTATTTTCTTGTAAACTTGGTACTTAGATTAATTCCTTATGTTTGAAATACTAACAACTCAATAGAACTGGTTGTTCAAATTTGTTATATATTTACCATTTTGCATCAATCTATCTATAATGCAGATAAAGTAATGCATGTTATTCAAATTCCCATTAAGCATAAACTTAAGAGGTGAAAAAAAGTCCCTCAGCTGTAAGATCTTCTCTGTTGCATTTTAAAGTTAGCTTTGGCTTGAAGAATACCTGAGCCTGAAGATGTAGGGATGCTAAACTTGATGAAAACTCAGTCTAGGAAAGAAGAAATATATTCTGTTCCAAAACGTTGGAAGGATAGCAACTCTTTGTGGTGTGATTAATTACAGTGGAAGCAGAGAAGAAAAGACACATAGCCTAGATTCACTTTTGTGAAACTCTAATGATTACTTTTTCAGCAAATAGCTTTATAAATATGCATGTTGATATGAAATGTGTTTTCAAAATGCTATGACCCTAATGATTATATTGTTATCTTGATTTTAATTATGAAATATAACATATCCTGCAGAGGCCTTATGTTTGGCTCCTAGCACTAATACCAGGAAGATCTTTTTTTTCTTCTAAAGATTTTATTTTTTTGGCATATACATTTATACTATTACACATAAATTAAAAATTACATACAGCAAGAAGAACCACAAAACAATCAGGGATTATGTGAATGTTATACGCATGGTGTTTTGGCTAATTGTACTTGGCAGCCTTGTAGAAAGCATCTTTCCTATCTTGGTGATTCTAAAATTCTGAATGAGAATCAATATCTATCATATCTCATCTCCGTCAACAGAAAACATCTAGACCTAAAAAATCTTAACCCCTAAACAACTAAGGTTAATAGTAAGACTAACCTACCTGGTCTTCAACCCCATCTGAGACTTGAAAAAGAATGAAACTTAATTGAGTGAACAGGAAGTGCAGATTAGCAACTTCTGAAATGAGAAGGAAAAGGAAAAAAAAAAAGACAGAGACAGTTGGTTGCCTCAACAGTCACCCAAAACTCTCTTCAGCCTTCTGGCCCAATATATCGGGCAGACATATCTGTGAGGCAGGGAGTATTGAGGAAGTATTGGCAGAGTTTGGCCATCGACTCTGCCTGCATTCAAGCTTGCCCATTTTTATGCAGAAATCTGTCTGGCAGAAAGAAAGACGTTTTGTCCAGTGGCTTGTTTGCCACATTTCAATCCATCTCCATAAGGAGGTACTTTGATGTTCATCATCTTCTTGAGATAAGCTAGGTGTTGCCAAGAATTAATTTGTCCTGTCAAAGAATATTTAAAATATTAAAAGCATCTTTAAATGCTATAGTCTGTAGGTCTCTGAGGCTTTGAAGACCTTAACTATTTTACCTTATCTATCTATAGGATCATGTCTATCTGTTAAATCTGGGATATATATTCTTGTGATAAAAATCGACTGGTAGTTGATATTAACATGATATGATCGACTAATAATTAACTTGTATTACTTAATTATCCTAAACAGCCTGTAGTAGCAACTTCAAAGTATTGGAATAAACTTTGTATTATAATTGAGTTGTATGGGTTCAATACCTTATATTAGAATATAATTCTGTATGTTAAAGGTTTTCTTAGAAAATGTGAGCTTAGACCTGAAGTTACTTTGGTAGCTTAAATAACATTTTGACGCCACCAATGAAAATAAGTATCTGGAAATGGCTTTGGATATCAGCATAGGAACTGTCCTTTTATTACCTACAGAGATTGAAAATCTTCTGAGCATTGAATTTTGTTTGATTTAGGATGAATTACAACTTGCAATATCTCATTTATTTATAAAAATTTTAAAAGGCAAAATGATGTCTGTAGCACTCTTCTAGTCTCTAAAGTATGTGATATGTTCCTTTTTGGTTTAAAGTCTGTACAAATATATTAGTTAGTGAAGCAAGTTCTACATTATCTTATGTACACTAATATCTGAGGCAGACTGAAGATACAGATAAAAATAAAATTTCTCTTCTACTTAAATGAGATTTATTTTCATTGTTAATATACTTCACTTACAATTAACATATATTTAAAATATTTTTCCATCTATAGTCTTCATTGCTTACTGAAAATAAATGAAACAACATGTAAATAATGTTTTCTACCTATGACTTTCATAATCACTAGTTATAGAATGTTTCGTCACTTCCATCTCGGATGGCATGTAGTAGAAGTCAGGTGAATCAGAAAAATTAAATGCCATTGCTTTTGAAATTTTGCAGGTGCTGCTGACTAACACAACTGCTCAAATTCTATATTTAATATGAATCTAGGCCATACTTCGTCTTTCCTTTTTGAAACATTTTTGTATTTAAAGACACCTGAAATGAAAAAAAAATGCATGAAACTTAAAGAGGCTATGTCACAGAATTAACCTTCTTAATTATTATGAATTATTTCTTTTGAATATTTGACTCTAATTGTTCTCATAATTCCAATGTCAGTTCTTATTCAAGAAAGGTTTTTTAAACTTTATTGTTGGTGACAATTAAAAATGAATTTATTTACCTAACTAATGTTGTAGTTTACCGTTGGCTCCCCTTACATATGACAGTTGCTAAGTATACATTCATAAGACTCATAACATCATTTTAGTTCCTGATCTTGGCTGCAAAATAAATTTGTATGTTAAGAAACTGATGAAGGAAAATCTAGCTATGTAACATATAAAAAAATATCTTTGATTACTGAATGTTTAGCACATGTATTATTTTGCATAGCTATAATTTTCATGTAACATTCATCTCATTCCACAAATATTATTATGATCATTATAATACCTGCTATAACATAAAATCCTGAAGGTGATTCCATTTTACTTATTTCAAAATATCCTGTTCTTAATAAATTTAAAGTCTTCTTGTCACACTAAGGTAAGAGTTTTCATCTACAGGAAAAATAACTCCTATAAGTAAGCATGATACTAGCTTAAATGGTTTCCATAATCTCTCTCCTGTCAATATTGAAATGATTCTAAGGAATAATTAAGCATTTACAATGAATTACTAGAAGCCATGAAAGAACTTAGTATATGACCAATTGTTTTTTGGTCTGATTAGATGGATTAGGTTTGGAGAGTAATTATTAATTTATTATACATAATGAATTCTGGCCTAGTTTTCATGACCAGCTAGTGATTCTTTTCTTATTTCTTCATTCCCAAAGAAATGAAATACTATGGTCAATCATAGTGTTATAGCAAAGTTCATATAAAGCCATCTGTGTATATATATTCTTTAGTTTTTAAATTGAAAAATGTTGTTTCATACAATATATTCCAAAGACAGTTTTCCTTTCCTCTACTCCTCAGAGCTCCCTATCACCTACCCTCTCCCCAGATACACTTGCTCCCCATTCACCCTTTAGAAAAGAGCAGGTCTCCAAGAGACAATAGCAAACACTATAATGAAAGATGCAATAACATGTGTTGCCCTGGCTCTGCATATTCTTAAATGCAATTTCACTGTTAATCATGTTGCCATAATCATGGTCTTTTAAACCTGTGTGCGCAAGTCTATTCAATTTTATAATAAGATTGAATAAGAAACTAGTAACATGATAGAAAATAGCTTTGTAGTCAAAGAGTTAATACTAAAATATCCCACATGACATAACTTTAAAAGAAATAACTTGAATTTTTATATTTTCTTTAATCAGAGAATATATAGATACTCTTCTCAGGAAAATATTCTCTTATATCAGTTAGTTATTTTACATAAAATAATATTTCCTTGTGAGATAAATTATCACAATAAAAAAGTATTGGAATACTAATAAAATATTTTTCTTTCAGACTAAAGGCAAACTTAAATTGCTCATTTAATGGTCCTTTTCTGTTAGCTATAATTGTATTGAAGTTTATATTTTATGCAATTTTAAAATGGTTATCTTTTGTTTTAATCTTGACAAAACTTATCATTTAAGTATGTAATTAAAACTTTTCATAGTTCTGCAATTGATTCTGAATAATGAATTTTCTAACTTTTAAAATTATTTTATTTTTGTACATATACATTTATATTATTATACACATATATAAAAGATTACTTATGGCAAGAAGAACTGTGACACAATCAGTAATTACATAAGTGTTGCATTCTTAGTGTTTTGGCTATTTGTACTTGAGAGCCTTGAAGAAGACATCTTTCCTATCTTGGTACATCTAAATTTCTTTATGTAAACCAGTCTCCATCACATCTTGTCATTATTAACTTAGAACACCTATCTAGACCTAAAAACATCTTAACCCCTAAACAAGTAAGCTTCATTGTAAAACTAAGCTACCTGGCCTTCAACTCCCTCAGAGACTTGAGAAGGAATAAACTTGATTATCTGAGTATGCTGGGAGTGCAGGTTAATAGCTTTCCAAATGAAAAGATGACAGAGACAGTTTTCTACCTGAATGGTCCCCCAAAACCTCTATAACATTGGAGCATCTTCTTCAGCCTTCTGTCCCAATATATCTGAAAGACATATTTGTGAGGCAGGAAGTATTGAGGATTTGCTTACCCTGTCTTGGCAGAGTTTGGCAGTCGATTCTGCCTGCATCCCAGCTTGCCATTTTTTTAGGCAGAATTCCTTCTGTAGTAGAAATGAGGACTTTTAACCAGTGACTAATTTATCACATTTGAAGCCATCTCCATAAGGAGGTTCTTTGATGCTCATCATCTTCTTTGAAGTAGGCTGGGTGTTGCCAGGAGTTAACCTGTCTCATTGTCCAGGAATTTTTAAAGTAATAAAAACATTTTTACAGTTCATATTCTGCAGGTCTCTGGGGTTTTTGAAGGAGACTTATAATTTTAGGACTGTATAATGCTTGTGAGAAATTATGTGCTTTCAGAACAAAAGAGCCAGACACTGACATTTGATCAGACCTGATAGGATGCATTCCTCGCAGCATACTGCATGTTGACATCCTGTTTGGAAAAAGTAGTTGAAACGAAAGAAAGGGGAATATAGCAATGTACAGAGGTGATAAAATAAAAAGCAGATTAGTGAATCTACTAAACTTAATGCCTCAATTGTCATTCACAAAATATTTTTAATTCACTGATATAGAATTTTGTATAAAGATGCAAAATAAGTTCTAGATACAGTGGTATAGAATTCAAATGTAAGATTGTACTTCACACACATTATATATATATATATATATACACATATATATTTCTACTCTAATATGAGTTATTGTACCCATATAACTAAAATATAATACAAGATTTATTTCCAGTGCTTTGAAAGTGCTATCAAGCTGATTAGGAGAAATAAGTTATATAAATTAAACATTAGTAGATTAAATCATGATAATGTCATTGCTTGTCTACTTTTATCACAAGAATATACATCTTAGGTACAGCAGATAAATATGACTCTGAATAATGAATTTTTAAAGGGCTTAGAGAGGATAAAAGAAAACTAGCACTTGGTGCATATAAGAACAAGATCAGTTTAATGATTTTTAAAATTATTTTATTATGTTTCTTAACACATACATTTATATTATTACACATGTATAAAATAAACCACACACAACAGGAAGAACCACAAGACAATCATGAGATATAGAAATGTACATTCATAGCGATTTGGCTATTTGTATTGGGCAAACTTGAGGTAAACCTCTGTCCTATCTTGCTGGGTCTAAATTTCTGAGTGAAAGTCAATATCTATAATATCTCATCTCTATTACCTTAAATTATCTATCTTGATCTAGAAAGATCTTATCTTCTAACAAACTAAACTTCATTGTAAGACTAAACTATCTGGTTTTCAACCCCCATCAGAGACTTGAGAAGGAATAAAACTTAAATGCCCAAGTGAACCGGAAATGCAGGTTAGCAGTTTCACCCAATACTCTAAAATATTAGAGCATCATCCTTAGCCTTCTAGCCCAGTATCTCTGCCAGACATATTTGCAAGGGAGGAACTACTGAGGATTTGCTTACTCTGTCAGGGAAGAGTTCAGCTGTTGACTCTGCCTGCATCTAAGCTTGCCAATTTTAGGCAGAAATCTGTCTGTGACAGAAACGAGGACATCCCTGATCTCAAGTTGTATTATAGAGCAACAGTAATAAAAAAAAAAGCATTGTACTGGCATAGAAATAGGCCATTTGACCAATGGAATAGAATTAAAGACCAGATATACATCGACACACCTATGATCATTTGATTTTTGATGAGAAGCCAAAACCATACAATGTAAAAAAGACAGCATCTTCAAGAATGGTGCTGATGTAACAGGATGGCTATTTGTAAAAAAAAAAATGCAAATAGATACATATTTATCTCCCTGTACAAAACAAAAGTCCAAGTGGATTAAAGATCTCAACATAAAACCAGAAACACTAAATCTTTTAGAATAAAAAGTGGGGAAGAGCCTGGAACTCATTGGCATGGGAGACAATTTCCTGAACAGAACACCAATAGCCCAGGCTCTAAGGTCAACAATTAATAAATGTTACATCATGAAACTGAAAAGCTTCTGTAAGGCAAAGGACACTGACAGCAGAACAAAACAATAGCCCACAGATTGGGGAAAGCCCTTTACAAACCCTACATCAGACAAAGGGCTAATATCTAAAGTATATAAACAACTCAAGAAATTGTTGGATTATTCTTTATTGTTGTTGTGGTGGTGGTTGTTTTAGGTAAAGAAGCTAACAAAATTGAATTCTTCAATATTTCTAACGTTTTTTGTCTAAAGGCTAGTGTTCTACTTGTGTATAATTGAATATATTTTTACTGATGGTAGCTAGCTGTAGGATGTCATTCTTTTATGACTAATTTGGAATATGAAATAAACATCCTGACTCTTCCCAAATTTCTTCCAATGGGAAAAAGCCAGTGAACACTTGGGGAGGCATCATATACTAAACTCTTCTCATGTTTCTCAGGAAGTTCCATAACATAATCCTTGGCTGCAGACAAATACCTGTTTTTGTGTTAAAAGCCAAAAGCAGACCTAATGCAGGCTTCCTTTGTCCTTGTTAGAAATAAATCTTTCAAATAATTTGGTTACAAAATTGCTGTAGTTAAAATGTCAGAGGTTACTTATAGTCATAATAAAGTGAATACTGAACACTATGAGGAAGATAAGTAGAGAGTTAAAATTAAGGTATTTTACAACCTGTCTGTCTTGTATTATCTTGCATACAGAGATGACAACTTTCATTATGTATATCATATATTATATTAGACCAAATTTGCAAACTATGTCTCTCCAAAATGTCTGATCAGAATGTGAATGTAATTCTAAAATGAAAGTCTGTAATGATAAATTCAGAAACTCGTGTATTTGAATATATTCAATAACTTATGCAGAAAATAAACTAAAACCTTTGAATAACAACTCAAAGATGCTTATGGACTAATAAGTCCTTTATATTAGCCTTTTCCTGAAATTATAAAAGATGCCACTTTTTTATTAAATCGCATTTTATTCTGAAGTTCCACTAATTCTCTTTTTAAATGTGTATAAAACAAATAGTTATGAAATCAAACTTGCGTGTTTAAACTGTATTTAATATAATTATTTTTACAGGTTTTTCTTTCTTCAAGTGGTTTTTTATACAAAATAATTTTAAATTTATTAAAATCTATGTACAATGTCCCAGGTGTAAGAAATGGTGCTCAGATACTTTAGTAAAATATATTCTAATGTTGTGAACACTTTAATCAACATGTCTTTATGCTACAGTGACATTCTAATTCTTCTTTCTTTTTTCTTTTCTTTTCTTTCTTTCTTTCTTTCTTTCTTTCTTTCCTCCCCCTCCTCCTCTTCTTCCTCCTCCTTCTCCTTCTTCTTTTTTGCTTTATTTACTTCCTGTATTTTTTCCAGTACACTCAAGAGTTACTGCATACATCTGCTTTTGAGTTTACTTAGCTTTACTGTTTCAGTCAACATAAGTCAGATAAAATAATTTGATTCAAGTTTAATATGGTGTTGGTTTGATCAGAAGATCAATCTACCAACAAGTTGCAACAGTTTGTCATTATTTTCCTTCACTGCTCCAAGTAGTCTTTACAAAGTCTTTTGAGCAATGTCTGATATTTTTATCAATGTTTCTCACAGATTTCACAGACTGTCACCACAACTCAGCCATCACTGACACAGACAACTGTAATGGAAACGGTAACTATGGTGACCACAAGGGAACAAATCCTGGTAAAACATGCCCAAGAGGAACTTCCACCACCACCTCCCCAAAAGAAAAGGCAGATTACTGTAGATTCGGAAATTAGGAAAAGGTGAGAGCATCTTTTTCCATGACTTGATTTACAAATCACAATTCATTTGTAAGCAAGAGAACTCATTTCCATGGGAGTCATGATTTATATTTGAATAGTATTTTGAAAAGTTTTAGTATTTTGTACTGTCAATTAAAAGGTAAGAAAAATAATGAGACATTTTAAAATTTACCCAAGAAGTCATTATGTCAATAACCAGAGGCTTTTGAAATGCTATTTTCTGAACTGAAAGAAGAAGCTACAGGTAATGAATAGCTGTGGTACATTATAATCCTGAAAAAATCCAGTTTTTTTTCTCATAAAGGGCCTGTTTGTTTGGGGGTTAGTTTTGCATTAAATGCCTTTCTTTTGGTAATGGGAAGAGCAGTTTCCTGAAGATACACCTCTAATAGGTAAGATCCATTCTGCCGCTTTATGAGAACGGAGTGTCTCAATCTTTGCATCCTAAATCAGAAGTAATTACAGAACAGATTTCTTGTTCTTTGATATTTATAAACTCTTACCTTGAAGCTGTTAGATTTTTAACTGAGCTTTTTGTGTATGTTCTTAAGTAGACATTGTATATAAGTTAGTTAGTATATAAATCAGTGAATGTATTAAAATTATGGCAATAAAATTTCATAAAAGCAGAACTAGCATGAAAATCATAAGATGGTACATTTTCTACCCCATAGCCATTATTATAATCTTACGATTAAGAAAGCACATTGCAATATGCCTTTTGCTTCTAAGTAGCATATGCTCAGGAATGTATAGAACACTTGACATTAGAATTTGCATATACCAGAGTATAGAAGTACGGAAGACTACATACCTAAAAATAGTATGTCAGATGTTCTTAGCAAAGGAAAAAAATCTAGAAAAGTTATTTGGATATATTAATTGATACTTTTAACTCATTCACTCAGGATTTATAACTTCATTTGAAAATTCCATACGATATCTTGGGCTTCTTCACCTTGAATACTTCTATTTTGCTGAGTTAAATGTCTAATTTAGGGGTCAAAAAACTACATAAGTCATTTACATAACAGCCAGACTACTATAATTATTATGAGTTATGATCTAAGGATTTGTATTTACATATTTTTAAATTTTCCTGTGTGTGGTATTTGTCTATCTGGGTGTGGATGGTATGTATCTATATTCTTTGTGGTAGCATGGATGTGTGCATGCCACAGGGTGTGTATGTTTGGCAGAGGAAAATGTGGATCTCAGTTCTTGAATTCCACTTTTTGAGGTAGGTTCTTGTTTTTCTTATTGTCGTTGCCTCACTTACTACTCCATAGGCAACTGAAAAGCAAGCATCCAGGGAGCTGCCTGTCTCTGCTTCTGATCTCATATTAAGAGCACTGGTGATAGAGATGTACATTTTATGCCTGCCATTGATTTGTGCCTTGTGGATTTAAATTCTAGTCCCTATGCTTTAATGGCAAGTGTTTTATACACTGAGCCATCTCTATAGGCCTAGTATTACATTTTAACTAGTTAAAATAATCAGAAGAAGAATACTTCATGACTCATAATTATATACATTTCAATTTTCAGAGTGCTAATTTATAACATAGTCTGATTTATTCAAACATTTATCATCTATGACTCTTTTCATATACCAAAGGCAGGCTTTAAAAATATAAATATAATTATGATCCCTTACAAATCTTTCTGAAAAATTTGTAATGGCACACATAAACATCTAAGTCTTTTAATTGGCATTCATTTTTTCTATTAGCATGTTTACTAATTTACTTAATTTCACATTAAAAACCTATTTATAGAAGATTATCACTTATGAATATATGCTTCTTAATACTTGAATGTTTTATGAAACATCCCTATACAAAAGCAACAACATGTGTTGATCCATGACAATCTTTCCTCAAAGATTTATTTCCAGCTGTCTTGGTTGAGATTGTATTTGACTTTAAGTTATGTTTTGATTCTTTTGTTTCAGAAAAGAATGTGTAGTGATACAATAATTGGTAATCTACATTCTGTTTTGGTCACATGTTCCCCGTAGTTATTTTAATTGACCATGGTTAAAGAATAAACTGGAAACATACAGATGATTTAAATACATCACAGCATTTATTGGGGACTTTTATTATATGCTTAGAACAAGAGTCTTTGATTTAACTGAATAGTAATAATTCTTCCTGATAACTTTCCAAGATAAGTATATTTATTAGTATTATATGTAGTTGCAGAGTGCCTGGGCTTTGATTTCAACACGGACTGGATAGTAAAATATCTCTTTAGCAGGTCAAAGACTAAGGTGACATTATGTCATGGTTTGCCTTAAGCTGTCTAATTATACTTGTCCCGGCATAATTATGCTTAGCACTAGCATGCGGTCTGCGGGTGTCCTTCTTTGAACAGCATAATTATATAGATAGGCTATATAGGATGCTACAATGATGAGTTTAAATTGAACAAAGAGCAAAAGAAGAAGCACTTTGAAGCAATTAAATTCAGTAATTGATAATTGTTTACTGGATGGAATGTGATGAAAGAAGCTTCATGAAATTATGCCTGAAATTTTTATGTTAGCCAGGGTCTTTCTCTTATTCTATACTTGAATCAATTATATTTGACTGTGAACTTTGTACTTGTGTTAATTCTCCTTTTAAAATATCCTTGTTCAGTATCTAACTATAGTTCATCATCTGGAACATTTAACACGATGTGTTTCCACTTTGCCTAATTCCTATGAGAGTGTCTCATAAGCCAAACCCCTCTATCTTGTGACTTCTCTCAGTTGTCTTTTCTCATGGATTTGTAGCTCTATGAATGAATAACTCCAAAATCATGTTGCTCCTCATAGGACATCTTCTTTCAAATATAGCTTTTTTCATAATTTTATTTATTTATTTATTTTTATTCATTAAACTTTTTAAATTTTTAAATGTATATTTATATTATCACACACACATATACATATACATATATATACATACATATATATATATATATATATATATATATATATAATAAGCAAGAATTACCATGACACAATCAGGAATTATATAAATGTTATATTCTTAGTGTTTTGGCTATTTGTATTTGGCAACCTTGAAGAAAACATCTTTCCTATCTTGGTGTGTCTAAAATTCTTAATGTAAATCAATCTCCATTGCATTCTGTCATTATCAACTTAAAACATCTATCTATACCTAAAAACATCTTCTAAACAATTAAGGTTCATTGTAAAACTAAGCTACCTGGTCTTCAACTCCCTCAGAGACTTGAGAAAGAATAAACTTGATTACCTGAGTATACCAGGAGTACAGGTTAGTAGCTTTCCAAATTAGAAGATGACAGAGACAGTTTGCTACCAGGCTACCAAGATGACACTTGATAGCCCATGACCATATAGTGGGGGAGGAGTTCCTCCTTGGTTTAAGGCCTAGGGGAAGGGAATAGGGTGAAAGTGGGAGGGAGGGGGGAATGGAAGGATACAAGTGATGACATAACAATTGAGTTGTAATCTGAATAAATTTATTGCATAAAAAATAGTTACCCAAAATTCTCTATAATATTGGAGCATTTTCTTCTGCCTTCTGGCCTAGTATATAAGACAGATATATTTGTGAGGCAGGAACTATTGAGAACTTGCTTGCCCTCCCTTGGCAGAGTTTGGCTATTGATTCTGCCTGCATTCAAGCTTGCCCTTTTTTATTCAGAACTCTGTCTGTGGTAGAAATAAGGATGTTTTGTCCAGTGGTTTGTTTGCTACATTTGAAGCCATCACCATAAGGAGGTTCTTTGATGCTCATCATCCTCTTTGAGGTAGTCTGGGTGTTGCCAGGAGTTATCCTGTCTCATTTTCTGTGAATCTTTAAAATAATAAACATTTTAAATGTCATATTCTGCATGTCTCTGAGGGTTTTGAAGACCTTATATAACTATCCTACCTTATCTTTCTATAGAATCATATCTAACTACCACACCTAAGATGTATATTCTTTTGATAAACATAGACTAGTAATTGAAATGATGATGATTTGATCAGGTAACAATTAACACTTTTTAAAATTAATGCTGATTGGTGGTATTTATACATCTGAATACAGCCAGTGCCTTAATTTCCATTTTTATTATCCACAATTACATTATAGAATTATTTTAGTTGAAGTGCCTACTCTGTATATCCAAATAAGTAACAAATATTGGAAACAAGATAACTGAGGTTTGAAAACTGCCTGTTTTAATTACTAACATATGACCTCGGGGAAAAATTACTTAAGGCCTATTCATCAGCTTCAATATTTATTTACATTATCAAGCACAGTGAAGATGAAGAAGCACCTAATCTGGGGCATATGAGGTAATAAATTTTCAATAAATGCTAGGAGATTTTCTTAATTGTTCATGGTGTATCCATGTAGTAATGGTGATGCTAGCAATTTACACATAAAAGAGATGATAGTGTTGGAGTTGTTGATGGACAGTGTTAATGTATAGAATATGGGAGAAGAAGTCTCATAATAAATATCTCAAATATAATAAATATATAATAGCCTTGTTTTTCTTTTGAAAACAAAATTGCCTCCTGAATTTTCTAGAATATCTAACCAAGTACTCTTAGTTTTTTATAATTTTACATTTAATTTTTGCACAAATATTATCAAATCTTTTTTAAGTGAACCAGTTAGTTTACTTTTTTTGATTAATTTTTTATTCAATTTACAGCCTGGTTGTACCCCAACCCTCCTCAGCTGCCACTCCTACCTTTCCTAGCTCTCCCCTATTCCACCCACACTAAACCTCTAAAAAGGGGAGTCTCTCTTCCTATACACCCCAGCTCATCAAGCTGCTTCAGGACTGAGCATGTCCTCTTCCCTTGTGGCCTAGAGAGATAACTCATCAAGGAGGAGGTGGTTGAAAAGCTGACAAGAGAGTCCATGTCAGAGACAGTCCCTGCTCTCATTACTAGAGGACCAACATGAAGCCTGAGCTGCCTGTCAGCTACATCTTTGTAGGGCACCTAGGCCCAGTCCATGCAAAGTCCTTGGTTGGTGCTTCAGTCTCAGCAGGGCATTCAGGTTCCTGGTTAGTTGGCTCTATTGGTCTTCTTGTGGAGCTCCTGTCATCTCCAGGTCCTTTTATCCGTCCCCCCACTTTTCCATAAGGCCTATTTTATATCCCCCTACAATGTCTGACTGTGAGTCTTAGCATGTTTCAAGGCACTGCTAGGGTCCTCTCTGCAAACACAACAGAGTATCCTTTATAGTGTCAGGGGTTGGTTCTCTCCCATGGGGTGGGTCTTGGGTTTGGCCAGGCATTGATTGGATAGCCCCTCAATCTCTGTTCTATCTGCTGTATATTTATACCTGCACATATTGTGTGCAGGATGAATTTTTGTGGATGTGCTGGTGTTATTCTCCTTCTACTACGAGACTTATCTAGTTAGAGGGTGTCCTCTTCAGTCTCTATGGCTCTTGCTACTAAGAGTCTCTACTGGAGTCCCTCTTATATCCTACCAGGAGCCTACCCTGACTTAGGTCTCTGGCTTGCCACAGAGATGCTCCTGACCAGTTTCTCTTTTCTATAAAATTCTTCTGTCTTTCTGCTCCTGTTATCCACAGGTCTGATCTCCGCCTTCATATCTCTCTATGCTCTCTCCTAAACTATTCCTTCTCTTCAACCATTACCTCTGTCTAGTCTATACCATTTCTTCTCCTGAGTGAGATTTAAGCATCCTCCCTTGGTTTCTCCTTGTTGTTTATCTTATTTGTGTCTGTGCATCATAGTATGTTTATCCTGTATTTATATGGCTAAAATCAACTTGTAAGTGAGTATATACCATGTGTGTCTTTCTGGGTCTAGATTACCTCACTTAGGATTACCTTTTCTAGTTGCATCCATTTGCCTGAAATTTTCATGATTTCCTTGTTTTTAATCACTGAGTAGTATTTGATTGTGTAAATGTACCACAGTTTTTATTCATTCTTTCATTGAGGGACATATAGGTTCTTTCCAGATTCTGGGTATTATAAATAAAGCTGATGTGAACATAGTTCAGCCAGTGTACTTTTAGTATGATGGGGCACCTTTTGCATATATGCCCAGGAGTGGTATAGCTGGATGTTCAGGAAGAGCCATTCTCAATTTTCTAAGAAAATACCAGATTGATTTCCAAAGTGGTTGCACAAGTTTGCACTCCCACCAGCAATGGAGGAGTGTTTCACTTTCTCCACATCTTCCCCAGCATTTGCTCTCACTTGAGAGTTTGAACTTAGCCATTCTTTAAGTTTTAAGATAGTCTCTGGGCCAGGCTTTATGGTGCACTCCTTTAATCCCAGCACTCTGGAGGCAAAGGCAGGCAGATTGCTGTGAGTTCCAGGCCAGCCTGATCTGCAAAGTGAGTTTAGGACAGCCAAAACTACTCAAAGACCCCTAAAAAAATAAGATAGAATCTACAAGTCATTTTGATTTGCATTTCCCTGATGACTAAGGACATTGAGAATTTCTTTTTTTTATTGAAAAATAAAATCATTCATAATACATTTCAATTGCTGTCCCATCCCATGCATCCTCCCATTCATCCCTCCCTCCCACTTTTATCCCATTCCCCTTCCCTATGACTGTGACTGAGGGGGAGCCCATCCCCTTGAAAATGATGCTAAGGTATCAAGTTTCTTCTTGGTAGTCTGCTATCCTTCCTCTGAGTACCATCGGACCTCTCCATCAAGGGGACATGGCCAAATATGGGGCACCAGAGTTCATGTGAAAGTCAGTCCCCAGCCTCCACTTAACTGTGGAGAATGTCCTATCCCTTGGCTAGATCTGGATAGGGGTTTGATGATGATTGCACATATTGTCCTTGGTTGGTGCCATAGATGGAGCAGAACCCTGGGCCAAGATCTACCCATCATAGTGTTCTTCTTGTAGAATTTCTGTAAGTGATTTCTCTGCCATTAGATATTCCTCTGTCGACAATTCTGCTTAGCTCTGTGCCACATTTTGAAATTGGGTTATTTTGTTTCTTGGTTTTTAATGTTTTGAGTTCTTTATATATTTGGGATATTAGGTATTTTTCAGATGTAGGATTTTTAAAGATCTTTTCCAAATATGAAGACTGTCATCTTGTTCTATTGACAGTGTCCTTTGCCTTACAGAAAGTTTTCAATTTCAAGAGGGCCCATTTATTAATTGATGATCTTGTAGCCTGAACTATTGGTGTTCTCCTCAGCTAGTTGCCTCCTGTGCCATTGAGTTCAAAGTTTTCCCCCACTTTCTCTTCTAATGGATTTAGTGTATCTGGTGTTACTTTGAGGCATTTAATCCAGGTGGACTTGAATTTCATATAGGGTAATAAATATGTATCGATTTGCATTTTTCTACATGTAGTTATTCAGTTAGATTAGCACCATTTTTCAAGATATTATCTTTTTTCCATTGCATAGTTTTGGCTCTTTTGTCAAAAATCAAGTGTCATTAGGGGTGTGAATTTATTTCAAGGTCTTCTATTTTATTCCATTGAACAACCAGTCTATTTCTCTGCCTGTACCCTGCAGTTTTTATTACTATTGCTCTGTAGTATAGCTTGAAGTCAGGGATGACGATATCTACAGGAGATCTACTAATATATAGGATTGTTTTAGCTATTCTGAATTCTTTGTTTGTCCATGCAATGTTTAGAATTGTTCTTTCAAGGTCTGCAAAGAATTAGTATTTTGATGAAGAATGCATTGACTCCATAGATTGCTTTTGGTAACATTGCCATCGTTACTATGTTAATCCTAGCATCATGGAACATCTTTCCATCTTCTGGTATCTTCAGTTTCATTCCTCTGAGACTTGAAGTTCTTTTCATAAAGTCTTTGACTTGCTTCGTTAGAGTTACATCAAGTTGTGGTTATTGTGAAGGCTGTAGTTTCCCTAATTAATCTTCTTTCAGTCCATTTTGCTGAAGGTGTTTATCAGCTGCAGGAGTTCTCTCCTGGGATTTTTTCGGGTCATTTTGTATACGATTATATCATCTGTGAATAGTGATACTTTGACTTATTCCTTTCTGATTCATTATCCCCTTGATATCATTTAGTTGTTCTATGGTTCTAGCTAGAACTTCAAGTACACTATTGAAGAGCTATGGAGAAAGTGGGCAGCCTTGTCTAGTCCCTAGTTGTAGTAGAATTGTTTTGAGTTTCTCTCCATTCATTTTGATATTGGCTATCAGCTTGATGTACATAGCATTTATTATATTGAGGTATGGGCCATTTATCCCTGTTCTATCCAAGACTTTCATCATGTAGGGGTATAATATATTGTCAAAAGTATTTCTCTGCATCTAATGAGATCATGTGATTTTTTTCTTTCTGCTTGTTTATATGGTAGATTACTTTTATAGTTTTTCATATATTGAACTATCCCTGCATTCACTGGATGAAGCCTACTTGATCATGGTGAATGATATATTTGATGTGATCTTGGATTCTGCTTGCCACATTTTTATTGAGTATTTTTGCATCAATGTTCATGAATGAAATTGGTCTGAAATTATTTTTTTGTTGATTCTTTGTGTGGTTTAGGAATCAGGGAGACCTTGGCTCATAAAGGAGTTTGGTAATGTTCCTATTGTTTCTGTTTTGTGGAACAATTTGAAGAATATTAGCTCTTCACTGGATGTCAGGTATAATTCTGTGCTAAAATCATCTACCCTGTGTTTTTGTTGCTGTTGTTGGGAGACTTTTTATGACTGCTTCTATTTCCTTATGGGATAAAGGACTATTTTAACTGTTTACCTGATCTTGATTTAACTTTGGTAAGTGAAATCTACCATGAAAATGGTCTATTTCATTTAGATTTTGCAGTTATGTGGAATACAGGGTATTTGATGTAAGAACAACTGATTTTGTTTGGATTTCCTCAGCATGTTTTTATGTCCTACCACCCCCCCACCCCAGTTTCATTTGGGTAATCTACCCTGTCTCTTAGTTTTCACTCTTGTTGAATTTCTCCAAGAACCAGCTCTTGGTTTTGTTGATCTTTTTTTTTTTCTCTTTGTTTCTAATTTATTAATTTTAGCCCTGAGTTTGATTGTTTCCTGTCATCTACTCATTTTGTTGTGTTTGCTTCTTTTTGTTGTAGAGTCTTCAAGTGTAATGTTAGTTTGCTAGTATAGAATCTCTCCAATTTCTTTATGGAGGCTCTTAGTGCTGTTCAATTTCCATTTGGCACTGCTTTCCTTGTGTACCATAAGTTTGAGTGTGTTGTCCTTTCATTTTCATTGAATTAAAAAAAATCTTTAATTTCTTTCTCTATTTCATCTCTGTGGTCATTGAGAAGGGAGTTGTTCAATTTCTGTGAGCTTGTAGGCTTTCTGTTGTTTCTGTTGTTGAGATCCAGATTTAATCCATGGTGGCCTGATAAGATGTAAGGGGTTATCTCAATCTTCTTGCATTTGTTGGGGCTTGAATGTGACCGAGTATATGGTCGATTTTTTTTTAAAAGGTTCCATGAGGTGCTGAGAAGATGGTATATTCTTTTGTGAATGATGAAATGTTCTGTAGCTATGTGTTAGGTACAATCAATTCTGTTATTTTCATTATTTCTCAGTTTAGTTTCTGTCTTGATGATCTGTCCATTGGTGAGAGAAGAATGTTGAATTCTGCCACTTTACCTTATGTGGTTTGATATGTGATTTAAGCTTTAATTATGTCTCTTTTACCAGTGTGGGTGCCCTTGAAATTGTGAAATAGACTTGTAGAATTGATACTTCATATGGCAGATTTTTCCTTTAATCAATATGAAGTGTTTTTCTCTTTTGTATTCTTTTTGTTCTGATAGGTTTGTTTTATATATGATTTGGTCTTTTCCCCTTGTAGCTTTTAATTTGTGTTTTGAGTATTATTTGGCAGGAGGATTTTATTTTGTGGTCCAACATATTTGGTGTTCTGTAAGCTTCTTACATGTTTATAGGCATCTCTTTGTTTAGTTTGGAGAAGTTTTTTTTCTATGATTTTGTTGAAAATATTGCCTGGGCCTTGGATCTGTGAGTCTTCTCTTTTTTCGATTCTTCTTATTCTTAGGTTTAGTCTTTCCATAGTGTCCAAGATTTCTTGGATCTTTTGTGTCAGGAACTTTTTAGTTTTAATATTTTCTTTGACTGATATATAGATTTCTTCAATCATATCTTCTACACCTGAGATTATCGCTTCCATCTCTTGTTTTATGTTGGTGATGCTTGTGTCTGTAGTTTATGCTCTCTTGCCTAGGTATTCCATCTCCAGGATTGCCTTGGATTTTGTTTTCTTTATTGCTTCTAATTCAATTTTTAGGTCTTGAAAAGTTTTATTCATTTCTTTTTCCCATTTGATTTTATTTACTTGTATTTGTTTAAGGGATTTGTTTAATTCCTTCATATGTTTATAATATTTTACTGTATTTCTTTGAGGGATTTCTTTTCCTCCTTTAAGGCCCCTATCATTTTCATAACCTCAGATTTAATATTTTTTCTTCTCCTTCAGGTATGTTAGTATACGCAGGGCTTGATGTAATAGGATAGCTTGTTTCTTGTGGTGTCATATGGCCCTGGGTTTTGTTGCCTCTGTGCTTACACTGACCTCTAGCCCCCTGGTTTTCTTTGGTAACAGCAGTCCTGGTGGTCTGATGGTCAGGCAGTTCAGGAGTAGGTAGAAGACTCTAAGCTGAATGCTTCTTTGCCCCCAATAAGGCCTCCTTGGCTAGGCAGAGGGACGATGTGGGTCAGAGCCTGAGTACCACTTACCTCTTCTGGCCTTGTCACATGTGATCCAGGCAGGTCTCAAGTCAACAGGGAGAGGGCTCTAAGCTCAATTTGGCATGGCTACTGGCCTCAGGATGGTGGACAATGGGGGTTGGGTCCTGCCTACAGCCCACCTTTCTGCTGCCTGTAGCCCAGGTGGGAGATCAAGCAGATCACTAACAGACTTTGGCTCTAAAGACCCAGCCCTACAACTAGCTTTGTGGATTCATATTCAGCTGAGTGGTTGTTTGGTAGCCAAGCAAACACTGTGGCACTCAGATTCAGCAGGGGTAGTATTATCTGCTAGTATTATCCAGCTAGTATTATCTGCAAGTGGACCAGTAGAACGATGGATTGGGGTTGGGGTGATTACCCTGGTGAAGGGGGTGGAATCTGAAGTTTGGTTGCTGGTGTGAGGTGTCCCTGGAATTGGGGACCTGAGCTCCTTATAAGGACTATTCATTCAGATACGACTATTGGACTCAGGACACATATGTTGGGGGCCAAGAACTGTGTATCCACAGTTTCTAGAATGTCTCATCCCATACAGTAAACTCCAATGTCAGAGTTTTGGGGTCATCTATTAGGTTCCTCATTATAACCAGTCTCTGGTCTTATGCCACTCAGATACAGTATACCCTCCATGCCACTATTGTATAAGTCCCATTTTCTAATTATTCTATCTTTGAATTCTATAAGCTAAGAAATTTCCTTCCTTTTTTGTTTAACTTTCTTCATTTCCAATTACTTTCCCTAAGATTATTATATTCCCCATTTTTTGTGCCCCTCAACAAGAACTGAATTTTTATTAAGGTAATTTCTGTAATATTAAATAACAAAATTGATTTTAAAGTTATTAAACATTATTTTTATTGTCCTCCTTATAACTAGCATTCCCACAATTCCCCCAAATTTTTCTACTTCAAACTATTAAGCATATTACATTCACTTTGGTGTATGCACATAAAGTTTCTCATCACCAATCACAGTAAAAAATGCTTAACACTGTATTTCTTTATATTTTACTTAAATTCCATTATATCCCATTATAGTATATATGTAATAACTAGAAAACACATTTTTAAGAGTCATTGGAGCAGTTCAACTAATTGAGATAACTTTCATTTGACATTACAATATTATTTCATTGTTTTACCTAGCTTCTCATAAAATTACATTTTTCTGGTTTGACATTTTTATTGTATTTACAGTTATATCTTTTCAAAATTTTATTGAAAATAGATTGTTCTTCCGTACAAAACATTCTGACCAAAGCTTTCCCTCCCTCCACTTCTCCCACCTTCTACCTACCTTTTCTTACTCTCATAGCCATATATCTCCATTTCCTCTTCAAAAAAGAGCAGGCCTCCACACGAAACAACATCACAACAGGACAAAACATGATACTCTCATACCAAGGTTGGACCAGGCAACCCAACCGGAGGAAAAGAATAAGAAAAGCAGGGAAGAGATTCAGAGACAAACCCACTCCCAATGTTAGGAATATCATAATAACACCAATCTAATAGCCATAGCATATATGTAGAGGACCTGGTAGTGTTCCATGCAGGCCCTGTGATTGCAGCTTCAGTCTTTTTTAGCTCACATGATCGCTATTGTTTTTAAATCATCAGTATGCCTAGCTGGCAATTAATTAAGACACTGACACTTGTTGTATCTTAAAATAGTCTTAGTTAGCCTGGGGCATGGCAGACGTTAATCCTCTAAACTACTTCCCGTAGTAGGGCAGGTATGGGATCCCAGCCTCAATCCCATGCCATCTTTTTCTACCAATTTCTATCAAGCTACTTCCTATCCATAATCCCAAATACTTGTTAATGTTCTTCATCTGTGCCCAATTCCCCATCCATGCCAGCATGTGCTTCTCCTCCATCTAAGCCATGGCAGCCCTCTTCTCCTCCTTGGGTCTTTATCCTTCCTCCTCATGATGGTCTTTCTTCTTTCCAGAATTCCTCTCTCTCCTAGCCCCACCTTTCTCCTTTGCCCTGCCCAGGTGGGATGGCTTTTTATTAAGCAAAAGGTGGGTCACACAGACATCAAGCAGTAATTAGCATCAAAATACATCAGACCATCCCCCAACAGATCCCTGCATAGTTGATTTGGCTAGCCATGTTCGCCTTGTGTCCTCTATCCTCTCTAACTCTTACAATCTTTCTGTCCCCTCTGCTGCAGGCTTCCTTAAGATCTGAAGGGAGGGATCCTGTGGAAACCTCCAATCTAGACTATTTGCATAATGTCTGGCTGTAAGTCTCTTCACCTGATTCCATCTTCTGCCACAGAAAGCCTCTCTAATGACTACTGCATAAGGCATTGATCTATGATTATAGCAGAGTATAATTAGAAACAATTTCATTCATTTTTGTGGAGGGTGGTAGAATCATGTTGGGTTCTACCTTAGATCTCTGTGCCATCCATCCCTGTGTTAAGACTCTGGTTCCTAGCCATACAGGCAGTGTAGAGCATGGACTCCCTCTTAGGCTATGGGCCTCAAGTTTAACCTAACTTTGGCCAGTCTCATAAGTTCTGTGCCACCATTGCTTCCATTGCTTCAGCATATCTTGGAAACAAGACAGATTATATTTGAAATTATTTTTAATGGTTTGTGTCTATATTTCTGTTTCCATGGGATTCAGGGTACCTTCTCATGACAAAGAGACTGGAACATATGGGTGAAGGCTCCCAGCCCACACCATCTCAAGCACTCTGTGTTCAATGAGCTGTGTAAAACTTGTCCTCAGCAGTGACATCCCACTCTCAGGTTTCAGAGGGTGACCTTCTAGCCTAACATCAGCTTTGGCAGATTAGGAATCTCCATAGGACCTCTTTGGTCAACAACTCAACCAAATGTAAACCAGTCCCATCACTAGAAACTTTGTTTGGCTACAAAAGATGATCAATTCAAACTCATTATCCTTAATTATTAGAAGTCCTTACTAGAGTCACCCTCATAGATTACAAGAAGTTTCCTCAGCACTATGTTCCACATTGCTAACATACAAATTCCAGCTGTCACTTTCTACATTCTCTCCCTACAATACTACCCCCACCTCTTCTTCCACCCCCTGTCCCCATCTGTCCCAATGAACATGCAAAATCTATTTTATTTCCCTTTCCTCTTTACCTAACATCTCTGGGTCTGTGAATTGTAACTTGACTATAATTTACCTAATAGATAAATATCTACTTATAAATGAATACGTACCATATTTGTCTTTCTGGGTCTCATTTACCTCACTCAGGATGATTTTTTTTCTAGTTGAATCCATTTGGCTGCAAATTTCATGAATTTTTAAAGTAGGTGAGTTATTCTCCATTGTGTAAACCTACCACATTTTCTTTAGCCATTCTTCAGATGAGGGATATCTAGGTTGTTTCCAGTTTCTGCTTATTATTAATAAAGTACTATGAACATGGCTGCACAAGTGTCTTTGTGGTAGGGTAAAGTGTCCTTTGGACATATGCCCAAGAGTCTTATAGCTGTATCTTTAGGTAGGTCAATTTGCAATTTTCTTTGGAACTGTTATATTGATTTCCATACTAGCTGCACAACTTTGTCCTACAAGCTGCAATGGAAGAATGCACCCCATCCTCCACAGCTTCACCGGCATCAGTTCTACCTTCTGTGAGGGATCTTTCCAAATCTGACAGGTGTAAGATAAAATCTCAAAGTAGTTTGTAATTGCATTTCCCTGATATATATATATATATATATATATATATATATATATATATATATATATATATATGAGATTCCTCTATTTAGAATTATTTGTTTAAATCTATACCCCATTTTTATTGGATTACTTGGTGTCTTTTTTGATATCTATCTTCTTGAGTTATTTATATATTTTGGGTATTAGTTCTTTATCAGATATGGAGTCAGTAAAAATCTTTTCCCATTCTCTAGGCTGCCTATGGTTCAATGTGGTCCAATTTATTAATCATCAATCTAACTGTCCTCACTACCAGTGCTCTCTTCAGAAACCTGTCACTGGGGTTTTGCATTCAAGCCCATTGCCCACTTTCTATGCTATCAAGATCAGCATATCTAATTTTATGTTGAGATTTTTGATTCACTTGGATTTGAGCTATTTGCAGGGTAATAATTTATATTCTTTTACGTGCAGATATCCAACTTTACCAGCATCAATTGTTGAAAATGCTTTCTTTCACCAATGTATATTTCTGGTTTCTTTATAAAAAAAATCTGATGTTTATAGGTCTATGAATTTATGTCTTTGTTGATAATTTAATTCCATTGATTAACATTTCTGTTTTTATGCCAATAATATGTGGTTTTTATTACTATCCCTCTGTAGTACAACTTGAAATAGGGGATAGCAATACCTCCAGAAGTACTTTTATTATTCAGGATTTTTATAGCTTTCTTGTTTGTTTGTTTGTTTTTCCATATTAAATTGACAATTATCCTTTCAAGGTCCGGAAAGAAATGTTTTGGAATTTTGATGGGTATTATGTTGAATCTGTAGATTGATTTTAGTAGGATGCTATTTTTTTTTTTTTACTAATTTAATACTACCAATCCATGAGCAGTACAGTCTTTCCATCTTCTGATATCTTCTTCAATTTTTTTCTTCAGATACTTGAAGTTCTTGTCATATAGGTTTTTACTTGCTTGGTTAGAATTAGCCCAAGATACTTTATATTATATATTATTTGAGGCTATTGTGAAGGATGTTTCCTGGATTTTTTCCCAGTCCATTTGTTATTGGAATATAGGAAGACTAATGTGTTGTTGTTGTTAATTTTGTATCCAGCGACATGGCTGAAAGTATTTATCAACTTGTAGGAATTCCCTAATGGAATTTTTGGGGTCACTTATGTATGTTATCATATCATATGCAAATAAAAATACTTTGACTTCTTCCTTTCTAATTTGTATCCCCTTGATCTCCTTCAGGTGTGTTATTGCTCTTGATAAAAATTCATGTACTATACTGAGTAGACATGGACAGAGCTAAGTTCATTTGAACAATCCTTATAAATTGACTCTAGTGTATCTCTATTTAAAATAATTAAGAGATATAAAATTCAGCTTTGTATTATTATTTAGTTCTCTTAATTATTCATAAATAATTAAGTTACTTGATTTCTTAGCAATTATAGTTCCTATATACATAAAATTCTTAAATTGTCTCATCTTACATTGAGATTCCCAAAAGTATTTTATCTCAGGTCTCAATGTAATTATTATTAACAGTGAATTATCCCTATAGATCAGTGATATTGTTTTACACTTTAGCAATTATCAGATTATGGAACTGAGAGTATATTGTAAGTAGATATGTTATCTAGTTAATGGGCATAGATTTCATGGTTTAGTCCTTAATCATGTAGCTTTTATTTAAATTTTTTCATGTAAACTTTGATTTATATTTTTGCATCAAATTGAATGATTTTTAACATATTTTATTTCAATGAAGGTCATTGTCCCAAAGTGAGGTCTTTAAAAGTTAGCATCTTGAACTTCAAAAACAATATTAGAGGCAATTAAAATGCTTAAATCCATCTGGTAACTCACTGCAACAACACTAGCATAAGCAGACAGACAATATATTTTTATTATTTGAATATGCTCAGTTTGAATACTAAATAACATAAATGAGTTACACCTGAGTTATTATTTTCTAATTTTTTAGCATTAATGTTTTTCCCTCATTTTGTGACAATTCTTTTAATGTTCCTGCTGCTTGAATAATGTTAATGTATATCACATCTATGATAAGAAAATAGACAAGAAAAGATAAGAAATCCCGAATTTTATAATGCTTTAGTTTTAAAATTATTTTAATTTTGATTTTCCCCCAAATCTACATATTATACATTAAGCCATAATAATTAATGTGAAGAACATAGTTAGATGATTAATGTGTCCATGGAGTATATTTTAAAATACTATGGGTGATCAACTGAGCCAACCATTTTTTTCTAATTTTTATTAGCTTTTTCAGAATCTTGTGCATTGAATTTTGATTATATTTAGCACTTTCCCCTCTGCTCTTTGATCTATACCACATTTCCTACATTCCCAAATTCATGCCTCTCCCATTTTAAAAAATCACATCACTTCAGTGTGTGCTGTCCCTATACTTCTAGAAGCATGGCCCTCAGTGGAAGGTGGTCAACTCACCAGTGGCTACACCCTTAAAGGTCACTGACCTTTATACTCCAACCTTTCAGGTAATGAGAAGGCCCTGATTCAGGGCCCACAGTGTGGAAATTAGTTCATTAGATGGAACATTAATTACATTTCAACTGAACTTGTAATTTTCTTTCCTATAATAGACATTGTTTACCCTAGAGTAAACTAACTGATGCCATTGATTCATCTGGGAGCTCTTGCACTCCATATTCTTAGAATGCACTATTCTGATGACTATTTCATCCACTAGATATGAACAGTCCCTTGGCCAGAAACCAGTTTTTATTTTTGACTAGATATGGGGTTTTCTGTATGCGAGATGTCTAAAAGATTTTTAGAGGGAGGTAATCCCACTCAGGAACAGTCATACAAGCGGGGAATAAGGGGAAAATGGGAGGGAGGGAAGAATGGGAGGATACAAGGGATGGGATAACCATTGAGATGTAACAAGAATAAATTAATAAAATAAATAAATAAGAAAAAAAGATTTTTAACAGGAGGAAAAACTGTCTGATATTCTCTTGCATAACAGGGTATCTAGAAAACAATCATACTTTGTTTCAATATGGTAGAAAAAGACTTTGTCTTCTTACAAGGAAATGGTAAATGTTTGAAAGAGGGAATATATATGTACATCACCCTATGTGATCATCACTAAATATTTTCATGTACAGAAATAGTAAACTGTATACATCACTATGAGGAATTATTGTGTTAGTTAATGTTTTTTCAAAAATATATAAGAGTGGGGATTGGTTCTATGATGTAGAATGTGTGTAGATCCAAATGTCTAGCTCCAGAAGGTGCATGAATATACACCATGTTACAATACAAATCAACAATGCCCTAAGATGTGGCATGGAGATTCTTCTGTTGTTGTTGTTGTTTTACAAGTGAAGAAAGAATAAGCATATTTACTTTTTCCAGCATACAAACCAGAGTGGAGCACATAGCCTATTTCACATCAGAAAAACTCGAATGCTTTCTTTCCAATTTTTTCTTTCAGCAGCATATTCTACATCAGCCTCTAACACTGCTCTCAACAAGGTTACTAGAGAGCTCCTTAATTGCCAGTTTCAAAGGTCACTCTTCAGTTCTTATTCTTCTTGACCTTTGTACCTGCTTGACAGTGATGATTAGTCCCTTCTTGAAATTTCTTTCCTTTCCTTTTCTGAGACATTGACATGGTTTTCTCTTGTTTCTCTTCCCTCCCCCCACCCCCACCTCTTAACTGGCCCTGGCTTTCTGGCTATGTATTGTCAATCTCTTCCTCTTATCCCTTTAAGATCACTTTTCAGAACTCAAAATTTTTATTTTACTTTCTTCTAATGATGTATTCCTTTATTAGAGTTTATTACATATACTACTGTCTTTCTAAATTATCTGCATCTTTTAGTTTGTAAGGTACCATTTCTACTCCACCATCTGCCCTGATAGTCATACTTGTATAAAACAATTATTTATTAGTCATGTACATTTAAATTTCTAATGAGAATTTCACATGCAGTTCTGTGTTTTAGATTTTGCAAGTCTAAAAGATATCATTCACATTGACGCCTCAAAGATTGGCTGTGCCTGCACTTGGAAAGTAAAACAGCTAGCAATCTGGAAGCAATTGGCAGTGGTCTCTGTAACTGACACATCACCAAATTCTTTCAAAATGTACCTCATAAACTGTTTTAAATGTATTACTTTTTCTTCAATGCTCCTTTTCTCCTATTTTGCTCCCCAATTTGTTTCTGCATGAACTCAGAATTTCTCTGCCTCTGTTTTTGCCCTTCCTGTTTATGTGTTTCACAGAATCCATGGAATAATATCTCAAAAGACAATTTGAATAAGATAATTCCTTTTCCCACAATTCTTCAAAGTTATATCATGGGAATCCCTTTATGTCTAATCTCTGTCTTCATTCTCTGCCTAGTATTTATACTCCAGTGCTATGGACCATCACCTACAAATTGCTTGTTGTCAGGTCATAATGAGATGAAAAGCTTTAACCAGAATATAATCAATGCACCACTTCCTCTTCCATGAAATGTTGGAAAATATAAAAATCAGATGAAATAGTGGAATTTATGATTTAACTGATTAACTCTTTGGCAAAACTATCTTTATCACCAAGAATGAGATGTAATTCACAAACTGGCATAATCTAGTAACACTACCATAAACTTTAACTTTCATTAATGACTCTTTATTTAGTCTACCAGTGTTTTCTGTTCTCTGAAGCATCTGTGTTTTATACCTACTGTTGTCTATATATAATAATTCTACTAATATCTAGTATTTTCCTACTCTCACATACATTACTTCTAAATTAACTGCTCTGAATCTCTGTATCTCCACAGAGATATTAAAAATACTTTCATTAAAACACTAGCTTGTATTCTAAGCATTTTATTTGCTCACATCTGTACTTATTGTAGTCTTCTTGAGGAAAGGAAATACCTTATTTTTATAGTTACATCATTTTATCCAGACTTGCGCACAAACTGAATATTCAGGAAATATTGATGAATGTCGAGGGGGATATTTGACAGAGATTTCTTATGTTCTTGTTTGAGAAAGAGAAGCACTATAGATGTTTCAAAGATAAGTTGTCTAATTTCTACTAATTCTTAGCTACCTGGTAGAGGTTCAAAGCAGCATGCACATAAACACAAATGGAAGTAACTAAAAACACAAGCAAGATTGGTTGGAGGCAAAACTACTAATATTATTGAGGAACAATTTGTGGGTAGTTATGTGATCACAGCCTAGAAGATGGACCTTCTAACAGAAATTAAATGAAATGGAACAACCAACATGGTATTATAATGTTTACATGAAGACTATCAGAAAGTATGCTTTCAGTGAGGCAATCTACAAGTCTACATGCAAGAAGAGGGCTCTTCTTGGTTGCCCATCATTCAGGCACTGTGATCTTAGATAATTGGTGGCACAACTGTGAGAAATGTGTTTTTGCTCATTTCAGTACATCTATGGAATTTTATAATGGGAGACAGAGTAAAAGTGGCTTTGTAAAACAGTGAGATTTATTTTGTATTTAAACTGAAGTTCATAGAGATGTTCGCTAAAAGAAGTAAATGGATTAAAACTGGTTATGATGCTGGGTAAGGAGCATTGGGGCAGTAAAAACATGTCAGACTTTAATGACTTTCCACATTATACTGGGTAGTTTCTGAACCTTGACTGGAACTTATTTAAACTTTAAAGATTCACAACATAAAAGCATGTTGAAATCCTTTAAACTCAGGGAGCTTTCACACTGAGCGTGTTTAAAGTTTAAATTGCCTCCCATAGGGTCCAATGCATAGTCAGTATGTGATGCTTTCTTTGACTACTCCTGTAGACTGTATGAGCCACAGCTACTCAGGAGGGAAGTGACAGCAACATTAGTTTTCATTCCAACTTCACAACTTATTCAGCTAGGATCTAATGGATCCTCATGATTTGAAAAGCACTTTAGTTGCTATC
Source organism: Acomys minous (assembly GCF_964271855.1). Taxonomy (NCBI): domain Eukaryota; kingdom Metazoa; phylum Chordata; class Mammalia; order Rodentia; family Muridae; genus Acomys; species Acomys minous. The sequence continues at coordinate 89,425,018 of NC_140488.1, read as the reverse complement.
ACTACAAAAAATACTTAAGAATTCTCTCAGGGAGATTGTATTCTAGCATAAACCCAGTCAAGAAGGAAAAAAGTACCTCTAAAATGTCAAGAGGTGAGAAAAAAGAAGCTTACTTCCTGTTTAATAGTTTGACAAAGAAGGATCATGGGGAAATTTATTCTGAGTATACAGTTAAAGTACAGGGAAATATTGGACTCATTTAATGGAAAAAGGTAATTCAAATGAAGGACCTACCATTATATATGGTTTTACCTGATTTTCTGAGCTTTGGATAGAATGTTTTATATAATGAAATGAAGAAGAAGATGAGGTGGTGACATAAAAAATCAGAGTGGGTGTCTAGTGTTAAACAAAAACAAAAACAAACAAACAAAAAACCCAAAACCAACTAACCAACAATAACAAAAACTCTGAACTATTTGCTGGATTTTAATCATCTTGTCATTGGGAGAAAGGCATTTTTGAGAGAAAGCATTGTGATATGGCTACTGTGAACCACTACATTTCAATCCTATTTGAAAATGATGGCCCTGTAAGTAAATATGTTTACTGAAAATCCAGATGGCCCATGTTCTGCACTGTGCAATCACTTCCTCTCATTTTTCACTTTCTTCAGCACATCTATGTACAAAATGTACCAAAATAACTGGGACCTCCAAGGTGGGAAGGGATAATCTACTTCTAAAAGTTGTTCTCTCACCTTCACATGTGCACTGACCCACAAATCTCACTGCAATTCAAAAAGAATTTTTTTTTTACATTTCACTCTTCTGAAATATTTTTTCTTTTTTTCAAAAAAAAATTAATATTATTTTTCAGAAATGTAGGGAGAAGTCACCCATCCAACACTACATAAAACAAGAAAGATAATCAGTATTTCTTTTTACTCCAAAAGGCCAGAGAAATATGAGGGAAGGATATATACCACAGTCTTCCTTTTACAACTGTTTTACTTAGCTCCAATAAACTGAATGTAGTCAAAAGCCATAAAGTCTAGAGTAGTGATGATTATGGATGTGTTTCAATAAATCTTATTTGAAAAATGAGGTGTGAGCATACATAGTCCATGTGTTTTTCTGCTAAAGGGTAAAATAAATGATTATTTTCCTATTCTTTTGTTTTTGTGTTAGCTTTACTGATTCCGGGTTTTATTTTTGTGGTTGTTGTGTTTTATTCCTGTTGCTATTATTCCAATGACTTTTTACCATATAAACCTTTAAAAAAAACCTGAAGCAAATCCAACTATTCAGACATGTGAGGAACTATGAAGAGCAAATGAGTGATTTCATTCCAGCCAAGAACTCAATTTAAGAACATAGAAATAAAGATTTTATATGCCTAAGTTAATATGTATCCAAATTTCCATATGAGAATTCAAATCACATAAGTTTTCACATAAAAGCAATATTTTTCTCCATGAAAGCATGGAACTTGGATAATATTCCTGAAGATCTATTTTCCCTTCTTTTCCTCCTGTAAATTAATTTATCTCCCATCTAGCAAGTTTTAACTTTCATAATGCATGGGTATAGTTACAGGCACACGGAGTGTGATGATCAATCTATGTATAGAATGTTTAAAGATTAGATTAAATCAATGACCTAGGGAGAATCTTTTTGGTTTACAAATTAAATAAAACAGCACTCCGTTGTTCATGTTAAAACTGTTTTGTTGTATATTGACATGTGTGGAAATTATGTGGCAGTATTTTTGGAACTAATGTATATATTAGCATGTCAAGGTATTTTGTTTCCAAAAATGGCTGAAAGCATATTGGCTCTATGTCTGAGGGTGTCTTACTAACAAATTCTTTGCATTTTACTTTTATCTTTGGATGTTTTATGCTTCCATATATGAAAGCCTCCATGAAGAATCCATTTGTCACCATATTTCTCTTTCTTGTTTATCCCTGGTTTACTCCACTTAGCATATATACATTCTCCATGTTCATATTCATATTGCTACAAATAAAAATGTACTATATATCTGGAAAGTGCTAAGACTAAATTTTAAATGTTTTCATCACAAAACATAAATGTAGTGCTGGTGATGTAGGTCAGTTAGTAGAGTGCTTATTCTAGCATTCTGGCATGGATAAATCTCTGAACTGAGCTTCAGCACCATAATACGTGAGCTTGGATCCAGTCAGGTAGCAGTGTATACCTTTAACCCCAGGAAGGCTAGTCTCACTACCCTATTGCTCTTAAGAAAATAAGAAATGTAAGAAAATCTAAAGAGTTGCCCAGCTTTGAAAGGGAAGATGCGCCCTCTAGTGATCTTTCTCTTTCCACAAGGACATTCTTAGCTTTTCCTTTCAGTTTCACTATTTTAAATAACTTTCAATCTGATTTTGAAATAAATGTTCTAGTAGGATCAACCTAGACATACTACATTTCACTGTCATAGACTAATTACTATGACAACATTTCATTTACATTTATCACATAAGAAAATGCTCATATCTGATATTAGTCTTCATTCATTTACATTTTAGGGGATTTTAAAAATTGTTATTCCTGTTACCATATTTATTCTGTGTATTGTATGTGTGTGTCTGTACCATAGTGAAGGCGCGCATGTGAGAAAACATGTGGAGTCAGTTCTCTTGTTCTTCCCATATTTGGGTTCCAGGGATGAAATTTAGGTTACTAGCGTTATGCTGTAATCACTTTTACCAACTGAATTGTCATATTGTCCCCTATAATTTTAATAGTTAAACAAAAAAATAAAGATCAGAAATTTTAAGTAATCTAAGGATACAGTAAAAAATAGAGTGAACAACTAGACTGAGTTCAGTGAAGAACATTTATAAAAGATAAATATATGTAAATATGTCAACATATTTACTCAACATAGCAGTCACTACACTGAAAATTGAGACAATACACAGTCAGTGTTCATCCAGAAGCTCCCCTTCCACAATAAAACAGTTGACATTGATAAAGTATTTACAAGTCAAAATTTTACAACTTTTAACTCAAAGTACATAAATATTTCTTTGGCTCTTTAGAATATTTTGTGTGCTTTTTTCTTTTAATTAAGTTTTAATGTCTAAATAATTCTCTTATTACTGACTATAAGAGGTGTCAATGACCTGATTTATATTACATTTCTGATAAAATTACATGCCTGAGATTGAATCTGTATTATAACATGGTGAGGGAAAATTTGCTTTCTTACTGTTGGATATGTAACATGATTTTTAAATTTGAATCTTCCATAAATTGGGAATGAATATGTGAAGAGTGAGACAATGTGGTTAGTTTAATTTTGAGGGTAGAGAGGATCTTTAGCTGGTATTTTCTCAGCCTCAGGTGGAATAAAGTGTGACAGAAAATATCTCTAACGAGGTACTAGGAAGACTATATAGCACCTATTTTTTCATCACATACTCATTTACATCAAGAGTGTTGCTACTTTGTTTTACATCTCAGCATGTGTACCTGACGATTTGGAAGTAGTGGAAAACCTGAGAACTACACACACCCACACACACACACAAAAAAAACCCCACATTGAACAGTGAAAAATAGCTGCAAAATTGATAGTTAAATATATGTGTGATTGTTACTTAAAAGCCAGGATCTCTAGGTTATAAGAAGATGAATATATTCCTTGTTCAGTAGAAATATGGGTTTAAATCACTGAGTATAGACTGTCAGCACTCTGTAAAGAGTACATGGGAAGCCTTTCAAATACTGCTTCCATCCCCTTTTACTTCTAGCATTAAAAAGTGCTATAAGCACTGTATTGGAGAGAAAGCAATGCATGACATTGACTATTAATTCTCAGAACTGTAAGTAATACTGTTGAATGTTACATAATAAAATCTAGACTGAACATTACATAGGTACATAGAATAGTTTAGTAAACAATAAAGAGGAAAAATAATTTTATTGATTAAGCAATTTGTATAATGCCAAATCTAAATACCAACAACAAAAATAATAATGTTCTAGATAGTACTGGAGAAAACACATGCATACCTGTATAATAGTTTGGATAATTTTGAGATATTTGTTATATAGCATGTAAATTATAGTAAATTATAGTAAAAACAGCAATTATATTAAAAAACAATCAGAATTAGATGGCAAAAATAACCTGAAATAGAAGTAATGGGGAAAAGTATGAAAACAGGATTGCATTGAGAGGAATTAAGATCTTGAACCATGAAAAAGTTTCAAGGGTGATCTGTTGGGACATGTGATAGGGCCAGCCCTGCTGTTCCAAAGCTGCAGGCTATCCACGACATAAGACAACAAAGGGATAACTGGGAGGTGTGCTGGTGAGAAATCAATATCGATGTTGTCACAGAGGCCAGATCTCTCAAACTAGATCGATGACTCATTGTGCTGAATATTCCAAGTGAACATGTACGGACAGAGGCATATACTGTGGGGTACACTGTGACATACTACAGCTTCCACAATGATATATTTTCTATGATTTGGATTTTGTTGTTGCTATTTATTTGTAGTTGAGTATGTGTTTTATTTGAGGGATATAGGTTGCAAGGGCAAAGAATGGATATGAGATGATGATGAGATGAGTGGGACTGGGGTGCATGATGTAAAACTAAAAGAATCAATAAAAAGTAAATAAAAAAAGAGTTTCAGGTTAGAATGCACTGCACCTCTTTCCTTGACAATCAAGATATCACAATGATGAGTGTGGAAAGTAGAGGTGTGACTACCATAAACTCACTTATATTAACATATATTCATATTTTCATATATTTCAATCCAGAAATGTAAATGTGAAATATTAATCTGTATGTTGATAAGTAGATATTTTTCAAGATAAACCTTTACTCAAAACTGTCATAATTTAATTACTGAAATCCTTTATTACAATGTGTAAATAAGGAGTCAGCAAAGTGGCTAAGCAGGTATATTTACTTATTGCCAAACCTGCACACAAGAGTAAAAAACAAAACAACAAAAAAACCCCAAGATCTTACAAGGTAGAAGAGAATAAACTAATATATGTTGTGCAAGTTGTCCTCTGACTTCCACACTCATGACATGGCAAATTCTTGCTCACAAAAAAAGGAGAGAAGCAAATGTAAATAAACAAACACATTAAAAATATGTTTTTATAATGAAAAAATGTGTAAAAATTTTAAAACGTATAATCATGCTCAATGGCATAATTATTTCAAAGAGACGTTCCAACACCTGTTATAATGCCTTTTTAAATATATAAAACCATGCAAACAAATAAAGAAAAAAGAACAGTAAAAGACCTCTTTAGATTTTCACAACTTTGTTGCTTGAATTGACCTGAAATCCATGCCCACAGGTTTCCAGGCCCCACTAAAATTTTTCAGAGATATAAACAAACAGTTACCATGGTATTGACCCTACAAAGACTTCATTGTGTTTAGATAACTTATTTACTAGGCATAGCCACTAGTTTTCAAGCTGACTTAATAGATCATTTAAAAGGTTTTTTTTTTTTCTGTTTTTGTTTTAAAGAAATCCTCAGAAAGTCCCTAAGTGAGGTAAGCTTCTGTTTGGTGTCCAAAAATTCTTACATAATCAAATATACCCTTCAATAAATCAAATTCTTTTATAAAGTGGACAGCTACATTCTTGCCTATTATTTAGGAGTGTTAGAATTAATAAGATATAGAAGTGTTAAATACAGCCAAATGTTAGATAAAGAATGTAGAATCTATTTTAAAAGAATTTTAATTCTCTGAGACTTTGATAAATATATTTTGAACATACTCCATACTTCATTAACAAAAGTAAAAAAGACTACCTTGCAGCAGTCAAATGGTAATATCTCCTCAGCTACTGATGGGATGTTATATCAACATTCTAAGCCTCTGTACTGAGATTTTTGTCTGTCTGGATCTTGAAAATGTCTTGTGCATGTGAATGCATTTGTTTTGAGCTCATACTAGTATCTGGTGTTAAGTTAAGCCTGCATTTGTCTGTATGAGATTGTCAGATAGCCTGGAACTGGAGTTAGAAACAGTGTGGATGCTGGGAACTGAACTCAGGTCTTCTGGAAGAGCAGCTTGTGTTCTTATCCACTAGCCAGCTCCCTAGCCATAGGCAAAGTATTTTTTATAAAATTTGTTAAAATTGATTTAAAGGTAAAAATTGAGCTGAAGAAGTAAGAAGACCTTACATTAGAAATCTTCCAATGGCTTGTTGGATATTAGTCAAGAATGGATTTTCCTGTTTTTAAGGGATGACAGGAGATTACAAAACTGAACTGCAAATTTCAGAGTATCCTATTACACTTGAAGGAAGGTATGCCTTAAATAAAGTACAGATATTATAGGATTAACAAGACCATCAATTGTACATCAAATAGTATGTCATTAAAATTTAGGCCTTGATCCCATGGAAAGTTTGAATACCTCTGATTATCTTTTGTTGGTGTTGTTTTGTTTTGAACTTACTTCTTTTTTCTTTTTTGTTCCTTGTTTTCTATTATTATATTTATTTTTACATGCACATTTATATTATTACACATAAATAAAATAAACTACATACAGCAAGAAGAACCATGAAAAAAATCAGGAATTGTAGAATGAATTTATAGTGATTGGGCTATTTGTATTTGGCAAACTTGAAGAAAACATCTTTTCTATCTTGATAAGTCTAGATTTCTGAATGTAAATCAATATTATCATATCTCCTCTCTATCTACTTAAATCATTGATCTAGACACAAACACATCTTAACCCCTAACCAACTAAGCTTAATTGTTGTTGTGTCCAGCCCGCGGGAAAATTAGAATCAGGGTTCACCTGAAAGAGGGAGTGGGGGTTGAAAGTAGGATACAGAGATGTGAGAAATAACGAATCAAGTCAGGACATTTCTGATCAAGATTCTCTTAATGGGGGCAAGTAAGACTTTATATAGTAAGGTCAATAGGATCTATTCCAGCTCCCAAGGCATAAAGAGTACAATATCCTGAATAGCTCCCTGGGCCACGCTCAAACTATGGCACCAGCCAAGGACAATACAGGCCATAAACTTCAAACCCCTACCCAGATCGAGCCAATGGACAGGACATTCTTCACAGTTGAGTGGAGAGTGGGATCTGACTTTCATACATACTCTGGTGCCTCATATTTGACCACGTCCCCTGAATGGGGAGGCCTGGTGGCACTCAGAAGAAGGATAGCAGGCTACCAAGAAGAGACTTGATACCCTATGAGCATATACAAGGGGAGGAGGTCCCCCTCAGTCACAATCATAGGGGAGGGGAGTAGGGGGAAAATGGGAGGGAGGGAGGAATGGGAGGATACAAGGGAGGGGATAACCATTGAGATGTAATATGAATAAATTAATAAAATAAAATAAAAGAACTTCCAATTCCTGAGTAGCTCTATGAAAGGATTTCCTTAACCCTCCAGGTGTTTCTCAGTAGGAACTTCCCTACTTCTTTCGAAGGTAAATAGTCCAAGGATGGCCTGGAACACAAAGACCTCCTCCTCCAGAGCTCAGCAACTGGAAGGTCACAGCATGCAGCCTAAGCACAGGATTTCTGACATGGCATAATTTAGCATGGCTTTCCAAAAATTGTAAGACTAACTGTCTGGTCTTCAACCTCATCAGAGGCTTGAGAAGGAATAAAACCTAAAACTTGAGTGAATTGTAGTGCAAATTAGCAGCTTCCAAAATGAAAAAAAAAATGACAGAGATACTTTACTGCTTCAACAGTCACAAAAAAGTCTCAATAATGAAGCCTCAACTTCATCCTTCTGGCCAAAATATCTGAAAGACATATTTATGAGGCAGGAAGTATTGAGGACTTGTTTCCCCTGTCTTGGCAGAGTTTGGCCTTCAACTCTGCCTGCACCCAAGCTTGCCTATTTTTAGGCAGAATTCTGCCTGTGGTAGAAAAGGGGACATTTTTCCCAGTAGCTTGTTTGCCACATTTGAAGCCATATCCACAGAGAGGTTATTTGATGCTCATCATCTTTTTGAGGTACGCTGGGTGTTGGCAGGAGTTAACCTGTCTTGTTGTCAAATAATCATTAAAATTAAAAAAAAAAACTTTAAATGCCATATTCTGTAGGTCTCTGATGCTTTTAAAGGCCTTATCTAACTCTTTTGCCTTATCTATCTACAGAAGCATATCTATCTATTAAACCTAGGATGTATATTTTATGTGACAAAAATAGGCTAGTAACTGACATGACCATGATTTGATCAAATGAAATTTAGCTTGTATTAATTAGTGTAAACAGCCTGTAATAGCACTTTGAATGTATTGGTAGTAAACCTTGTGTTAAAATTGAGTAGAACTATATATAGTGTGTGTGAAAATAATCTTAAATTTTAACCTCTGATTATCTTTTAGTGAAGATTATAATACAAATTTAATTAATTTTAATAATTTTCTTATAATTTGGACTCAGAAGGTACAGTTGAATATTTGTCATAGATAATTGAAAATTGAGGCTCACATGTTTGTGAAGTTAGAGAATAGTGCTCAAAATGAAAATATAGGTAAATTTTATGTAAAAACTGAAAGAAGTAAAACTTCAGAGAAGAAAATGAGAAAAGAAGGTGTACACGGTAAGATGAAATGTTTCCACACAGAAAGGAAAAGAGATTTTTGCATATTAGTTGTATTTTTTTTTGTAAAGAAAAAAAACCCATGAGCTCTTAAGAAACCTAGGGAATAAAAAGTAGCTTACAGCACTGAGAACTTTGGAAAATCCTTTAAATATATTGTGTTAGGAATCCATGTTAAAGTTGAAAAGCTATTTATTTCAGAATCATCAGTTTAGGGCCAATATTATCATGATACAGATTCCCTTTGAAGTTCTGAAGAGTCAGAAGTTAAAGTAGTTTATTGAGAAAGTGTGACTTGGACTTGTTATGTAGGAACATAATGAAAAGAATGAGGCCAATAGAAGATGTTGCTTGAGCAGAGATGTGGTTATCACTGTGGACAACTGGAGTTCAGTTTTACAGCGGCCCCTTAACAGATCATGTAGAAAACATTCCCTGATTGTTCAACATAGTGGAATTGCTTTCAAGATGCTTAAGAACAACTCTAAAATTCTCTCATAATAGTGAAGTATGAACCTCTCAGAATTTCTGGTCTTTACTGTTCATTTTTAATGAGGACATGCAGGCAGAGTCAGCGACTTTTGTGCTGGGACAAACAAAAAGCAAAAAACTCCATAAGAAGAACAAAAACAAACAAACACCAGACAACAACAAACAGAAACCCAAAAGTAAAAACAAACAAAACCAAACCAAAAGACAAACTATATGTTCTTAAGACATACTGCTTAAGAATGTCTGCTGATGAAATGTTTATAGGAATACAGGATGATTCACTGGACTCTGTATTAATTTAGTGAATGAATTTAAAATAATCAGGAAGGCACAATCCATGAAAGAGAATTCTATATTTTGAAGAAAATTGGTAATTAGAAGAGGATAATTGTTAGATACAACATATGGATTTTAAGAACTTAATCACATTCTGTTCTGTGCATACCTACCATGTTCCTTGATCCTTTCATCTGCTGAACACTTAGTTTGACTCAGTAACATGAATAATTTGTTAATACTTAATATTCCCCTGAACTTTAGTGAGCCCAAGCAAAAATGTTTTGAAATAACTAGTTAGATGATGAGATATTTGTTGCAGCAGATTTACCCTCAGCAAAACTTAGTAGCCCAAACCAACAGTGATTAATTATTCCTCATTGCTCATGTGTCAGCTAGTTTTGTGTCAACTTGACACAAGCTTTAGTTATCTGGGAAGAGGGAACCTCAACTGAGAAAATGCCTCAATTAGATCTGGCTACAGGCAAGTCTGTTGAACAATTTTTTAAACTAGCAACTATTGTGGAAAGACCTAGTCTGTTGTGTATGATGCCTCCTGTGTTGGTTGTGCCTGGATTCTATAAGAAGCAGACTGAGCAACCAGTGTATAACAAACCGTTAATCTGCATTCCTCCATGGTTTCTGCATCAGCTCCTGCCTCTGACTTTTTACCCTGTCTGAGTTCCTGTCTTGTCTTCCTTCAATGATGAACAATAATGTGGAAATGTAAAACAAGTAAAATCTTTCCTCCACAGCTTGCTTTGTGGTCATGATATCCTTTGATGATTAACAATAATGTGGGAATATAAACCAAATTAATACTTTCCCCACAAGTTGCTTTGGTCATAGTGTGTAAGTGCATTTTTTATTTCCTCAGTTGAAGGGATGTGATGAGAGCCAGCTGTACACAAACTTTACTAATAGATGGCTTGGACTGAACCCAGAGCGTTTCTATCTAATTCTCACAAAGCCTAGGCCTGGAAGCTTCTACTCTCTGTATAATCTTATCTACCTTGAAGGCTTCAGCTTCCAACCTCTGTCCACTAATCTGGGCCTAAAGTGTTTTCATCCTCTGAGACTTACTGCTGAATAATCTCACTCTTCCCTATTCTCCAGAAAAGGGTAGCCTCACTCCCATCTGAGCTCATCAAGTGGCATCAGGACTGAGCATGTCCTCTTCCTCCATGGCTTGCCAAGGTAGCAATATCTATGCACAAACACAGCCCTAAAGAAGATACTATAAGAAATACTCCAACCTAAGGTGGTTAACTACAACCAGGAAAACACAGGCTATAATAACTTCACAACAGCAAAAACAAGAGAATACAAGCACACAAACACACTACCATCACCAACATAATAATAAAAGGAACTAACAACCGTTGGTCATTAATATCTCTATATCAATGAACTGAAAGTTAACATGCACTACTCATAAGTATCCTCTCTTTCCTGTCTGATGTAGTGAGAATTGCGTGTACCTCATCTCTGACTCATTCTGTCAAATCTTTCTCTGATTCATCACTTTGGTTGCCCCTCAATTAGACATCTTTGTTTGTGAATAAATGTATGTACTAATGATGTGTGTATATTCTAGCCAGAGGGATTAAAGGTGTATCATTTCAGCTGGATCACATAGACCTAGAAGGTCTTTGAATATGGTCTTTTGCCAGAGCAGACATGCTGCTGGATTAAAATTCCTCTACAATGGTGTTTCATCACAACAATATTAACCTTGAATAAGACAGACATTAGTACACTGAGCATTGCTTTAGTTATTTATAGTGTCACATGAAGTGTATATTTCAATAACCTCAAGTCATGAGGAGATCTATGTAGAAATAAAAGAATAGTATTCACACAAATATTATTTTGTGCTTCATTATTGATAATAGAGAGTTACTCAGAGCATGGTCTCCCAGTTTGGGTTCTGGTTTGATAACTGGCTTCTATTAAAGTGTGTTGTACAAGGAAATATTATAGTATACAAACATTTGCTAAAACCTTACTTGGGTTACTCTTATTGATGTCCATATTAAAATTTTAATTTATTATAATTTATTCAGATTTGTCTAGAATGTTATCCCCTTGACTGTACCTTCCTGTTCCCACCCTCCCTCCCTCTTCTGCCTTATCCCCTTCCCATAGACCTCTGAGAGAAGGGGACCTCCTCCCCTATCATATGGCCACAGCATATCTGGTCTCATCTGGATAGCCTGCTTTCCCTTCCTCTGTGTGCCTCCAAGCCTCCCCACCAAGGGGAAGTGATCAAATTTAGGGGCACCAGGGTCCATCTTGCTATATCAAGTTGCATGGAAAAGAAAAGATACTGTTGGGTACCACATGAGAACATGGATATCAGAATTAAGGTTCAATTGGGACAACCAAGAGGGTACTTTTTTGGTTTATTGTCAATATTTTTCAAAACTAAAGAACCAGTTGGAGAGGTAGTAATTTTCTAGGGCACAAAATTTTCAAACAGAGTCTGGCTAATAGCTCGTAGGAGATGATTGCTGCATTGAGTTGAATAAAATGGACTCGATGATCATAAGATTCTAGATCAAAGTTGACTCTAAATTTTGAGTCTATCTAACTAGGGAAATGGTGATACTATTAACAATAATAGTAGCATCAGATGAGAAGGAGTGTGGTAAATGTGAATACATTTCTTTTCTTCCTATACAGAAGAAAGAGATAATAAAGAAATAATGAGCCTTATTTTTTGCTCTCTTAGGTTGGATGTCGATATAACTGAACTTCACAGTTGGATTACTCGTTCAGAAGCTATATTGCAGAGTTCTGATTTTGCAGTCTATCGAAAAGAAGGCAACATCTCAGACTTGAAAGAAAAAGTCAATGTACGTTCTACATTAAATCTTGTTTCTTTCTATTCTGTGTCACACATAAATTCTTTTGTTTAAATATCTGTGTTATGGTCATTATAATGAAAGCAATACACTAAAAAGATGTATAATATTTAAAATAGTTTAGATAGAAAGATGACAAAATATCTACCTAGAAATAATCTTTTCAGGTTCTGCTATGGGCAGGCAGACTTTTATTATTCTTTAACTATTATTTATTTATTTTATTTTTTCATTGGGGGTGAAGGTTTGAGACTGGGTTTCTCTGTGTATCCTTGGCTGTGCTGGACTAGCTTTGAAGGCCAGGCCAGCCTGGAACTCACTGAGATTCATCTGTCTCTGCTTCCCTGAGTGCTGGGATTACAGGCATGCACAACTGCACCCAGCTTATTATTCTTAACTTAAGCAGTACTTATAAGTAAAATGTTAGACAATATGCTCATGTTAACTCCCATTTATAGACTGTTCTAGAACTCAGAAAGATTATATAATCAAATAGTGCTTAATAGAGTAGAGTGCTATAGGCTAATAAAGGACTCTGTTTATGCAGGATCAAAATATTTAATTCAATATCTACCATGAATGATAATATATTTATATTTCCAAGACATTTATATATTGCATCACCTCACCTAAAAGATGCATGTCCTTTTTCAGTATTTAATTTTAGTAATAGATTGTTTGCTTTGTTTACCCTCTTATGAGATTATATGGTTTGACCTTCACAACAGGATTTTTATTGACATAATAAGGAGCTGTTACATCTTCCAGGAAATTATCAGGGCTTTGGTTTCTCAACCTTAATTTCAAAACAGTCATTTTCGCTATGAAGAGACTTACTATAACTCAAAGTAAATTAAAGGAACAGCCACAAAATAATGAATGTGAAATAATTTTAGTTATAAGAATATCACTTACAAATGTTTGCATTAGCACTTCAAGTCATGACCTATAAAAGCTTTTTACATGATTCCAAATATAATACTACCTTACATATAAGCTCATGTTTCCCCATGGACTTAAAATATTGATGAATTACACCCCCTGAAATTTTTTAATAACAGCACATTTTTTTTTGTTTAATGTATATGAGTACTCTGCATGCCAGAAGAGGGTATTAGATCACATTATAGATGGTTGTAAGGCACCATGTGTTTGATGGGAATTGAACTCAGGACCTCTGAAAGAACAAATAGTGAGCTTAACTACTGAGCCATCTTTCCAGCCTCTCAACAGTGTATATTTTATAGGATGTCCAAGGAACAAAGAAAATTTATCATTTTTAGGAATTAAAATTTTTATATTTACAATGTAGTTATTTTAAATTCCATATTAGCGTTGTATTGGATATAATTTTACTAGCATCATAAGAGACTATGGTAAATAGTTTCATAAAATAAGAAGTGTAATTTCATTATTAATGTTATAATGTTGATATTAAATTGAAGAACAACTTAACCAAATTGTCATACTTTAAGTATATGTATTTTAAAATGTTTTTGTTATGATTTTGAAACAATTCTTTTTAAATAAGATTTTTATTTATTCTTTGAATTTTTTTAGTTGTGTAGAGTACATTTCCTCAAGTTCTTGTCATGTCTCCATACTATCATTCTCCCATCTTAATGTCATCTTTTGATTATTATAAATACACCTTAAAGTCCAAATTGTGCTTCTGATTTAGACTTTTTACTAGGCCAATCAATGGAGCATCAGCATTCTACTAATAGCCAGGTTCCTAAAGGAGGATGACTTCTTTCAGCAACTATCAAACGCTGATAGCTGCACTGCTAAGTGTGGGGACTTTGTAGCCCCTTCCCTTATCCATGCTTTATTTTTGAATGGCTTCATCTTATTCTGGTACCCACAGATGCTGTGAATTCATCTGTGTGAAAGCCACATCTGGCCAAGAATCCTACATTTTACAGCTCTCTTTTCCTCACTCATTAGCTCCTAAAATCTTTCTGCTCATACTTCTGAACCTTGTATGAGGGAAGGTTAATATAGATGATTCACAACTAAGTATTTATGGTTACATAAAGTTGACACTTTGAAAACATATACACCTCTGCCTTAACTATTACTTACTACATAAAGAAGTTTCTGTGTCCAAAGTTAGAAGTTTCTGTGTCCCAAGTTGAGAGGAGAATAAATCTATTTTTAACCAGTTATCTGGTCAAAGGTTGGATTTTTTATGTGCTATATGTAATTGAGTGGAATATTCAGCAATAGAGTCTTACTATCTAGTTGTTATGACACAAACAAGATAAATGGCAATAGCATGTGTGGTTTAGATGCCTCTGGACCTCCCTGACCATATATACTCAATAGGAGCTATGTGAGCCTGGAATTGAGAATTGCAGTTAGTAACCATGTGTCTTTTTATAACAGCATTGACCACCCATAAAAGGCACTTTTTTCAAACTCCTTTAAAATATCTCCTATAATATAATAGTATAAAAACTAGAGGATTTCTATAAGATTTCCTCATACATCTTTATTTTAGTTAACCCATTCTGTAATTTCAACTCTCCTCTCTTACCTTGCTCTGATCCAAACTTAAATCTTCAGACTATCCTCACTATTTTTTCATGTAAAATGTGATTACTTTTACTAACCTGGGCTTCAAGACCATGGGGTAAAATTCTGTGAGTTACAAATTATCTTGAAAAGTTACCCTCTAAATTTCAGAGTTCATGTGGTATATTCAACCATGTCTAAATTAGCTTATTAATTGATTGATTTGTATGGTTGTCTATATATCATTTTGTCTGTGTTTTAAAATGGCATTGATCTAATATGAATATGGAGTTCCACAATTTGGGGAATATGAATTCTCTCTGTAGAATAAATTTGTTTGAACTCACAGAGATATGCCTACTTCAGCCTTCTGACTGCTGTGATTAAAGGCATGTGAGATACCACTGCCCTGTTTAGTTTCTTAAGTAACACACTTTTACAAAGTCAGAGCTATATCTTCATGATTATCCATACATCATTAGTAAATTATTCCTCAAAATCTCTTAATTATTTCAAGATTTTATTTTTTCCCAAGATATATATTATTTTACTAATTTGTTCTTGTTACATCTAAATGCTTGTCCCATCCCTTGTATCCTCCCATTCTTCCCTCCCTCCCATTTTCCCCTTATTCCCCTCCCCTATGACTGTTCCTGAGGGGGATTACCTCCCCCTGTATATGCTCATAGGGTATCAAGTCTCTTCTTGGTAACCTGCTGTCCTTCCTCTGAGTGCCACCAGGTCTCCCCATCCAGGGGACATGGTCAAAGGTGAGGCACCAGAGTATGTGAGAAAGTAATATCCCACTCTCCACTCTACTGTGGAGAATGTTCTGACCATTGGCTAGATCTGGGTAGGGGTTTAAGGTTTACCGCCTGTATTGTCCTTGGCTGGTGCCTTAGTTTGAGCGGGACCCCTGTGCCCAAATCTGCCTATCATAATGTTCTACTTGTAGGCTTCTAGGACCCTCTGGATCCTTCTACTTTGCCATTCTCCCATGCTTCTCTCATCTAGAGTCCCAATAGGATGTCCTCCCTAAAACATTCACATCCACAGTATATGATTGCTTATTAAGTTGATAAAACTACTATCTCTGATAATTTGTATAATGATGCTCATCTTATCTGTGTCTGCATGTCATTTGATAAAGGAAGCTATACATTTCTGAGATAAGGTATCTCTCAGTATAGTCTCAGTATCACTGCAGTGCACATACTAAAAGAACAGCTTTTGTTTAGTTAAATATCCAGATCCACAATTCCCCTTTATCCTGAGATTTTATCAACAGAATCTAAACAACTGTTTTTTTTTGGGGGGGGGGGGAGGTAGTTTGGTTGATTGGTTGGTTGGTTGGTTTTTTTAGGAAGTCATTGAAATACAGCAGAATACTTCTATAATAACATACTCACTGCCTTTGTAGGACCACATTCTATTCATCAATTTATTTTTCATGAAGTTCTCCTCTCCCTTAGCTTACTACTGTGTATTATGCAAATTTATATATTTGGTCACTTGTTCTATTCAATAGTTTGAGAATCATCCTTTATTTTTTGTTCTGGAAGTTTCTATACTCGTTTGCATTCAAGTAGCATCTAAAGGGCTAGAGAATTGACTGAGTATTTAAGAAAATTATTTACTCTTGTAGAGGTCCTGTTACAGTTCCGGGAACCAACATGGTCACTCAAAAACATCCACAATTCTAGTTCAAGTGGACCTGACACCTTCTGATTTCCATAGGCACCAAGCACGCAGGTGGTTCACATATGTGCACCAATGCAAAACCCTCTAACACATAAAATAGAATAAATAAATCCTAGATAATATCTTAGCTACAACTATTCTCTCTTTCTTCTCTCTCTCTCTGTCTTTCTCACACACACATGCATATATATATATATATATGTATGTATATGTATATATATGTATATGTATGTATATACATGAATATCATTCCTCTCATATCTTTTTCCTAAAATCCAGAGCATGTATATTTAATTCGGTATGTTTGACCTAATTTCATGAAGTCAGTGGGAAATATGTAATATCCATAATTATGTATACTGTTTGTTATTTTATATATAAGCTTAAAATTGAACTTAAAAGATAAATGATTAGACAATTTTAATAGAACCTTTGTTTGGAAAATTAAAATATACCTGATTACTGCCCTATCTTACCTTTATTCATTTTCTTTCATTTTCTCCTTATGCCAGGAATAGCACAGAAGTAGGTCATATGGCTGTTTGTCTATGGTTTCTTACTAGATATTTAAACTATAGAGTTTCTCTGTAATCCTTAACGAGCATAAGATTTATACCTAACATGTATCCTTGAGTTCATTTACTGAAAGTGAAAATCAATCTTTTAGCTGCTCCAGATTCGTGTTAGCATTAAATTTCTTTTCAAGTTTTATCTTACTTCTGCTAAACTGGACTTACTATGATTTAAATGTGATATTGATATGTCTCGATTTATAGTCATTTGAAATATACAAGCAACACGGTAGCTAATTTGGCTCGTCTAGTTCTAGTAGGCTTTTGAGTTTTAGATGCTAATATGCTGGGACTTGCTGCCAATTTATTATTATTTTTTACATTGAATAGAGGCAGTTGTAAAAATTCCAACATTAGTAAGATCATACAATCTAATCAGATCTTAGTTAAGGGAACTACATACTACCCTAAGCAATCAGGTATCAAGCAATCAGGTATCCCTCCTCTTCATAGATATTCCTTAAAAAACAGATTTAATCACCCTAGATTTTTCGCTAGAATTTGAAAATTAAGAAATTTAATATAAATTACTCTTAAACCTTGTGTCATCAATTAAAACGAAACAACGTCAACTCATTGATTCTCTAGCTGCAAATTAATACGCACCTTAATGCTCTTGGCAGATGCGCTCATTCTATGTAACTTACCATGTCTCTCTTGAAATATAAAAGGCACCTTAATATAGTTAATTTGCTGGTCTATATCTAATGGTCTTAGGTGCTTTCAAGATGCCTAGAGGGATGTGTTCCTATTTTAATTGCTCAAAAAGATTTAAAGCCATTATAATATTCCTTTAAATCTTGTTTTATAGAAGTCATAGAGTGGAGCTTATTTCTCATTTTATTTACTCTGTGCTGGTTTGTTTATCTTTGGATTTCCTAAAGCCAAGAAAGAAATTGGTACTTATCCCAATAAGTAATATATAAAATAATTATTTTTAAAGCTACATTTGTTATTTAAATACAGATATATGAAGGATGCCACAACTTCTGAATAAACATTTGAATAAATAAATTATCACTCTTTCAATGTATAAAATTTTATTATGGAATGTTAGTGAATAGAAAATTAATTGCTACTAAAGACAAGATAGGGCCATTGGGAATCTAAAACTAACTTTCATTATTACAGAAGATACATTGAAAAGACAAAGATTTATTTGAATGTCAATGAATGAGGAGAAATAATTGTCAGTTTAAAGTCATTTATCAAACAGTTCACTCCATTTGTTATTTTTTGAAATTATTTTACTCTTGTGTTTTTTATAATGTGCAATCATCTTTCATTTTGCACACTGAATCATACAATTTAGAATTATAATTTCCTGGTGATCTATTAAGAACACTTATGCTCCTGTATTTTATATTCTATTTCTGGTGGAATGGCTATCACAGCCTTTTGGTGTTCTATAGTTTTGACTTGAATTTGTATCTATTATAGTAAATAATTTAGAATCTATTTTAAATGTGGAAAAATATTAACCAAAACATCTGCTATTCTATGGGTAAATAGATGCTTAAAAACTACTCTACTGCAATATAAAAGTGAATTTGATATTAAAATACTTATATGTTTATACACACAAAAATAATACATATGATAAGTAGCATATATAAATGTAGAACTATTTTACAGAGAAGTATAGCTAGAGAAATAGTGAATGTGGATAGATATGTTTTCAGAAACAATCTGTCTGAAATTGTATAGTTATCATATTTGACTTAAGAAAAGAATCACATTTAGTAAGTAACTAATTTTAATTTTCTAGAAAATATCTATATGTATTTTACTGTATATTAAATGTATATAGTATTACTCTAGAGATTGGTGATAACTGGTGCAAGAAGACAGATGAGAATACTTGGAATCACATAGTCCACAACTCATCAAGGGATATACACATGTATAAAATACATGATGTTGGTGATAAATGTCATAGACAAAACTAGAGAAGAAATGAGTGAGAGATAGGTAGTCAACTTGTACGTGTGTGTGCATGAGTGCATGTGTGCATGTGTGTGTCTGTGTGTGTATGGTTGTGTATCTATGCCAAGCAGGGAAAATGATTCAGTGCATATCTCTGAAATAAGAACCTGTCTATTCTATCTGGAAACAAGAACACATGTGTCTGGAGAAAAATAATCAAAGACTTTAGTTACAGGAAACAAATTCTAAAATTTAAAGGAGTTAGGACTAGAAATAGGAATTGAGAATTTACTGAGCTTGGTCCTTGATGTGACTTGCTTTTTTTAGCTACCTTGAGAACATATATGTAGGCATATATGGCTACATATTTTACAATACTAGAGATGAAACTCTGGCATTGCATTTTACCAATAAACTGTGTTTCTTACCTTTAATACTGTATTTCAAAACATACACCTTTAGCATGAATGTTTTTACTATTATAGTAATTATGAAATATTAATAATAATGTTATACAATTATAATAATAATTTTATTATTATTTCATCTGCATATGTTTAGATATTAAAGCCAAAAGGAATGGGGTGTGTGTGTGTTGTGCATGCACACACTCATGTGTATTTGTGCTAATAAGGATTATTTGTGTTGAAAGGGATTGAGCCCATGGCCTAACTCTTGCTTAGCAAATATTCTTACAATTTGTCCTGATCCCAAACCATTAAGATGCTTTGATTTCTTTGTGGGGAAAAAAGGACTAAAGAAGTATTTTTAGCTGATATCTTTTTTTGAAATTTGGCCTGATTAAGTTCAGTTAAATTAAATAAAGTGATATTTGGAAGCTATAGCTCAAGGAGGTGAAATGGAACCAGGAAATAACACCAGGTAAAGGTGCTCTTGAAGTTTGGGTGATGTTATGCACGCTACTATTCCACAAAAAATAAAAATAAAAAATTATTTTTTTGAAGAATACAGAATTCCATGGATTAATTTAAGATTGTAAGTAAACTGAGTACTGAAAGTCAGCTATGGTCTACAATTACTGAGTAGGCATTGCTGACCTCGATAGTGGCAATTTGGTTAAGACTGAATAAGGCAATAGATTACTTTGGATTTGCTCTTGGTTTAGTTTATTTACGTTTTAGACCATTTTAAACTCCATAATATAAACAAATGGAAGATCAACATGTTCCTTCTCAAAACCAATTCCAGGATATTGTTTGTGGTTGATATGATTTTGTTCATAATGCATGCATCTCTGAGGAAATGGAAAGTGGTAAAATATTAGATATTACTGACCCCAAATACCTTAAAAGAAATGCCCATATATTTAAGGATATATGCATATTCATTCATTTCACTGATGGACAGTAAAATCTATTTAGACTTTTTTGTTTTCTTTGATTTTTTTTATTTTCTCATACAATCTATATTGATCATGGTTTTCTTCTCTCTCAACTTTCAATGTGGATATTGCTCACATAGGCTCAGATCTTGTGTCAATTTTCTTCTGTTTTAAGATGATTGAGATAATCCTAAATTAAAATGAGGAAAATATTGCATTTATTTATTCTTAATGTCTTACCAAGATTAATAATTATTATTGTCCTATTTTCTATTTTAAAAAGTATTGTTTGGTCTTATAAGAAGTCTTTTTTTTCTTTCTTCTAAAAAGGGATTTATTTGTATATTAGTTCTCTATCTGCATGTACACCTGCCTGCAAGAAGAAAGCATCAGATCCCAGTATAGATGGTTGTGAGCCACTATGTGGTTGCTGGGAATTGATCTCAGGACCTCTGGGAGAATAAACAGTGATTTTAACTGCTGAGCCACCTCTCTTGTTCTTTACAATTGTTAGGTAATAGAGGCAACTTTGTAGCTCAGAAATTTTGAATTATTTTATTGAGATATTTTAAGAATCCAGTATACAGCAGACATAATTCTAAAAGTTTGAGCAAATAATACTCAAAAATAAAAACTGGAAAAGCAAACAACATCTAAACATACAAATAAAAATAAATAACAATGAATACTTACTTATAACCATTTTTTCTTACTATCTTTACCACCTATTTGTTGCACTTTGTTTATTAGTGATCAAACATCCACAACTGTCTGTGAAATTTAAAGTTTTGTAGACTGTTTATTGTCTAGTTATGATCTTTGTGTTTAAATTTCTCTTTATTCAATATTCCCTTTTATGTGCTTTGACCTAACAATGCCCATGTGAACTCAAAATTGACAAGTTTATATATAGTGCTAACATTGTTTTTGTAAGGCCTCTATACCTATATACTCATAAGTTGTTCCTTGGCCATATAGTGTGCATCTTACAAATGGTCCAGCAATTGAACTATCAGATGTTTGTTACCAGTGCCAGTGCCATGCATGTTTTTAACATCTTAGTGCCCATGCTGAATGAACAACATAGGTTAACCTTTACGATGAGTTATGTTCTAGTATACTCAAGCTTATTGGGTGAATTTTCAGTGATATATTCCTAGAAGAAAATTGTGTTTGAGAGAGTGCTGAACTTGTTTCTTTTCTTTTATTTTGTTTTTCAAGAAGGATTTCTCTGTGTAACAGCCCTGGCTGTCTTGGACTCACTTTGTAGACCAGACTGGCCTCAAACTCACATAGATCTACCTGCCCCTGTCTCCCTGAATGCTGGGATTACACTCTTGCTTGGCTTGAGAGTGTTACACTTGTAAACAGAAGAAATGGTTTCTTCTTTTAGACCTACACATTTTCAAAGTCTGTTCCTATTGATTTGTCACTTAGTGTTATTGTTTAACTTGTATAAAATTGGATACAATAATGCTACTTTCTACTACCTCATAAATGTTGTGAAGTGAGTTAGAAACAACATGTATAAAATATAATTTTTAGGCAGTATAAGGGTTTTTGAAATGACAATACTAATACTTTCAAATGTTTCCCAAACTAGTTTGTGTCTTACCTTTTTCCCATGTCAAAACTGAACAGTAACAATTTTTATCCTATAGGTATTTGTTTTGTTGTGGTTATCAAAATAGTTTAATTACTGATATTACTCCTGAAATTGTCTATTGTAAGTTTACTTCTCTAAATATCATTGCTAATGGACAATTTTATTAGACACTTTGAATAAAGAGACTATCATAATGGCATTTGGGAGGATATTATACATATAGTACTTATTTGTGAAGTCTAGGTGGTAGTCTAATGATTTATATAATTTTTGTAAGAAAAGTAAAATATCAATTTCATCAAATAAGAAATGACTGTGATAATAAAACTTAAAATTTATTTATGTGTGCATGTGTGATTCTCTCTCTTTCCTTCTCTCTGAGTGTGTTTATGTATATATGAGTGGACATAAGAGGACACATAAGTGGATGCCAGAGTAGGACTTTGGTGACATTTATTCTCCACAATTTTCCTTCAGTGCTATGATCTTACAGGGAATATAGAGCTTGAATTTTCTTACCTAGGCTAAAAGCCAACAAGTGCTAACAATCCTCCCATCTCTTCTAGAACTTTGGTTATAGATTTCCCCAGGGAAGCCATATTTCATAGGTAGATGCTGAGATCCAAACTGTGGTCCTTATACTTTTAGGAGGAGCTCTCTTAATCATGAAGAAAAGCACCCCATCCCCATAACTAAAACTTTAAAAAAAAAGAGCATCAGTTTAGTGTTTACTATCTTTGTTTATTTTACTCTACTCAAACCAGGATTTTTAATTTATTATATACCTGTGTGTACGTGTGTCTGTGTGTCTATGTGTGTGTGTGTGTTTGAAACATGGTTTTCTGTGTAGCCTTGCCTGTCCAGGAATCATTTTGTAGGACCTTGCTGGTCTCAAACTCACGAAGATCCACCTGTCTCTGCCTTCCCAAGTGCTAGGATTAAAGGCCAGAGCCACATTGCCCGGCTTTTATTTTATAATTCTATATATGGAAATTCAAACAAGAATAACTCATAACCACCTGTTGCTCTTGGTAGTTAATAATAAGCAATTACTTAGAATTATTTCCTTCCTTGTGTGCTTAGAGTGTACTATGGATAATTATTTTAGGTGAAAAGCAAAATGAGTTATTGGAATCATATGTCAATAATCTGCTAATCACATAGAATTTGTAACACAAAAATTTAACAGTCAAGGAAAGGGGAATTCTAGAACTTTACCTTTGATCTTAATCTTATAGAAATACTGGTGTAACTTTTATTTTCATGAACTTCTCAGCTCAGTTAGAACTCTTCACGTTTGTCCAATTTTCTCTTTATGAAATTGAATTTTGAAATGTCCTAGAGCTTTTCCTGTTAAATGGAATGGGATTCTGGGAACACAATGTATATGTTGGGAAAATTTTAAATGAAATCCAAAATATTAAAACATGTCTTTTCACTTTCATATCTTTGCACCAAGGATAAACACAGAATTTCTCTTTGCTATCTTTTTCAGCATAGTATAATATGTATGTTTTCCATCTAGGCTGGAGATACTTCAAATAATGCCAGGGAACCCATTTGTTTACTTTTCTTTTGTAGTGAATTTTAATAATACATTGTAGGATGAGTGATTTGTTATAAAAAAATCTGTCAAAGATATTTATTTCTCTCTATTTCTGATGTTACACTATTATCTGTATACATTTATATCTTCTGCCTTCACTTGCTTTCACCATGAAGACATTGGAGCAACCTGTTAAAATTAGAGATAATACTGGCCACATGCAAAATATTAATATAAATTACTTTACATCAACGATTACATTAAATTAAGAATAATTTCTGTGTAACTGGAAACCTTTCACCTATTTGTTCTCATGTATAGCTATTTGCAAACATGTTCTAAAAAGCATTATTTAATGTCCAAGTTATATGACATGCTAACTGTATTCTAATATTGATTCAAGGAATGCTTCTTTAAAATCAAATAGATGAAAAATAAGTTTTGATTTGAAAAATAAATCTAGACTAACTGAATCTAATGTGGAATATTTTTCTGGTAACTGTTAATAACAGAAGTGTTACTTATTTTATTAATTGCAGTATAGTAAATCTAATATAGTTAACTTATTTATAGCTTTCTTTCTCTGGTAATGAGTATGTTGAAGATAAAGATATCATGTGTAGCTATAGTCACATTAAAAATCAGTTATAATTATTTATCATTTTGCGTGTCTATCTATAAGCATATGAGTATACTATATCATATGTATGGCAGTCACAGAACACCCTTCAGGAAGCAACTTGTAGGAATTCTACCTTGTAGGTTCAGGGGATTGAACTCAGGTTTTTAGGGTAGCAGTGATCAGTTTTACTTGATGAATTATCTTGTTTTCCTAGATGACATATTTTAACAGCAATGGTAATGTATAGCTTTAATTCCTTGTATTTAAAGTGTTTATGTTTACATAGCTATTAGTAAGATAATTGGCAGGTGATATTTTGTTACATTGAAGTATTTAATATTTATTGTTATAAGATTAATTCTACTTAGGAATTCTGAACTAACAGTTCAGAAGGTTCTTAGAATTTGAAAATGGAAAAACTTTGAAAACTATATTGCTGAGAAACAATCTTTAAATTTTCCATGATGAAGTATAAAATAAAGTATCATATGGCTTGAAAACCCAGGTTGCAGTTATAATTACTGTGAAGTTTCAGAATCTTTGTACTGAAATACTCACCTTTGCTATCATGCTGCAGGCCATAACACGAGAAAAAGCCGAGAAGCAGAGAAAACTGCAAGATGCCAGCAGATCAGCTCAGGCCCTGGTGGAACAGATGGCAAATGGTAATTACATGAAGTTGATTTAAATAATCTTCTTAGGGATTTGAAAAGCCCATAGGTTCATATTTATCAGCTGAATTATAGCAGAAAAGCGCTTCCTAGATACAAGTTTAAATTAACAGGAGTTTGTATTTTTATTATTATTTTTCTTTCATGCCAAACAAATTATTGGGGGAAATTCAGCTTGAGTTGATTGGTCAAAACTGAGATAGTAGAATATTTTATAAGTCAAATGGAAAGAGATAAATTTTCATCAAATTCTGGTAAAATTTATTTAAGTAAATGTAAAAAAGCAGAGCTTTTGTGAAGTAATTACTCATGGAAACAATTGAATAATACTAAGTAAAGGCAATAATAATTTTCTTTATATATATATATTAGTTTGTTCATGTTACATCTCAATTGTTATGTCATCCCTTGTATCCTCCCATTTCTCCCTCCCTCCTGCTTTCCTCCTACTCTACTTCCCTATGACTGTGATTGAGGGGGACTTCCTCCCCCTGTATATACTCATTGGGTATCAAGTCTCTTCTTGGTAGTCTGCTATCCTTCCTCTGAGTGCCATCAGGCTTCCCCATCCAGAGGACTTGCTCAAATATGGAGCACCAGAGTTCGTGTGAATTTCAGTCCCCACTCTACACTCAACTGTGGAGAATGTCCAGTCCATTGGCTAGATCTGGGTAGGGGTTAGAAGTTTACTGCACATATTGTCCTCAGCTGGTGCCTTACTTTGAGAAGGACCCCTGGGCCCAGATCCACCAATCATAATGTCCTTCTTATAGGTTTCTAGGACCCCCTGGATCCTTCTATTTCCCCATTCTCCCATGTTTCTCTCACCTAGAGTCCTAATAGAATGTCCTCCCTCTGTCCTACTTTCCTGGTAAGTGAAGACTTTCATGGGACATGCCCCTTTGGCTAGTGTCCAGTTTTAACAGAGTATATGCCATTTGACTCTTCTGCTTCTGGGTTAACTCACTCATTATGATCATGTCTAGTTCAATCCATTTGTCCACAAATTTCAGAAATGCCTTGTTTTTAATAGCTGAGTAGTATTCCATAGTGCAAATGTACCACAGTTTCTTTATTCATTCTTCTACTGAGAGACACTTAGGCTGTTTCCATGTTCTGGCTATTAGGAATAAGGCTGCTATAAACATGGTTGAGCATACAACCTTATGTGCTGGAGCATCTTATGAGTATATTCCAATGAGTGGAATAGCTGGCTCTTGAGGAAGCCCTGTAACAAGAATAAATTAATAAAAAAAATATGTGTAGAAGCCAGAAAAAAAAACAGATAGATTTTCAAAGTGGTTGTACTAGTTTGCACTCCTACCAGCAATGAAGGAATGTTACTTTCTCCACATCTTCACCACCACGTGCCGTTGCTTGAATTTTTTATCTTAGCCATTCTGATGGGTGTAAAATGGAACCACAGAGTCATTTTGATTTGAATTTCTCTGATGACTAAAGATGTTGAGCATTTCTTTAAGTGTTTCTCAGCCATTCGATATTTCTCTGTTGAGAATTCCCTGTGTAGTTCTGAGCCCCATTTCTCTATTGGGTTATTTTGTTTGCTGGTGTTTAATTTCTTAAGTTCTTTATATATTTTGGATATTAGGCCTTTGTCAGATGTAGGGTTGGTGAAGATCTTTTCCCAGTCTGTAGGCTGCCACTTTGTTCTATACATAGTGTCTTCTGCCTTACAGAAGCTTCTCAGCCTCATGGGGTCCCATTTATTTATTTTTGACTGTAAGGCCTGGGCTGTTAGCATTCTGTTCAGGAAGTTGTCTCCTGTGTCAATGTTTTCCAGGCTCTTCCCCACTTTTTCTTCTAACCGATTTAGTGTCTCTGGTTTTATGTTGAGGTCTTTGATCCATTTGTACTTGAGGACATGGAGACAAATATGGGTCTAATTTTATTTTTTTACATGTAGACATCCAGTTAGACCAGCACCATTTGATGAAGATGCTATCATTTTTCCATTGAATATCTTTGGATTCTTTGTCAAAAATCAAGTGACCATGTGTGTGTGTGTTCATTTCTGGGCCTTCTATTCAATTGCACTGATCAACCAGCCTATTGCTATTCGAGTAGCATGTTGTTTTCATTACTGTTGATTTATAGTACAGCTTGAAATCAGGTGTGAAATCAGGTACAAGATTATTTTAGCTATTCTTGGTTTTTTGTTTTTCCATATAAAGTTGAGAATTGAACTTTCAATGTCTTTTTAAAAACTGTGTAGGTATTTTAATAGGGATTTCATTGAATCTGTAAACTGCTTTTGGAAAGATGGCCTTTTTTACCATGTTATTTCTCCCTATCCACAAACAAGGGAGATCATTCCATCTTCTCATGCCACCTACAATCTCTTTCTTCATAGTTTTGAAATTATTTCAAACAAGTCCTTCACTTGTTTGTTTAGAGTAACTCCTCAATATTTTATATTGCTTGTGGCTAAAGTGAAGGGTGTAATTTTCCTAATTTGTTCCTCTGCATGACTGTCATTTGTATATAGGAAGGCTACTGACTTTTGGAGTTAATTTTGTGTCTAGCCAATTTGCTGAAGGTGTTTATCAGCTATAGGAATTCTCTGGTGGAATTTGGGGGGTCACTTATGTATACTATCATATCATCTGCAAATAGGGATTATTTGATTTCCTACTTTCCCATTTGATCCGCTTGATCTCCTTTTGTTGTCTTATTCCTCTGGCTAGAATTTCCAGTACTATATTGAAGAGATATGGAGAGAGTGGGCAGCCTTGCCTTGTTCCCAATTTTAGAGGAATTTCCTTGAGTATCTCTCAGTGTAATTTGATTTTGGCTATTGGCTTGCTGTATATAGCCTTTATTAAGTTGGGGTACGTGCCTTGTATACCTGATCTCTCCAAAATTTTAAACATGAATGAGTGTTGGATTTTATCAAATGCTTTCTCTGCATCCAAGGAGATGATCATGTGTTTTTTTTTTTTTTTTTTTTACTTTCAGTTTGTTTATATGGTGGATTACTTTGATGGATTTCCATATATTAAACCATCCCTGCATGCCTGGAATGAAGCCTACATGGTCATGGTGAATGATATCTTTTATGTGTTCTTGTATTCATTTTGCGAATATTTTATTGAGTATTTTTGCATCAATATTCATAAGAGAAATTGGTCTGAAATTCTTTTTCTTTGTTGAGTCTTTGTGAGGTTTAGGTATTAATGTAACTATGGCTTCATAGAATGAATTTGGTAATGTTCCATCCATTTCTATCTTTTGGAGTAGCTTGAAGAGTATCGATATTAGCTCATCCTTCAAAGTCTGGTAGAATTCTGCACTGAAACCATCTGGCCCTGGGCTTTTTTTGGTTGGGAGACTATCAATGATTGTTTCTATATCTATAGGGGAAATGGGACTATTAGCTTGTTTATCTGTTCTTCACTCAATTTTGGCGAGTGAAATTGATCAAGAAAATCATCCATTTCCCTTACATTTTCAAATTTTGTGGCATATATTCCTTCTAAGTAGGATCTTATTATTCTTTGTATTTCTTCAGTGTCTGCTGTTATGTCTCCCTTTTCATTTCTGATTTTGTTGATTTGGATACTGTCTCTCTGCTTTTTGGTTAGTATGGCTAACAATTTGTCCATCTTGTTGATTTTCTCAAAGAAGCAGCTCTTGGTTTTTTGATTCTTTGGACTGCTCTCTTTGTTTCTAATTTATTAATTTCAGCCCTGAGTTTGGTTATTTCCAGATGTCTACTCCTCTTTGGTGTTTCTGCTTCTTTTTTCCTAGCGCTTCCAGCTGTGTCATTAAGTTGCTTATGTGAGATGTTTCCAATTTCTTTGTAATGACACTTAGTGCTATGTATTTTCCTCTTAGCACTGCTTTCAATGTATCCCACAAATTTGGGTATGTTGTTCCTTCATTTTCATTGAATTTCAGGAAGTCCTTAATTTCTTTTGTTATTTCTTCCCTGACCCATGTGTCATTAAGCAGAGAGTTGTTTAGTTTCCATATATGTGTAGACTTTTTGTTATTTCTGTTGTTGTTGAAGTACAACCTGAGACCATGGTGATCTGATATGATACAAGATATTATTTTTATCCTCTTGTATCTGTTAATGCTTGCTTTGTGACCTACGATGTGATCAATTTTGGAGAAGGTTCCATGAGGTGTAGAAAAGAAGGTATATTCATTTTCGTTAGGGTGAAAATTATGTAGATATCTGTTAGATCCATTTGATTCATGGCACTGGTTAATGATGTTATTTCTTAGCTTAGTTTCTGTTTCAATGACCTATCCTTCAGTGAGAGTAGGGTGTTGAAGTTGCCCACTATTATTGTGTGGTGATGGATGTGTGGTTTAAACTTCATCAATAGATCTTTTACAAATGCGGGTACCCTTGTATTGGGATCATAGATGTTCAGAATTGTGATGTCATCTTGGTTGACTTTACCTTTGATGAGTATGAAGTGTCCATCCTCATCCCTTTTGATTAATTTTTGTTGAAAGTCTATTTTGTTAGATATTAAAATAGCTGCACCAGCTTTCTCCTCGTGACCATTTGCTTAGAATATTTTTCCAGCCTTTTACCCTGAGGTAATGTCTATCTTTATGGGTGAGATGTGTTTCTTGAATGAAGAAGAATGTTGGATCTTGTTTATTCCATTCATCCATTCATTTAGTTAGTCTGTGTCTTTTTATTGGAGAATGGAGACCATTGATGTTTAGAGATATTAATGACCTGTAATTGTTAAGTCCATTTATTTTGATGTTGGTTACAGTTTATATGGTTATGTTTTTACGATGGTTTAGTTATCTATTAAATGTGTAGTTCTGGTTGTAACTTGTCCCTTTTGGGTGGACATTTCCTTCTAGTAACTTCTGTAAGTCCAGATTTGTGGATAGATACTGCTTGAATTTTTTTGTCATGGAATATTTTGTTTTCTCTTTCAATGGTTATTGATAGTTTCACTGGATAAAGTAGTCTATGGCATCTTAGGGTTTGCAGGACCTCTGTCAAGGCCCTTCTGGCTTTTATGGTCTCTGCTGAGAAGTCGGGTGTAATTCTGATAGGTTTGCCATTAAATGTTATTTGGCCCTTTTCCCTTGTAGCTTTTAATATTTTTTCTTTGTTCTATATATTTCTGTTTTGATTATTATGTGACAGGATGTTTTTCTTTTCTGGTCTATTCTATTTGGTATTCTGTAGCCCTCTTGTATATTTAGAGGCATCTCTTTCTTAGATTGGGGATGTTTTTTTCTATGATTTTGTTGAGAATAGTTTCTGGGCCTTGGAGTCTAGCATCTTCTCTTTCCTCAATGCCTATTATCCTCAGATTTCTTCTTTTCATGGTATCCTTGATTTCTTGGATGTTTTGTGTCAGGATTTTTTCAGATTTAGCATTTTCTTTAATGGTTCCTTCAAGATCTATGATTGTATCTTCTACACCTGAGATTCATTGCTCCATCTCTTGGATTCTGATTTGCTTGCCTTCCTGTCTGAGCTCTCATGTTCCCGATTTTCTTCTTTGTGTTTATCATTGTATCCATTTTCATCTTCAGATCTTGAACTGTTTTATTGATTTCTTTCATCTGACTGTATATTCCTGAATTTCTCCCATTGCCTCCCTATAGGCCTTCAGAGCTTGAACTGTTTTATTGATTTCCTTCATCTGGTTGTTTGTGTTTTCCTGAATTTTTTCCACTGCCTTTCTACAGGCCTCTTTTATGTCTTCCGCCTGTTTGGCTGCATCTTCCTTCATCTGATTACAAATTTTATTTGTTTCCTCCATTATCATCCTTTTTACTAAGGATTTGAGGTCATTTTCTTGTATATCCGTTGTATTTGAGTTTTCTGGGTTGCTTTCTTTGGGATAGCTGGCATCTGGAGATGCCATATTGTTTTGGGTTTTTTGTGTATGATTTTATGCTGTCTTTAGTCATCTTGCCCTCTCTGTTTTTGGGTGGTAGCTTCTGTAGTTTGGTAGAGGGAGTCTGCGTATAGATTCACCCATTTCCTCATGATTTCCCTAGACCGGAAACTCTGATGCTTCACTGCTCTAGATGGCAGAAGGCCAGCCCAGTAGTTTGGGTCTCTCACAGCCAGTGATCCCCAGCTCCCCTGTACTGTGGGTCCAGGAATTGTCCTGGGTCTCAGAATGCTCACTGCCTCAGGCCAAAGTGTCCACAGTTTTCTGGGTCCCCTCTCGTGGCACTGGAGGGCTCTAGAGACGAACACAGGTGGGGTGGAGGGGGTCTGATGGCCACTCTCCACCCTGCCTCCCCAAGATTTCTTTAGTCCTGGAGCTCTGATGCTCCACTTGTCTGTGGTTCCCGGACGCAGACCGCTCACAGAGTCCAGGTTAGTGTCACAGGGCCCAAACCATACACACACTGAGTCCAGTTAGCATCTATGGATCCAACCTGATTGTTGAGTCCAGTTCATGTCTCTGGACTTACATGGGTCTTGGGGCCTAACCCATGCACTTAGTCCAGTTAGTGCTGTGTCCAACCAGGGTCTTGGGCCCAAAATGTATGCTGACCTCAGTCAGGGTATCAGAGCCCAAAGCAAGTCCAGTTTGTGTCTCAGGGCCCAAACTGCTACCAAGCTCAATCTTAGCTAGAGTTTCAGGGCCCATACCAGACATAGAATCCAGTTTGGGTCTCAGGGCCTGAACTAGGTGCTGTGTTGAGCTAGGGTCACAGGGCTCAAATCTTGCACTAAATCCCCTCTCTCACAGCAATTCCCGCTAGTCACCACACCAATCACCTCTGTCAGATGCTTCCCAGCTGCCAACCTCAGCTGCAGTTGCTGCAACTATGGTGCTGCATCTATGCTCCTCTCGTGTTCAAGGGTACATGGGTTTTCTGTATTTTGTTCCTTTTGAACTGTGGAGTACTCCTACTGTAGTGGGATGGGGAACTTGGTGTTCCTGGTTAAGAATTTCATGCAGTTCCCTGAGTCATTTACTGCAGCTTCTAAACTCTTTCCACGCTGCTTGCCTCCATCTTGGAGTCCCAGCAATAATAATTTTTAAAAATTAATTTTAACAATATATTTAAGAATTACCGAAAATTTGGAGGAAGCTTTCAGCCTAATAATACTAGTATTTATCTTGTTTTATATGGTGCCTTGTCTTATAAAAAGATGTGTCCTTGGAATTAAAACTTACTTTTCACTTGTTTTTACAAGTGAGGCACAACCATAAGGTTAGCATCATATTCTTATTCTATTTGTTTATAAATGTATTTATTTATTCACTTTAGATTCTGAATGTAGCCCCCTCCCTCCTCTTCTTCCAGTCCCATCCTTCTACCATCTTCCCTCCTTCCCCCTCCCCTTCTCAGAACAGGGGATCACCTCCTGTTTAAACTCACCATAGCACATGAAGTCCACTGGCTGCCTCCTCTTATACTGACGTCAGAAAACACAACCCAGCTAAAGAAAACTGATCTAAAAGCAGGTGACAGAGTCCATGTCAGAGATAGCAACTGCTCTATATACTAGGGTCCCACATGAAGTTGACTCCTTACACATAAGTAACTGATGGTGAGCTTGGTCTTTCTATTTTAAAAATTACAATTATTCCTTGCAAAATAGTATTAGAAAATCCTTGTGTAGAATACTATAAATTCATTGAGTAAACTTTATTTCCCAAATTGTGTGTTCTAAACTTGTATCTGTTTCTAATAAAAGTAAACATAAAAATCACAAACAATGCAACTTCACAAGTTTTTTTTATGGCTTTTTTGGTACTCCAGCAATCATTATGATAAACAAATAAAACATATTTTTTGTATATATCAGCATTTTCAGAAACTGCCTATATTCTGTACCATATATTTTATATATGAATTAATTTTACTTTTAATTGCTATGTTGGCACTAATAAATTCAATTATCTTCATAAGAAATCAATTCATTTTCTTCTTTTTAATGAGCCTCATAACTGTGTTTCATTAAATGTAAAAACAAGAAAACATGTCAATTGAGAATTGAATAAATCAATTAATATACAGAAGATGGAAATATTCATAGAATATTGGTGACTACATTTTTGGTAGCTACATTTTTAATTAATTTATTTATTAATTCATTCATATAACATCTCAATTGTTATCCCATCCCTTCTTTCCTCTTATTCCTCCCTCCTTTCTTCCCTCCCTCCCACTTTTACCCTATTCACCTCCCCTATGACTGTGACTGAGGGGGACCTCCTCCCACTGTATATGATCATAGGGTGTAAGGTCTCTTCTTGGTAGCCTGCTATCCTTCTTCTGAGTGCCACCAGGCCTCCCTATCAAGGGGATGTGGTCTAATATGGGGCACTAGAGTTCATGTGAAAGTCAGTCCCCACACTTCACTCATTGGTAGAAAATGTCCTGTTCCTTCGCTAGATCTGGGTAGGGGTTCCACGTTTATTGCATGTATTGTCCTTGTTGGTACCATAGTTTGAGGGTGAATTGGGACCTGTGACCCACCCCCTGACCCACGCAAGCCCACAGAAAGCCTAGGCACCAGTCAGGCACACAGTCTGCAGTGGGTACATTCCCATTCTCTGTGCGCCCTGAGAATGAAACGCAGTGGCCTTGCTTGATGGCCAAACTCAGTTTTGGGACTGAGTCTGCAGCAAGGGTGCCTTGATCCCTCTGGACTAGGGAAAGCTATGAGGATGTATTTGAACCTGTGAACCACCCCCTGGCCCACGCAAGCCCACAGAAGGCCTAGGTGCCATTCAGGCACCCAGTCAGCGGTGGGTACAGTCCCCAGCTTCTGCGAGCTCTGAGAAGGAAACACAACAGAGAACAATCCAGCACACAGAGCCTGGTCTGGACCCCGCCTACAAGTTGCAAGCTGTTGAAATCAGGGATACACAGCCACAGCGGTGTGATCTGAGACCAGAGATACTGCCAGGAGTCAAAGACTGCAACATCCCTTTGACCAGGGCTGGGCAGAAACTGAACATTTAGCCCCAGAAGACTACCCTGGCACAACTGGTCACAACTGTCCCAGCCTAGCCAGGTTCCACAGCCTAGCTGGGATTCACACACTCTTGTGAGTGGCTGGGCAGGTTGGAGGAGATAGAGCAAATATCTAGCCAACAAACAACAATCAAGAGGCAGTAGTTGCTCTATCCTAGGCAGGCAGAACATAGGCTTCACTATCTGGTTGGAACAGGCGGGAATCTAAACAATTTCTAGATGCCAACAGGGGTTCAGGCAGTCTAGGGTGACCTGAGCCTAGGACCCAAAGCCCCAGGGCCCCAAGGCAGGATATTCAAAGCTCAGCCAAACACAAGAAAACCGATTCTACATACTCTACCTCAAACTGATACTTGAGCTGCAGAACACCAGCACCTACCTTGGCTGACCCAGTGGGGAACCCAGGGTGTGAAGTAAAGTCTTTAGGATCCAAAACCAGGGAATAGTTTCCTGACCACCACAGGTGAAGGACCTCAACCTAAAAGTACTCACTAACAAACTGCTCTCAATGACCAGTGAGGGACCCCAGAAGATACCCCCCAACATCAGACACATCAAGATGACTAAAGACCAGCATAGAAACATGAACAAAACCCAAAACAATATGGTAGCTACATTTTGTTTGGTGATTTTGAATGATGGTTTTAATAGGCTATCCAGTCACGTATAATTACATAATCCAAACTAGTTCTAAAATTATTACATGAAATTTCCCTAGAACTACATTATCATCTTTGTATTTAAATATTTCTGATGTAAAATCTATACTTTCAATTTCAAATGGTTTATTTTATAATAAAATATCAAGCAAACCTCAGATCATCTTTTTTTCAGATCATCTTGTATACACATGGATTGTATTATTTTAAAAGCTTTTTATATTACAAATGAATAGCAATATTTTTAGTTTTTATTAAGTGAAACTGAGTAGAGAGATGAAATGTTAATGATAAGTATGAAAATCATTTTTATAGGTTTTCATCATTAGAATTTCTGGAGTAATACAGAAAATATCAGCATGTAGCATACCCCTAACAAAAACTAATTACCTGGTAAATTCTATTTAAGAGAGAACATTTAATAGTATTTGAGAAATAGTATTGATTATTTTGTTTGGAAAATATTGCCTTTGAAGGAAAATAGTACGTGGAATAGATCAACAGGGTAGGGAGTATATTTTTTTTAATTTTCTTGTTTACATTAATAAAAATTTATGTTCCTAATTTGTCTGTTGGTGATGATGACCTTAGGGTTATTTTGATTAGGATTAAGCCAGTTAGGGACACAATGAAGATAAGCATTTAATATAGCCATTATTCTATTGTTCTATTAATGAAAACTATTTACATAGTTACTAAAAAATTATTCACATATTTTGATGTATTTACTCACTTTTATTTTTTAAAAGTAAACTACATAATACTTATTTTCTCAAGTTTGCAAATTATGAGATAAGTTAGAAATGCAGTAACTACCTAAGTACCTGTCCAAATGTAACTTAGAAGGATTCATCTTCAAATTTCTTATCTGCTTCTTTAGTAATGAGCCAAGGGGATATGGTTCCTAAAACTGAAAATGAAATTAATATTTGTGTAAGTCATAATTTCCAATACTTCCTTTAGTGACACACTTAAAAAGTCAAAATGCATCTTTCTCATATGTGACTTGTATAATCCTCTCTTTTTATTTATAGAAAGGAAAATAAGAGCTGAATCATTAAAACTTATTTAGTATAAATGGATAGACTTTTTCCTACAAATGTTGTCTTCAAGGTGAAGTCAAATCACTGCTGGTGATTTTTTTATGATTATACCAGAGTGTAAATTATCATCTATGATAAAAATTAAAATAATAGTTAAACAAGACACATGATGTTCACTACAAAATAATGTTTCAGGAAACTTACATGGAATTTTGATATTTTCAATATCTATCCTGTCTCAACTCTAATAGCTTATCTTCTTTATCTTGATCTAAAATGATCTTGTCCCCTAACCAACTAAACTTGGTTGTAAAACTATACTATCTTGTCTTCAATGCCCCTCAGAGACTTGAGAAGGAATATAACTTAAATTCCTTACTTAACCAGCAGTGCAGGTTGGCAACTTCCAAAATGTACAAATTGACTTAAGACGGTTTACTTCCTGACCAGTCACCCAATACACTTTATAATGTTGGAGCCTCATCTTCAGCTTTCTGACCTAATCTCTGCCAGACTTGTTTGCAGGGTAGGAACTATTGAGGACTTACTTACCCTGACTTGGCAAAGTGTGGGCATCAATTCTGCCCACATCAAAGTTGCCCATTTTTAGGCAGATTCTGTTTGTGGCAGGTACGAGGACATTTTGCCCAGTGGCTGGTTTGCCACCTTTGAAGCCATGTCTATAAGGAGGCTCTTTGATGTTCATCATCTTCTTTGAGGTTGGATGGGTGTTGTCAGGAGTTAACTTGTCTTTAGAATTGTAAGAAAAACTTTAAATGCCATATTCTGCAACACTGGATTCTTAAGGTATTATTTTGGAAAGTTCTTTAACTACTTATTCAAAACAATTATTTCAGTGTTTCCATACAATGATAGAATTTTAATAAAATCTTAAACCAAAATCTCATGCATATTTTTATTTCTAATATTATATAGTTAGTTTTTATCTATTTAGTGTTAAAAATCATTCTTGATTGCTTTTTAAATCATACACATATGACTCTGTGTGTGTGTTTAATACATAAAAAAGCCAGATTCGTCCAGATAATTCTTAAATAAGACCAAATACTTAAAAACATATAAGGTAAGATTAAAGACAGTTGTGTCAAAACATTCATGGATAATTTAGGTACAATTTTTAAACTATAAAATATTTCTTCTCAAATTTGCAGAGGAGTTGCTATAATGGTGTATTAGCATAATGGTATTTTCTAAATTAAATGGTGCTTCTATTTCAGTTTCTAAATTTAATTTCCTTGTTTTAATTAGAAGTCTAAAGACAACCACATTAAGGGAATTACTACTAAAAGTAGTAATTATTTGTATATTATACAAAAGAATATCTCATAATTTTTATGCAGTGAATATTAGATTATAGTGTTTAAGGTAATAGTTAATAATAACTATTCCCAGAACTGTAATTAAACTGAATGGAATGATAGGTCTTAGACAAGGGCTCTTTTCTCATATGTTATTCAAGTCTCAAAGACTTTTTACATTTAGCTTTATAGCTTAAATATTTTCATATACATGACCTTATTTGCATGTACACAGAACACATTGTCAGATGCGCAAGTTTGTAGCAACTGCAATTTTTATGACTCATCTTCTTGATAAACTCCCATGTCACTTGTGATTAATAATCTACCTCACTGTCCTGAAAAACTAGCTTCCTACAAAAATATACATTTCCTCTTTTCTTGTTCCTTCTTTACTTCTAGACAATTTCATTTACATTTTCTCGTTTGTCTCCATAACACTAAGGCTAATGCTCTACATGGAATTCGCATCCTGTAAATTGACAAATGCATTTTCATGGATTAACTTTACACTTTAAGAGGAGAGCTTCTTTGCTGGTGTATATATTTATGTGTTTGAACGGAGAAGATTTTAAGAGCTATTGTTCTCAAGGGCAATTGCTGGCAGAAACAAAAATGCATAAAATTATATTTTCTCCTACATTTTATTATTAGAGTCAGAAAAAAATAAATGGACCTTGTTGGAACCTTTTGTACAATTTGTTTACTTACTAGAAGAAGTAAGTAGTATATATTTTGAAAAGGTAATTTTTTTACAAAAGTTTCTTAGTAGTGGTGAAAAAGTCACCATGGCCTCAGAAGCCTCCAAAGTTTTTAGCATAAATACTGTGTTTAGCATAAATACTGGATATATTGATATTGCATGTTATATTACTCTATTGGATGCTAAATATGCTGGTAATGACCCTTAGTTAAAGCACAACAAAATAGAAAGTTATTAGGAAGTTTACGTTTGCCTCTAGATATCCTTGTAATGAAAAAACCAACATTGAAAACATTTTCCCATTATTTTGCCCAGGCTTCCTAGTAAATGATGAATATACTTGATAAAGAATACTTCACTTTAGGTGTCAATTCTGAAATGCTTGCATGGAAGGTGGTGCATAATTATAATTATTCTAACAGTGTGTTATGCACTGCACACAAGTAATAAAATTAATGGATGCACTTCATGTAATGATCCATTTCCTCTGGGTGCAATCTATTTATTCATAGACTATTTCAGGGGTTGTTTAGAATATGAAATGTGAATGGATTATGATCCATTATCCCTGAGAATCTAATGTGCTGCTCCAAAATGGTTTTCATAAGTACTGTTCATAATGCCTGGTGAGTCAGTGTTTGTTTTTTTAAATAGCTAACAAAAAATTAGAAAAGCAGATGCTCAGCTGATTGATACTTAAACTTTGCAAATATTACAATTCTAGGCTATCATAAAACTTAATTTTTTTCAGTTGAGCAAAGGAAAACAATTGCACACTCACAAAATAATGCAGTAAAAATAAATCTCATAGACAAATACTCTCTGGCCAAATAAACACTATTTTCCAGACATGTATTAAGGTATCTACTAGCATCACCAGAAAAGGGAAAAATATACAGTCAATTAATTTGAAAAGTTTAATGGCATCTCTACCACTGTTTAGTATCCTCTGTCTAAGCATTTTCAAACCCACCCAAGACAAGCTGCTATGTGATTATATCTGTAAGGTTATTTTACTCCTCTATCTATTGCTCTCTTAATGTTTGTCATCATGAGAAGCACACTATTGATTTATTTGGTGTTGGGTGAGTTCACACATAGAGTATTTTTATTATACACTTAGAACTATACAGAAAGTGCCAGTAACAACATATTTTCTAGAGGATTTTATACTTTAGAAGGATAAATTATACTAAAGTTGAACAGCAAGCATATTCACTTATAAAATATTTACATACAAATTATCTACAAAGCTGTGATTCTCTGTGGTCAATATCTTTGTCAGAAATTTTAATTCTAAATTTTGAATGTTATTGTCCTTAAATTGAATTTTAAATCACTATAAATATATGGTGGTGTAATATAATATCCTAAGCCAAAATCTTATTAACACATCACTTGTCATTAGTAAAACTTTTACAACACATTAAAATGTTTCTATATATAGTATTTTATATAAAATTAATTTATCATTTAGCAATCATATTTCACAAATATACTATTTAATTCATTAAAAACTCTTTATTTTGTAAGCATAAGAACTGATGTTTCTTTGTTTCCTAAATGTTTATACCATAGTTCCTATATAAGCACTACTTATATTTATTAGTTGTTTAAGAATTCTAAGTTATTGAAATATTCATATATGTAAAACTCAACTCAGCAAAATTATCTTATATTCTCCTATCATAAATGAGAAATATGATAACTAATAATATTACTTAACCAAATTCACTTATGTATTAAAGTACATCAAGTATGAACACAAGTATATCTAAATTCAATTGTGTGTGTGTGTTTACATTTCTTTCCACATCACCACTTATCCTTACTTGGTAGTTACTATAATTGAACTGTATATAATCAGTTATAAAACCCACTATAAAACTAAATATTGTAGAATACAATGTTATAGTTTTGTAAAATGTTTGCTTTTCACTTTGTTTTAATTCCTCTTAGAGAAGTATTTAGATTCGTCTTCTTTGCTCCACAGCATAAAGTTTTGTGCCATGACCAAGATAACTCATAAAAATATATCCCTTAGATTTTAG
Source organism: Acomys minous (assembly GCF_964271855.1). NCBI lineage: Eukaryota > Metazoa > Chordata > Mammalia > Rodentia > Muridae > Acomys > Acomys minous. The sequence goes on along the minus strand of NC_140488.1, from coordinate 89,385,592 downwards.
TAGATACCACAAAAGCTTTAATGCTCCTATGTGGTTTGCTTTATCATTTCTTCAAATTAAGACATATCAGCCATAATAATTTGTGGTTTGCAGTTTCTAAGAGTTTTTATAATGTTGATCTTTCTCGGGAGCAGAGAGCCATTTGAATCTTTCTACTTTGCCTCCTCAGTCACTAAAATGTAAGAGAACCATGTGTAGTGCACCAGAGTACCTTTAACTTATTCTAGCATAGCTCATTTGCCTACCTAATACCTAGTTTGTATAGATTTTTCACTAATCATGCACTTCCTTCTTTTAAGTACGTATCAATATTCAATATTTGGTGACAATTTTTCTGTGATACCTGAGATGTTACATAACATAATTTAAAGTTTTCTCCTTTGCATTTTAAAATTATACCTTTTAATTTATTAAAGTAATTTAGATATTTCTTTAAGTTACATTTTCACAAAGTGAGTAATTATGCCATTGTAAATTTACATTCAAAATTTTAGATGCACCAAGATAGGAAAGATGTTTTCTTCAAGGCTCTCAAACATAAATAGCCAAAACACTAAGAATGTAACATTTATATAATTCTTGATTTTGTTAGGGTTATTCTTGCTATAGGTAGTTTATTGTATATGTGTAATAATATAAATGTATATGAAAATGAGAAAATTTTAATTAATAAAGAAGAAAATTTTTATTCTTGTCTCTGATATTTTATAACAAGTAAGCTTGTTCTTACTACAATATACAGTGGCAACACGCAAATATATGTTGCTATAATTCTCAATCACAAAACTAATAATCATATATAGCACATTGATAACATTGTACCTTTATATGTCTCAATGTGATTGACAGTCTCATCAACTATTCAGGGAATTAGAAGAAAATTAAGTCATAGTAAACCATCCAAAACTTTCTTGTATGGCCAGGTATAGGGCCTCATATATCTATTACATTTTATATTTCCTTCCAATTATTTCTATTTAAAATGTATGGGCCAAAAAGGTAAAGGATATTTTCCAGTGGTATTTAGAAATGCTGTTTTTCTGATGTTATATTTTGAAATTCCTAAGTTTCAAAGGAATTGTCTTGCTTGGCAGAATGGCATAATTTTAACAAATCATAAATTATAGCCTGTCAGAGAAAAAGGATAAAATGGAGTATTGTGGAAGTTAGACCCACCATAGGTTTTATGTTATATATACATATACAAATTCTTATTCTAATTTAAGTACATATACACAAAACCTTAGTCTCTTACATGACCTTCTTTTAAATCAATTTGTTCCTTAGATATTTGAAAGTCGTGAGCTTTTGTTCTTTGGTATTGCTGTGCATCAGTGCTAGAACATGAAATATCTAACTAATTGTGTTCCAAAATAATTATGAGTAACAACTAATTATTTAAAAAGTAATAGTATATTTAATCTTTGCATGCTACAATTTAATAAGGTGTGTCTATGAAAATCTTATTTTTGTGAACCAAATTTAAAATGTCTTGAGTATTTTAGCCAGTGACATATTATGATGTTGCTACACTCCCTGCTCTGTAAGGGAGCATGCACAAGGACTGATTTGGTCATATATCACATTGTCAGATAATTAAGATATCATCTAAGAAAAGATAAATGTATTCCCTAACATAAAGTGGTTATTAGAGAGAATTGAATGTGTCGTTGTGCTTCCATTTGAAAGTTGGAGGTAAGCGTTAACATCTGTAAATGAAAATCTTTTCAAATAACTATTATTTTCCAACTTCTTTATTTACATCATGAATCAGGGAATAATCTGATATTTTGAGGAAATTATAACATAAAAAGGAACAATTAAATTTAGATATGTTTTCTTTTTTAAAAAAACATACAAACAATATGTAAAGTAATTCTAGACCTGTTTTGAAATGAAACTATAATGTGGATTCATAATGTTATTTTTAACAATATACATTTTATTTAATATTTATTTGCAAATATCTACAATATAATTTATCCATTAGCAATCTTTATTAAAACATTAGTAAGTTTTTCCTTTCTGTGAATACTTTATACTATTCTGTATATCTCTTTATTTCTTATTTCATGACCCTTTGTTCTTTGATAAGAGTCAATTCTAGTGATTTCCAGTTTCTAATTAGATATCACTTTGAATCTTGGTCAGTTATTAAGTGAGTTTGTTTGAAATTACTATATGTTGAACCTTTTTATAATAGAAACACATTGGTTTCTAGAGAATATCTTCTAGTCTGTGGCCTCATGGGATATATGTTTTGTTTTGTTTTTCTAGAGGGTGTTAATGCTGACAGTATTAGACAAGCTTCAGAACAACTGAACAGCCGGTGGACAGAATTCTGCCAATTGCTGAGTGAGAGAGTTACCTGGATAGAGTATCAAAACAACATCATCACATTTTATAATCAACTACAACAATTGGAGCAGATGACAACTACTGCTGAAAACTGGTTAAAAACCCAACCCATCACCCCATCAGAGGCAACAGCAATTAAAAGCCAGTTAAAAATTTGTAAGGTAAGATTATCCTCTTTCCATTTGGAGCATGATCAATGGTGCTTGGCAAATTGCAAGAGAGCCATAGCAAACTGCTTTTTAGTGAGAATTTCAACTTCCAATGATTGAATGGAGTACAGTAAAGGTCAAAATATAAATAAATAAAATAAGTCAAAATAAGTTCTATAGTGATACTGTAATTCTGGGATTAGTTTACATAATTTCCCCACGGTTAATTGATTTTGTCAGTTTGCGGAATGGTGAGATGTATAAGAATAGGCAGTGTTATGGAACTCTTTTCAGATATAAACCCTACTTTCATAATGAAAAATTCTAGGCAAAAAAATCTAGAAAGAGCTGAGCAATAAAGTCTTATGATGTATAATGGGATAAAAAAAACCTATAAAATTAATAGCACATATAAGACTGGACATTTTGAGTAACATTTCTTTGCAAACAGAAATTTTACTAATGACCTTGCTTTATAGATGAAGAAAGGACAAGTCAAACTAAGCTATTATGTCTTCAAAGCCAGAAAGAATCAGTGTACAAATTGTGAAAATACAGAAGAGAGTCAGAGTCCTATAGTAAAGGTGGCCTTAAGAGTGAGCCCAAGGCACCTGCATGCAAATGGAGTGAGAAAAATAAACAAGCAATATTATCATCTGCCATGCCTGAAGAATCTGGACAGGGCTCCCCACTGTCTAGACTTAATTAAGAGGCAAAGAATAAGGAGGTGTGATTTGCAAATTCTCCAGGGTCATGAGAAGTGAGTGATCAAGCAAGGAAGAATTACCAATAAAGGGTCCAAGTAAGAAAATAAAACAGCTTATCTTCAACTCATAAAAATTATGAACTAATAATAATGAAAAGAACTTGACCTTTTCCAATACTTAGTATAAGTTCATACTATTCATGGGAAACAAGAACTCAATTAGAGTCCAAATTCAAGAATTTTATAGACAACCCTTTAATGACAGTCTGAGATGTGTATATTTAGTCTGAAGTGAGATTAATTTTCATGCTTTGAACAAGAATGACTTAAATGAAGGCTGACTGGAGATGGACAGCTGACAGTGCTGATCAGGAAAAAACAATGTTATTGGGAAATTTAAAGATATCCTGAAAAAAACAAAAAAAGGATTTGATATTTTTCTCAAATTTCTGTAAACTTACTAGGAATTAAACTCAAAATATGTCCCTACACAAAGAATTTTCTACAAAAAGACCTTTGTGTTAGTGGGAAAACACACAAACTGTAGGTTTTCTATGTTTAGATATGTATCAAATTAGATAATATATTCCACAGCCTGTTTTCCATTTATTCAAGATACAGTTCATAAAATTACAGTGAAGACAAGTGTGAGAGTCCAGTCACTGGGAAAGGTAAAAGCAGGATAACTTTTTTCATTCAAGAAAAGCTCCGTGAGTTCCGTTATCAAACAACCAAAGAGTCACCTAAATGCTCCTCTTGAAATGCAGATATAGAAACAGACTCCTATGAAATATATAGGAAATTATATAAAATTATTTATAAAGTGATCAAGAATGATAGTACATGAGGTAGTATGCTGACAAAACAACTAGCACAGACTGTATCATTTCATCAATATGAATTTTTTTGTACTGTTCTCGTGGCTCTAAATTGCAAGATTAACTTTTGTCAGGATTGATGATCCCAGGTAAGTGCTTTTTAAATGGCTGCTGCCTATTCACTAGGTATGCTCATGACATTTCCCAATTCATGACCATGGATGGATAGAATGGAAGAGTGAGAGAAACATTCCATTCATTTTGTAAAGTAACTAACCCTATGAGATTGGAACTTTACATTGATAACTTAGTTGCCTGTAATGTTTATTGTCTCCCCAAATCCCCTTTTCTAAATATAGTGTTAAGGTCTCAGCATATATATTTTGATTGACTACAAATAAGTACAAAGTAATAAGTTCTAGGAAAGATAGACTGGAACTGTGTTTGACCCTGGTTCATCATATTCATCCAGAGTAGAGGAGCTAGATACTAGGCAAATGATTAACTAGATTAATGTAAAACTACTATGGGAATAAATGTTTTATACAATGTTGGATAACATCTAAAAGGAAAACACAATAAACAGAAACATTCAGCTTTCTAAATGAAAGGACATTTATATTGGGTATTTCAGATGAGTTGATGTTATATAAAATAATAAAATGTTAAGAAACTAGAGAAAGATGGAGACATAGAAAGCACACAAGCAGAAAAAGGGCAGTGATATGAGTACTGAGCATAGCAAGGTGGCTGAGTAGGATATGAAACATGTGCAATGGAAAACATATTGAACAAAGAAAAACAGTGACATGAGAGAAATATCCCAATCATAGTTTTAACATAAGTCACAAAAGAAATCACAAATAGATGTATTAGATATTTTATTATTATACAATTATTTAAAATGAAAATATCTCTTTAATATACTCACTAATGAAGTTCTCTATCTTGTCAACACTATCTCATTCATTTCACTCAGTTCTTTTTCTTTTTGTATGTATGTTTGTTTTCTTAATGATATTATTAATTTGTATAAGTAAAATATTTAGTACTATAAGAATAATGTCACTCACTGATGAACTGAAATTATATTATAGAACTGGTATTGGTGTTTGATAATGAATTTTTAATTCAGTTTATTTTTTATTTTTTGGAGATTTTAAAATATTACAATGCAAATTTAGCTCATTCTACAATATATCGGAGGTAAGAAAACAGTCTCAGATTTGTAAAAAATCGTTTTACATTTTCTGAAGGAGAAAAAGCTTATATTAAGTGTTAGATTATTTAAATGTTCATAATTAGAAAGGGGGATACACATGCACAGATGATGTCTTATTCTGGGGCATAAAACACCAAGTTCCTTTCTATAAACAATGGCTAAATATTAACATTTCAAAATTAGTTTATTTCAAAATGAACATTATGTCTTCAATCTTCAAATTCTAAAGCAATTTGGTTATCAGCAACAATTTATTATATCTTCTGAAATCAAAAGAAAATAACATTATTTCTATTTTTACTCTTATGAAAGAATTTGTAAGAAAACTTACTTCAACTAATACTCATAAAGTAAGCCCACATGCTTCAAAAATCAACAGTTTATTTGCCATTTTAGTGTGATTTCCACTAAGCTCAGATTTAATTTTAGTTCCTAATTGCTATAATTTTTTAAATTTCCTCTCCATCTAATTAGCTCATGATTCCATTTTTAATTTTAATTATCATAATTTTTGCATATTAACTACTAAATAAACCTAAATACTTTGAGATATAGATATGAATTATAAGTAAGCAACCATGGTAATAATGTACTAAAAAGGAGAATATAAGAGTATTTGTTATTTTACAAATAATGTATATGTGAAATAATATAACCTACTTGTAACCTCATTTGAAAATGAGGATAAAATACTTATACATAAGCAATAAGGCTGAAAAATGCAATGCACATTCCAAATTCAGTTGTCATGTATAATTTTAAAAAAGAGTGAATCATTGTTGCCCAACCCTTCGCTGAGGGACCATTGGAAGTTAAGATTTGTTCTTGGATGAGGTGCCGTTTTACTCAAAGGTGTAGCCACAGTTAATTTAATTACTCCAGTAAATAATCTTCCACCCTCACTCTGGCAGGAAATTCAACTTTAGTTCAATGGGCAATATAAAAAATAAAGCATGATCTAGGAGGCGGGGTTCTTGTTAAAAAGTAAGGTTCCAGCAATCTAAGAAGTAGAGGTATGAAAGATAAGAATAGTAGGTTAAACCTGCTAAATTTATTAAGAACTTGTATAGATGTTAGAAGTTGATAGATATTGACTTCGTTCAGAATTTTAGATTCACCAAGATAGGAAAGATGGTTTTTTTTTCAAGGTTGCAAAATACAAGTACCTAAAACACTATGAATATAACATTTATATAATTCCTGATTGTTTCAAGGTTCTTCTTGTTGTATATAGTTTATCTTATGTATGTGTAATAATATAAATATATATGTAAAATATAATCAAACAATAAAAAATTAAAAAAAAAAAAAGAACTTGTATGAAGTTGTCAAACAATAAAAATCAACGCAAAATATAAAAAGAAACTGGCAAAGGGATTTTGTTAGTCTATTTTATTCAGTAATATTAGTCAAAAGTATTATGCAAAGCTTAATCAATACATTTAAATGATAGTTTATATTCTGAATATCTTATTTTTTCTCCTCAAAATTTAGTGTTCATTTTCATCTCATTAATACACCTTAATTTACACTACCTACATTTCAGTTTCTTAGTACCATGTGGAGCTAGAGTGTACTTTTGTAAGCATCAAATATTGTTCACATGATTTTTGTCATTCAAAGCAGAGTAAAATTGAGAATAAAAGTTAGTACTATGCTATGAATGTTTATGGCAGGAGAATGGTAAATCCAGAGCACACCCTAGAGAAAAAAATGAGACCAGATAAAATATAGAAAATTACATATGTGTATGTATATATATTTGTACATATATCCATTAAATATTGTACAGGCACAGATAATCTATAATATATACAGATTTGTAAATTCATATAATATATTAAGTATATGAAGTTTATATTTTACACAAATTGACTTGAATGAAAATGCTATTCACAGAATGATCTTAGAAATTAAAGATAGTTTTGGGAAAAAATTAAAGACAAACATCTTTATTTGTTTTATGTTAAGAATTGGTGTTCAGTTAAAATGCATTACAAACATGCAAGTTTGTATGCTTTAATGGTCTAAATGATAATATTCTGAAATTAAATTACATCATATATGATGATCCAAAAAGAGCAAAAAGTTGTGCTGTTCCTAAGCTGATGACTTGTAATTAGGGTACCCTCATTAAGGGTATTTCTTAACAAATAATTTTAAGGACATTAACCTGTTTTCACATCACTGGCTGGAACAACTTTCTCTGTCAAATTATACTTCATGCAAACTAAAAAAATTTACACATTTGCCATACTCTGAATTATGGTGCAGGATGAAGTCAACAGGCTGTCAGCTCTTCGGCCTCAAATTGAGCGATTAAAAATTCAAAGCATATCCCTGAAGGAAAAGGGACAGGGTCCAATGTTTCTGGATGCAGACTTTGTGGCCTTTACTAATCATTTTAACCACGTCTTTGCTGGAATGCAAGCCAGAGAGAAGGAGCTACAGACAAGTAAGTAAAAACACTTTTTTTTTAAATTGGGTAAAATATTAAGTGCAAAAATATTAACGGATTAACTACTATTGGTGGAATCCTATCATTAACAAATGACAAAATATTGATGTTGTACAACAAGAAAGTGTATCTTTTTTTCTTCCTGTAATATTCTGATGTCTTTGGATAAAAACAAATAAATAAGGTTTTGTACATATATAACTTCTCCCTAGTGGGTTACAAATTCAAGAATCAGGATTTTCAAACATTGTTGAAAATAAAACAGCAGTTCAATAGACTTTCACATGATTTCCTTTTGTGTAGTTGAAGATATTTGTCCAGTCTTATGTGAACTACATTCCTGTTGGAATGGAAGTGTGGGAAAGGACAAATTATCTTTGGGCTATATTTTACTTTTAGAACTTAGTAATTATATAAATCCTTTTAATATTTTTGTTAATAAATGGGAGATAAAAGTAGAAAATTGTACCAATTTGTATCATGTGACTAACAATTTTTCAAGATGTCTCTTAGTAAATTATTTCTGCAAGTTCTTAGTATATTACAATTCCTTGAAAGGTCTGTTCATTAATCTTTAAAAAAATTTCTTGGAGAGGTAAGTTTATGCATAGCTTCAGATACTAGTATATGAGGTTTTGATTCAGTACATAAATGAATGCATGGTTCCTATGCAGGCAGAAAGGAGTATGCTGGATGTTTAAGACTGGTATATTTGCTTGTTTTAAGTGAAATTTTAGTAAGTTGGAAATACAGTTTCTTACTACTTTGTAAATATTAAAATTTGTCATTTAAAATATTTCTAGAGTATTTGGATATGAATGAAGCCTTGCTAGCAGTCATAAATCTTTTTTTGCTTAAATGAAATTAATTTCCGTAAAAGATTTCTTTTTCTTCTACTTTTAAAACTAGTTTTTGCAAAGGTGATTATTTTTCTCTTAGGGAATCAGTCAGACTTTAGAATGATATTGGCTCCCTCTAGTGGATTGTAACATAAATGCTACTGAGCTTGCAAACTCCTGAGTAAAAAAAGATATTTTTAATGCCCTGCCTTTTCATTGATCTTAGCTTTATTGTGTTTTACTTTGTCACAAAATGCATGAATTTCCTTTAAAATTAAATAATCTGAACAAATATTATATATTTGAAATTCTTCATTGAAAATTGGTTTTAATTTTCATATGCCAATTAGATTCAATCTTCAGTTTAAAGGCATCTGGAATCGCCATATTGAAAGCTGAGAATTTATTATATTACAAGAATGTAAATATTTAATATTTATTTTATTTACTTCTTAATTAATATAATCATGGTGTATGTAATGTATAATCATTGCTGTACACATGAAAATTATTATAAAACTTTTCCAACTTGTCTTTCCATAAATGGGTCCTAGCCTAGTGTGGCCACTTGGCATCCTTTGTAGATACTGGGTGGGCAAGTGTCAAAAGGAGTGAAAAAGGGCTGAAAGAGGCAGAGAAAAACACATTTTCCATTCTAATATATGTATAAGAATGTTTCTAATAATTTTCCTAGTGTTTTTGAAAACTTGCACTGCTTAGCAACTGAATCAAATGTGAAATATACTGTAAAAGAAAAGTATAAAAAATTAAATCACATTGCAGCAATTTTGGTAATTTCAGTGTCTAGTTGTTTACTATCCCCGTTATAATGATACAATTACAGATTATTACAAATGAGTCATTGATTACTGATTCATTTACTAAATAATAGTTATAAAATAATGGTGTGTATCACAAAGGTGTTTAACAATAAGTGTCTAAAAGAAAAAATGAAGAAAGGTGTTTATGTCCCCATGATACTATGAGGAATATATTGTTGAAACAAAAACATCTGAATCATACTATCAAAGGCTGCAATAATTTGTGAGTTAGGAGATACAATCCTGGGAGATGTCCTTTGAACATAACCAATAAGAAAACCAAGTGCTCTCTATGCACTAAATTAAGGAAAGGATTTTAAAAGGAACAGAAACTAATAAATGTGCCCAAAGTTAAAGGAGAGATCGGGCTTGTCTAGGAGATATAAAGGAATACGGAATGACTGGAAACTAGCACAAGTTTAATATAAGATTCCTGAGCTTATAAGTACGTGGTAAAATATTGATTTAATGTACTTGAAATGCCTAGTAGAATTTCCCTTAAGTTAATTAGGTAATCATATTCATATTTCTTAAAAACAAGATTCCTGCTGATATTAAAAATAATATATGGAATATGAGTTCAGAGAAAAGGGAAGGAAAGTCGAAATAATATCCATTCCAAGTGAGATCCCATTGAACTAGACTCATGACAAGGATAGGATTAATGATTACATGGAGTCATTGAAGAAGTTAAGTTGTACAAATGGAATCACTAACATGATAGGGAATGACAATTCACTCTTCCAGAGAGAACAGATTAATTTTTATTATAACTATGAAAATACTCTCTATGGCCACATATTCAAGAGTTTTGGCTTGTAACTAACACCCATGTTATGAAACTGAATCAGGGTTCTAAATAAGGAGGAACTGTAATTAATTCTTTTAGCTCCAAATTAGAAGATTTATGTGGCTTAACATTTTTCTTTTTTGTTAAATATTTTTACATATACATTTACATTATTACACATATATACAATAAACTACCTACAGCAAGAAGAAACATGAAACAACCAGGAACCATATAAATGTTACATTCTTAGGATTTTGGCTATTTGTATTTGGCAGCCTTGAAGAAAATATCTTTCCTATCTTTGTGTGTCTAAAATTTTGAATGTTAAGATGCTAACTTAGCTTTAGGCAATATGTGCTGCTTTAAAATATAAGTAAATAGTTATAATATACCATTTTCACTTTAACTTATTAGTTTGGGTTGTGCCATAATGTAGTAAATATGAAAATGTATACTTATCATTTATCAAATGCACTAAATTTTTGCTTCTAAATATAATCCTTATTTCTAACTGATTATAACCATTGTAAGTATATATAGTATACAGGTTAGTATTTCAACCTTGTACATAATGTATAATCAATCAGTATAATTCACATATCTATCACCATTTAGAAGAAACCTATACAATTTTTCTGATTTTTGCTTTGACATTAATTTTATTTTTAAGTATACATATTTCTGTGGTATATTGTGATAACTTAATAATTCAACATACATATTTGACATGCAATTATCAAACTGGAACAAAGCCTGCATAATGAGAAACAGGTAAAATTTAATATTCCTACACAGTGAAACTAATGTCAATTAGTCAATTTTATCTTCAATATATCCTGCATATTTTACTAATTTTTATAATAGTTCTGTATATACAGTCTATTTATATCTCAATTATAAAATGTACATATTAGTAACAGCTGAGTAAAGTTAATTGATATGCAGTGTTCTTTAAAAGAACTAACTCACAGTTATAGAACACTTATATGAATAATAATCTTCCAGTTATTATCCTATAATTCCAACTGATGGAAGGATATTTGCTTTCTTTTATTCCAGACCTATAAATAGCATAACGTCTTTTGGCTAGGTTTTGATTATTCTAATCTTCATTCATTTACTACATTATATGAAATTATTTTTCCTACCTTCACTTTCCTTCTTTCCTTTTCTCTGTCTCTACCACTTTAAATATAGTCCTCTTATGGTGTTTTTAATCCTTATTCCAAAAGATATTCTTCTTCAGTGATTATTACTTCAGAGCTGGGTTCAGCAATTAAAATTTAAACATCAATTTTAACTTATTGCTTCCTGGAGTTCTGAGCATTTGTAAAATAGTTGTCAAAATAAGAAATCATAAATAAAATGCATCATTTATTTCTATGAAGCATATTATCATCCACATTTCTATAAATGATGTATACATTCCTAAAAGCTTAATTGATTTACTGAAAGTAGTAAATGGACAGTTGATTGAGAGCTGAGTCCACATCTTTGTTTCTTGAAATGAAGAACACAGTTTCTTAATTGCCATGCTAAATAGTCTATATAAAGACAAGAAGAAAAAAATCTGTTAAATGCAATAAAATTTTACCAGACTCTTACTAATAAAACCACCTTTACTGATTCTCTTTATACTTAATTCTCTGTCCTGATATATGTGCATCATCTGGATGCAATGTGAATGATTAATAAAACCTCTGGCAATCTTCAGACATATATACATATCTTTTCCCAACAACAACCATGGGGAAACTATAAACTTCTTTTTAAAATGTAACTATTCATGTTGAATTAAATTAATCTGTATGACATCTATGATACATCCACTACTATTACTCCATCTCAGACCTTTTACACATTATAATAAAGGCCCCCATGCACCATCACACTTCCCAAGACTTCTCTGACTTTATGAATATCCAAATTAATGTATCTGGTCAATTGCAAAACAAACATTGCTTATATGAAATAAACACTAAGTCTGCACATATCCAAATTAATGTATCTAGTGAATTGAAAAAAATATTGTTTATATTAAATATAACACTAAGTCTGAGCCTGGAGCTTAGTGGTTAAGACCACAGGTTTAGTGGCCAGGAGCACATAATGCTCCTGCAGAGGACCTGATTTCAGTTTCCAGCACCCATGATGGGCAGCACACAACTGCATGTAACTGCAACAAACAAGGATCTGATGACCTATTCTGGTAGATATTCTCTCTCTCTCTCTCTCTCTCTCTCTCTCTCTCTCTCTCTCTCTCTCTCTCTCTCTCTCTCTCTCACACACACACACACACACACACACACACACACAGAGAGAGAGAGAGAGAGAGAGAGAGAGAGAGAGACAGACAGACAGACAGACAGACAGACAGACAGACAGACAGACAGACAAACAGAGACAGAGACAGAGATGTGGATAAAATAGATTTAAAATACCAAAATTAAAATACTACAAAAATATGGAGGTTTAAAACACCAAATAAAATTTTAAAGAATAAAAACTGAATGTACTCAGAGAGAGTGAAATCTCAAAATAAATTTGGGAATTGACACTTAAGTGTACATATGTAGAATGACATTTTCCTTTTACAGCATTTCAGTATGAATTATTAAAAATCATACTTTAAAATCATCACAGTCCTTGGAATATCCCATTAAATAGCAGTTTCAAGTAGTTATTAATTTTTTCATGTATTATACAGGGAATGTATACATGGAAGTTACACATATTGTGAAATAAAATAATAGTCACATAATGAAATAAATTTAATTTTGCCTCATGATTTTCCCTCTTTTCTTATGTATATGCATGGTGTGCATGTTTGGGTGTGTGCCTGAGTTCAATGTCAGTCATCTGTCTTCATTATTCCTCCACTTGTCAGTGTTCCTCGGCCAAAAGCAATGGCTACTCACTTCTTCCAGGCTACTTCCAGGAATCCCTCTTGCTGCCTTCCATGACAGCTACCATATGCACCCAGTGTTTACATGGTTTTAGAGATCCAAATTTCCATCTTCACACTTAAGGAACGGAACTATCTTTATATCTCATCTTTATGATTTTTTATATGAAGAAAACAATCCTTGTGATTGGAATATTGATTCTTTTCTATTTTCTGGTACAAATTTGCATTAGATTATTCTATCATTTATTACCATTTTATATTTTCCTCTCATATATCATTTTTATATTTAATTTTTATGCTTAATTCTCACTTATCATCACATTTTACTTTTATAGTAACACTTAATTTGATATGAAATCTACCCACTTAGTTCTTTCAATGTATATTTTATTCCACTTTAGTATATATTTTATTATCCTTAAAATATATTATATCATTAAAATTGACATAGTATCTCATGTAGCCCAGGCTCCTTCAAATTTTGTAGTGTAGATGAGAATAGCCTAGCACTCTTGATTCTCATCTATCCACTTCTTAATTTCAAGTATTACAGACATTTGTCACCATGTCCATCTTATAATTTTGTGATTTCTCATTCTTAGCTGATTTCTCAATAAATAATCAGGATATGCTTATGGATCACATATACAAATGCTTTCCAACAGATGTGTAAATATAGAGACACTGAAAAAGTAATAGAGGCTTTCCCAAATGACTCGGATACTTAATTTTATTTCTTTTCAAGTCGCTGATCAGGTTGAAAACCAGGTAGTTTAGTTTTACAATTAAGCTTAGTTGTTTAGGTGTTAAGATGTTCCTAGATGTTTAAGATGTAGGTAGTTTATTGTATATATGTATAAGAATATAAAAGAATATGGAAAATATTTTTTAATTTTAATTTAAAAAGTAATAGATGCCTTTCAGTAGTGGTTTTATTTTTGAAACTAGATGGCTTTATTTAAAATACTCGATCTGATGAATAGTAGAAAAAATAGTGTGCTATATTTTACAATCTGAGTTCCATTAATTATAAATACTTGTTTATACATGTGAGATTTTTATTGGAATCCATGATACATATTAATCATATAGAAATTATGTAATTTATTAAAATCAATGATGATATTTCTTTTAAAATATTAAAGATATCAGGTATTCATATTGTTTTCATCTGAGACTAACAAGGAAGTTTGTTCTGAATGTTCAATATATTTCTTTCTCCAAATAGAATCTGTATAATACTAGTAAAAATACTCAGCCCCTAACTCTCTCTATTTCCTAACCTTACAAATGAACGTATTAACTCAAAGTTTGGCATGCTGATTTGAAAATTCATCATATCTCATAAACGTTTTTAACATGCCAGATATGTCTTAGGTAAGAAGGCAGCTTTATCATATCAATTAGATTCCATTATATTTCAAGAACACACACTGGTTACTACTTAAGATAATATAATTTTATTTAATGACAAATTAGAAAAATATGACAGTGTAGAAATTGATTTCATTATTATTCTCTTTCTCTGTCCCCCTAAATAAAGTTTTTGACACTTTACCACCCATGCGCTATCAAGAGACAATGAGTACCATCCGGATATGGATCCAGCAATCAGAAAACAAACTCTCTATACCTCATGTGAATGTCACTGAATATGAAATAATGGAGCAAAGACTTGGGAAATTACAGGTATGTGGACATTTGAATATCTTAAGTAACAAAGAGCATGTCATATTAGTCAAGAAACTGCATTCATATAATATTAAATACAAACAAGGATAATAAAGGTAGGAATCAAAGTTCTGGAGGTAAAAAAATGAACAGGAAAATTTAAGAATAAAATGTAACTTTTTATTTCTCTCTATATATTATTTTATAAATGTATGCACATATATGACTTCTGTTTAAAATAAATGTACTACATTTAGAATAATTGTGCACTAAAACTATAATTTCCTTTTAATTTTAGTGTAAATTTTAAGGGATCATATATGATTATTAAATTGAAATCACATAATTCTATCATATTTATATTATTAATAAGTCCTGATATCCTTAAGCATAGATAAAAATCAATGAATTTATATAATTGGTTAGAATATAAATATAAATCAGCTGTAATATTATGGGAAAATTTGATATCAAATAGCTATTTTAATAGCTTTAAATCAGGAATGTGAATACTAATATGAGAAATTAATGTGATATGAGAATGTGAGGACTAATTTCTTTTGTTGATTCTAAGAATTTCATGTTGTATACTCTTTCTTTTCAAATTGGAACATATATTAACCATATTTAGAAATTGAGATATTATGATTATATTTAAAGAATTAAATTAATAAACAGTATTATTACATTTTTGATATTTAAAATCCCTTTTAAATGGCTGTGTATTTGTTCTTTTTAAAAGTAATTTAAAGCAATTTTTATTTAAACATTTTCCAATATAAAATCCCCCGTGGTAGGTTATGTCATCTATTATAATATAGAAAAAAGGTGTAGCAGGTTTCCTCTTCCTGTATATTTTATGTAATGATTCTCATGTTTACTTGAAAAAAATGTGATCCAAAATAAATAATATACTTCAGAAAAATCAGCCTATAAAATGAAGCAATTACAGAGTAGAGAACGAACAGTACAAATGAAAACATGTAACAGATGAGCAGATGTAAGTATCATTGTGAATATGTAAGGAATATTATGATTCTTATGTGAAAATAAATATTAATATGTGCAATGAGACTTTTTTAAAAATTAGAAATGTAAAATATTTTTAAATACCTGGAAGAGAGGTATAGAACTTAGTAAGATACAAGAACAGACAAATCAAAACCCCAAAGAAAAGAGAAGTGACACAAACAAAATAATTATTCTATAACTGACAAAGATTCTTCATAAGAAAGTCACAAAGGAGATAATAAAATATGATAAATTTACAAATGCAATTGTAAAGGATAAATACAGAATAAGATATGCACATACCTAGTACATAATAGGTGTAAGTCAAAATTAATATACTAATTTATTGATGGAAATTTAATCTTTTGAGGAAATCTCTTCAATACTTCATACTATTACATATATTTTCATTCAGAACTCAGCTATCCTGATACCACTTTCAAGTTTTATCACACATATAAATGTAATTTAGTACTAACTTTAGTCATTTGGCTTACTGTTATTTCATTGTAAGTAAGTTAAAATGCATTACGTATATAATAAAACATAATTATTTATATATAAACATTCACTAAAATGAGGTCTTCCAATTTTATTGTTAAATAAAATATGCCTTGTTACATATTAGACATTGATTACAAGAATGTAAGTGAATTGTTTTATCAGGCATTCTACTTTTTTTATATCTCTAAATTCCATAAACTTTCATTTACTTTCTTCTTGATGTGACTTAAACTCACCAATTATGCATCAGTTAGTATAAATGTACTTCTATTTTTAACTTTGAGGCTTTGCAGAGTTCTTTAAAAGAGCAACAAAATGGCTTCAACTATCTGAGCACTACTGTCAAGGATATGGCCAAGAAAGCACCTTCAGAAATAAGCCAGAAATATCTGTCAGAATTTGAAGAGGTTGAGGGGCGCTGGAAAAAAATCTCTACCCAGCTGATGGAACATTGCCAAAAGATAGAGGAACATATGAATAAACTTCGAAAAATTCAGGTAAGCCAAGGTTTTTCTCTTATTTTACGCATAGTAAGGCAATGTGAAATGTGATGAGAAATAGGTATTTGACTCCAGAGACCTCCAAAAGCATTAAGACATTGGTGATATCAAAAGACAAATCTTTCACAAATGAATATAACTTGACTATTTTCCCAAAGAAAAGAGTAATAATTTATTCTTCTTGAATTTACTACATAATTGAATTGATTTTTTTTGCTATCACCAATTATATTTCAACATTTCAGTGTCACCTTGCTCTTATCTTCCAGTCCCACCCTCCCCTAGACCTCTAATTGGGGAGGGGGGGAGCCCTCCTACTCCAACTCTGACCACAGCCTATTAGGTCTCATCAGGATAGCCTGCCTCCCCTTCCTCTGTGTGCCTGCTAGGTCTTATTGCCAACTGCCAGTGATGAAATAGGGGGCACTGATGTGACAAGTCTGACTCTCTCTCACTGGCTTCTCCACTTGATAAAAAGGTAATGTACATTAAGGGTAATTGAATGTAGAATTTTTGTGGTGAATTTTAGTTCTTGCACAATCAATGTATGTAGAAAGCTTGGAGCCCTGCTCACCTAAACTGAAATAAACCCTGAAGTCCAGATATCTATATTGTTCCAAAAGCTTTCAAAAATTATAATAAAGTTACAAAAGTTGTTTTAGATGAGGAGTTGTCAATTTTTTTATTAAAAGGTTTGATCATTCTCTTTTATGATGTGGGATGTGTATGGAATATGTCACAACTAGACCTCTCTACTCATATAACTGGCATGTTAGTAGACAACACATAAATAACTGGCACTATCTTTGTGACAGTAAAACGTTATTTTATTTATTTTTATTAAATACTTTTATTTTTACATATACATTTATAGTATTACACATTTATACAGTAAACCACCTCCAGGAAGGAGAACCATGAAACAATCAGGAATTATGTAAATGTTACATTCTTAGTATTTTGGCTATTTGTATTTGGCAGCATTGAACAAAACTTCTTTCCTATCTAGGTGCATCTAAAATTCTGAATATAAATTATTATCTATCATATCTTGTCATTATCTACTTAAAACATCTATCTAGACCTAAAGACATCTTAGCCTCTAAACAACTGAGCTTAATTGTCAAACTAAACCATCTGGTCTTCAACCCCATTAGAGACTTGAGAAGGAATAAAATTATAATAAAAAAATAAATTAAAAGGGAGAGTGGGGAATTTAGAGGAAAAATATATGTAATGTATAATGTATACCTGTACAAAATTTTTAAGGAACAATAAAATTAAATTTAAAATAACAGACAGAAATAAATAAAATTAAAATAAAAACAAATGGAAGTAACAAAACAACAACAAAGCATTTTCAGTAATTATAACATACTGATAAAAACCTGGACCTAATGTAGGATTTCCACAATTACACTTGAGTATGATATTCTAAAGTAGTTAATCTTATAAGTTTTGTATCTCATAGTTGGCCAATTGCAAAATATAATCATATTAGAAAAGAAAATTCACAAGTATCAGGACTTCTTTCAAACCCATTAGAACAATGTCCTTAGTTAAATACTGGTCCTGCTACTTCATTCCTGTATTCTCCAGCTAACACACTAGTCAGAGTGTCCAATCACTGACCTACGTGTATAGATGAGGCTAGCTATGAGTGCAGCCTACCCTCATTTGGAGGCGTCAGGCAAAATTATGTTTGTTAATTTTAGCTTCTTGAAGCAACAGGCAACCTTTTATTCATGAACTCATCTTCTATCCTTATAGCATCTTTTAAAAAACATGTTACCTATGTCTGGCTCTGAATCAGTTTCTTTTTGTCTGTTCTGCTTCCTTTCATTGTACCATCTTCTGCCTTTCCTTGCCTTCCTCTTAATAAGCAAAGCCCCTAGAATTATATACATTATGATCTGCCAGATGATAAAGTATATTGTTCATATTTTAACTTTTTATATATACAATGTCCCCTTGTCATGTTGGATATTTTTGATTGGGTATAGTTGTGGGTATATTAACTATGTTATGACATATTACTCAGTAAGGAAGAACTCCATTAAAAAGGAAAGAGTTAATGAAACACTTATAATTATAAAGGTGATCTCATCTACACATTGACCTAGTAGAACTTAGTATTTAAAAAGCAAAATTGAGATCTTTGCAAAATGGAACAAATATTCAGTTCATTGAAATATATCCAATATTTGAACCATAATATGTATGTTTGAGAAGAAATATTTGGTTCAGAACTGTGGTACTTTACTTTTGCATGAACCATTTCACTTAAGAAATGGAATTAAACACAGCAGCAACAACAAAGTAACAGTTGCAAAAATCTATTACCAGTATTTTAAAAAGTGAAAATACAGTTATATTTCCATCTTCCAAACACCATCATGAAAAGGGAAGATCACTGACATAAATTTAAAGAAAGGATGTGAGTAGAGTAAGAGAACCCAATGCAGGGATAGTTCATTTATCAAGGAGTCTATGGTATGACTTGAATGAGTACAATGCAGAAATGGAAAGGAAAAATTAGCCTTGAAAGATAACAGTAAGATGATAATGTTGAGATCCTTAGATTTAGGCAAATGCTGTTAAGACTGTAGATGTTAACCATATTTTAATCATATTTAAAATGAAACTTCCTGTGAAGCATATATTTTCAGTAAAAATTTCAGAAGAGAAAATGTATAACTAGATAATGTAATTGAATTACCTGTAACTAAAGAAGTGACAGATTTACACTTGAAAGGTGACTGAAGTGAAGTACATAAATAACAGAAATGCAACAAAAAAAGATTGGAGCTGCTTTTCAATTTGTAAATGACAAAAGATACCCCTGTTTGCCTGATCAATACTTCTCTCTCATCAGACAAATAAGAAACCAAATTATTTGTCTTTAAATATGTGTGTGTGTGTGTGTGTGTGTATGCGTGTATATCTACACACACATTATAATCTCCTGTTAAAATCCCCAGCTGAAGGACCTGTTTAAACTGTCAAGTGAAGAAAACAATTTTTGTAAATTCAGGTTTACAAAAGCTATAAAAACATCATTACATTGAGTTTATTGTTCAAAGTTTGTTTTATGTACACTAAGGATACATTGTTAGTATTATCATGAGTTGTTTTGTAATTTCAATTTTATCTAGAGGGGGTCTCACTTAATGTTCTTGAGAAGAACATCATAAACTCACATTTGATAGTATTTTTTATTTTTAATAATAGCAGATTTTATATACTAATGCTTATTCTGTAGATCATAAAAATGCAGTCCTGGAAAAAATATTCTTTTCTAGAAAGCTACCACAAAACAGCCTTCAAACATGAGAATTGTTTTTTGGCTTATGTTTGGACATATCATCATGATGGTTTGTGTTTAAAAAAATCAGTGCTTAGTAACGCCTTAAAATTGCTGGTTTTTTTCCCAGAATCATATAAAAACTTTGAAGAAATGGATGGCTGAAGTAGATGTTTTCCTGAAAGAGGAATGGCCTGCCCTGGGGGATTCTGAAATTCTGAAAAAACAGCTGAAACAGTGCAGAGTAAGAGTTGTGTCTAATACTTTTCAAATGATGTCTTTTTTTTTGTTATCATTTAGTTAGCTCAGTTATTTGCAAATGGGACAGTTCATGATACTTGAATATATTTTTGATTTTCCTAACACAGTGCATAGAGGTCATGAGTATCAATAAACATCCTTAAAGGTCTACAGAAAAATTGTTTCCTTAACAAAATATTAATTGCTGCCAATAATATATTATTGTCTTATGCTTTGACTGCAATTTATAAATCTTAACACAAAATTCAATATATTTTTAAAAGAAATTATAGCTACTTATTAGTTATTAACATGGGTTCTTATTCATACTGAATTACATTTTCTTTTTTATTAATTAATTAATTTACTTTACATCCTGGCCTGAACTTCTCCATCCTCTCCTCCCAGTGCCTGCATCACAACTCTTCTCTCCCCTCCTCCTATGTGTCCTCCCTTTATTCTCAGAGAAGGGGAAAGCTCCTATGTATATTAGCCAGTCTTGGCATATCAAATAAGACTGGGAGCATCTTCTTCTTTTGAGGCTAGAAAAGGCAGGCCAATTAGGGGAAAAGGATCCAAAGACAGGCAACAGAGTCAGAGTCAGGGCCTATTCCTGCTATTAGAGCTTCCACATAAGGACAAAGCTGTACATCTGTTACATATATAAATAGGGGTTCTATTTCTTTCCCATGAATGGTCTCTGGTTTGTGGTTTGGTCTCTGTCATCCCCTATGGGTTCAGGTTCATAGATTTTGTAGGTTTTCTTGTGGTGACCTTGACATACTTGGCTTTGTCAACACTTCCTTCCCCTCTTCATAAGATTCCCTGACCTCTGCTTAATGTTTGGCTGTGGTTCACTGCATCTGTTTCTATAAGCTGCTGGGTGAAGCAACTCAGATGACTGTTTTTTTAGGCTACTCTCTACAAGTATATAAAAATATTATTAATAGTATCAGTGGTGGGCTCTTTTCTATGGCATGTAACTTGAATTGGGTCAGTAATTTTTTGTGTGGGTTGATGTCCTTCTCCTCCACTGGAAATCCCACTTGACCAGAGGAGTTGGCCTCTTCAGGCTCCATATCTTCCACTGCTAGGAGTCTCAGCAAGGGTTGCCACCATACACTCTCTGATCCTCTCATTCCAGACGTTCCCTGACTTAATTGAAAACCCTTCTCTTTCCCAGCCCTCCTCTACTTTCCCTACACCTGATCTCCTCCCATGTTCCGCTCCCCATCCCCTCTCCAACCAGGTTCCCTCCATCTATCTACTATAGATGTCTATTTTATTTCCTTTTTTGAGTGAGATTTAAGCATCTTTGCTTGGTCACTCCTTGCTAATTAGAGTTTTTGCATATGTGGATTATAAGGGGCTATTCTGTATTTTATGGCTTAAATCCACTTATAGCTAAGTATATACATTATGTGCCTTCCTAACACTGGGTTACCTCATTCATGATGATCTTTTCTAGTTCCATACATTTGCCTGCAAATTTCACCATATCCTTGTTTTCAATAGATGACTGGTATTTCATTGAGTGAATGTACCACATTCTCATCTTCAAGACAGGGTTTCTCTGTGTAGCCCTGATTGTCCTAGACTTGTTTTTAGACTAGGCTGGCCTTGAACGCACAGATATCTACCTGTATTTACCCCCCAAGTGCTGGGATTAAAGTCCTGTGGCACCATGCCTAGCTGTACCCCATTTTCTTTACCCATTCTTCAGTTGAGGGACATTTAGGTTGTTTCCAAATTCTGGCTATAATGACAAAAGCTGTGATGAACATAGTTGAGCAAGTGTCCTTGTTGTACATTTCTTGGGCATATGCTCAGAAGTGGTATATCTGGTTCTTGAGGTAGATCTATTTCTGGTTTTCTGAAAAACCTCCAGATTGATTTCCAAAGTGGTTGTATAAGTTTATACTCTCACCAGCAATGTAGGAGTGTTTCCTTTGCTCCACATCCTTGCCAGCATGTGCTGTTATTTGAATTTTTGATCTTAGCCATTCTGATGGCTGTAAGGTAGAATCTCAAAAACATTTTGATTCACATTTTCCTGATGATTACGGACACTGAATATTTGTTCTCAGTTTATCTCTGTACTCCATTTTAATTGGGTTATTTGGTATGTTCATATTTAATTTACTCAGTTCTTTATATATTTTGGATATAAGCACTTTGTCAGATGTGGGGTTAGTGAAGATTTTTCCCAGTCTGTAGACTGCCATTTTGCCCTATTAACAGTGTCCTTTTCCTTACAGAAGATTTTAGTTTTCATGAGGTTCCATTTTATTCATTATTGATCTTAGAGCCTGAGCTGTGGATGTTTCCTTTAGGAAGTTATCTCTTGTACCAATGAGTTCAGGCTCTTCCACACTTTTTCTTCTCACAGATTTAGTGGGTTGGTTTTGATGTTGAGGTCTTTAATCCACTTGGTCTTGAATTTTGTGCAGAGTGATAAATATGGATCGATTTGCATTTTTCTACATGTAGACATCCAGTTACACCAGCACCATTTGTTGAAGATACTATTTTTTCTATTATATGGTTTTGGCTTCTTTGTCAATTTTCAAATGTACATAGGTGTGTGGGTTTATTTGTCAGTCATCAATTTGATTTAATTGATAAACTAGCCTACTTCTATGCCAGTACTATGCCATTTTTATTACTGTTATTGTTTAATACAGCTTGAGATCAGGGATGGTGATTCCTTCAGAAAGTCTTTTTCTATATGAAATTGTTAATTAATCTTTCTACATCTGTAAAATATTGTGTAGGTATTTTGATAGGGATTGGATTGAATCTGTAGATTGCTTTTGGTAATATGGCCATTTTTACTATGTTGATCCTCCTGATCCATGAGAATAGGAGATCTTTCCATCTTCAGACATCTTCTTCAATTTCTTTCTGTAGTGACTTAAATTTTTTTTCATACAAGTCTTTCACTTGCTTGGTTAGAGTTACACCAAGATACTTTATATTATTTGTGGCTAATGTGAAGGGTGTAGTTTCCCTAATTTCTTTCTCAGCCCAATTGTCATTTGTGTACAGGAGGACTACTGGTTTGTTTGTTTTTTATTTTAATTAATCTTGTATCTAGCCACTTTGCTGAAGATGTTAATCAGCTCTAGGAGTTCTCTTTGGAATTTTGGGGGTTACTTATGTATACTATCATATCATCTGCAAACAACAATACTTTGAGTTCTTCCTTTCTGATGCCGATGCCCTTGGTCTCCTTTTGTCTTATTGCTCTAGCTAGAACTTCAAGTACCACATTGAATAGATATGGAGAGATTGGGAAGTCTTATCTAGTCCCTAATTTTATTGGAATTTCTTTGATTTTATTTTGTCCATTTAGTTTGATGTTGGCTATTGGCTTGCTTTATATAGCCTTTATTATGTTCAGTTATGGGCCATGTATCAGTTTTCTCTCCAAGATATTTATCATGAAGGGGTGTTGGATTTTTGTCAAAGCCTTTTTCTGCACTTAATAAAATGATCATGTGATGCTTTCTTCAGTTTGTTTATATGATGGATTACATTAATGGATTTCCATATGTTGAACCATCCTACCACTCCTGGGATAAAGCTTACTTGATCATGGTGGGTAATGTATTTGATGTGTTCTTGGATTCAGATTACTGGTATTTTATTAAATATTTTTACCTCAATGTTCATGAGAAAAATTGGTCTGAAATTATCATTCTTTGTTGAGTCATTGTGCGGAGTAGGTATCAGGATGGCTGTGGCTTCATGGAATGAGTTTGGCAGTATACCTTTTGTTCCTAATTTATGGAGTATTGGTATTAGATCTTCTTTGAATGTCTTCTAGAATCCTGTCCTAAAACTGTATGGCCATAGGCTTTTCTTGATTGGGAAGCTTTTGATGACTACATATATTTCCTAAGAGATTATAGGGCTGTTTAAACTGTTCACTTGATCTTAATATATCTTTGGTAAGTGAAATCTTTCAAGAAAATCATCATTTTTTTTTCAATTTTGTTGAATACATGGTTTGAAATAAGACCTACTAATTCTTTGGATTTCCTCAGTTTCAGTTGTTATGTCTCCCTTCTTCTTTATTATTTTATTAATTTGGATAATCTCCTTCTGTCTTATAGTTACTTTGGCTAAGGGTTTATCTAAAGTGTTGATTTTTTTCTCACAAAGAACCAGCTTTCGGTTTCAATGACTCTTTGAATTGTACTCTTTGTTGTTGATTTTAGCCCTGTGTTTGATTATTTCCTGTCATCTGCTACTCTTGGATGTGTTTGTTTCTTTTTGATCTAGAACTTTTATGTGTGCTTTTAAGTTGTTAGTATGAGTTATCCCCAATTTCCTCATAAAGGCACTTATTGCTATGAACTTTCCTCTTAACACTACTTTCATTGTGTCTCATAAGTTTGGGTATGTTGTTACTTCATTTTCATTGAATTCTAGAAAGTCTTTAATTTATTTCTTCTCTGAGCCAGTGCTCATTGTGTATAGAGTTGTTCAGTTTCCATGATTTGGTAGGTTTTCACTTGTTTCTGTTGTTGAAATCTAGGAATAATCTGTGATGGTCTGAAAAGATACAAGGAGTTATTTCTATAGTCTTATATCAGTTGAGGCTTGCTTTGTGGCCCTGTATATTGTCAATTATGGAGAAGCTTCTGTGAGGTGCTGAGTAGAATTTATTTTCTTTTTTCTTGGATGAAATGTTCTGTAGGTGTCTGTTTAGGTCCATTTGATTCAGGAAGTCTGTTACTTATTATTTCTTCATTTAGTTTCTGTTTCAATGATCTGTCCATTGGTGAGAATGGGGTGTTGAAGGTGTTGAAGTTTCCCACTATTAATGTATAGAGTTTGATTGTGATTTAAGCATTAGTAATTGTTGTTGTTGTTGTTAAAAAAATGGGTGCCCTTGCATTGGGGCATAGATATTCAGAATTGAGACTTCATCTTGGAGGAATTTTCCTTTGATAAGTATGAAGTATCTCCCCATCTCTTTTGATTAGTTGTAGCTGGATGTATATTTTATAGATACCAGAATTGCACTTCACCTTGCTTCTTGAGTCTGTTTGCTTAGAAAACCTTTTCTAGTCTTTTACTGTGAAATGGTGGCTTTTTTCCTGAAATGTGTTTTTTGTATGCAGCAAAATCATGAATCTTGTTTTCGCATCCATTCTGTCAGACACTGGAGAACTGAGTTTACTGATGTTGAGATATATTAATGACCAATAATTTCAAATTACTGTTTGTTTTAATGTTGGTGGTAGTAGAATGTATGTGTGTGATGTATTTGTGTTTCACTTTTTTAATTATACTGATACAGGGTTATTAATTTCCTATGTTTTCCTGAGTGTAGTTAACCTTATTAGTAGTTTTGAGTTTTTCTTCTGGTATTATGTAGGTCTGAATTTTTGAATAGATATTGCTTAATTTTTTGTAGTGGAATATCTTGTTTTCTCCACCTATGATGATTAAAAGTTTTGATAGGTATAGAAGTCTGAGATGACATCTGTAGTCTCTTAGTGACTGTAAGATATCTGCCTAGGTCCTTCTGGATTTTTGAGTCTCTGTTGAGAAGTCAGATATAATTCCTTTTATTAAATCCTTTTTATTTATTTATTTATTTATTTATTTATTTATTTATTTATTTATTATAATTTATTCATCTTACATCTAGATTGTTACTCCCTTACTTGTATCCTTCTGTTCCTACCCTCCTTCCCTTTTCCACCCATTTCCCCTCCCCTAGACCTCTGACAGGGAGCCCTAAGTCTGACATTTATATGTGACTTGAGCTTTTTCCCTTTCAGCTTTTAATATTTTGTCATTGTTATGTACATTTGATCTTTGATTATTATGAGGAGGGAGGGTTTTATTTTCTGGTGTAATCTCTTTGGTGTTCCATAAGCTTCTGGTATGTGTATAAGCACAGCTTTCTTTAGTTTGGGGATGATTTTATTGAATATATTTTTAGGCCTCAAAGCTGGGAGTTTTCTCCTTCTTCTATTACTATTATTCTTTAGTTTGGTCATAGTGTCCGAGATTCCTTTGATGTTTTGTGTCAGGAACTTTATAGATTTAGCATTTTATTTGATTGATGTATTGATTTCTTCAATAGTATTTTCTATACCTGAGAATCTCTGTTCCATCTCTTGTCTTATGTTGGTGATGCTTATGTCTATAGTTCCTGTTCCCTTCCCAAAGGGTTTTCATCTCCAGTACTGTACCAGATTGTGTTTTCTTTATTGTTTCTATTTCTATTTTCAGGGATTAGACATTTTTATTCATTTCCTTCACCTGTTTAATTGCATTTTCCTATATGTCATTATGGGATTTATTCATTTCCTTTACTTTTTTGATTGAACTTTCTTGTAGTTCCTTAAGAACCTTATTTATATCTTCTAATATCTCCATCATCTTTACAAGGTTGGATTTAAGGTTGTCTTCTTTTGCTTCATCTGTGCCATGATGTCCAGGGCTTGTTGTAGTAGGATAGCTAGGTTCTGGTGAGGCCATATTGCTCTGGCTTCTGTTGATTCTGTTGTTACTCTGGTCTTTAGCCACTGGTGTTGGCTGGACGTTCCTGGTGCTGACAGGATTCCTAAGAAAGGCAGGTAGAGCCTTGGGCCTACTAGTGGAGCTCAAGGAAGAGCAGAATTCTTACTTCTACTGGCTGGATCTTCCTGGAGACCTGCAGTCCTAAATGTTTCTCTGCTGGCTGTGACCCAGGTGTGCATAGTAAATGGCTGGGAGGGCTCTAATCTGGCGTTTCCTTGGTTCCCACATGCGTGGATGGTCTTGGGGACTGCAGGCCTCCCCCAGATGAGAGATTATTGGGATCAGCAAGTAGTGTCCTTCTGCGGGCAAGAGAAAGGCTAGGTAGGATCTAATGTGGCTGTCCTGCAAGCTTGGATGATCCTAGGGCTGCTGGTAGACCTCCTCCAAAGTTCTCCAATATTTTAAGCTCGAAGGGGTATTGGATGTTGTCAAAGGCCTTTTCAACATCTAATCAGATGATCATGTAATTTTCCCCCTCGCTTTGTTTACATGGTGGATTACATTGATGGATTTTCGTATGTTGTCCTATCCCTTCATCACTGGGATGAAGCCTACTTGATCATGATGGATGGTGTTTTTGATCTGTTCTTAGACTCAATTTGCAAGAACTTTATTGAGTATTTCTGCATCAATGAATAAAAGGAAAACTGGTCTGAAATTCTATTTATTTTTTATTTAATTTATTTTATATCACTATCATATCCAGCTCCCTACTCTCTTCCCTCTATCTCCCCTCCTCTACTTCTCAAAAAATGGAGCACCCACCCGAACACAACGCAAGGCATCAAGTACCATCAGGAATGAGAAAATCCTCTTCCACTGAGGCCAGTCAAGGAAGCTCCTCCAGGGGGAAGTGATCACAAAGCATGCAACAGTGTCCTTATCAGAGACAGTCCCTTCTCCCCTTACCAGTGAGCCACATGAAGACTATGCTACCCATTTGCTACATATATTTATGGGGCCTAAGGTCCAGTCCATGCATGGTCCTTGGTTAGGGTTTCAGACTCTGCAAACACCTCCAGGCCCTGCTTACTTGGCTCTGTTAGTATTCTTCTACAGCTCCTGTCCCCTCTGGGTCACTCTATCCTTTCCCCAACTCTTCAAAAAGATATTTTACACTCTGCCTAATGTTTCACTGTGAGCCTTAGAACCTGTTTTGCTTTACTGCTGTGTTGGGCCTCTCAAAGGACAGCTATGCTATGCTTCTATCATCAAGCATAACAGAGAAACACTAATAGTGACAGGGGTTGGAACTCTCTCATGTGATGGGTCTCAAGTTGGGCTAGATATTGGTTGTACATTGTCTCAATCACTGTTCTATCTTTATTACTACACATCTTATAGGCAGGGTAAATTTTGAGTCAAATATTTTGTGGATGGGTTTATGCTCACCTCCCTTCACATGAGGCAGTTTCTTCAGTCTCCATGACCCTTGGTACTAGGAGTTTTTGATACAGTCACCCATGAAATTCTTTCTTTGTTGAGTATTTGTGTGGCTTGGGTATCAAGGTATCACTGAATTAGTTTGACAATGTTCCTTCTGTGCTGTGAGCTGAGCACATTTTCAATGGACTATGTTATATAGCGTGTATTTGATTGTGTGTGTATGTGTGTGTGTGTGTGTGTGTGTGTGTGTGAGTGTGTGTGTTTGTATATGTGTGTGTCATCTGTACACATTTGACAAGTGCCAGAAACCAATATAAAGTACCTTCTTCTCTTGCTTCCCATGAGAGTTTTTGAAATATTCTCTCTCACTGAAGCTGGGACTCCTCATTTTTTAAAATTTTTTTATTTATTTATTTATTTATTTATTTATTTATTTATTTATTTATTTTTGTTACATCTCAATGGTTATCCCATCCCTTGTATCCTCCCATTCTTCCCTCCCTCCCATTTTCCCCTTATTCCCCCCCCCCATGACTGTTCCTGAGGGGGATTACCTCCCCCTGTATATGCTCATAGGGTATCAAGTCTCTTTTGGTAACCTGCTGTCCTTCCTCTGAGTGCCACCAGGTCTCCCCCTCCAGGGGACATAGTCAAATGTGAGGCACCAGAGTACGTGTGCTAGTGGGAATGCAAACTAGTACAGCCACTTTGGAAATCTATCTGGTGCTATCTCAGAAAAATGGATATAGGGCTTCCTCAAGACCCAGCTATTCCACTCCTTGGAATATACCCAGAAGATGCTCCAGCACACAAAAAGAAAATTTGCTCAACCATGTTCATAGCAGCCTTATTCATAATTGCTAGAACATGGAAACAGCCTAAGTGTCCCTCAATAGAAGAATGGATAAAGAAACTGTGGTACATATACACTATGGAATACTACTTAGCTATTAAAAACAAGGAATTCCTGAAATTTGTGAATAAATGAATTGAGCTAGAAATGATCATAATGAGTGTGTTAACCCAGAAGCAGAAAGACTCAAATGGTATATACTCACTTATATCTGCATATTAGCCCAAGGGGAATGTCCCATGAAAGCCTTTACTTACCAGGAAACTGGGACAGAGGGGAGGACATCCTATTGGGACTCTAGATAAGAGAAGCATGGGAGAATAGCAAAGTAGAAGGGACTCCTCATTTGTCCAATCTAGCTAGCAAGATTTTTGTGTCCATCTTTGTGTTAAAGCACTAGAATAAATACACACATCACTATGGTCAAGTTTTTATATGTGTTTGGATATCTGAAGTTAACTCCTTATTTCATAGAAATCACTTTGCCCAACTTTATTCCTTTTTTGAAATTATATTATTCATTACACCATTGTCATGCAACATAGGAAAAGTAATCACTCTCTTTAAATAAAGGTAAAAGGCAAGCATATCATCATGCCATGGACAATTATTGGAGTATGCTATTTTTCAAAATAAAAATTATTTTGAAACTATTCATATATAAAGCTCATGAACCTGCCTCATTTTCCAGCAAGAAATATCAAATATCAAATTTATTTTAAAGGTTTCTTGAGATAAGTAGTGCATATGGCCACTGAATATTTTAAGGACCTTATACAGATAGATTTACATTGTGTTCATCTTTTAATTGTCAAATGTTATGTGGAAGGTTATGATAAGTTCATAATAATAAAAGTTATGTTAGTACTTTTTTATTCATTTTAAACCATACATTCTTTCCTTAGCTGTTAGTCAGTGATATTCAAACAATCCAGCCCAGTCTGAACAGTGTCAATGAAGGTGGGCAGAAGATAAAGAGTGAAGCTGAACCAGAGTTTGCATCCAGATTTGAAACAGAACTCAGAGAACTTAACACTCAGTGGGATCACATGTGTCGTCAGGTATGAGCAGTTTAATCAATCACTGTGGCTTGTGTCCATTAATTTAGTAAAGTTTCTGTTGGTCTACCTTCATCATTATTGTCATTTGAAACTTTTTTTCTGAATATGCTGTTTGACAGAACTTTTTTCTGACTAAGTTTATTGTCAAATCACTCATATTTCAAAGTAATTATTCCTTTTTAGCATATAGGACTAATTTGAAGTTGATATTTTCAATAATAATTAATTGATACACTGAAAAATAAAATAATATTTCTCTCTGAAAATACATCTTTATTAATTGACTTCATGAGAGAAAGACAGCATATACATGAATATATATTTTGTATGGAAATAAATTCCACATTCACATCTAAGTCTTCATACAGCTTACTTTATAGATTTTTAATTTCAACATTGAATTGTAAAAATAAAACATTTATAAGTTGTGTGTATTTAAAAGTTCATGTTCAAAACATAACATTTTTTAACTAAAACAGCGATTGCCTTTAATTTTAGTAAGTTTAAAAGTTAAAAATAAGTTCCATCTGTATATTATAGTAACAATTGATCTTTGGTTATTTTTATATAACATTTCAACATTGAAAATAAATAATGCAAAAAGGCAAAATCTAACTTTGAGAAAGGAAAAAATATAACAATAAATCAAAGCAATATGTACAGTTAACACATTCATTTACAAATTCCGAACACTTCTATTAACTCAAAGATGATATAGCCCTGAGTCAGTTTACTTGCATCCTTGTCTTGCTATAGGCATTGCTAGAAGTGCAGGCCAGGGTAAACAAAGCTTAAACTGTGGTTTATATCTCTGAAACTTTTCTACAAGACCTGGATGAGTTGCATTAGTGTTGAGATTCTTAACAGAGAATTAGAAATGATACAGACTTTTTATTGATAAAAAAGTGGGGCTAGCAGCAGGAAACAAAAATGTCAATACTATCACTAAAACAGATTTCATAATTTATAGAAATGTATTTTTATAACTGTACATTTCTTTATACTTTCTTTTTTAAGAACTAATGTCTAATATATGTGCACAAAAAGTTCATTGTTCAAAGAATGTTATTAACTTACTGATATGTTGGTTAGCACAAACCTACCACGGAATCTAACCTCATTCTGATCCTGGCGTTGAATCATAAAAAAAGTTTATAACTCTTTCTTTCTTGAGATGTTACATTCATCATACACTTACTTTCCCAAATGACCTATGTCTTGAAAGGCTGGGATTATGCATTTCAGGAGCAGAGGAAGAGAGTATAGTAAAAGAATACAGGCTGGCATGGTGCTTCAAATTCACTGTTCCAGAGAGAAAAAATAGACATGAAACATAAATCTTTTTTATAGAAATATTTCTACATTATGATGGGCATGTATTTTCTGAGCTTATGTTAAAGGATAATTTATTAATAAAATGTTAAAAGTCTGTAGTAGTTGAAGACATGCAACAATCACTAAACATGATTTTAAAATTATAAGCTAATAGTATGTATTATAGCTAAAAAAGAAAATATCAACATTATTTCAAGTTTCAGAGGTAATATATCTAAATGAACAATGTCAATATTTTAGCTATTTAAAATAAAGGATAACTCTTATTAAAGTAATACAGAAATTATAAATTATGTTCAAAGGAAAAAAGGAATTAAAGGAGAGGAAAAAGAAGTAGATATGTTCATATATACCTTACATTATCATGGTATATAGACATATATTAAATTATTCAGATAACATAAAAATATAGCTCAGTAACATATTTTTTGATTTATTTCCTTGCATTATTCATTTGACTATGTATTTATTAAACCTGTCTTATCAAAAGTAAAATGAAAATTTTATTTATTTTCCTGAAAATTCTAGTTAATGGAGAAGACAGAATTTAAATGAGTTAAATATTATATAAGAAGAACAAGTTTACTTCTTGTTCTTGGGGCATAAATTAAAGAATGTGGGTAAAATATTACTCAATATAAGACTTGAAAATTCCATAACAGAAGACATGAATAACTTTCTGATTTATTATGAGAATAGAATGCAATATAATTAGGTGACACTGACATTTGGGTATCTTGAGACAAGTATATTGTATGTTAATGTGATAAATTAAGGAGTAAATGCCATGTTGGACTGAATACTTTTCATATAATCTTTTTAGTATAAAAAGACACAAACATTTCATAATTTTTCTCTGGCTAGTTAAGCCATGGATTATCAAACTTGTAAAAGGCCTTGGGAGCTATGCTCACTAACTTATAGGTTAGTTACATATTGAAGAAAGTCAAATGATGTTACTTTTCTAGGGACTGATCCCAATCATTCTGATTAAATTCTTTCCATTTTGGGATACTCATGCTATCATAGCAAACTGTACATTTATGTCCTTAAATATCTTATTTCTGTTCTGTTTCCTCTAGTTTCCTTGTATAGCATACCATATATTCCTTTTTCCCTTTTTTTTATAATTGTTCACATTACATCTGGATTGTAACCCCCTCACTCTTATATCTTCCTGTTCCCACTCTACCCCATCTCCAATCTATTCCCTTCCCCTAGACCTCTGACATATGGCATCCTCCTCACCCACCATCTGACCATAACTACAAATCTTAGCTAACTTCGATTAGCCTTGTTAATACTTCTTGTATTTTTCGACTGCTTTAAAACATTATGAGAAAGCATAATAATTATATAAATATTTAATATCCATTGACTTAGGCTCTTTATAAATTTTCTGTGAAAACTATGTGTTTACTAGAAAATTGCCAAATATACTCTTGATGATATATCAGAGTGAAGTAATTATTTGCATTTGGTTGATAGGTTAGTATATTGACTTAGAAAGAAAAGTACAATAATTATATTTATTATGATTGATTTATTATCATATAGACATATTATATTAGACATGCTGAAAATTCATTTCTCTAAAACAAGGCATTATTTAAAATAAAGACACTATATAAAGGAGGTGGAGGTCCCCCTCAGTCACAGACATAGGGGAGGGGAGTAGGGGGAAAGCGATAAGGAGGGAGGAATGGGAGGATACAAGGGATGGAATAACAATCGAGATATAATATGAATAAATAAATAAAATATTTAAAAATAAATAAAAACAGTCAAAAAAAGCAACTTGTTCAGTTCCAGTCAGAATCATTGTTTAAAGAGTTACATATAAAAAGAAGTATGAAACATTTTATACCAAGTATAATACTGTAGAGTACTTTGTAGCAAGCTGCTCTGATATAAGACATTGTTTAGAAGTTGTAGGATTCACTGTTTTCTGGTAAATGAGTCCTACATTATAAAACACCTTAAGTGTTTAGAAAGGGAAGAGTTTTAAAAAGTGCATCTCCCATGCTCATGGATCAATACTATTACTATAGTTTTAAAAATCTTATTATAAGCAATCTACAGATTCAAAACTGTTCTCATCAAAATGCCAACACAGTTCTTTACAGATCTTGAAAGAACAGTTCTCAACTTTATAGAGAAAAACAAGAAACCCTGAATAGTTAATACAATCCTATATAATAAAAGATATTCTAGAAGTATCTCCATCTTTGAACTCAAGCTGTACTATAGAGCAATAATAATAAAAACAGCATAATATTGACATAGGAACAGACATGTGGATCAATGGAATTCTCAGCAGAGAAGTATTGAATGGCTATGAAACACTTGAATAAATTTTGAACATCATCTGAAAGTCTCCACCCAGGTCCAAGCAGATACTGAGACACACAGCCAAACTTTGGGGTAGACTGCAGGGACTCTTATGGAAGAGTTGGTGAATAGAAGAACCTGCAGGGGTCAGGAGCTCCATAAGGAGACAAATGGAGCCTACAAATCTGGGTGGTAGAGGGAGGTGCTACAGAGACTCATAACCAACCAAGGAGCATGCATGGTGAGAACTTAGACTCCTTGCTCAACTGCAGTTGACAGGCAATGAGCCTCCTTGTGAGGCACATAATATGCAGAGTAGGGACTATTTCTGACATGGACTCTGGCCCCCACATACTCCCAAATATTGTTCACTTCCCTCTCCTGGGCCACCTTACCTAACCATGGAGAAAGAGGATACAAGTAGTCCAGATGAGACATGATAGGCTGAGGTCAGATGATAGAGGAAGAGGGCTCTCCTTTCTGAAGACTAGGGGATGGAGAAAAGTGGGATGAGGGATGTAGGGTGGAACTGGGAGGAGAGGAGTGAGGGTTGTAATAAGGATATAAAGTGAACAAATTAAAAATGTTTTTAAATGTATATCTGGACACTAGCCCAAGGAGCATATTCCATGAAAGTCTTCACTCACAGGAAAGTGGGACAGAGGGGAGGACATACTATTGTGACTCTATGTGAGAGAAGAATGGGAAAATGGGGAAATAGAAGGATCCAGAGGGTCCTAGAAACCTACAAGAAGAACATGATGGGCAGATCTGGACCAAGGGGTCCTGCTCAAACTATGGCAGCAGCCAAGGACAATTTGTGCAGTAAACTTCAAACCCCTACCCAGATCTAGCCAATGGACAGGACATTCTACACCGTTGAGTGGAGAGTCGGGTATGACTTTCACACGAACTCTGGTGCCTCACCTTTGACCATGTCCCCTGGAGGGGGAGGCCAGGTGGCACTCAGAGGAAGGATAGCAGGTTACCAAGAAGAGACTTGATACCCTATGAACATATAAAGGGGGAGGTAATCCCCCTCAGGCACAGTCATAGGGGAGGGGAGTAAGGGGAAAGCGGGAGGAAGGGAGGAATGGGAGGATACAAGGGATGGGATAGCCATTGAGATGTAATATGAGTGAATTAATGAAATATATTTTTTAAAAAGTAGAATTGACAAGATGAGACTATTGCTCAATGGTCCACGGTTTGTCTACATTCAGAGAAGGCCATATGTCCAATCTTCAGCACTAAAAAGAAAATGACCAATAAAACAAAACATCCTCAGACATGCATTTCATTTCTACATACATGATTTAACAATTTGATTTTCAAATATATTACATATTAATTAAAATTTACATATATGAAGTAAAATTTAATTTTACTATAGATATGTTAATGAAAATTTATATCATAACTTATTTATTTCTACACTAAAGCATTTTCCACATGTGTTTTAAGCCTACTTGTGTTTCCAAGCTGAAATGAACAGTATACATGCACTCCAGTTCACTTTTAAGTATGAAAAGGAGAAATTCAGATTCACAAATATTAGAATTTTAAACATATTTGACTGACATACTGTTTAAAGTTTGCATGCCATTGTCCATTTTTCTCAACATGCATGGAAACATTTTTCTGCCACCTCTTCCAAACTGATTGTATTCACTTTTTACTCTTTGCTTATTTTATGCATGAAAACATACTAATTTTGATCAGTTTACTGTTAGTCATATTTAAAAATCCTCATCAGATACAAACATGATACATGTGATGAAAATTATATAGCATCGTATACTATGTATAAATACATATGTGTTTTATACATGGCTATATATTATTTTTAATAAACCACTTGTGTATTTTCATTATTTTGCATTTACATTTGTAAAAATTTTAATTGCTAGAGTATTTAAAATTACACACAAAATGCAAAATTATAAAGTGGTCATTTGTGTATATGCCAATAAAATTGTTAACAGTAAAATGTTTTCAAGTTATTTCCATTTACAAAGAGAACCCTCACCTAGAAAAACAATATAGCAGTCTGGTTATTTTATTCACTGTAATAACTAAATAGCTTTTGCTTATATTTACAGCTGTAGAACATATTCATATTCCATGACTTTCAGTTCCTTTTTGTCTATTTTTCTTCTTTGTTCATTGGTTTGTTTGTAGAGGTAGTGTTTACACTTTAACCCAAAGCTCACTTCTAACTTACCTACTAAATTCAAGATGACCATGAACTCATGACAGCCTCCCAGCATGCATGGATTATGGACATAGCCCATCATTATTGGATGCCATGAGCGTTTTTTTTTCTGCATAGAAGAATATGTTGATCATAATTATAAAATAGAAATATAAGGTAATGGACTGCATAAGGTATTAATCTAGGTATTGCTAACTTAGTCTATTTTTCCAGAAAAATTTAGTGGGGGCATTTCTAGTGTTTTCTTCAACTGGATACACTGGCCAGCCTTGCTGGTCTGATCATCAGCTATACAAGTTCCTTTTAGTGATGGGTTTGAGATAATCACAGCCAACACCTTTCTTTGCTAAGCTGGTTTTGCATCGGGACAAACATTATCAAGTGGACCCAGGCACATTCAATTTCTCCTTTCACAAGACAGGAAGTGAATATCCAGTTAGTTAGCTCATTACATATGTTCTCATCTTTACTCTCTAAACTTTTTGCTTTTTACAAACTTACAAGTAATATGGTGAAAATAATGTGTTTTCACTGCCAATTGTTAAATTTTACCTTAATTTTTGTTGTTTTTAAATTATTGTTTCTTGTTTTTTATTTGTTTTTTTTTTCTTTCTTTTTTTTTTTCAATGGAAGGTGTACACCAGGAAGGAAGCCTTGAAAGCAGGTTTGGATAAAACCGTAAGCCTCCAGAAAGATCTATCTGAGATGCATGAATGGATGACACAAGCTGAAGAAGAATATTTAGAGAGAGATTTTGAATATAAAACTCCAGATGAATTACAGACTGCTGTTGAAGAAATGAAGGTAAAATAAACCAAAGAAAACAATTAAAGGAAAACTAGGAAGAAATATAACATTATTGAAATTGTGATTCTTCAAAATACCATGTTCATATAAGAATATGAAAATGGTATCTCTAGTAACTTTCAGAAAAGAATCTTACTGGATTTTTAAAATAGAGAATGATTACTGATCATGAGACAAGTGATGATGGTGAGATGCTATTTTCCTAAGCTTGTTTTGTAAACATTTCTGAGGAAGTAATTTTAATGTGAATATTCTGAGTCATGAGAAAAAGCCAGCATTAAACAAATGCATCATGGTAGCATTTCCCTGTCATAGGAAATCTTCTAGCAAAGGCCAAAGACAAATTGGGAAAGGGAATAATAAGCACACTGCTTACACAAAACAAAAATAATAGAGGTTAAATAACTTGAGATTCTTTTGAGGAAGTGGGCAAACTTCCATTAACACCAGAGTTGTGTAGAATATGACAGGAAACTGCATTCTGAGTAAACAAAGTAGGGCTCTCCAGGATTTCACTTAAAAGTTTATGATGACTTTAGATTGTGAGGAAGGCCATGATGTGACTAGTTATTTAAATAGTAGGTATTTTGGAAGTACTACACATCATACTTTCCCTGCCAAGCAATAATAAATGAGGCAAGTTCTCATAGAGCATTTGATTATATATATATATATATATATATATATATATATATATATATATATATATATATATACGTATTTTTTTTTTGTTTTTTCGAGACAGGATTTCTCTGTGTAGCCTTGGCTGTCCTGGACTCAATTTGTAAACCAGGGTGGCCTAGAACTCACAGAGGTCCACCTGCCTCTGCCTCCTGAATGTTGGGATTAAAGGAGTGCCCCACCACTGCCTGGCACATATACATATTTTTTTTCTGTAGTAGAACAACATGGATGGATATGTCACCCCACTCTATTTTGACTTATTCCAGTTTAATCTAACATATTAATGATTTTAAAAATTATTTTCACCTGTGGTGTTTCATTTTATAGTATCAAAATTTCCTTATTGCTTTTTCCATCACCTGCTTTTTTTTCCTTGCCAGATTTTTTTGTTGTTGTTTGATTCAGTCTTTTGCTCACTATCCCTCTGCCTTTAATGTATTTTTATAAATACTGCATGCTACCAGATTGCAATATTGGAGCAT
Organism: Acomys minous; assembly: GCF_964271855.1. Taxonomy (NCBI): domain Eukaryota; kingdom Metazoa; phylum Chordata; class Mammalia; order Rodentia; family Muridae; genus Acomys; species Acomys minous. Next base: position 89,347,590 of record NC_140488.1, on the reverse strand, counting down.
CCAATGTTTTTTTTTATCTGTGTGCATAGCAACTACTCAGATCATTTTTGCTTTGTTTCCATGGATGTAGAGTCTTAGTGTGCTAAAACTTACAATTATAAAAACAGTCCTTAAAGTAAGTGAGCAGCCTCATCAATTTGCGCACTTTGATTGACATGTTTAAATAATTGGTCTAACTGAACAATTTGTGCAGTATGCTGGAAAATTGAGAAGGAATGGCTCAGGCAGCCACTGGCAACAATACCTAAGGAAGTTGGCAGAAAATCCAATTTCTTGACGTTCTGCTTGCCAGTCAAGAAATTTCTTGAGGTCAATTTTCTATCTGGTATCTAGTGATAGGACTTGCCTACAGACCTCTAGCTGTGCTCATTTTGAGAGCAAATTCATTGATTTAAATACCAGTAGAGTTATTTTGACATCTTTCTCACTAGGAGACAAAACAGATATCTCCTTTCTGTTTATTTTCTTCTCTGATATTAAAATGACACTAGTATTTGGCAACTGAATTTATTTTATTTTTTTTACAAGGAAACCAAATTTTTCTTCTGTCATTAAAGACTTAAGGGGAAATTTTTGATGAAAAATCTCTTGCTTTTGAATCTCTTTTGGAGACCTTCACTGATTATATTCTGGAACTTCATAATAAAAATATTGAATTTTATTTTTAACAGATATTTATTTATTGACATTTTATTGCTGTGGTTTTAATCGTGGGCTTAGGAAAACACATACTTGTAATAAAAAATAATAGAAACATACATATTTATAATCATTAAAGCACTGGTATTTGTATTTGAGATGCAATAGAATCACCTGGAGCATTTGTACAAAAAATATGTGGAGGCTGGTGAGATGGATTAGTGGGAAATTTGCTTTTTGACAAGCTGGAAGATATCAGTTTCAGCTCTTGGACCCAAATGTTATAATGAAAAGACTATTTATCACACTCTCTTGTGACATCCATATGTATGCATACATTAATGCAATTATTAATAAATAACAAAAATATAACACTGGGCCCAAATTAAGAATGCTAAATTTTCAAAAAAGTTTCCATGTAATGCCAGTGACTACATTCCAGACTAAATTAGATTAACATGATTTGAGAACCATTCTGTCAAAATGTTAGTAATGAGAGGGAACTGATCATGTATATAATTAGATCCATAGAAAATCCAAATGACGAATTTTTATAAAAATGGTATCTAAACTATATAGGCTACATTGTTCATACCTACCTGAATCTGTAAATTTTGTTATGTTGCTTCTCAGAACCTCTCTAACATCTAAACAAGTATTCATAAAATATTATATAAAAATTGAAAAATCAAGAAATAGGTATTTCTCACTATTTGACATGTGCTAAGTTATTTATAGTTTGTATAAATGGTGGTTGCATTTATTGAAGACACTATATCATTGCTTTCTCATCCCACATCAGATGACAGGCCTACTTAGACAAACTGTAACATAGAAAAGAGATAACCTTAGAACCACTTATTTCAATCATTTGAATCTTACTGAATGTCTAATAAAGGATAGGAAAACACGTTTGAAAGTTTGATTGAGTGAGGATGAAATGTTCCATTGGTGGCACAATGATACTGAAAGATTAACAGTTGTGAAAGTTGTTGATAATGTTATGATTGCTACAGGTGAAATAGGATGTATAGAGAAACAAACTCCAAGCTCATATAAATGAAAAAAATTACAAGAAGGTACTGAATTTTTCTTTTTTTTTTTTTTTTTTTTTTTTTTTTTGGTTTTTTGAGACAGGGTTTCTCTGTGTAGCCTTGGCTGTCCTGGACTCACTTTGTAGGCCAGGCTAGCCTCGAACTCACAGCGATCCACCTGCCTCTGCCTCCCGAGTGCTGGGATTAAAGGCGTGCGCCACCACGCCCGGCTCTGAATTTTTCAAATACGTAATTAAGATCAATGGCTGCAAACATTTTATACTTAAAATGTCTTCTATATGCCACCATACAGTGTATATTAAGGCAGTCTGAAACTGAATCCAAAGGAAAGATGAATTATGCTGAAAATACTGATATATTAATCAGCATTTATGCCTATCTTTTCCATGTCCTGCTAATATTCTGAATTGTTCCCAGTATTTGTATGCAGGTCCAGATTCTAAAAGCTAGACTCTATATCGTTTTGCCTAAATTCCAATTTAAAACTTTGTGACCAGCTACAAATATCAGAAAAGCAACATTGTACCCATTACATTTCAACTAATTGTAAAAGACTATGCATATTAAACAGTCAAATTCCTTCACTTATGAAAGCAGTAATTCCAAGGCATATATTTGTCTATTTGAGTGGGATCATCATTCATTTCCTTTTCCTATGTCCATTTCTTATTCACCAATGTATTTCCTTGACAGGCAATATATACTTCAACTACTTAGAGTTGGTATTGTTAAAATCAGGAAGAATCAAAACTGTAGATATGTTCTCTCTCCCTCTCTCTCCATCCCTCTCTCTCTCTCTCTCTCTCTCTCTCTCTCTCTCTCTCTGTCTCTCTCTCTCTCTGTCTCTCTCTCTCTCACTCTTTCACTCTGTGTGTGTGTGTGTGTGTGTGTTATAAAATGTATTTTCATACTATAGGCTAAATGTAAATGGTCTCCAACTAAATTACATAGGATACTTCCTTGTTCTGAGGATTATTTGTTTTTATGAAGATCTTAACAATGAGCAAAATATACACTATGGGCAATTCTTGATAGTGTGGACAAAACAAAAGCAACTACAACATTTGCGTTAATGTTAGATGATATTGGAGACTAATTTAAGGATTTTGTTTAGAGAGAATACTGCCAGAGTGTAGGGGTAGTATCACTTATCTGTCCTGAAGGAAAACAAAAATGATATTGAAATTTTGATTGATAAAGAATCACCAGCCACTCATCAAAATCAGAACAGGGGACCTGGGAATTTGATATGCTGTACTTTGACCACTGTAGATGTAAAGTGTTTTGTGCACATAATATATATATATTACTGAGTGATCTTGTTTAGTTGATCTTTTGTGTGTATAAACTGGACTTGCCCAAATGTTAAGTTTTGTAAAGCAAAATTTCTTTCACAGGAGAAAGGTAGGAATAGCTGAAAAACTTTGTACTTTGTCTTTCTGTGTATTTCCTACATTTTCAGTTACTGAAGTTTATTCATTGAAATATCCTAAATATAAAATTAAGCATTTTTCTTATATTTAAGTATCTTTTCATTTAAAGAGTATGTTCACTTAATTAAATACTAATTCACCTGAATAATTTGCAAGTAATGTTATTTATAGACTTATTAATATTTTAAAACGTAGTGTTAAAATATCTTTTTAACTTTTTGATGCAACTTTATATAGATACTTACACATATTTGAAAGACACATACCCATATACACATAATGTATCAAATACATTTGTTTTTGATACCAAGTTGCATTTTGCCTGAGGTATCCTCAAAATTATTATAGATCTAAGAATGGCCTTGAAATTTTTCCTCCTCCATCTACCTCCAAAGTAGAAGGAAAACCAGCATATGTTATAGAACGCAGCTCAAGCTATTATTATTAAATGTCTATTATATTTTTTTATATTTTTAAAAATTTCTAATCACACATAAATCTGAAATGAAAGACTTGGAACAAGCATTTGCTTTATGTTTATGAACTATCTATTTTTTTTCGAGACAAGGTCTCTCTGTGTAGCCTTGGCTGCCCTAGAGTCACTTTGTAGACCAGGCTGGCCTCGAACTTATAGCGATCCGCCTGCCTCTGCCTCCTGAGTGCTGTGATTACAAGCGTGCGCCACCACGCCTGGCTTTTTATGAACTATCTTAACAAAAAATTTTCCTGGAAAAATTATGTAATATATAAGAATGAATATTGGATGTGATAATGTTAACTTGCTTTAAAGACAATATGCTTTTCTTTTCAGAGAGCTAAAGAAGAGGCACTACAAAAAGAAACAAAAGTCAAACTCCTTACTGAGACTGTAAATACTGTAATAGCTCAAGCTCCTCCTGCAGCACAAGAGGCCTTAAAAAAGGAACTTGAAACTCTAACCACCAACTACCAGTGGCTGTGCACCAGGCTGAATGGAAAATGCAAAACTTTAGAAGTTAGTTGTTTTCCTTAGTTTTTACCATCTTTTTGTCAAAATCATATTAACTATGAGTCTAAGTTTTGATGTATAGACATTTAAGCTAGAAGATCTCATTCACACACCTACAATGTGCATAAATTTGCACCAGTGACTTAACTTGAAAAATGTTGTTTCCAGTTTGTGAATGATCATAATAGATTTTGTGATGTTGGAGAGATGGCTCAGTATTTATGAATGCTTTCTGCTCTTCCAGAGTACCAGCGTTCAGTTTCTAGGACCTAAGTTATGCTGTTCACAAGTGCCTGTAACTCCAGTTCACGGTATCTGGTGCCATCTTCAGGCCTTGTCTGGCACGTGCATATGCGTTATATATGTATATAGTCACAAATGGACATACATCCAAAAAAACTTTATAAAAAGAATAGTGTTTTTGTATTTTATAGGTTAGAAATTATGTAAACCATATGTCAGAAAATACTTAGACAACAATGATATTTTAACTGGGATTATTAGTTTGCAAAATGTGTCAGTATTAGTTTTGCATTAATTAATATCAAATTGCTTAAACTTATTTTATTCCCTTATTTAAGCATTTTGTGTAAAAATGTATGTTTTTTATAATTGTTGGTAATCATCACTGGGCCCTGTAGGCTTTTATATAAGGCAAATTGCCTAACTAGCTCATTTTTGACATTTTTTATTTATTAATGATCACAGATCGTGCTTTATTTTCCCATTTTTCTTATTCTATGGTTTGCACTTGTGTGAAGGTAGGGGAAGAATTCAAGCACCAAATACAATTGCCACTGTATTAAAAATAATCAGTGATTTTTATTTTGAAGCTACAAAACTGAAAGAGGACATAAAACTTTCAAATGGGTATGATTTCCAAAACAAGACTCAAGTTCAACTTTAAGTTCCATATTTACAGACAGAATTATCTCTGTGAACATAAACAATAAAGGGTTCAGTCACACCAATATTGTTGAAGAATAATATATTTGTTAGAGTTTTACACTTTTTGAAATGTGAAAGCACAGGTAGTTCTAACTGGTAAGCTATACCTTAAAATAATTCGGGGGGGGGGGTTGTTGGTTGATAATTTCAAGCATGCATATAACAAGATTTGAAAAAGTCTACCCTCTCCTTCATTTCTCCCTGTATCCAATACTAATTGATCCCAGTTTCACATGTTTGTTTGTTTGTTTGTTTGTTTGTTTTTTAATCCATGGAGTCAATTTAATGATGGCAATGCTATCTAGTACAGCATGAGAAACCTCAGGGATATGTAAGTGGCCAAATGTTCAGAAATGTTGCCGAAGTAACCACTGAGCTAAAGCCAGTCCTGAGATGTAATACAAATAAATTAATAAAATATATTTAAAAAATAAAAATAAACAAAAGTTATAAAAAGAGAAACATCAGGGAATGTAACAGTAAAATAATGTGACTTTCCTCTTTTCATTAGCATAAATTGCCAATACCACCTTAACTAAAGATGAGGCTTCCTTATTGTTGCTCTCCAATGACAGCAAAGGGCCCGGATTGGTCTGACTTGATTCTATATACATTTTGTGGATTGTGTCTCAACTAATATGCAATAACCCTGATGTGTTCACAAAACAGTTCCCTTTTAATCATTTACTGCCTATGGTACTAAGAGACTTTTTCCTCATTTCCTACAGTGATACTGAGCCTTGGAAAAAGGGGTATAATATAGAGATTTCTCTTTTTTAATTTTTAATTTATTATAAATTATTTACATTACATCCAGTTGTTATCCCCTCACTCTTAACTTCCTGTTTCCACCCTCTCTCCCTCTTCTGCCCTATTCCTCTCCGCTAGACCTGTGACAGAAGGCAACGTCCTCCCCCACCATATGACTACAGCCTAACAGATCTTATCCAGATAGCCTGTTTCCCTTTCCTCTGTGTGCCCACCAGGCATCTCCACCAAGAGGAAGTGATCTAATCAGAGGCACCAGAGTTCATATCAGTTTAAGTCCCTGCTTTCTCCACACCATGGACAATGAGTAGCCCATTGGCTAGATCTGAACACAGGTCTAGGTTTACTGCATGTATTGTCCTTGCAACAGTTTTTGTAAGCCCCTCTGGGTACAGATCCACTAGCCTTGATGATCTCCTTTTTGGGCTCCTGAACCCTCTGCTTCCTTCCATCACCCAATTCTTCCATACTACTCTCAGAATCCCTCCTGGAGTCCAGCTAGAGTCGGAGTCCAGCAGCGAGTCTGAGCACCTGTCCTGATGCCCCAACTTCTGACTTTAGTTTATCAGGTCTCATCAAAATAGCCTGCACCCCCTTCCTCTTTGTGCCAGAAAGGCCACCCTCCAAGGGACAGTGATCAAATCACAGGCACCAGAGTTCATATCAGAGGCAGTCTCCACTCCCCTACCATGCAGAGAAATATCCGTCTGTCTTCTGCATCCGAACAGGGGGGTCTAAGCTCTCTGGTTGCAATGTGCTTGATTGATGCATTAGTTTGTGCAGATTCTCCTGGGTCCAGATCCATTAAGCTTGATGGTCAGCTTATGGAAGTCTTGACCCCTCCTCTTCCTTCCATCACCCACCTCTTCTATGCAACTCACAGAGCTTTGCTCAGAGTCCAACTGCAAGTCCCAGTATCTGTCCCTCTTCTCCGCCAGCTGTAGTCTTTCAGAGGACAGCTATGGTAGGCTAATATCTACTTATAAAGGGAGTATATACTATGCTTTTCTTTCTGAATCTGGGTTACCTAACTCAGGATCATGTATTTTAGTTCCATCCATTTGCCAGCAAATTTTAAGATTTCCCTGTTTTTGATAGCTGGGTAGTATTCCATTTTGTAAATGTATCACAGTTTCTTTTCTGTTCTTTGGTTGAGGGACATCTAGGTTGTTTCCAGATTCTGGCTATTAAAAATAAGGCTGCTTTGGACATAGTTGAGCAAATGTCCTTGTTTCATGGTAGAGCATATTTTGGGTATATTCCCAGGAATATTATAGCTGGATCTTGAGGTAGAGTTATTCCAATTTTTCTGAGAAAGCACCAGATTGATTTCCAAAGTGGTTGTACAAGTTTGTACTCCCACCAGCAATGGAGGGGTGTTCTTCTTTCTTTGCATCCTAGTTAACATGTGCTGTCACTTGAGTTTTTTATCTCAACATTCTGATAGATGTAAGATAAAAGCCCAGAATCCTTTTAATTTTCATTTCCCTGATGACTAAGGACATTGAGCATTTCTTTAAGTGTTCCTCAGCCATTACATTCCTCTGTTGAGAATTCTCTGTTTAGTTCTGTACCCCGTTTTAAAATTGGGTTATTTGGTTTGGTGGTGTTTGATTTCTTGAGATCTATATGTATTTTGGATATTAGCCCTTTATCAGATGTAGGCTTGGTAAAGATCTTCTCCCAGTCTGTAGGCTGTTGTTTTGTTGTGTTGGCAGAGCCCTTTGCCTTATAGAAGCTTTTAAGTTTCTTGAGGTCTCATTTATTAATTGTTGACCTTAGAGCTTTAGTTATTGGTAGTCTGTTCAGGAAGTTGTCTCCTGTGGCAATGTGCTCAAGGTTGAAATATGAGTATTCTGTATTTTTTTTATTGTGCATGCCTTGACCAGTTGTAGGTCTCCATGTTAATCCACATCTACTCCAAAAATAAACTTCTCAGGTAACTGTTTAGAGATGCACTAATCTATGGCAACAATTATAGAAAAGTCCTGTTAATGATATGTATATTTATCAGAATAATAACATAATGTTCTTTCCAAATGCCTATGAACTACTTAGTTTTGGATTCCTGGCCTTGTTAACATTTCTAGGTCTAACTTCTGTCTTGTGGTATTGACATTAAATCCAATATGAAAGTGGTTATTCTCTCCACATTAATGCAACTATTGCAGTTGTGGGTGTGTCTTGCAGCAATCAAAAGCATCTCTGTAGTAAGCTCTAGTGTTCTTTAGGTATATGTCCAAGAGCTGTAGAACTGGAAAATGTGACAAATCTAGAGTTTTTCAGAGGAGGTTCCTCCATATTGATTTACAAAGTGGTTAAGTGTTGAATACTAACTTTGACATAACAGGTAAACTAAGGTAGGGCATAGAGTTTTCAATCACTGAGCAGTCTTTTCTATGAGAGAAAAAAGCTTAATTCACTGGAGTCAGCAAAGTGTTCCTTGTGGACAGCATAAAACTCCTTGGGGCTGGCAAAACAAAAAGTGAGAAGAAAATCATAAACACACAGACAAACACATGCACACTTGCACATGTGCACATAGGGTGAGTTTTGCAAAGCTCCAAGAGCATGCACAAACCATTTTATATATGTACATTTACACATATACACATATGTACATATGCACATATATATGTATAAACAAATATATATAAACATTTAGCACATAAACACACATACACACATGCACACACACATTTGGTGGGTGGAGCAAACTCCAACAAGGTTATTTTTTTTCTTCCATAACTTATATATCCAAGCAATATATTTCAAGGAGTACAAAATTCAGAAGGTGGTTATATTTATTTTTCTTTAAGTGAACAAATTCAGTATACATAGAAAAGCATGTCCCTGAATTCCCTCACATATTCAAATATTTTATGTATTATGTATGAAAACAAATGTGAAAAATTATTCCCAAGATCCCGCATCCATTTGTAACTAAGCAACTTGTTATAGATTAACAAAGTGTAAGCAAGCAGGGTAATTTTCTCAGCCAGTGTCTCTTTACTGGCAGGCTACAATTTGTATTTACAAAGAAAGAATCATTTATTTCATTATTTCTCTTTAAAAGTCATCTTATAAAAATCTTAAAAGAATCACTAATCTAAACTTTTATATAAACAACTATTATTCATCTCTACATTAAATCCTTAGGATCCACATCTACTCTTTAACAATTCTTATTAAATCATATCAAGAAGCTGATGGCAAAAATCTATGCAAGAATTAATCATCACCTTTCTCATCAGCCCAGCTTCATCAAGAGAATCACACCAGCCTGTGCTAGTTGGGTTGTCATTGTTCTTGTTCCTGACTTAGAAAAATCTCCAGCTCAACCATTAGGAATGTGGTTTTCTGAACTCAGATTTTTCCCTAACATTTTCTACAACAGAGTCACTAACTTTAACCCAACTTTACTAACAATCTACTCCCCCAAATTCTTTCTAAGAGTGGTGATCATTGCTAACAATCTACATTTCTAAGTACTTTCCAAGGGTGGTAACTAAATCATTAATCTGCTCCAGCAACAATGATTGAAAAGGATCAAGCACTATTATTGTAAGTGCCAATGATACTGCCCAGTGAGGAACCAGAAGCCTCGTTTTAGAGTTTTCATACAATTCATAGATTATAAGGGATATGGTGACAACAGGCAGAGAAATACTCCATAACATCATAAATTCTTCAGGACAGGTAGTCCTCAGATCTCTGCCTCTCAAGGCACACCTATAGTGGTTGTTGTAATCAGTGGACTGTATTCCATGAGTTCTAGGACTGTTTTACTGTTCCTCATGCAAGATCCTTAACATTTAAAGCAGTTTGTACTCAGACCAGGAGTGAAAATTTCCTCCTCCATATCTATACCAGAATTTGTTGACATTTGTTTTTCACAGGAAAGAAATTTTGATTGGGTTAAGATGAACTTAGATTTACTTAATGACTAAGTATGATAAAATTTAAAAGTGAAGATACTTCACAGACATTTGTAATTCTTCTTTTGAAAACTGTTTAATCCCACACTCAAATTTGTAATTGAGTTTTATGATCTCTTGGATTTTAGCATTTTAAATTATTTGAATATTCTAGATACTAACCTTCTCTCAGATGTATTACTTGTTAAGGTTTTTGTTTTTTTTTAAATTTTGTCTTTGAAATATGTTATTATATTTCTATTTAACATATACATTTATATTATTTACACATAAGTAGAATAAACTACATATAGCAGGAAGAACCATGAGACAATCAGGAATTATATAAATGTTACATTCATAGTGATTTGGCTATTTTTATTTGGCAAATTTGAAGTAAACATCTTTTCTATCTTGTTCTGTCAAAGTTTCTGAACAAAAATCAGTATCTATCATATCTCATCTCCATTAATGTAAAACATCTATCTTGATCTAAAAACATCTTAACCCCTAACCAACTAAGCTTAATTATAAGACTAAACTATCTGGTCTTCAACCCCATCAGAGACTTGAAAACGAACAAAACTTAAATACTGGAGTAAACTGGAAATGCAGGTTAGCAGCTTCCAAAATAAGAAAATGACAGAGACACTTTACTGCCTGAACAGTCACCCAACAATATCTATCATGTTGGAGCATCTTCTTCAGCTTTCTACTCCAATGTATCTGACAGACATATTTACAAGGCAGGAACTAATGAGGACTTGCATACCCTATATTGGCAGAGTTTAGCCATCGACTCTTCCTGCATCTAAACTTGCCTAGTTTTAAGCAGAATTCTGTCTGTGGCAGAAAAGAGGACATTTTTCCCAGTGGCTTTTTTGCCACATTTAAAGCCATTTCCATAAGGAGGTTCTTTGATGCTCATCATCTTATTTGAGGGAGGGTTGGTGTTGCCAGGAGTTAACTTGTCTTGTTGTCAAAGAATCCTTAGAATAATAAAAACAGCATTAAATGCTATATTCTATAGGTCTCTGAGGCTTTTGAAGATCTTATTTAACTATTTTACCTAATATATATGTAGAATCATATTTATCTGTTAGACCTAGGATATATATTCTTGTGATAAAATTAGACTAGTATTTGACATCTGCATGATTTGCATCAATATACAAAATTCAATACCATTGAATTAAAAATAACCTTATTTGTGAGTAACAATTAAGGCCTTGAGGTGAGGAGTAGATTCAAAATCTACTTTTTGTTCTATCCTCCCTGTATATTTCTGTATCCCTTTTCTTTCATTTAATCTCTTATCTCCTTATGTACAAAAGAAAGATAAAAGAAAAGAGAGATGTCCTTGAGTCCAACCTTGTTTCTCTCTGTATAAGATCAATAATAACTTCTTTTTAAAGTAGTTTGTCCAATTATAATAATAATTTTGACTTTTTTCTGTAAAACTTTTAATGTTTTTTTCATTGGGGATGATTACTATAGGGTCAGTGACTTTTGTTGGACATATTGTGTGGGTTTTTCATAGTACTGTACTGGCCCTAACACATCTGAGTTAGTTCTTAGTTACTTCTTTGTTTTTATTTGCATCACTTTTTCTTTTTCAGTGTAGATGTGTATAATGTTGAGGAGAGGAATAAGCTGGAATTTGATTGAGACTATGTTTCTATTTTGGAGCTTGTTTTGAGAATTCTATATCTAGTATTTTGAAAGTCTGCTACGAACTGCCTAATCAGACAGTATCAAAGGCTCAGCATACCCCTAGCTGGCCCTCTCTTCAGCTGCCTTCTGTGATGTTCTCCAAGTCTATCTTTTCTAATCACTGTAAGCTCTGATCAACTCAAGGCTAGGTTAATAGACTTGAGGAAGCTGGGTATGTAGTCTGGAAGCCCATGCAGGAGGGTCCAGTTCTGCTGGTCTTTAGATGGCTAGTCCAGGATCTGTTAGGTAGGCTGTATATGTGTGCCTTCTCATGGTCATCAGGAAGCAAGGATTGAGGACAATGGGTGGGTTTTTTTTTAAATATTAAAGCTACAATTTTACCTACTTTAGCACAAACAGCCCTAATACTTTCTAAAAATAGAATATGATCTTTGAGGTTTTCTATTATCAAGTATAATCTATTTTTATTAACTACTGTTTTCTTATTTCTTCCAAAACACAAATTAGACTGCTGATTTAAAAAATGCTGTATATAAGGAATTACTAAATTTGTTGATGTTTTATGTACACTAAAGTTTTTTATTAGCAGTGCATAAATGATATAGAAAATAAGACAAACTAAGAAGAGAATGAAAGACAATGGCATTGGAAGTGTTTCCAGGAAATTCTAATATATATGCGATCATTCTGTGCAGAGAAAAAGATTTCTCAAGAAATTACTTTCTCTTTATATTTAAATACAATGATTCTTATGTTCTTAATTATTTATATAATCACTATTATTTGATTACTATTATTTGAGCTGTTCATTTAGATGGTAATCTTGCATCTGACAGAACTGTATTTGCCAAGGGATCATCTAAATTCATATTGATTGAAAAATGTTATAAATTATATATTAAATTATACTTCTATTCCCTTTCATCTGTAACAAACCTTACTATTCCTATTTATGTTTCCTTATCAATTTAGTCCTATTTTATTCCTTAATAACTCATTTAATATATACATATGCATTATATATACATAATTTATTTGAGGAAGATATATAATTATGCTTCTATATTCACAATAAAAATTCATAATTATATATTCTTTTGTATAATTACTGTGCACTAAGTTGTTGCTACAGGAGTTTCATGACAGTTCTATAGTTTTATATCAATAATATGGCAAAAATAAAAATATAACATAAATTTTGCTTTCACTTCATCTATGGCATGAAATTCTACCTATTTATAGCTTACTCTTCCCCAGTTAGTAAATAGTATTATAATTGTTACTTAGCATAATGTTCATTTAGAATTTCCAATGCTATCCTATTCATTTCAGTGATTCCTTTTGTTTTTAACCCTCTCTTTGCATTGTGCTTAGCTTCATATTAGCTCTCATATTGAGTGCAGTTGCAGTTCCTTTCACACTCTACATGACTGAAAATATCTTTCTTTTCTGTTGAATAATAGGTTACTCGAGCATATAATTATGTAGTTTTACTTTTCTAGTACTGAAAATACTATTACTGTGTCTTTGTACTTCTGATCTGTTAAGAAGTCTACTGTCAAATTGTAGTCACTTCATCACTTTGTCTGGTGCTTTTTAATTTTCTCTTTGTCTGCTATGGTCTGCAGTTTTGCTTTATCTTATGTGGGTGTAGATTGGTTTTCATTTTTACTTTGTCAACTGATATGTTAAAGAGAACAGATATATTGTTTCATTCTATATTGTCTCTCGATTACATTTTTGAAGATTGTCTTTTCTCCACTTTAAATATCCTTCCTAAGTGCATTTTCCATAATATCAGTGAATAATCTCTCTGTTTTATAATTTGTTTCTCAATTTTCTAGTATCATTTCTTTATTGTTTCCTCTGTATGTCCAATTTACACTAATTTCTGGTGTCTGTGGTTAAGTGTTTAAGTGTTTTTGCATTAAATCTCTTCATATGAACACATTTGCCTATAATTGCATGCATGTGTGTTTACATTTTTCAGTGAATACATTAACATTATTGATAGTTTTATATTCTATAAATTTGATACTTTTTCATAATTTTCTGTTTTTGTAATTATAGCTCCTCATTATGACAATTAGAACGTTTACTATCTGTTTGATTAAATCTCACCTCACTGATTGTAAGCATTAAGTAATTTCAGTTTTCAAATAACAAAACAAACCATTTCAAATTCTACTAGCTGTCTAGTTTGGGTATTTTTGTAGTGATATTTTAATATTTGTATCTAGATCCAAATCTTTTTATTCACCATTTACTTTAAAGATATAATAAAATTTAAATCTCAATATACCATAATTTATATATTCAAAAATATTTAAGACTTTAATATTGGGAAACACATCCTGTCTTCTAAGCTTTGGTATCAATCTTTCAGTGGTAGCACATGGATGAGAAGAAACTCCCTGAATATTAAGATCATTTGCGTAAATAGCCATACTTATTTTTCCTTTTGTTACTGTCAACATATGTTTGCTGTATTGATTCTGTGGCCACTTGATAAATTATCCTAATTGATCTGTCTTGTTCTCTGTAGATTCCATGTGCTTTATTAGAAATTAGTTGCCTTTATCAGTATGAATTTTCAATCCCCTAAAATAAAAGAATCTTCAGGTATTCATGGTGCCTTAAAATACTGAATTTAACAAGATTTCTGGATGATTCTCATATTTTATATCACATTCTCTTGAATGTTACATCTTTTTGCACAGTGTGTTAATGGGTCCCAGACATTATTTATTTATCTTATCTAACTTAATGACACTGGAAGAATTAATATTTCATGTGTTGGCAAGTTCAAAAATGTCCTTGATTACTCTCAACTGGAAATTCAAAACATCTAGCCCTTTCTGAATATCCTTGTTTACTAAACAGATGGTGTTAATTTTATAATTTGATTTTACTTGTTGTTCTCTCAAACAACCACAGTTTCCTATCCCTCCTCTTCTCCCAGCTCCTCTTCACACTACATCCCCTCTCCTTCCTCCACTTCTCCTTTGTTTCCTTTTAGCTTAACACAGAATAATAAGATGCAATAACACTAGGCACAAGCCTTCATATGTAGGATGGACAAGACAAGCTATTAACAGGAAAAGGGTCCCAAGAGCAGGCAAAAAGTCATAAATACTCCCACTGCCATTGTTAGGAGCCCCACAAGAACAAGAAGCTAAACAAACATTATATATAGGGAGAACATCAAGTAAAGACCTATACAGGCTCTCTGTCTTCTCAGCACTGGGCGCCTGTATTATTATCCCTTTTTATTTGATTCTGTGGACAATTTTTGTGGTGTCCTTGACCCCTATAATACTTCCTTCCCATTTTCTTCAGAATTCCTCAAGCTCTGCTAAGTGTCTGGCTGTTGGTCTCTCTCTCTCTCTCTCTCTCTCTCTCTCTCTCTCTCTCTCTCTCTCTCTCTCTCTCTCTCTCTCTCTCTCTTCCGTTCCTATCAGCAACTGAAGATGCCTCTCTGTTGGCAATTGGGTTAGGCATCAATCTATGAGTATAGAAGAATATTATTAGGAATCATTTCATTAATTTTGTTTTGGTTGTTGTTCCTTCATGTTTGACTCTACCCTAGGTTTCTGGGCTATCCAGTATCTCACTCCTAGCCATTCAGGCACTGTCAGGTATGAGCCTCAACTTAAACCACTCATTTGTTGTCCACTCCCACAAGCTATTAGCCATCATGACTCCAGAACATCTCGCAGGCAGGACAATTGTTTTGTTGAAGGTTTTGCGGCTGGGTTGGTGTCCCAGTCCTTCCACTGTATGCCTTTCCTGTTTAGAGAAGATGGCCATTTCAGATTCCTATAGTTTCTATTACTAGGAGCCTAGGAGTCCTCACTAATTCACCCTCATAATTTCCAGGAAGTTTCTAATGCACTAGGTTTCCATAACAACCTTCATACACGCTGCAGTGCCAGTCATCTCTCCCTGTGGAGGGTTGAGAGTGTAGCATAGTTGGAGTATATTTATTTAACACACAGATGGCCATAGTTTCAATTGTCAGCACTATAAATTCAACAAAAAGAAAAGAAAATGTATATGCAGATCAGAGTCTAATTTATCCTTCTTCTTTGTTCTCCGAGTGAGAAACAAGTGCTTACCCTTCTGAATATAACTATGTCCAGTAACTTCAAATGGTTTCTGCATGAGATGTTGACCACAGCTTTTAAAAGCTGTGTGTTTACTATAGAACGTTGTAATTTAAGTCTTTTTCTTAAGTATGAAAATTAGTTACCAAACTCAATTGATACTGGCAGTATACATAAACAAACTAACACACATTATAAAATTGTACGTTTTTCTATTACCTCTATAAATTTCTAGTATTACTTTACCATAAGGAGTGAATTTAAATATTTGTTACAACTTATTCTTTATCCTTAATAGCAACAAGTTCCATTATATGGCTTGTAATGTTTGTTTGTGAGCTCACCTATTATAAGAATTGTTGTTGTTGGAAATTATTGCTTTTGAATGTTGGGCAGCCTTTGCATGTTTTTGTATTTACTATGGTCCTTGAGATGTTATGTTTTGTTACCATCTGAAATATAAGTTTAATTTTTGATTTTTTTGTTTTGTTTTTTTGTTTTATGTTGGTTGGTTGGTTGGTTGTTTTGTTTATTTGATTGGTTTTGGTTTTGGTTTTTTTAATAGACATGGATTCTCTCTGTAACCCATGCTTTCCTGGTCCCACTTTGGTTTTTTGTTTGTTTGTTTTGCGGTTATTTGTTTTCTCTTTTATTAATTAAACATTTTTTGTTTTTACATATATATATATGCAATAAACTACCTATAGCAAGAAGAGCCATGATACAATCAGGGATTATATAAATGTTACATTCTTAGTGTTTTGGCTATTTATATTTGGCAGCCTTGAAGAAAACATCTTTCTTATCTTGGTGCATCTAAAATTCTGAATGTAAATCTATCTCCATCACATCTTGTCATTATCAAATTAAAACATCTATCTTGATCTGGAACTCACAGGGATCTGCCTGTCTCTGCTTCTCCAAGTGCTGGAATGGCAGGCCTGTGCCACTGTACCCAGCAAGTTTCAATTTCTTAGTTGATGATCATTGTTTTCCATCCAGGTTACAAAAATATTCTCTTTTTCTTCTTACTGCTTGATGGTGTAGATTTTCCAGTTCTTGTTTCAAAATAAGGGTCACATCATTGTTAAGATCATTCTGACTTGTGTGAGACCAATGTTTCTTTTAAAATGTGAAGGTAGTTTTAAATATCAGAGCTTGCATGTTAAACTACCTATTACCATCTCAATTTGTATTATACTCGCTCCCTATTTTTCCTTTATCTGGCACATAGAGTTTCAAGATCCATGTTTAATAGATAAACTTTAACTTAAAATGCATTATTTATATTCAACCTGGAATTTGGATCAAACTGAGATACTGTGTGATCATCAGGTCCATCTGCTCTTTTGAACAGTTTGCCTTTTCATGTGTTTTGTACTTCAAGTCCACTTTAAATTCTTTGATTTCAAAGCATTTTTTTGTTCCAAACTGTTAACTTTAACAGTTACTCTAAGTCCATTTTTATTCCAATTAATAATTCAATAGTTTGTTTTATTTGTAAATTTGACCTGTAAAATTGGTATGTTGAGCCTCTCTAAATGTATTTGCTGTTCAAGATGAACTGAGAACAGAAGAAGCCAAACACCCTGATAAGTTAAATCATCCTGATATCTCATTATCGCCACCTGACCCAAAGTTGATATAACTTATTACCATTGGCATCCACTTATCTTAAAATCTCTAACATATGTTCTGAGATTTAAAGTGATATTTGTATTTCCCTATTAAGATATATGCCCAGAAGGAAAAAAAAAAAGGATGTATACTAGCAGGAACACTGAGTGATTTAAGGTTTATTCCACCATTTTATAGAAAAATACTTAATTTTCTTTTTGAAATATACTGCCTAAAAATCAATAATTTATAGTAAGTTAATATGCATATAGGCAGGTTAGAATGATGTTAAGAAGGCAGATAGAGAATATCTTCATTATTATTCTTTGTGGGGTTGGTAGCTCATTTATTTGTTTTAATTTTTAATTTTTAATTTGTTCACTTTATATCCCAACTGTAGACCCCTCCCTCATTGCCTCCTGATCCCACTCTCCATCCTTCATATATTCTCCCTCTCTCCCCTAGTCTTCAGAAAGCAGAATCCTCCTCTGCTGACATCTGACCTTAGCCTATGAAGGCCCATCTGTACTACCTGTATCCTCTTCCTCCTATGGGGAAACCAGAGTCCATGTCAGAAGTAGACTCTATTCCCCATATTGTGAGACCCACAAGGAGGCTGTGCTTCCTATTTATTATATTTGAGCAGAGGGTCTAGGTCCACATCACTCATGGTGCTTGGTTGAGGTTTCAGTCTCTGTATTATAGTGTAGTTATCTTGTATTTTGTGGCTAATATCTGCTTCTGAGTGAGTTCAAGCCATGCATGCTTTTCTGGGTCTGGGTTAACTTATTCAAGATGATGTTTTCTAGTACCATCCATTTGCCTGAAATTTTCAATATTCCCTTGTTTTTAATAGATGGGTCCATTGTGTAAATGTACTACATATTTTTAAAGATTATGAACATGAGA
Organism: Acomys minous; assembly: GCF_964271855.1. Taxonomy (NCBI): domain Eukaryota; kingdom Metazoa; phylum Chordata; class Mammalia; order Rodentia; family Muridae; genus Acomys; species Acomys minous. The sequence goes on along the minus strand of NC_140488.1, from coordinate 89,329,536 downwards.
AATATCAGGGATTTGATAATGCTTTATTGTCCCTTAAAATTATTTATGTAGGGTTTAATTTCTTTTTTTAACTTTGTATTTTTTATTAATTATTTCCTTTACATCCTGGTAATAGCCCCTTCCCTCCACGTTTCCCCATCCCTCTCCCTTACTCCTCAGAGAAGAGGAACCCACCTACCCACCCCAGCATACCCAGTGACAACAGGACTGAGGGCAACCCCTTCCCCTGTAGCCCAACGAGGCAGCCCAACCAGGAGAAAAAGACAAAAAAGAAAAGCAGGTAGTAGAGTCCATGTCAGAGCCAGTGTCTACTTTCCCCACTAGGGTACACACATGATGACTGAACTGCCCATCAGCTACAACTGTGCAGGGGGTGGGGGCAGGTCCAGTCCATGCATGCACTATTATTTTCACTATACTTATCAGATTTATCTCAAACATAAAGTGAATAACTCTTATGGTAATGTAATTAGGTGTCTTCATATTGCTATTACATAAATAATGCCTCCAATAGTTGTAAAGCATCCAGTTGAATATCAGCTAGATTTCTCCTTTTTCTATGCTACATATTTGTTTTATCTTCAGCAATAGAGTCTCACCATTAAGTTATGAGAGTTAACCTACAGCATTATCACAAGTCTGTAGTACTCGGGTGTTCTATGGGACACCTGTGGCCAAAACTCAAAATTATGTATCTCATTCCTGTTATTAGGTTTGTTTGAAAGCATATAATATCAAGTTGGAGTATCATCACCACTACCACATGGCAATTTCATTTAAATTTCTTTTATATATGTGGGTATTTTAGGGAGTTTCTATAATATTACGTTTCCATATGATTTTTCTTAAAAAAAAACTTTTAATGTTACACATTGTTAAAATGGTTCAGGTTGGTAATGATATAAGCACTTTCTCAAAGATAAAGCAATAAAAGAGCGGGGTATTCATTTTTGGTCAATTTAAAACTAACAAAACAAGGATAATTGTTGATATTTGAAGAACTCAGCCTGAAGCATGCATTCTATCATATGTTTTGGTATTTCTATTTTTATGGATATGATGTTAGTGAGTATCTGATTTTAAAAGGCAAATCGCTGGATCCTGAATTTATTCATGTAATAAACTCTTTCCTTAATCACTTATAATTACTGAGGTATTAAGTGTGCAAAGTACCTTGTTGCATTTTTATTTCTCTATTGGAAAGTAAGGTGAAATATAGAAAATTAAACCTTCCATTTTTATAAGTTTTAAAATTATAATATGAAAGCCTCTTATTTACTTTTACATACAAATATTAATCTGCAATATTCACTTCTTTCTCAGGAAGTTTGGGCATGTTGGCATGAGTTATTGTCATACTTAGAGAAGGCAAACAAGTGGCTCAATGAAGTAGAAATGAAACTTAAAACCACTGAAAATGTTCCTGCAGGAGCTGAAGAAATCACTGAGGTTCTAGAGGTAAGTTGTGAATTCACTCAAATGATACTTTGTATGACGTATTGAAATATTTAATTCCAATGGGAAGATAGTGTTTTAAAACTCAAGGAAAAGGATGTAGCTCCTAGGCATCTTTCAGTCCTGGTAGTTTGGATAAACTCTTTGTTCCTTGTAGGATCTTTCCAGGTCTCAAGGATATACTCTTGACTATTACATGCAAATTAATTGTTTGCTAAGTTTGTTGCTTATTATTCTTACAGGCAATTTAAATAAAAAATGATATATTTATATTTCACAAGGATAGGAAAGCTGTAGTTGTTCTTCGACCCTTTCTTGCTCTTAAGGATTTCCAATTTTTTTTTTGGTTTTTCGAGACAGGGTCTCTCTGTGTAGCTTTGGCTGTCCTGGACTCGCTTTGTAGACCAGGCTGGCCTTGAGCTCACAGTGGATCGATCCACCAGCCTCTGCCTCCCGAGTGCTGGGATTAAAGGTGTGCGCCACCACCGCCCGACAAGGATTTCCAAATTTCTTAATTTTTCTTTGTTGCTCTTAGTTTATCTTTTATTTCTTATATATTACATTTATATCATATTCTTCCCACTCTTCCAATACATTCAAGATCCTCTGGGAGAAGGAAAATCAGTTTAAATTTATGTAAGCAATTAACTTTTGTTTATTTAACATGTCAATGCCCTTCATTAAGACTTAAAAAAATAATTGCTCTATTAAAAGATCTGTAAAATGAAAATATTTAATATACATAAATAAATGTATAGATTATAATAAAAATCAATACTAACATTTATATTAAAAATTGAGTTTCTCACAGATTTTAGTTGTCAAAAGCATACTTTTACAAAATAATTAGGAAATAACTATACTTTGATTCACTAAATATTTAAGAGCAAAATATATTGATGTTTTTCAGAATTTGGAAAATAATAGACACATAAGGCAAACATACAAACACCTTTTAAGACTGTTTAATGTTTTTGGAAACAACATCCTTTGTTAGAATTGTTAGGCCCCATATAGTTGTGGGATCATGTAAAGTGATATTGAATTGCTTATTACCTGGAATGCCTAAAATTCACATTGAGATTCTTTTCCTTTGAACAACGTATGCAAAAAAATCTGTCAACTTTGAACACTGTTTCAGTTAAGGATTATAAGACTACAAATAATAGAAAGTTAGGAAATATCTTAATTGCAAATCCCTCAAACAAAATTAAAGGAAATATCTTTTCTCAACGCACACACACACACACACACACACACACACGCACACGCACACGCACACGCACACGCACAAGCACACGCAGACGCACACACACATATATACACATGCACAGACACACACATATTAGAGGAAATTACCCAGAAACGACAATGGTCTAACCATTTGATAAATCACTAGGTGATTTTTTTTTCTGGTTGTTCTTCCTGAACATAAAGGAACTTACTGTCATTTCTATCTGTCCTAAAACATCTGCCTTTCTCCACACTGTGTCAGTGTTAACACATGTAAAGACTAAAGAAGTTTCTTTGAAAAGAAACTAGGCTCATGAGCTTCCACTACACATTTCTTCAGAATCACTTTACCTGCATGTCACTGACCACTAAAAAAAAATTACAGTGGAGACCCTCATGAAAAAATAATAAACCATTATTTTAAAGTGCTGTCCATAAGGCAGTGATAACTCAGTAAAAAAAAATCCTATGCAATTATTTTATTTTAAATAACAATACTCCTTCATGTTTTATTATCCAAATTAAATTTTGTTTTACATTGCTTATGACTTAACTGTCTGTAAATGAGAAAATACAGAGCATTGTGTGTAAATTCAATGTACTTAGAAAAAGATGAAAAGTTGTAATTATTTGAAATGTGTTTCAGTCCCTTGAAAATTTGATGCAACATTCAGAGGATAACCCAAATCAGATTCGCCTATTGGCACAGACCCTAACAGATGGAGGGGTCATGGATGAACTGATCAATGAGGAACTTGAGACATTTAATTCTCGTTGGAGAGAACTACATGAAGAGGTATGAAGATAAGTGGAAAATCTTTAATCTACATTTTATAAATTTATGTCAGATACAGTCTTATCCAGTAAAATGAAAAATGATATCTGTTCAGTTCAGCCTTAGATTTCACAGCAGTAACTGAATTCTATTTTGTGTGTGACTAGACTCTTTTATTTATTATTGTTATTAGTTTTTACTTTTATATATACATTTATATTATTTCACATATATACAATAAACTACTTACAAGAAGGACCATGAAACAGTTAGGAATTAAACAAAAAATGGAAATAGGTTTTCTCAAATGTTGCCAGATACAAATAGACGAAACACTATGAATGTGACTGAATTATTTTTATTTATTTATTGATTTATTTATTTATTTATTTTAATTAAATAGTTTTTATGTATACTTTCATATTGTTACACATATATACAATAGATTACCTATAACAAGAAGAACCATGATATAATCAGGAATTATATAAATGTTACATTCTTAGTGTTTTGGCTATTTGTATTTGACAGCCTTGAAGAAGACATCTTTCCTATCTTGGTGCATCTAAATTTCTGAATGTAGATCAATCTCCATCACATATTGTCATTATCAACTTGGAACACCTATCTAGACCCAAAACATCTTAACCCCTAAGCTTCTAAGGTTCATTGCAAAACTAAGCTACCTGGTCTTCAACTCCATCAGAGATTTGAGATAATCAAGTTTATTCCTTCTCAAGTGACTGAATCTTTTGATACATATTTCATTTTTCTTAGAAATCTTGGAAAGCACATGTTTTAACAGGAAGCTGAGACATATCAAGAAAAATTATCATTCTCAGGTCTATAAACTAATTTTATTATATTGACTTAGGGTTCCTATTGCTGTCATGAATACCATGCACAAGGTAATTTGGAGAAGAAAGGGTTTATTTCAACTTACACTTCCAGGTGACAGTTCCATAACTTAGGGAAGTCAGGACAGGAATTCAAGCAGGGCAGGAACTTAAAGGTAGGAGCATATGCAGAGAACATGGAGGGGTGTTGCTTACTGGCTTGCTCATGATGACATGCTCAGTCTGCTTTCTTACCAAACCCATTACTACCAGCCCAGGAATAACACCACCTGCAATGGGTTGGGCCCTCTCCTACCAATCACTAAATTAAAGAAAAAAAATGCCCTAGAGGCTTGCCTACAGTCTGATATTATGGAGAAATTTTCTTAATTGAGGTTGCCTTTTCTCCAAAGACTTAAGTTTGTGTCAAGTTGATATGTTTTCCAACATACCTACTATTCACATTGTATCCTATAGGAACATAGTTGATTTTCTTACCCTAGAAGTGTGTGTGTGTGTGTGTGTGTGTGTGTGTGTGTGTGTGTGTGTGTGTGTGTGTATGGCTTTCTTTCTCTTTCTTCCCTCTCAATTTTTCTTTTATCTCTTTTTTAAGTATTTGCACACATTGTTTGTTGTCACATATAATTTGCTAAAAATATATACATTTTTATTGGTACACTCAAAATTGTGTGTTCAAAATGGCATAAAATGTTACTATAGGTCTTAGTGTTCTCTTTCTATGAAGAGATACCATGACTATGTCAACGCTTTTTTAAAAAATATTTAATTGTATCCGGCAGGAAGCACAGTGACATGTAGACAGACATGGTACTGGAGAAGCAGCCTTTGAGTCCTACATCTGGACCCATAGGAAGCAGGAAGGGTGAGAGAAATACTCAATTTGGCTTCGACTTCTGAAACCTCAATGTTATATCCCAGTGATATACATATTCCCACAAGGCCACACCTACTTCCCTCAAGCCATAACCTTGAATTATGTCATTACCTATGGACCAAGCATTCAAATATATGAGCTTCTGAGGGACATTCCTATTGAAAGCACCACACTGTACATAATTATGATATATTCATATATGAGAATTCACATAAATGGCATGCTTTACCTATCAAGTAAAGAACATATATTCCCTACCCAATGTTCCCAATACTCTTCTACATTTAAAAAAAAATGGATGTTTGAGAAGAAATGAAATGTTTTATAATAATACTAAGTTTATTAATGATTGGTTGAGTATTTCTACATCTAAGATACTGTTATACCTTTTGGTTTATATGCAAAGAAAAGCCCTATTGCTCTTACTACATGGATTTTCGTCTAGTAAAGATCTACCACTTCCATGAAGTTTACTGTGGGTTCCTTTCTCCAGGAGGCTGGCCTGAGAATCTGGTCACTGACTTTTCCTCTGCCTTTTAGAGGCTGGCTCAAGAAGGCTCTTTCCTGAGAACCAGTCAAGAAGGCCTTCTGGGCAGGGAGGGAGTGCAGGGCAGCTCAGCCAGGCTTGAGACAAAGGGAAACTCAGTCCCTTCCAGGAGGAAAAGGGAGCCTCTGACATGTGAAAAGCCAGATAACTGACTGCACTTGGTTAAAATAAAGACAGTCCTGAGTCAAAGAGCTAGATTTTAATTCACTAAGCTTAATGACAAAAAAAGAGAGAGACAAAGGCAGAGAGCTACAGAAGGAAAAAGTCTGTGCCCCCACTTCAGATCAGTGTTTTTAAACCAAAGTAACTGAAAAGCAGGAGCCTTTCCCAGCACACTTCCTGGAGCTTGTCTTCAGGGGACTTTTGATATGTTTTTCTTCATAGAGACAGCTTTTGGCACCTCTTGCACGGGTGATGGTCTGTGGTTTGATCCCTGCAAGGAACTAGCCTTTTAATACATTTGGGCCTGGTGGGTTGTTATCAGCAGGGTTTAGGACTCACCTATGTCCCAGCAGGAAGCTTACCTGGAGGGAGCTGCCTCCTCTGCCTGCAGACAAGGGCCCACTGTTTACAGGATACAACCAGTGATAACATATGAGGGTAAAGAGAGGATAAAAAGATTATAGGTTGTTTATAAACTTATATAATACCAGGCAACTAAAAGTAGGAAAACTTCCTGTTTTCATCTTTATTTTATCCTTCTAAGGCTATTTTAACAGTATTTCCCCTTTTAATGTTAAATTCACTTCTATCCAGTGTAAGTCAAAATAGATATTCCTAGATCAAAATTGAGGGGGATTGATCATTGGATTTTTTTCTATGGAATTTGAATGATGTTCAACTACTAATTGGATGTTATTATCAGGTAAGAAATTATAGTTCAAGCTAAATAGTACAACTCTTGAATATACATGAAATATCAAATTCTTTATCTTTAAGCAATTGTTCATTGGCCATTCATTCTGTTTTTTATTTTTTATTTTTTACATATATATATATATATATATATATATTATTACACATACATACAATAACCTACCTACAGCAAGAAGAACCACGAAACAGTCAGGAATTACATAAATGCTATATTCTTAGTGTTTTGCCTGTTTGTATTTGGCAGCCTTGAAGAAAACATATTCCCTGTCTTAGTGAGTTTAAAATTCAGAATGTAAATCACTATCGATCATATCTTGTTACCATGAACTTAAAACATCTATCTAGACCTAAAAGCATCTTAACGCCCAAAAAACTAAGCTTTATTGTAAAATTAAGCTACCTAGTCTTCAACTCCATCAGAGACTTGAGAAAGAATAAAATTACTTACCTTGAGTATACAGGGAGTATAGGTTAGCAGCTTCCCAAATGAGAAGATGACAGAGACAGTTTGATACCTGAATAGTCACCCAACCGTCTCTATAATGTTGGAGCATCTTCTTCAGCCTTCTGGCCCAGTATATTTAACAGACATATTTGTGAGGCAGGAACTATTGAGGACTTGCTTACCTTGTCTTGGCAGAGTTTGGCTATTGAGTCTCCCTGCATCGAAGTTTGCCCATCCTCTTTTTATGGAGTAGAATTCTATCTCATGATGTGTTGGCATTATTTCTGTGCATCCAATAAGCTCAAAATACAAAACTATTTTTTGATCCCAAGCATTTTGTTAGAGTATATGCCCTACTGTGATAATAATATAATCCGCACAGAGTTTTAGTACATTTTTAAATAAGCAAGGACCTATAAAGTAAATAAAAAACAACAAAAGAAAAAAGTTCTAAAAGTATTGAGTTTGTTTTGTTTTTCCATCCTATTTCTGGAAATATGGCCAGCTCTTAAGTGTGATTTATAAACACAGAGACACTCTGTTAGAGAAAATGAATTTTTCCTTTGTAAGCAGTTATTAATTGGAAGTAACTTCTAGGTTGAAGAAAGAGGCTTGTGTTCAATTTCCCTCTCAGTGCTGGATCCCCATCTGATTTAGATATGTATAAGCACTGTGCATGCTGCCATACTCTCTGTGAGTTCATTTGTATCAGTCCTGTTGTGTCTAGAATACCTTGTTTTGTTGGTTTGTTTAATCTGACCTGCCTCTTACAATCTGTCTGCCTCCTCTTCTACAGAATCTCCTGGGCCCTGAGGGGAGGGATCTAATGGAACCATCCTATTTAGGACTGACTCATTTGGGTACTTTCACTCTACATGATGTCTGGCTGTGGGTCTCTGTATTTGTTCCCATCTGCTGCAGGAGAAAGTTTCTCTGATAATGGCTGAGCAAGAAACTCATCAATGAGTAGAGCAGTCATTTTATTGCTATATTCCTTTATCAGAACGATAGTATTTAGTTTTCCTCTTGGTCCCTCGTCTACCTAGCACCAAGTCTTGGCTACCTGAGCAGTGTCAAGCCTGGTTTTTTTTCTCATAATATGAGCCTTAAATCTAATCATATAGCAGTTGGTTACTCACTCAAGAGTGTTTTTTGCTGAATCTTGAGCTAGATTGACTCCCAGCTTCCTGAGGAACTGCCACATTGATTTCCATTATGAATATACAAGTTTGACCCCTACCAGTAGTGAATGTATGTGTGTTCCTGTTACCCTGCATCCTTGCCAACAAGAGCTATCATTTCTTTTTATTGATCTTGGACATTCTGACTTGTGTAAAATGATACTCTGGGTAATCAAAATTGACTGGAATAACTTCTACTATTTATTTATGTACAGACAGGGCATAGAAACTGTACAGATTCTTTACTAGAGAAGGCTCAATACAAAGATGTAATGTTTTTTTGGTAGATATTAAGTTCGAAGCAACAAATTTTGAAGAAAAACTCCTGAAGAGATAATCGCTGATAAATGACTTGTCCAAGCACTTGTCTCTAGTGCTTGGACTGACACTCTTCTGATTGTAATATTGGCATTGGATGCTCATGTTAAGAGGGAATTGTCTAGTTGCGTATAGTGTGAATTTTATTGGAAATTTGGTTGGTGTCACTGGGAGTCACTGGGACACTAAATGTAAAACATGCTTAGATATTTAGGGAACAAAGTAATATTTTAGATTCTGTTAGTACTAATGGTAAGGTGTTAAAAAACATAGAAAGTACTACCTACAGAGGGTGCTATCAAACTCTTGTGTGAACAGAATCATTGAATAGCCCATACTCTGTATCTTATAAGCTTATGTGACCCACAGGTTTGAGAAAGAAGTAAAAGTGCAGTAGTACAGAGGAATTTTTACTTCTTTGTTACTGCAGTGCCACCTACTAGAAACATGCCTGAGACAAAGGAAAAAACCCCACTTCCACTATCAAAATAGACCTGTATTAAATGGAAAACATTCAAATATGTAATTCTCAGAATATAGAGGAACATGTTTTTATAGAACCATGAAAGGATATGTTCATTATTATGGTGGTTTGAATGAGAAAGATCTTCTCTAGACTCAGATATTTGAACACTTGGTTCTCAGTTGGTAGTACTGTTTGGGTAAGTGTAGGAGGCATGACCTTGTTGAAGGAAGTACATTGCTGTAGGTGGAGTTTGAGAGTTTAAAGCACCGTATTTCTTCTGGTTTTCTTTCTCTGCTTCATGTTTGTATTTGAAAATTTGTGCTTTGAGCCTCCTATTTCTGCTACCTTTCTGTTTCTGTAAAAAGATGAAGCAACATCTGAACTGGTTAATTCTGCTTTAGTATTAACTGTCATGATCAATAGCTGCAGAGACTCTTTAATATCTCTGGATAAATACAACAAATTATTCACTCAGTGTTACATTTTGCTTAGGATAAATAGACCAAAATGACAAATATTGATTCAAGGCACACTGAAAAGAATTGGCTTTGCGTCAATCAATTATAGAGTTTAATTTTGTTGCAAAGTCTTTTGTGTAAAAAAAGAATGTGTTTTGTGATTTTGTTTTTTTTAAAAAGGTTAAGCTATAATAATAATATTTATGCTTGCTGTTCAATGAGTCTCAATTTATGTTGGTTCTTTTGCTGTTACATATACATGTTGCCAACCCTAATTCAAAATAACTTTTCTGAGATACATTTGATAATTTTAATATGTAGAAAGTCTTTAAACTTGTACTGCTAAAGAGATGTAGGCTGCATCTCCTAAAATGCATTATGTTCTATGACAGAGGAAGATGTGTAAGAGTTGTTCATTGAACAATCCTTACTAGAAGATATGTAAAAGTAAACATTTAAGGGTAAAGAATAAATGGAATCTACATATGAGCACAGACCCTTTTATTGTACTGTAAAATCTAGGAATCCATTAGAATAAAGACAATTGATAATAAGTAAATCTAATATCAAACTCAAGCTGTAAACAGAGCTTCACAATTATCTAACAGGAAACTGGGGCCAAGAAATATTCAAACAAATGAATAAATCAAAGTAACTGTTGACTTCTAGCACTAATCAGAAGTAAATGCTAATACCTTATGAGGAAAAATGTCCTTGTCACAGACTTAGTTTGGTCAAAGTTGACATCAAATTCAGTATGTAAAGAGGAAACAAGGCCACCATGAAGTCGTCATAAAAATAAAACAGCAAAACACATTATAAATACAAAAATTAATATATGTTATACAATTTAAAACTTGCGTTATGGTAAAATTAAAAAACAATGTATAGTATATTGTATCAAAAATGAAAGAAGGAAAATGTTATATGTTCTATTTGTATTTTTTAATTAAACAATTCATTTTAATTTAAATCAGTCTATGCCTGTTTTATAAATCTTTAATGTTACAGTGTCTTTTCTAAGGAAACTAACAATAATGTTGGCCTCTGGCTATAAATATTCTATGATATATGAAATATATTATGTCTAGTACTAGATGATGAAAGAAGGCAACTTTCTAACAAAATGCTGACTCATCATCTATTTTACTGCTAAAGATAGGTGTGAATTTAAGTAAAAAATATAACAATAAGGATTGCTCTTCATTAAAATAGTGCTATATTACACTTATAGACTTGTAAAGCTAATGAATATTGTGAAGTTTATTTGAACGGTACTGTCCCCCGAGATATAGAATGTTATATAACATGTTATGGAGCTAGAAAATGGGATATTAGCAAACTTTAGTGCTTAACTCTCTTTTTGCAACTTGAAAAACACTTTCAAAATTTTACATAATTTGTATAATTTTTTTCCATACTCAAGGATGTACTTAAAACAGCAATAGATACTAATGCCTGACCTCCCATTCAGTCTTTCATTTTCTAATTAGAGTGTCTTCAAAAGTGCTGGAGAGAAAAGTTGTAAGTAAAAATCATATAAAAGTAGTAAGAAGCCGCAATACAGGGACTAAATGCTGAGTGGCCAGGCAAGAGAGAAGAGCTAGTTATTTAAAACAAATAACAAGGTAGAGGGGATAGGTCAATTTGACAGACAATGATAACTTCAGAAAGTTTTCAGTTAAACAAGATCCATTATTAAGACATATTTAATATATAAAATCAAGTTAATGAAAGATAAGAGAGAAACCAAAGTGGAAAGATTAACTTTGGGAAGGAAAATATAAAATTAGTATTAGACAAAGTTAATTTGATGAGGAAAGCTTTAAGAGTGAAAAACTGATTCATGATGAACACCAACTCTGAGAAATTTGTATAACATTTAGGTCCATAAAGCTATGGCTTGAGGAAAAGATGGGTAGTGGAACAGCCAAATAGTATCACTATGTGCTTAGGATTGAATCACCTTCATTGAAAAGATCCACTAAAGGAAAAAGTGCTAGCCAACACTTTACAGCAAAAGTGCTCCTATACAAATTATGATCTACTCTATTTTAGGAAAGTCATGAGTAGTGAGAATAGTCAGTTTCTAAGCATCTCACAATTTTCTGTAAAATAGTTCCTTAAATCAGAACTATGAGTTTATACCTAAGGAATCAAAAAAGATAAATTTGGTTTGTTATGTTTAGTTATTATCTTCAAGAAATGTTTGATTATAGTCTAAAATAACCAGGAGACTTGTCTTTGGAATCTTGTCTTAAAATTATAGTTATATTCAGAAATCTTTCATTTGATATTCACTCTCCAATATGTCACCATGTTCTGGTGGTTGTGATGTGAATTTCATGTATTATTTTTCCCCTAATTTATCCAGTTTACTTTAGCTTCTTATTTTCACCTGTCAGCTGCTGGTCATTTCCTATAAATTATTGTAATCATATTGGTTGCATACTTAAGGGATTGAGTACAAAAAGCAAATGTACAACCCTTGTTCAAAGTTTTATATTTGCTAGGCAGCAACATTGAAACAATAAGCCAAGTGTGTACTCTCCTAGAATTGGCTACAATGTGACTACCTGAGTTTCATACAAAAGACGTGTCAAAGTATCATTTTTAATTTTTTTGTGTTTATAATTTAAATTGTATTCAAAGGTATTCAGAAGTTAAGAATTTTGCCTAATTTCTATGCAGTATTATTGGTTTATTTTTTCACTTAAGATAATCAGCCAAGGATATTTTTTAATTAGTCTTAGTATGTTAATAATCTGGAATTAAATTTTCCTGTATATTTCTAATGTGGTGCTCTCTTAAACTATGTGAATAAAGAGTAATGCATACCATATATCCTGACTTTCCTAAATTGAATGCTTTATAGTCAAACTAATTTCTTCGTATAAATATTGCACTTTAAGTAGGCTGTTATGATGAACATCTGTGTTTAAGCTGACTTTACTTTTAGCAGTGTAGTAGACATGATGCTTGTTACTATAATAATTTTAATTAGTGATTATGTTTTGAGTGGGAAAATCATTTATATTAATATTGTATTACTTATACTAATATTAATATACATATAGTAATATATGATCAGGTAATAAATAACTAAACCTTAAGTATAAAGTTTAGGAACCCTTGTAGGCAGTAAACTTTCCAGCATAGTATTTATTTTTTAAATTATTTTATTTATTATATTTTTTCACATTACATCCTCTAGCTGTTGTTTTCCAGTTTCCACCCTCCCTCTCTCTTCCGCCCTATTCCCCTCCCCTAGAAATCTAATGGGAGTGGGCAGAAGGGGATCCTCCCCCACTGTCTGACCACAGTCTATCAGATCTCATCAGTGTAGCCTGCAAACCCTTCTTCTGGGTGCCCCAAAGGACGTTGCTCCAAGGGGCAGTGATCAAAATGCAGGCATCACAGGTCATGTCAGAATCAGTCCCCTCTCTCCCCATTTTCTATAAACATGGAGCATGAGCTGTTCATCAGTTACATCTGAACAGGGTGTCTAGGTACTCTACATGCATTGTCCTTGGTTGGTGTATCAATTTGTGCAGGCCCCCTGGGTCCCGATCCGCTGGCCTTGGTGGTCTCTCTATGGAGCTCCTGACCCCTCCAGGTCCTTCTACCACACCCTTCCCTCTTCCATACAACTCTCAGTTCTTTTCCTAAGGTCTGGCTGCAAATCCCAGTATCTGTCCTGAACACCCTCTCTGTGGAGTTTCTCAGAGGACTTCTATGTTGTGCTAATATTCACTTATAAGTGAGTATATACCATGCATGTCTTTCTGGGTCTGGGTTACCTCACTCAGGATGATTGTTCCAAGTTCCATCCATTTGCCTGCAAATTTCAAGATCTCATTCTTTTTGATAACTGAATAGTATTCCATTGTATAAATGTACCAGTTTCTTTATCCATTCTTTGTTGATATACCATATAGTTTGTTTCCAGATTCTGGCTATTATGAATAAAAGTGCTATGAACGTAGTTGAGCATATGTCCTTGTTATATGCTGTCCGGTATCTTTCATTTTTCATTGTTCATAAGTTTCACTTCTAGATAATAATGCAACTTCATAGAGACAGAAAGGCATAGGACCCTTAATATATATGTATTCTCTTTAAAATTTTCATTTTATAGCTTAGGAAATTTTTTATTTCATTTCACAAATGTAATAGGAAATGTCTATATTTTGATGATTACTTACATTTCTTTTAACACTAGCTAGCACCTTTACCCATGGGAGGTATATGCAGTCTATTTCTAATGTGCCCATTGTTTCAGTTTCATAGCTAATGAAGACATTTAACATTTTTATGACCAGCTCAATACAGCTGAGTGATCTGTGATTTCCAGTTTCTGAACAATTAAACCAAAGAAGGGAAAGAGTGATTGTCCTCATAGACATTTACTTCCTTACACAGAATGAACACTTTCTTGGAAAATGTTGATGGGACTGAAAGTTTATCTCTGTTGTGTTCACTATGTTTTCTCTGTCCATGTAACCAATGAGCCAGATGGGACATTCTCTGTTAGAAAGGCTCTGAGAAGTTTTACATGGCTATAGACATTGCAATTCAATATAATTTTAATATTTCTGATGTTATAACAGTTGTATGACTCCTATTGTCAAGGTCTACAATGAACCTGAAACTACTACTATTATTAATAATAATAGTAATAATAATAATAACTCTGCATGGTTAGGAGAATAAAAAATTCCACATAAGATAAAAGATTTATTTAAAAGTGATATTTTATAAAATATTATTGGATTTATTTTCCTTTTGTAATATTTCCTCTCTATTAGAATATATAGTCATATTTCAAATACATATTCATTCCAATTCTTAGTGATTTTACACAATAAATTTATTCTGCTTCAGGTACTTTTTCAAAAATATTTTATTATTCTTTAAAAATGTTATACGAAATTATTTTGATAATATTCACACACAACTCCTCTCTCTAACTCATCAAATATCTATCCCATGTCCCTACACACCTCCAACTTTCTACCCAATAATTCTTTCCTACTCATTTAGTCTAAAGGAGTTTCTTAAGTGTTTATTATACTGCTACCTGAAAGGAAACTACATGAGAATCCAAGTAATAAATCAGTTCAGTTATCATTCTAGCAAAAACAAATCATTAAAATTTTATTTTGAAAATATATAGACCACATTAAAATAATATGTTTTAAAATTGTCTTTTTTTAAAAACTCTTGTTTTCCACTTTATTTCTGTTGATCTCTATAATTCTTATTACTGCTGACTGGATTAGCTAAAGTTAGGAAATAACATTTTAAAACAGCAGTTAGAAATTCTTTTCAGACCAAAACAAATACCTGATTATGACTTACCTATTACTACTAATTCCATTCAGTGCAATAGCAAGTCAATTGTTGCAGAGTCCTGCAAACACAGAGTCTGGCATCCTGTTTGGGTATGCCTAATAAGATGTTTAAAAATAGAAACCAGCTTATGGCATGACTGGTTCAAAGCTTGGATTTACATCAAGTCTTTCACTGCTTGAGATAAGCAATCCATGTAATCACTCTTTTATTGGCTATCTGTCAGGCTAGACTAAGAAACAACCCACCTCAGATATTTTGTCATCACCTTTTATGTCTATATACTATGTCATGTGGCCCATTTAATCTCAAGAACGTAAAACAAAGATTTAGAAGCATAAACATGAGGCTAGTGATATGAAATAAGCTACATTACATCCTTTCCAATTACATTACAATCCTACAAATGTGCAGAGAGTATTGTGCTGGGTACAAATTTAGTCAAAGAAGGGATCACATTTAAACAATGTCTGATCAAACAATTACTTCATACTATCATTGGAAGACTTCTTTGGCCACCCATCACAATGCTGAAATTTTGTCATTAGGTAGAGACCCACATGACTGAAGGAACTCTATGCCACAAACACGTAAAATACAGAAAGAGAAGGCTCTAATTATAACTATGAGCACTGTTATCTGAATAATTATGTGAAGTAACTTGGCTGATATTTTGACTGAAATAAAGGGAATTGTTTTAACTAGAGTACAGGGCAAGGTCTCGGTCATCAATATTAGACAGAATATTTTGATAGATATAGATCAAAATTGTTTTATATAATGTTCCATCCTATTATAATTTTAAAAGAAATGTATTAAGGAAGGGTTATTCTTGAAATGTAATATCTTTAACTGGTGGTTATATTCTATTTCTATTATAATTACATTTCTTGGCTGTTTGAACTTTGCAGTTATCCCCTTTAAACAAATCACTTTTCACGTCATTCATTTAGTCATGAACAAGGCTGTTGGTATTGCTCTGGAACTTGATGTTCAGCAAAGAACCCCATTAGAGCAAGGGATCAAAAGTACATATACATATTTAATAGGAAATTACAAAGTAGTATATCAATGCAAATTGAATAATAATAGAAACTATTAGAATATAAAGGAAATTAAGCAATTAATGTGGTAGATATATTAGTTTAAATATTCCATGCCACATATAAATATCAAATTGTCATACTATAGATACATACAGTTTTGTTAGTAGAAGCAGAAGAAGGCCAGAGATGGTGATGAGCTTTAAATATGTTCAAGGAGACATAATTTATTTTCATCAAAATGTAAATTTGAAGCTCAGACTTTTCTATAATGATGTCTGAATAATAGAAAGAAATAAACATATAATATTTTCAAAGATTCAAAGACATCATTGGAGCAGTATATGCCAGATTTAGAAAGTAACAAGAATAGGAAGAGATATTCATACAGACTCTCAGTTCCTTTTCTTTTTTCCAGATAACATTAATTGAATTTATTCTTTGTGTAACAGTATGTTCTTAATTGGCTTTGTCAAAAAATAACAAATCAAATGCTTTTCATATATATTATGTATATGTATATATTATATATACACGAAAAACATTTTGAAATACAATGCAATCCTGAGAAGCAGCTTTCTCATTATGATTTATCAATCACTATCAGGTCCATTCCTCTATGTGATTAATGACTTAAGAAATTTACAATAAGTTTTTGGTTTGCTCTTTACCTTTAGAAGGATTCTTTTAAAGTTCAGTAGATCCTTGAAGGTAGACCTTGAAATCTCTTCAGCATGCTATTAATAATTGAAAACTGTTTAGATTAACAACATTTACAGTAACAATCAAGATTCATTACAGTGATATTGGGCTTGGCTATTATTTGTTCTGCTTGAATAGCAGTACAAAATCATTTGTACAGTTTCCATTACCTAAATTATAAAGAAAAGCAGGGAGGAGAAATAATTAAACAAAGTGGGTTGAAAACTGTATTCAAAATAAAGCCTTAAACAGATGGTTGTCTAAATTTCTCTTTTAGAAAGCAGCCAATTCTGAACAGATTGTATATGTGTCTAGCCTGTGGAAGTAGATTATCTCTCTTGAATTGGATTTGTGATGACGGTGACCCTATTCTAAGTAAACTAAATCTCTTGAATAAATCTAATGAGATCAGGAGGAACATTCAGCCTGAGAAGGACAGATTGCAACAACTGAGATGATTTGCTAATGTTTTCTTCCGTCTTCTTCCTTTGATGTGAATGATATTTTGACATTTGTTTCTGCAGACACGTTTGATCCTGTGTATTAAGTGTTGTTTTTTTTTATTTTTCTTCTACTTTTATTATATAAACAGAGCTGAATGAGCACCCGAAGGCTGCGCAATCTGTCTTATAAAAAGGTGATTTCAGAAGAGTCTAGATTCTTCACTATGTGACAGAAAGTATATAAAATGTACTAAGAGCAAATATTTAAATAATTCACTCTTATTTCTTCTTTTATTTAGGCTGTGAGGAAACAAAAGTTGCTTGAACAGAGCATCCAGTCTGCCCAGGAGATTGAAAAGTCATTGAACTTAATTCAGAACTCCCTTGAATTCATTGACAAGCAGTTGGCAGCTTATATCGCTGACAAGGTGGATGCAGCTCAAATGCCCCAGGAAGCCCAGGCAAGTAGAACAAACTGGGCATGAGCATTTGTTTTCATTTTTGTATTTTTAATGTTTTTACTCCAATGGAATGCTTTTGGCTTTCGTATTTAGCTATTATTTAATTAATTGTGAAGATGTTACCTTTCATTTATTAACTTGTCTTTTTGGAAGTAGGAACTAAAGTAGTCAATGTTATAATGCTAAGATTTATTTTTCAAATTATACAGTGGACAATGAAAGCTAAGAGATCTGATATTAATTGTTCACAAATGTTTTAAAACTATACTCTACCTTGAGAGAACCTATAGAAATTTATATGTCACAGAAATGATTTATTCTTCTCTTACACATTATTATTAACCATTTGTCACCAACACATAGATGTTGTGAAGGGAATTAATTAGTTCTAAACTATGGTTCTGTTTCCACATTAATGTATTACAAGTAGCTAACAATACAAGTAGAAATAAATACTTACCCTTTTGTAAATATTAGAAGTTCTCATGTGTACAAACTCATGCTTTCAACTAATTAAGCATTGTTTCTAAGCCAGGGTGGGTGGCAGCACATGCCTCTAATTCCCACACTCAGAGAGGCAGAGGCAAACAGATCTCTGAGTACAAGGCCAGCCTGACAAAGTGAATGCAGTACAGCCAAGGCTACACAAAGAAACCCTGTCTCCCAAAACCAAAAAATTATCTAATTTTATTTTCTGCAAATGATAATAAGTAGAAAGGAATCCCATATTAGTTGGAATTAAATAAGTAAATTGCATAACCTAACATATTTTATCTGGTATATTAAATAGCAAATTTCTATTTTTATGTAACAAATAAATGTATGCATAGTCACATGGACATTATTATTGTAAAAATTAAAATTGAGATATACTAGGAAGATAAAATACCTACTATCTAAATTATATATATATACATATATATACTATTTATAAGTACACATATATGATTTGTAAAGTAGCTATATAACATCCCAGTCAAATTGAATTTTAAGAAATACTTTGGTGTCCAAACAAATTCAAATAAATTTTAAATGTGTTTTTGGCTCCACTTAACTTTTGAAAATTTCTTAGAACTGACATACCTCTGTTAGGTATATGGTAATATGTAACATTAGAGAATAGGAAACACCTGAAACCTGTTAAACATTATTTAATTTGAACCTGTTTTTTTTTTTTTTTACAATGACTATAAATACATTGCTTTCTGTAACAAAACTGTCAAGCACTAGAATTAATTGAAGGGTTGCATTTCTAAAAGTTCCAGCTGAAGTTCTTGTTAAAGAGTACAGAAGCGGACTACGAAATAAGAATTTAAATTTTGCATCTCTTTTTTCTAGTGTGACGCCTAACAGTGAGAGTGAGGGTGGTCTCTGACTTTTGCCTCCTTTGAGGAACCTTTTTCCCTCTCAGAGGTTCTCTTGTCCTGCCTTGGTATGAGTAAGGGTTATGCGTCTAGTCTCATTGCAACTTGAAATGTTATCTTTGGTTGATAACCTCTTGTAGGCCTGCAATTTTCTGAAGGAAAACAAAGGAGCAGTGTATCTGGGGAGAAGGGAGAAGAAATTTTTATATCAGGCAGAAAAACACTAAAAAACCATTTATTTTTAGTTCATAGTTCAATACAAATTTAAAGTATTCTTTGTATTCCTTGTCAGAAATCACATTCCTGTTACAATTCGTCAAAGAAAAAGAGAAAACAATGCACATATAGTATTTCTGTGGTTGCTATTAATTTACATAAGAACTTAGATTTTCTGAGATGCGGTTCTTGGAGATCTGTGAGTGTCTGTCTCCACCATGTGGTACACTGCTAGTTTTACTACTAAATAGGATTTCTAAATACATTGTTCTTCTTTTATTTTTTTTCAGTTTAAAGTGAGACCCTTGTGTATGAAGCCGTTCTAACTGTATGTGAATATGTGTCATGTGACAAATTTCCAATGGCTATATTTTATTGAACATAAAATATATATGGGCAAAGATAACTTTTTCAATATTTACATTCAGAAAATACCTCATTTATCAAATGTCTAGTATGAGTAGAAAAGAGTACCCTGTGCATCTACTTTGTAGTAAAAGAAAAAGTTCCCTAGTATTTAGTGATATGTGTTTACAAGAAGCAAAGCTTAACCATTTAGATGATAAAATTACATACTTAAAAGGGCACAAGTTGTCTATATGATATTTTATATTGACTAATAATGGTAAACACATGTACATTTGAAATGTTTTAATTGCCTAGTGTTGTATATGTAATAAGTTGAGTCATATAAAATATAAAAGCACACTTCATTTATATATTGAAATGTATCTTTTAGATAGCAAAACCCTAGACCTATGAACTATTAAAAAATATACAATGTTTAAAACAACAGACCCCTTGTATTTCTTTGAAGCAATTATACAAATAAAATCATCAAATTACATTAACTAAAAAATCATAGAACACAAATGTAATAATTTATTTCTTTTTGAAATTATTTTATAATTTATTCACATTACATCCTGAATTTAATCCTGCCCTCATCTCTTCTTGTTTTTTACCCTCCCTCACTCTTCCCCCCTATTTCCCACCTCTAGTTCTCTGAAAAAGTAGAGCCCTTCTCCAGATGCCATCCTATCAGGTCTCAGAGGGCTGCCTGTATCCTCCTCCTCTATGGCCTGGCAAGGCTGCCCAAACAGAGGAGATGAACAAAGAAGGAGCACTAGAGTTCATATCAGATATAGCCCCTGCTCTTTGTACTAGGAGACCCTCATGGAGACTGAGCTGCCCATTGGCTACATCTGAACAGGAGGCCTAGGTCTTCTCCATGCTTTGTCCTTGTTTGGTGCATCAGTCTCTTCAGAACCTCCTGAGTCCAGATTTGTTGGCTTTGTTGGTCTCCTTCTGGAGCTCCTGTTCCCTCCAGGTCCTTCTATCCCCCTAAATCCTTCATAGGACTCCAAGACATCTGCCCCAAAGTTGGCTGTGAGTCTTAGCATCTGCTTTAGTACCCTGTCGGGTGGAGTCTATCAGAGGATGTCTATGTTAGGCTCCCTTTGTTCTGTCCTCTTCCCTTTCCTCAACCTCTTCAGGTGTCTATCCTATTGCCCTTTTGAATGAGCATTAAGCATCCACCCTAGGGTCCTCCTTGTTACTTAGCTTCCTTAGGCCTCTGTATTGTAGTGTGGTTATCCTGTATTATGTGACTAATATCATCTTAGAAGTAAGGATATTTTTTATTAATTTATTCATATTACATCTCAGTTGTTAACCCATCCCTTGTATCCTCCCATTCCTCACTCCCTCCCATTTCCCCCTTACTCTCCTCCCCTATGTCTGTGACTGAGGGGGACCTCCTCCCCCTGTATATGCTCATAGGGTATCAAGTCTCTCCTTGGTGACCTATTATCCTTCCTCTGAGTGCCACCAGGCATCTCCATCCAAGGGACATGGTCAAATATGGGGCACCAGAGTTTGTGTGAAAGTTAGATCTCCTTCTCCACATAATGGTGGAGAATGTCCTGTCCACCGGCTAGTCTGGGTAGGGGTTCGAAGTTTACTGCCTATATTTTCCTTGGCTGTTGCCATAGTTTGCGGAGGATCCCAGGGCCCAGACCCGCCTGTAGTTTTCCAGGACCCGCTGGATCCTTCTATTTCCTCATTCTCCCAGGCTTCTCACACCTAAAGTCTTTTTTTTTGTAGTCACAAAATTTTAACTTTATTTACAAATTGCTTTTCCAACTCATTAGTGTGATGATTCCCATTTCTTCCAGTGAAAACAACTCTCAGACATTTCTCTGCCTACTACCTCAATCTTCCTGTAAATTTGCTCTTCATTGCCAACTCTTCCACTCCCCAGGTTGACCAAATGTCCAATTTCAGATGTGCTTTCAAATGTCATGCTTCAGCACACAATTATAACTTTGACATTTGCCACCAAATAATGTCAGGTACAGGAAACATGGTTCTTTAAACAATGGTTCCACAGAGATATTGATGCTGTACAATGTTTAAATGGTCAATAATATGGAGGATTTT
The DNA here is from genome assembly GCF_964271855.1 of Acomys minous. NCBI lineage: Eukaryota > Metazoa > Chordata > Mammalia > Rodentia > Muridae > Acomys > Acomys minous. The sequence goes on along the minus strand of NC_140488.1, from coordinate 89,308,028 downwards.
TTTCTGCAGAAGAGATCTGTTAAAGGCTCCACTGTTGTTATTTATGTGACAGTCCACTGCCCCTATGTGAATTCATCATTACCACAGTGATCAGCCTTCTTAATAGGGTGTCCTCCCCTCTGACCCACTTTCCTGGTAGGTACAGTTTTTCATGGGGACGTTCCCCTTGGACTAGTGTCTCGATATAAGTGAGTATATACCACTTAACTCTTTTTGCTTCTGTGTGAACTCACTCATTATGATAATTTCTAGTTCAATCCATTTGTCCACAAATTTCGGAAATTCCTTGTTTTATATACCATGCATTTCTTTCTGGGTGTGGATTACCTCACTCATGATGTTCTATTCTAGTTCCATCTTGTACATTTATACCATGGAATACTACTTAGATAATAATTTATTCATTAACTCTCCATAGCATATATGCAATGACTGAGATTTATATTTACAAATCAGACCAGATAATAAAAACAATCTAAATTCAGAAACTCTGATGTAACTGAAATAGAGAAGAGCTTTGCATGGTTCATTGCTTATTATAACCAAATGCTTCAGATTTGTTATTTTTGTTTATACATATTGCAGTTCTCACTAATCTTCATAAGAATACCAATTTACAACTGTCTACAGGTTTTAGTTGAAGAAAGTCGGAGTGACTATTCTCTATTTTGATTGTTCAGTCATTCCTATAAGAATGAGTGATGACAATAAAAGTAGCTAAGAAGCATTATGCACAATCAGTTACACCAGTAGAGTGTACACATGTGGATGTTTGAAAATGAATTTAGCTTTATTATTTTTACTAATTGTAATTCCATATATGTAAATATTTCTACTAAAAAGAAGCATCACTTTATGGGACATATTTAAATAGTTAGGTGTTTATAATTCATTATATTATGAACATATTTAAATATCCTGCATTTGTTGAATTAATTTTAGACTTTAAAATTATAAAATGTATAAACAATATCAGGGGCAAATGCTAACTTGCTGATGCCAGTATGTAGTGACAATATACATTTTATAATTGGAAACAGGAACCACTTTCTGAGAATATGACCAATTTCAGGGTGTTTTAAAGCAACAATTTTAATAGATTCCTGTTTCCATATTGTACATCTTACTTATATGTATGAATAGCAGAGGGAAAAAGATTATTTTAGAAAGAAATAAATGTGAGAGGAAAAATACCCCCAAACTACACATTAAAGAAATGCTTCATTCACCAAGAGAGAATTTTCTGGTATTCCAAAATTCATAGTAGATTTGACTTAGTATTCATGATCTTTTTCATTTTTTATTTGCCTTTGACAATATGGTATAAATTTAAAATAATAAGATACAAAAAATCTTTCACTTTTAAAGCAAAAATGTCTTCATTTTAAGTTGTGTATCAAAAGAATTATAAGTGAGGTCTTACCTCTGTTTATAGATGATGATAAACTTTAAACATACATTAATGTATTTGTTCAAACTTAGTATAAACATTCTAAGACATCATCAAAATAAGTAAGTTAATATAAATTCATAATTACAGACTTTTGTCTATCAGAATACATTTATTATTTCAATAGGGAATTAAACAGTGCTAAGATGTAGTTACTTTTTTTTCCCTGTAAATGACTTGTAACAGCTTATTTGACAACTTATTTCTATACATTTGCAAATCCAACATATTAGTAGTGGGAATATAGTTCAATGTACAAAGGGTTTTCTTATACCTGAGATCCTGGGTTTAACTGTACTCCAAAAGAAATAGAGTAACAGTCACAGAGACAGGGGATGGGGCATGAGAAGAGATAGGAACTAAGAAGGGAAATGAAGAAAAGTAGAAACAATGGTAACACTATACAGTCTACCTGAGTGTTACTATATATAATTAATGATTTTTCAATTTTAAATGACTTATTGTTATTTTGATGTTTTGATTTATACTGAGCTACAGAAGATAGAAAAGATTAGGATCAGACCATCTATCATTGGCTACAGTTAGACAGCAGTCACAATGTACTTCTCAAAAAGTATGAGATGTACATTTTTAAATTAATTCATTTTATGTACATTGATGTTTTGCCTGCCTTGTACGTTTGTGTGAGGGAGTTACAGGAGTTATGGACAGTTCTGAGCTGCCATGTGGGTGCTGGGAACTGAACCTATGTCCTCTGGAAGAGTAGCCAATACTCTTAACCACTGAGCCATTTCTCCATCCCCTGAGATATATATTTTTCTATTATAAGCTTTAAAATATAGTTACTTGATGTGAAACCACTCTATAAATTCTATATATAAAAAATAAATTAATAGTAAAATATTTTCTGTAATTGCTATAATTTTATATATTTTGATTTGCATATAGTACTTCTATACAGTAAGATGATTTAATGTAATCAATTGTTTAGATTCTCATAAAAGGATACCCTTTTATATGGCTTGATAATATCTAATTGTGTATATTTATTAAATATATTATGAATTTTTTTACATTTATATTTTGATTGACATGTAATCTAAATTCATATATTATATTATATCATATATTATATACTCACTTGTACATATTTATTTTCATTTTTAAAATAATAGTGATCCAGAAGGGATGAGATTTTACATAATTTTATATGTGATTTCTATTGTTATAAGGGCTAATTGTTAGTGTTTATTTCTTTGTTAAATATATTAAACTTTTGATTAGTATCTTTTCACAGGACCTAAATTTTACATATGATTCTTAACCTTTGTTTCATTTTTATTTTCTTTCATATTCTAAATATCAGTACTGTTCAGAAATTCAGAAAATTGTTGGCAGATATATTCTCACATTCTCTAGGCTGTCTCTTCAGTCTGTTGACTATTTCCTTCTCTGTGCAAAACTTTTATAGGCTTTTGTAATCCCATTTGTAGGCTTTTGCTTTTGTTTTCTGTGCTTTTCTGTTTATTTCTTAAAAATTAAACCAAAAATGTCTACATAAATATCTTGAAGTGATTGCCTGGTTTTCTTCTAGTAGTTTCAGAATTTCTGGTCTTAACATTAGATTTTGTTTATTTTGGGTTTCATTTGTTTTTTCAGTTCAGATAAAAATAAGTATCAAGTTTAATTTTACACATACTGATATCCAGGATGTCCTTCATCCAAATTATATTCTACTTTCTTTTTGATAACCAGTTGTTTGTGGGAGATCATTCTGTTTTATTGTTTGTTTGTCTTCTTCAATTTCCCTTACCCACACTTTTGGAGTTGACATTGTCGAGGATTTTCACCTTTTTGGTAAAGTTAATTAGTGAACTGAATGCTATTTAATTTTGTATATATGGCAAATATGATGGTTTTCATGAATTTATGCTCAATCAGTTCATTATTGAGATATGCATATTTCTGAATGCCATTTGTTAGTTTTTGGTTTTTTTGTTCCATATTTTCTTTTTTGGTGTTTTTGAGGCAGGGTTTCTCTGTGTAGTCTTGAATATCCTGGACTGCCTTAGTAGACCAGGCTGGCCTCAAATTCACAGAGATCTGCATGCCTCTGTCTCTCTAAGAGCTGGGATTACAAGCATGTGCCACTGTGCCCAGTTATTTTTGCACTCTTATGGGGAAGGGTGTGCTTAGTTCTGCTGTCACTTAAGGTGCCAGGTGGGTTTACTCCCTCTGAGTGCCTCTACTTTTCTGAGAGGAAAGAGATGGGCATGGAGGGTGGGGGGCATTAAGGTGGGACTGGGAGGAGAGGAGAGAGGGGACTGGGGTTAGGATGTAAAGTCATTAAATTAAACAGGAGATCATTTAATTTGCTTTCTATTGGGTTCAAAATAAAAAAAAACACTTCATTTTCAGATTAATGAAAGCCATTTAGGCTGACCACTCCTTTTTCTCCTATCCTAAAAATACTTGAGCAAAATGTCTAAAAAGATTTATTTGTGCTTTCAGGCAGAGGAGTTTTCATCTATGGTCTGTCTGACGTGCTCCATTATTCTTTCCAAGAAGAGGAATTGATAACACAGTGGTGGGATTTTGTGAACAAGAAGGCTAGTTATTTCATGAGGACGAGGAAGGAGCATAGACATGTCTACTCCATCAGGCTTTTTACCTTGTATTTTATTCAGAGTTTAAAGTAAATGGATTTGATGCCACTCATCTTGGTGGTAGATTTTTTACCCATAATTAACAATGTTAGTTAATTTCCAGAAACATCCTTACAGACATGTTCAGATTTTTTTCACTAATCTAGTAGACAGTTCTTAGTTCAAGATATTTTGGCAATTAAGCTTAAATGTCATACTATTCATTTAAGACAGTATGATATGTAATTCTTGATTGCTACTTAAATTTTAGTTAAATTCAGTCAAATTTTTTCCCAAACTAGAATTGCTTTTAGTTTTTCAGTCTTACACTTGACTATGAAAATATATACAATTAAATATAATCCACTAAATAGAACAAAGAAAGGGAAATTTTGTTGTATGTATACATGAATGCATCACAGGCTATAAAGGCAAAAATAAATTCTATTTATAAAGAAACTAAAAGTTATTGCAAATCTACACTGTTTTTTCTCGGCTAAAAATGTTCATCTAGGTTATTCCTCCTTAGTATCTCTAATAAAAATTTTTTGTAGGTTTAGAACTGATAATTTAGTGATCTGAAGGCTTAGCTAGGCTTACTCACATGGAGTTGTTATTAGTAGAGAGCTCATTTAGGATTAGTTGTTGAAGCATGCCCGTGTTTTAAGATTCATAAGTGTGAAATGATGTTAAGAGGGGCTATCCTAATAACGAACATCCCACAAAATTAAAAGTAGAAAGTAGAAAGATAGTTAAGAACTTTTGATACAGCAGGCTGATCAGATCTTGAGCTCTTTTGCTTTTGCTTGAGACAGTCAAATAACCAGACCAAAATTTGAAAAAGAAATAGCCCAACAACTTTGATGGAAATTGTTGAAAAGAAATACTGTGTGCTTGCTTCTGTTTTTTTTTTTTTTTGTATATTTGCCAATTTTTAGATTTATTTATTTTTTATTAATTTATTCATGTTACATCTCAATGGTTATCTCATCCCTTGTATCCTCCCATTCCTCCCTCCCTCCCACTTTCTCCTTACTCCCCTCCCCTATGGCTGTAACTGAGGGGGATTACCTCCCCCTGTATATGCTCATAGGGTATCAAGTCTCTTCTTGGTAACTTGCTATCCTTCCTCTGAGTGCCACCAGGCCTCCCCCTCCAGGGGACATGGTCATATATGGGACACCAGAGTTCCTGTGAAAGTCAGTCCCCACTCTCTCCACTTAGCATTAAAAAAATCAATAGATGTTGGAACTGATTAAAAGTCTCCAGAAGCAATGCCAATGCCAGTAAAGACACTTAGTATCTGTTTTTATTTGTTTCTGAAGTCTTTCCCATGTTTCTGTGTCTGATTTCTTTTCTTATAGCTTACAACACTCTTTTGGCTGTTTGTGGTACCATTTATTGACTAGATGACAGAAGTAGGACACAAAGTGTAACCCCCTGGAGGTTTAGGAGTCCTTTGTGCTATTCTAAAGTCTGTAAAGTCTCCTTGTTGGTGCTATATGATCAAAAAAATGCTCCCGCTCCCACAAGCTTTCCTGTTACAGATGAGGATATCTTAGCTACCATGACCTCTCCACAATAATGGGCTGTTTCTGTTAAACCCATGAGGCAAAATAAGGCAGCGTTACCTCAAATCTTTTCTATCTGACATTTGTTTACAACAATGAGAAAAGCGACTAACACAATTTGCTTATTCTAGATCACTAATATCCATGAATTTTAACTGAAATATTCCATAGATCGGGTGACAAACATCACTTGTAAAGAGTATGGTATCCTAGAAGTCACCTCATTATGTTTTTTCAGCTCTATCATGGCTTGATTACTTGTACATTTTAGAAATATTGTATTTGACCAAATTTGAAAATACCTTGAAAAATATGGTATAATCTAGTATACATATGACATACAAACATAGATGCTCTTTTGAAAATTATACCTAAAGGATTTTTATCACCTAAGCTTTGTAGAGAAAACCAATTTCTTCTTTGACCATTCAAGGAAGGCTTAAAACATTTTTGTCAATTTTGAGGAGTCTGTTGTTCATGATAGCTCAGGAATATTTCTAAATTCCATGTTTGGAAAGGGAATTGTCTTTTGCAATAACTTGAAGAGTATGCTTTCTAATAGTGTTGTCTTTCCAACAGAAAATCCAATCAGATTTGACAAGTCATGAGATCAGTTTAGAGGAAATGAAGAAACATAACCAGGGGAAGGATGCAGCCCAAAGAATTCTTTCACAAATTGATGTTGCACAGGTATATTTTATTTTATAAACCAGAGAGATTGTTTTATATAATAGACAACTTTGCTATCATGAAATTGAAAACTTTAGTATTATGTCTATTAATAAAATATTACAAAATAAATTGTATACAGTTTAAAGATAAATTAACATATGACTATTGTCACATTTTATTTATTTATTTTATTTTTTGTTTTCTATTTAAAGTAAAAATACATCTGCTTTCTTACTTATGTAAATATTTGTTGTATCCATGTTGCTTTTCTTTTTTTTACTTTTTTATTTTTAATTTTAATTTTTAATTTTTAATTTTAATTTTATTAATTTATTCAGATTAAAACTCAATTGTTATCCCATCACTTGTATCCTCTCATTCCTCCCTCTCTCCCAACTAAATATCCTTTGTGTTAAAAAATGAAAAATAAATTTCCATTTATTTCATTTTAATTTTTATTCAGAAAAATAAAAATTAGCAAAAATATGACTGGCTGGTTTATTAAAAATAAATTAATTAACACATCCTTACATTGTGATTACAGAAAAAATTACAGGATGTCTCCATGAAATTTCGTTTATTTCAAAAACCAGCCAATTTTGAACAGCGTCTAGAGGAAAGTAAGATGATTTTAGATGAAGTAAAGATGCACTTGCCTGCACTGGAAACAAAGAGTGTTGAACAGGAAGTAGTCCAGTCACAACTAAGTCATTGTGTGGTATGTATTCCTAGTGGCATGTATTCAGCCACCTTTTCACTCTACTATATTAGAAGAATTTGGTAGTATTTTATAACAGAATATATTTCATACATCAGTAATAATTATAACCAGTTGTCTTATGATTAAGAAAAATGACAATGTATTGTGATATAGGAGTGCATATGAAAGTAATAGTTATATGATGACATTTTAGGAGTGCATTTTTGACCAATAATTTTGTTAATGACTACACAAAGTAAGAGTCCTACTTGCAAAATTTTGTTGCAACTTATTAAAAATAAAACAAGAAAGGAAATATACTAATGTAGAAGCAGCAACTATAACACTTGTTTTAATAATAATACCCACTCCAGAAATAATGCATCTCATTAAGTTTAATGATATACAGTAGTCATCTTTATTCTCAAGGTTACAGATGACCTGAGAGAAATTAAAAACAAATAGCTGTGAAGGGCACAGAAGATTGCATTCCAGCTACTCCAAATCCTAATATATTTTCATTAAATAGCAGTGCTGAATATACACTGAAATGTCACCAGAACACAACACAATAAAAAGAGAAAAATACAACTGACCTACAACATAAATCTATATCCTTTGTGATATCTCATACTATCATATTATATTAGCATTTAAAACCTGTCAATCAGATAACCCCTTTGATAACATAAAACATTCATCTAGTGCTGTGAGATACTGGTTTTGGTTTTTCATCTACTTGATACTATGGCTGAAATAAGATATCTTTACATATGAATCAATTGAATCTGTATGAATGGGCAAAGTCTCTATTTAGCAAGGCTTTCAAATAAATGTGTGCCTTTGTGATAAAAATAAAATTACTTTATTTGATAATATTATCAGTCATTTGAATTCATGTTATGGAATAACTACATTTAGTAGTTTCTCCATCCAAATACTATTTCAGTATCAGTGATTTGCTGATAATAGACAAATAAAAGTAGGCATATATGAAGTCCTATTTTCAAAAAGAATTAAAAATGAAAATGTATCAAATATACTTCTCCTATTGCTTATATTTGCAATGGAAAAGATGTTCATTTTCATCAAATAAGATCTTGCTTCATAAAATTTATCTTCCAGTTAATAAGCTCAAAGCAACCACACCTGTCTACCAAGGAAAGAATGCAAAACCTTAGTTTGATCTGTATCTAGTTCTGGTTCAAATGTTAAAGTGAATGGTAATATTTTTTTCTGTATATATATCTTTCTCTCACAGATTCTATATTCTTTACTTTTTAATATCCTTTATAATGATTTATACCATAACCGCATTCATGTCTTCAAGAGCTTTACATTGTTTTGTTTTTTGATTTTTTTGCTTTGGATATTAGTGATGAGGATGGTGTTGTTTTATGCAATATCACTATTTAGACTAGTGGGCCTTGAACTCATGAATCTTCATGCCTCTACCTCCCAGGTACTGAGATTAACAGCAAGTGCCATCACTCCTTGCTAGAACATTTATTCCCTAAAATAAAATGTCTTCTTAATGTGAATACAAATACAAGGAACATTTCCCTTCCTGGGTTATAAATATTTTAATTCATGACTTAAAAGAGTGAGTTCACTATTAAATTAACAGTAAATCAAATCTCTTCACAATGATAAATCAAAAACCTATTTGTTCAAGTTCAGTTAAGGAATCATTTAAAAGTATGAGTGGCTTCAGACTGGTATAATGTATATCTTAATATAAAATTGAATTATATCAGTGTTTCCAAAATGCAGAATTTTTCTATACATTCTTAGATATAAATTAAGAAAAATTGAAAAACTTTAAAATGAATTCACAGTTATTGATAAAGAAATACCAACATCAGTCTTCAAAGATGCATTCATATCAAAGTATATTTTGCACGTTCCCATAACTAACCAGATAAACTTAATGTTTGCTTTTACACACTGGTTTTAATATAAAAGGAGAGAAAAATGATTGTTTTAACTCCATGGACAACCCACCTACTATGAGGTTTCTCTTAAAATTAAATTATTGTTTTGATAAAATATGGGACAGTTTAATGGAGAACTGTATCAACCATTATATATGTATACCTACACATATATACAAAATAAAAGTGTTCATGCATATACATATAGCACTTCATATATTTCCCATACAATAAGTTTGAAACAAATTGTAAATACCACAGTGGAACGGACAGTATATTGATAACTACACCTGCTTCATGAGATTTTCTTGGTTAAACTATTCATGTAAAGGAATATGTATATGCTTAAGTAGTGATATAAATGTAAAATAATACTTTATTGTTTTATAAGCTTATTGTTATCTATAAAATATGTTTGTAATTTTTAATTAAAATATTTAATATTAATTTATTTCTTTCCATATAATATTATAAACATGAAAGCAGTAATCTAGGTACTTAGATTACTTAAATATAAGTACCATTAGAGCAACAGTGTATATATATTCTTACTTTTGCAGAATGGATAGGGCAGTAAAGCAAATACTATCTATCATATATACAATCTATTTCATTTATAAGAATAGTTTCAAATTATACACATATATTTAAAATAAATATAGACATTAACTCATCAGAAAATAAAAATGATATGATATCAGTCATAAAATACACTCCATTTAAGTTATAACCACAGAAGAGCAATTAAGGTTAAATATATTCTATTTTTTATATTAATAATATAATATTCTATACTTTGTATTACTTACATTTGTTTTATGTTTTAACATAGAATTTGTATAAAAGCCTGAGTGAAGTGAAGTCTGAAGTGGAAATGGTGATTAAAACTGGACGCCAAATTGTACAGAAAAAGCAGACAGAAAATCCCAAAGAGCTTGATGAAAGAGTAACAGCTTTGAAATTGCATTATAATGAGTTGGGTGCAAAGGTGAGTGCTTACTGAGAACAAAGTTACATTTAAAACTTACTGTATATTGTTAAACAACATTCAAGAAAATATACAGAATACCAGATATTCATTTTGTGATTCTGTCTCATTTGAGTATTTCCAAATAAAATTGTTATTAGATAACATTAGTTCATATAAGCTCGTTCATATAAGTAAAAAATAATATGAAGCTCAAGGACATATTTATTGATAAATCACATAGTTATAAAAGGTTTTTCTTGCTCTAAAACCTTTCTGTTTAATGCAAATAATCTATTTACTATGACTGGAAGACATGTATGTATACAGTTGAGTGGAGAATGGGGACTGACTTTCACACGAACTCTGGTGCCTCACCTTTGACCATGTCCCCTGGAGGGGGAGGCCTGGTGTCACTCAGAGGAAGGATAGCAGGCTACCAAGAAGAGACTTGATACCCTATGAACATACACAGGGGGAGGAAGTACCCCTCAGTCACAGTCATAGGGGAGGGGAGTAAGGGGAAAATGGGAGGGAGGGAAGAATGGGAGGATACAAGGGATGGGATAACATTTTAGATGTAATATGAATAAATTAATAAAATATATTTTAAAAAAGAAAAAATAATAGGAGTGACACATTACACTTAGAATTGACTTGGTGTAGTGTAGTTAGCAAAATTTGAAATCAACAATAAATTGTATACATATTTAAGTTATTTTACAAATATTTTCTCTAATAGTCATACATGCATACATGTGTTTGGATTAAGACCTGGTCCCCTAATCCTTCCCGTCCAATTCCTTCCCAATCCATTTTTAATATCAGGTAATTGTTCTTTTCTATTTTCCATGTTGTTGCTGCATGTGGAGGGATCATGTTAAATAAATCAATGAAAAGACCTATATTAAAAGTACGGATTTTTAATATTTTTGTAGTAAAATGAAATTTAATAAATTTCTGCTTTATATTAATAAAAGCTTAATATTTACTAGCATGCATACACTATACTTTTGTGATGATAATTGAGTTTTTTCTTTTCTTTTTTTTTTTTTTAGTTTTAGATAGGGTTTAACAGAGCACAGGATTGTCTTGAATTCACAAAACAGCTGAGGCTGGCTGAACTCCTGATCCTATTGCCTCCATTATCCAAATATTGGGATTAAAATCACATTCCATCATAGCTGGCTGATATGTACCCACAGTAATAAAGAAATAAAGAAAAGAATGGGTCAAAAGGAAGGAGATATTCTCATCAGGATTGTTTGAGCCAATTGTTTGCATAAAGAGTCTAAAGAATCATTGCCTTTAATATAAGTAGTTTTGATGTAGAGTACTACAGAAAAATCACTTAGAATTAAAACAATAAAAATAAAATTATAAGACTATTAGAATGTTATTAGTAATTTAATGAATCTATTAATTATGAAAAGCCATATTTGTCCCTGAAATTTTGAATTTGAGATATTATGGTTAACAATTGACATTACTAATATCAGTACTGTAAAATGATAAGAGGACAAGAAAAGAGCATGTCAGAATACACCACATGAAGAAAAATATTATATTTGAAGTAAATATTAATTTAGAATTATTAATGATTAAAGTATTATAAATTAATGACATCTTATAAAAATACTGTAATTCCTGTATTTTTTGCCTAAGAAAAAATAATTTCCATTTATTGACCTTCAAAATATCGTCAACTAAGGTGACTTTTTAACAATAACAAAGGAGCTGGGCATGGTGGCACATGCCTTTAATCCCAGCACTCAGGAGGCAGAGGCAGGTGGATCGCTGTTAGTTTGAGGCCAGCCTGGTCTACAAAGTGAGTCCAGGACAGCCAAGTCTAACACAGAAAGACTGTCTCAAAAATAAATAAATAAATACATAAGAAAAAAACAAAAAAACCCAAACAAACAAACAAACAAAAAACCCCAAAAATTAACAAAGGCATTTAATATACAAAAAGAAAACTATTCTAATTTAATTATCATCAGAATTTACATGTTTCACTTAATTAAGTACATTTCCATTTATAATAAATAGTTTATAGTGACCACACAAGATAAATATACTGGGGAAATCCCAATAATTGTAATAAATCCCTTAAACTTCTAAGGCCTCAAACTTACTAATTACCACCCTAGGAATAATGTATTGGCAAAATAATAAAATAATGAGTCTACTGGGTGTTGGGATAGCTCAGCCAATGAATCATATGTCTCCTAAGCATGAGGACTTTTGTTGGATTCATAAAACCCATGTAAAAATATGGGGTTTGGTGGCCCATACTTATAATCCCATGCTGAGGAAACAGAAGTTTGGGCCTGAGTGTACTGACTATCTAATTCCTAATGTATACTTTCTTCTTAGATTGTAGACTGCTAAGTTTTCATTGTGTCATCATTGGGTAGAAGACAAAAATCATTCACTCTCTTCTTTAAAAAACACTGACCTATATGATTAACAATTTATACCTTAGTGAATGTCTAAAGATCACATGGATATGTATTCAAAATACAATCACAATGGGGTTAATATTTCTACATATCAGATCTGAGAATTATAATTTATTCCCCAGTATTTAAAATGTAATTTTAATTTAAAAACACCAATGAGTTAGTATTTAAGGAATAAAATGTAAATTTTCTTATATCTGATTTTTATCAATTTGAATGAGAGATTATTTTTGGCTCCCTTGAGAGAATGCCTTAAACCATTTCATTCTTCACCATGCTTTGACCTCTTTTGAAAATAACCATAAATAGTAATGTCATCTCTAAAATACAGTTGTTAGTATTCATAAAAACAGCACTGCTCTGGCATTTAATGTCAGCAATACTCTTTTTAATGCTTATTTTCCTTTCTCACAGACAAGAACAATGAAGAAATTTTTCCTTAAGATGGCAGTGTGTCCTATTTTTTAGAAACCCACTAAGTTGGATATAAACAAAATAAAGTAAATAAAAATCAATAATGCATTAGCTTTAGGAAAATAGGATTTATTTGAAATATTGAATCTGGAATTCTTTTCTACCAATAGAGCATAGAAATAAAATAACTATGCATAGAAGCAAGTTATAAAGTTTTTTATGTCTACTGCATACAAATAAGGCCATTTCTGTCAAAAGAGTAGATATTTATACTTCCCTTGGAGAAAAAAATAGAAATAGAAATGCATTAAAATGTTCAATCCAGACTAGTGATATTGCTCAGCAGGTATAGGAACTTGCTGCCAAGCGTGCTGACTTAAGTTCAATCTTGGGACCCAATATTGCAGGAGCGAACCAATTCCTACAAATTGTCTTGTGAGTTGCACACATGTTCTATGTTATAGGAAAGCCTATACATATATGTGTTCAAATGCGTGCACACACACACATGCACACACACATGCACATGACCACTACCACTACCAAAAACACCCAGGACATTATGTACATAGAAAAGAATAATAAAATAGTGAGTCTACCTGATTTTCAGATAGCTCTGTCAGTGAAGAACCTATCTCACATGCACTAGGACTTGTGTTGGCTTCATAGACCTCGTGTAAATATGCTGGCTTTGGTGACTGATACTTATAATGCAATGTTGGGCAAACAGGAATAATCCTGGCCTAAAAGATAATGTTGATAGTTTTAACTTGTGATCCACAGACATGTGAAAGACTGTTACAAAAGAGGTAGACAGTGTTCCTGAAGAAGACACTCTGTTGTCTTCTGCTCTACACACACACACACACACACACACACACACACACACACACACACACACATATATATGCGTAAGCACATACAGAATCTGTCATGCTTATGGACCTACAATTCACAGGTCGGTGCCTCCTGATCACACCTTCCCTCCATCATACCCTCTCCCTCCATCCCCTAGTCCTCAGAAAGGAGAGCCCTCTTCTCCTACCACCTGACCTCAACCTATTAAGTCTCATCTGGACTGCCTGTATTCTCTTTCTATGTAGGCTGGCAAGGCCTTCCTATCAGGGGAAAGGTATCAACTTCTGAGTGTGAGAGTCCATGTCAGAAGCAGTTCCTACTCCCCATATTTTGAGACCCACAAGGAGACTGTGTTGCCTATCTGCTACATCTGAGCAGGGGGTCTAGGTCCTCAACATGCATGGTCCTTAGTTGGTGCTGAATAGTATCCCATGTGTAAATGAACCACAATTTCTTTGTTCATTCTTCAGTTGAGGGACATCTAAGCTGTTTCCAGATTCTGGCTATTCTGAATAAAGCTATGATTAACATAGTTGGGCAAATGTACTTGTTTTATGGTGGAACATCTTTCAGATATATGGCCAGGATTGGTATGGCTGGGTCTTGAGGTAGAACTATTCCCAATTTCCTGAGAAAATGCCAGATTGATTTCCAATGTTGTTGTACAAGTTCTCCAATCAGCAATGGAAGTGTGTTCTTTCCTCACATCCTCACCAGCATGTGCTGTCATTTGAATTTTTGATCTTATCCATTCTGATAGCTATAAGATGTCATCTCAGAGTCATTTTCATTTGCATTTCCCTGATGAATAGGGACTCTGAGCATTTCTTTAGGTGTTTCTTGGCCATTCCATATTCTTTTATTGGGAATTTTCTTCTTCGTTCTGTGCCCTATTTTTAATTTGATTATTTGATTTGGTGGTGTTTAATTTCTTGAGTTCTTTATATATACAACTTTAAAAATTTGTATCCAAGAGGAAAACAGTTTTTCTATGTATATATTTCTATCATGAAGGAACAAAAAAATTTTGTTGAATATTTAGAATTTGTATCAGTATTTTTACTGAAACATGTTAAACATGCTAGACATACTTTTATTTCCATGTCAATAATTAATTACACACACAAAAACTGAATCATAAATGCACACTCATATTGTAGTTTGTTTATTATAAAATTTCATAACAGTTCAGACTAATTTGAAATCTATTTTTTCAGATAGTGTACTAATAAAACAAAATGTTTAACTGGACATGGTAGAACATGCCTTTAATTCCAGCACATGGGAAGCAAAGTCAAGTGGATGTATGAGTTCCAGGCAAACTTTGTCTGTAAAGTATGCTTTATGGCAATAGGTTACATTGAGAAACTCTGTCTCATAATCAAACCAAACCAAACCAACAAACTAATAATTTTTTCTTGTTGTTTTCTTGGCCAACAAAGTAGTAGTATAAAGAAAAAACCCACATGTAATTGCATATAAAGTGTTTAAATTAATTTATTTATCAACTCTACATCTCAATTGTAGCTTCCTTCCTACTCTCCTCCAGGTCCCACACTCCCACCATCTTCCTTATTCCCCTCCTATATTTCTCAGAAAAGGGGAGTCTCTTCTCACAAAACCACCACAGTGCATCAAATTGCACCTGTACTGAGCATCTTCTTCCCCTGTGGCATGGTAAGACAGCCCTACCAAGGGAGAGTGGTCAAAAAAAAGCAGACATCAGAGTTATTTCAGAGACATCCCCTGCTCCCTTTACTAGAGGACCCAAATGGAGCCTGATCTGCTACATCTGTGTAGTGTTGAGGTCCAGTCGATGTCTGATTCTTAGTAAATATACTACAATTCACAGACACAAAGATAAGTAACAAAGAAGACCCAAGAGAGGATATTTAAATATCACATAGAAGGTGAAATAGAAAAGACAGCAGAAGTGGTTGAAGAGATGGAAAAAGGTAGGAAACAGATCTCAGAGAGAAATGAGGATGGAGACAAGACCTGAAGAAAGTGGGAGTAGCAGGAGAGATGGCCTAAAGAGAGAAGAAAAACCTTGGGCAGGGCATTTCTGTGGCAAGCTGGAGACCTAAGACAGTGTAGGCTTCTGGAAGGATATTAGGATTACTCTAGCTGGGACTCCTAGTCATCGAGACTGAAGGGAAAACCCTCTAACCTGAAAGGACTCCTAGTGAAGGTAGGGGAACATCAACCCACACCCAAAAACTTCAACCAAAAATTTGCCCTGCCAACAAGATGTGCAGGGATAAATATAGAGCAGAGATTGAGGGAATGTCCAACCAATACCTGGTCCAACCGGAGATGAGAGAAAGCCCCTGATACTATTAAAGATATTCTGCTGTGCTCACAGACAGGAATTTAGCATAGTTGTCCTCTGAAAGGCTCTACTCAGCAGTAGATCTAAATGACGCTGAGACTCACAGTCAAACATTGGGTGAAGAAAGCCTTGTGGAAAAGTGGGGGAAGGGTGTAGAAAGATGTGGAAGTGGCAGTGGCTCTCCAAGAAAACCAACAGAGCCAACTAACCAGGGTCCACCGTGGTTTACAGAGAATGAAGCACATATACAAATTAATTTTATTAAGTTTTTTTTATTAAGAATGGCCTATACTGAAGACAAATCCTGCACATATAGGAAGAGTTCAAATTAACATGACACTGACTCAAACTGCTGAGTATTTCCTTACAATATTTCATTGTGCTACTTGGAGTATATACTTGTTAATTGTCTAATGAAGAATTATATTTTATTCTTTTTTCTTTTAATATAGCAATTCTATATTAGACATATTGTAAACTCTGTATCAGAGTTTTACAGATAATGAATTGAACAGTGTTTATTTCCTAAAGCACCTAATATTTTCTCTTAATAGAATTCTAGATTAAGAAAAACACATAGCAATATTTATGCTTATATCTTCTTTGTCTTTTTTCTTTTTTCTTTTTGATCTTGTTTTTAAACCATAAGAGTAAATAGGTATAGACAAGATCAATTTTCAATATTTATGAGACTGAAATGTTTGAGTTTAAAACTACTATGGGAAAAGTTGTGATTAGTGGTGTTCTTTGCAAAAGTAATTTTAAAATATATAGAAGATGAAATTGAAATTTCATATATTATGCAAATATATTTGCTTCACCAAAAAATTATTTCCTCTTTTTTGATACCCCCCAGAAAAAAGCCTAATTTGTATTATGAATACTGTAAGACTATTAATCCATGTATCTGTTAAATAACTATAGGTTTTCTATGAAAAATAAGTCATATAGTCTGTCTTACTTCTGTTATTCTGTTTATTTAAAATATTAGCCATAAATATTATTTTTAATTTTGTCAAGAAAAAATTCACATGATTTTTTATTACTGTTGCTATCATGACAAGAAAATATACTGTATTTTTCATGTTTACATGATTTTTCTAAAATAAGATGGAAAACAGCATGTAAAAATACCTATTTTACAATGATTGAAATATAAAAAAGTCCAATAAAGTGACTGTAAATAAACTTGACTTACAAAGTAAGTTAAATTTAATATATTATTATTTATATTTAGGTAACAGAGAGAAAGCAACAGTTGGAGAAATGCTTGAAATTGTCACGGAAGATGAGAAAGGAAATGAATGTCTTGACAGAATGGCTGGCAGCAACAGATATGGAATTGACAAAGAGATCAGCAGTTGAAGGAATGCCAAGTAATTTGGATTCTGAAGTTGCATGGGGAAAGGTAAATCCTATATTACTGAAAGTTATTTTTAACATATAAGAAAACACATAGTAAATGATTTTATAACCAAATAGTGATGGATAAAAGTAATAGTATTATCAATAATACATTGCTTCATTTTTCCTGTTCTCTCTAACTGTATATTTCAAGAATGATGAATCAAACGGTAAACTTTATGAAGAATCTAAGACATGCATTGAATAAATTGGTTGTAAATCATTTAAATTATGTACATTGTTATGTAAAAATTGTTCAGACATATATATATGTAATATATATATATATATATATATATATATATATTACAAATGAGTCATATGCATCTAAAGATCCAAATATATTATTCACAGAAATATAGTTCCATGTTTTATCAGGTTACCTCAAAATAGAGTGTCTATATGGAACATACAACTGAAGATACAGCAAGACACAGAGACTGTGGATAGTTTAGTGAATTGCTTAGGTCAAAATCATTAAGACTCTAAAAGGGTCTGTGAAGATTCTACCATTCTCCTTACTTTCATTCTAGCTGAGAAACCCTTGTCATTTCTCTGATAGCCAGAGAAACATTTACTGCTGCCTAGAATTTAAGGTCAAACACTTATAGTTTAATATTTTTCTTGGTTATCCATTACTATATTATTTGGCATTATCCTAATAAAAAAGTAGATTACGTAGTTGGTATATTTTTATCTTAGACTGTGTCAATGCATTGAGCCATTTAAATAGCATCCTTATTCTAATTTTTAAAAAATTAACAAGTATTTGACTGTTTTAATTAGATAGCCAGGATATTAGCACTGACGTTTAGTTCAGTTGAAGCTTAAACATTATGCTTAAAAATTTTAAAATATAGGTTGCATTTTGTAAAATCCTATGATGATATGGGCCCATACTTAAAACCATTTTTATTTGGGTAGATTTAGAGGATATATAATGGTAAAATTTTTAACTAAGTGTGGTGGGTTACATTCTTACTCTTATTACTCAGAACAGTTCTCTAGAGTTACAGCTGTTATTTCAAAATTATATGTTTTTGAGCTTATTATGATAAGGAAAAAAAAGTTGATATAGTATAAAAAGTGAGTTGTCCTCATTTTCCTCTTACTATTCTATGATTTAATGTCTTTCTGTTTGTTTAGAATAAATCAACAAATATGTGCTTAGATTATAGCTAGAATACTATAAAATGGCCAAGATGAAATGTTTCATAAAAGGTAAATATAAGATTTTATCTCATAAAAGTAACTATTTCAGGGTTAAGGAAGTATCTTTGATGTAATCATGCAAAGACTAAAGTCATTTTTTAAATATCTTTGGTTAGTTTCAACTCTTAGCATAAGAAAGGAAAATAATGCCATAGAGAACATCAGTTCTCTCTCAAAAATGAACTTCATACTTTATTTCTGCTCTTAATCCATTTGCTAGAATTAATGAGCCTGATATATTTACCAGAATTGGTAACAAAAAGACAAACTCAAGATGAGCCGCATTGATCCCTGCTTAAATGACCTTATACTAAAATGAATGTGGAAGGAATGCAATTTGAGAGATAATTATGTTGGCCTAAGTCATATCTTCCTGGCCTTTCTCCTCATTAACTAACGAATGCGAAAACCAAAAAAGGTCTATATGACCTGCAAATGTATCCCAGGAACTTTTATTATACGTAGCTGTAAAACAGCTCAAACTAAATATTTTTGTTCTTTTCTGTATGGAATATAATAAAATGCATGAATTACTTTTCAAGGATTCACAAATACTATGCAGAATTGTGATTCAGTAATCTCTTATTGTCACAGCTATATCGTCATTGCTGGTTTCAAAATGTTCAGATTCAATTGATTGCCAGGTATTCCTTAAGATACTGTACAAAGCATCAGTTTAAAATGTGGAAAACTCATTTTCCATACTTCTGGAGACTCAAAGTGCAATATCAGTTTTCAGAAACATTGCTTTCTTTTAAACCATTTTCATTGGCTAGTAATATACACACTGCTCTTCATATTAGTCTGTGGACATATCTAGAAACCAAATTAATCTTCTTCTAATGACACTAGTCATATGGATTCATTATCACTATATCATGGACATTACCTCTCTAAATGTCCTATTGGTAAACAGTCACATTCAGAGATATTGGCATTTGAAACTTCATTATATGAAGTTGAGGGAGAATCCTTGGAATTTAGAAGATTTCCATAATGATGCATAAAGAACAAGATCTAGACATGAAAGGAAACTCAGCTAATTGAATTTTATAAACAAGTTAGGGGAAAATTTAAGTTATACCTAATACACTTTTATTCTGGGGCCTCCATAAAAATTTTTCTTTGTTTTCTAAAGAATTCTATTTTGAATTGACTACACACACACACACACACACACACACACACACACACACACCATGAAAATTCCACATCACTATGTCTTTTGGTTAAGTTCCTTAGTTATAAGAGTTTAGAGTAGTCTGGAGTTATCACCACAGATTGGGTCTTCATCTCATATCCTTAGTTCATTCACAGTTAATGTACATTCTTGGCAGATGGGATACTTTATAAAACTGAGGTGTTTGTTAACATATGAAAGCTTAGAAATTCTCCCAGCATCCCTCAGTACCTACCTCTTACAGGTTCATCCAGACTAGCATCCTTCATCTTGAACTCTCTGGCTCAGGTGTTAGGCAGGGCTTCCTTTTCCCCCAGCTCCTCTATTCCATATATAACTCAAGCCTTATGGCTTCATGTCCTTTTTTCCATTTTGGTCTCTTTGGCTACTAGCCTCCTGCTCTCCTGGTTCATCTTTCTATCCTCCTCTCTTCACCTCTCCTCATATGACATGGTCCAGTTTTCCAGGAATGATCTCACTATAGACTATCCAAATATCTCTGCCTCTGCTTGTTTTATCCCTTTTATCAACAGCAATAATATAATATAATATATATATATATATATATATATATATATATATATACTATTATTATATGAATACTAATATCTCAAACCTTTAGGACAAGTCAGGTCTTCCTTTTATCGTTTTTCATTCACTCGTCTATGGTCAACATTGGACTATATTCTGTAGCTTCAAACATATAATCCTTCTGTTTTAATCTCCTAAATGTTGAGATTACAGAAACGTAACACTTTGCTCAACAATCAAATGGAATCTTTAATGATTTAAAATAAATTTAATCAATTTTACATAAGAAAATCAATTCTAAGTATCTCATTAATGAGAAAAATTGCTTAACATCCTGAGCCACACGAAAGTAAATATTTATGTCAATAAACATATGTACTTATGATGATCCTTTCTAAAAAGTGCCAGCTCTACAAAAGTTTCTATAATTTTCTAATTTAATCATTAGCATACTTCATTTATTCTAACCCAGTGTCATTATTGAAGAATTTTTAGTAATTTAAATAAGCTCTTTTCGCTTGTCATGTGATCTGAAATCTAAGAGTTAAATATGATGCCCTAAAATGTTCTTGTTATATGCTATTTCTGACCTGCAGCTTCTTTGTAATACACAACTACATTGTTTTATAGAAATAGAGTTGTCTGACAAAAATCAGTAAGATAAAACATTGACATCTGTGTAAACTGACACGAACATGACTGTTCCATGGTAGATATGAGGAGAATAGTCAGAAGCATCTGGAGAAATTCAGAGCAGAGAGAGAAAGTAGTAGAGTGAAGATGGCCAAGAGACTGGGAGAGAGAGAGAGAGAGAGAGAGAGAGAGAGAGAGAGAGAGAGAGAGAGAGAGAGAGAGAGAGAGAGAGAGAGAACCTGGGATTGGGGGAAGCTTCTGAGTTGGAGCAAGTTTAGGGTAGAGTGGAGCCAATGAGAATAGCTGAGAAGAGCCAGAATGACAGTATGGACTTTGTTTTGACATGTGTTACAGATACTTGTTATATCTTGGAGATCTTGGAGGCCAGCATGTTCTTTGCTTTGCTAATAAGCACTACAGATAGCTATTTGTCCCTTCTGCCAATCATAAGGGAAGTGGCTTACTAGGCAGAAAGAAAACTGTTTCACAAATTTATGAGAAATGCTGGTTTTGTCTAACCACCACAAGAACTTGGGAAAATGGAGATTCATTTGGACCCGATAATGTTTAAATGACTACCTATGAAATAATAGTACTCATCATATTTAGTTCAAAGATATATATTTATAAGGTTCAACATAAAAAACCAATTATTAGTTTCCTTAATTATCTTTTTCTTGTCACTTCAGCTATAATATGTAATGATTAGGACCCAATAATACTCATCTCAAAAAGTTCTTTTGTTTGTCACTTATTTCTTATTTACATGTAATCACCTGGGAAAGTTGAAAATTATAGAAATGAGTTTTATAGAGGTTTATATTTAACTGGTCTGCTTAAATGTAGCTAGAATAGGCCACCAGTATTTGTTATTTTTTAGCAACTACAAGTCCCAGCATTCCAGGGAGTTACCTGGTTACTGGCCAAGTGGGTGTTACAGATTAATTTGGGGCATTACTCTGAGAACTACTCAGAAAATATCACTAATGTAATATCCATGATTTTCAAACAGTCTTAAGGGATATACCTCCAAATCTATTAACTATGCTGTATATTTTTAAACAATCGCTTAACTGTTTATAGAGATCTGATTTCTGCTCATAGTTATAGGAATATTTGACTCATCTCATCATTCTCTTAACTACAGAAACGTGAAAACTATTTCTTATTTACAAAGTCTATTACACTATTATTTTCAAGAAAAATTACATATATTTTAAAAAGAGAGCATAGTAATTTATCTGTGAAGTAAAACATCACTAGAAGATCATTAACTTGGTACAATGAATGCATCAAACAGCTGTTACTTAGAAAACAGAACATCTGTTAAGTGCCATTGAAGTCACTATTACTTGTCATTAAAGTTATGGCTATAATTTCTGTTCTGCACATTCTGCTTTCATAAAAATCTTCTTTAATACATGATGGATTGTTAATAAAAGTCAATATACATTGCTATAAAACCTAATATTTAAATGTTTTATATGATTCCTTAATCTATCATTATACTGTTCTTGTACACATGCTAAGAGTAAAATCTTTTCTACATTTTAAGCCGTAGTAGAATAATGCAAGGTCTCAAAAAGCAATTCATATCAAATTTCATCATTGTATGATGCACTGTTGAGAAACAAAGTATATATACACTATCAATTGAAAAGCAAATATATTGTCTTGTAAAAATACAATTTAAAAATCCGAAGTCAAAATTATTCATATTTTAATTTTGTTTCAATTTCCCAATTTCCAACTATCAGAAATCGTATGGTTATATGACCACACTTGTATGCTCAAACATTTTAAAACATCTTTTCTAAGCATATTAGTTAACTCTTCAGCAACCTTTTCATGAATAAGATACAAGTAATATCTACAATAAAATTACTGTAGTATCCTAGTAAAGGGGATGATATTGTAATGAAATTCCAGTAAAGTACATATTTGGTTAAATGCGTGGTTTAGTAAAAATATAAACTAAAAGCAAACTGTCCTTAAGAAGTTGCTTAATTGTGAGCCTAGCCTTTAACGACTGAGCCATCTCAAGTGACGAGATAACAATTGAGTTGTAATCTGAATACATTTAAAAAATAGTCCAAAAATAAAAAATAGAAAAAACTTAAAAAAATAAGTTGCTTGAAGGGGCTGAAGAGATGGCTCAGCAGTTAAAAGTATTTTCTGTTCTTCCAGAGAATTAGGTTCAATTCTCAGCACTCAAATATAGGGATTATTTGAATTACTGTTTCAGTTGAATACTACTCATGCTAATAATGTTGTTACAATATGTATCTCTTTGATATCACCTATTCAGTTCAAATTTTGATATTCTTATGTCTCCAAAGGTAGATATTATTATCATATAAGTCAAAATAAAATATAATGAGTATAATTTTATGTTTTCCTCACCTTAAAATCAAAATAAAAAGCTTATATATTACAACTTGAGAAAAATAACACCTAAGTATAATTGAGTATAAAAGTTATAATGTTTTATTTTTTACATAGAAAGATGATTAACTTTTACATTTGTATAGTATATATTTTACCTTAAAATGTATAGGGTTTCTAAAGGGTAGACATCCAGTGGCAATTTTATATGAGTGTCTGGTGTCTAAGAGTAATATGATGAATCCTCGTGATTGATAATTGAAGTAATTGATTTTAGGAAATTCTAATCTCATTTTGTATAAGAAATGCTACCTATATTATAATCCTTTCTGTCGTAACAGATAAATTTACTTGGCACAGGTTACCTCATTATCACTATTTTAATATTTAAAAGAGAAAATAATGACACAAATATAAAAATCTATAGATGAGGAGAGATCAACATGGCAATGCTAATCACACACTGTGTCCCATAGGCAGGACAGCAGTGACAAGGTGAGAGGAAAACACATGGTCGAACACATGTGGTTTCTGGATCTGGTCACCCAGCTAATCCGCAGAAAAGTCCAAGGGTCCCTGCAGTCATGCATGTCGTCTCCAGCACCTAGCCAGGAAGCAGCATACAATGTACCACACTCAATATCTTAGACTGAAATGTGGGCCAAAACAAAACAAAACAAACAAGCACACATAAAAAAAAAAACCAAAACACAAAAACCTCACACACACCAGTTTCTGGGTTTCCTAGCCAAAAGGAGACCACAATGGTGTGAAACACAAGTGGATCTGACCTCAAGTCAACTGGCTAATCCATGGAAAGTTACCGGGTCAACACAGGCTTGGGGATTTACCCACTAGCTCAGTGTCTCTTCTCTGACTGAACTGTGGGCCACAAAACACAAGCGGATGAGTCTTTAGGCAGAGAGGAGAAACAGCAGTCTAGAACACATGTGGATCTGACCTCATTTCAACTGGCTGATCCACAGAAGGGTTCTCTGGTCCCCACAAGTGCTTGGCCTCTGCCCCTAGTCACTCACCTATGAGCATCTATCAATTGCAAGAGAAGGGAACCAGAAATGACCAGCCAATGCTAGACATAGCCAGATGGCTAAAGAAAGCATAAAATCATGAACCAAAAAAGCCAAAGCAATATCGCATCTCAGACACCGTTATCCCAAATCAATCCATCCTGGACACCGTAACACAACTGAAACACAAGAAAATAACATTAGATCTATCCTTATGAAGAAGATAATGGAGGAAACAAAGAAATATGAGAAAACAGAGTCAAATGCATTGAGGCCCTTATGGAGACTGTGAGAGAGGCCTATAGAGAAGAAATTAATAAATCACTGGAAGACTTCCAGGGAAATTCAAACAATAAGGGGAAGGAAATCTGTAAAACAGTTCAAGATCTGAAGATGAAAATGGAAACAATAACAAAAGCACAAATTGAGGAAATCATGGAGAGAACATAGAGAAGAAAACAGGAACTACAGAGTTAAGCATCTCCAACATAATACAAGAGATGGAGGGAAGATTCTCAGGTGTAGAAGATACAATGGAGAGTTTGATAAAACCACCAAAGAAAAATGTAAAATCTAATAAATTCCTGAACCAAAACATCTAAGAAATAAAGACCATCATGAAAAGACGAAACCTAAGAATAATAGAAAATGAGAAAATAGAAGGGTCCTAGATCCACGACCCAGAAAATATTTTAACAAGATCATATAAAAGAATTTCCCCAATTAAAAGAAAGAGATGCCAATAAACGTATAAGAGGCCTACAGAATACCAAATAAAGTAAACCAGAAAAGCTCTATGATTGTGTATGAATTTTATTTTGTTCTAAATTTGAACTTATTCTGAGTTATTATTATTATTCCTCAGTTATTTTTGTCTTGTTTTGACTTTGGATTTTGTTATTAAGGCATTAGCTTTATTTGTAAATGACTTTTCTTCTTTTAATCAGTTTTTGTGTCTATTTATTTAATGCTTTAGAAAACATGAGAATGCTTCATTAAGTTTAATGAGGTGTCAAAAATATTCAAGTATCCAAAAGGTTGAATAAACTAATATAAAGAAATAATAGAATCTTAGTGGTTTAATTTTCTAAAGACAGGTATTTATTTGTAGATGAGTCTTAAATTGTCTTCTGTTAACCAATATATAATAAATGTACAATACTAATTTTAAAACTGTAGGTTTAATTATCAAATATGTATAATTATGATTAACAATCAGTCATACTTGTATAACCATACACACCGGATATATCCAGTAATGATCCTATAAAATATGTGGGATGCTTTCATGGTTCTTAAACACATGGCTGTAAGGATATGACCTTACAAAAATCTGCGTATAGCCAGTAAACACATAACCTTTTCACAAACTTTAAGTCTTAGTGCTACATACAGTGTATTACTTGAAATTTAATGTTACTTTTCTCTACAGGGTATTCAGAAAGAGATTGAGAAACAAAAGGCTCACTTGAAGAGTGTAACAGAACTAGGAGAGTCTTTGAAATCAGTATTGGGCAAAAAGGAAACCCTGGTAGAAGACAAACTGAGTCTTCTGAACAGTAACTGGATAGCTGTCACCTCCAGAGCAGAAGAATGGTTAAATCTTTTGTTGGTAAGAAGGGAGGCCAGAATCTTCTTTTCTTAGTGTTTTGCTGCTGTGAAGAGACACTGTGACCATATCAACTCTCTTTTAATTTAAATTTATTTTCTATAATTTATTCACTTTACATGTCAATTGTAACCACTTCCCTCATCTCCTCTCATTTGCAATGTCCTTCTTTCTTTCCCAGTATCCCACTTGACTAGTCCACAGAAAGGAGGAGCACTACACCTCTACCATCTTACCGCAGCCTATCAAGTCTCATCAGTACTGCCTGCATCCTCTGTGGCCTAGGAATGCCACCCCACCAGGGAGAAGTGATCAAAGAGTAGAGAGTTGTTCTGTTTCCATGTGTGTGTAGGCTTTTTGTTATTTCAGTTGTTGTTGAGATCCAGCTTTAGTCTATGGTAGTCTGATTTGATACAAGGTGTTATTTCAATTTTCTGGTAACTGCTGAGGCTTGCTTTGTGACCTAGTATATGGTCAATTTTGGAGAAAGTTCTGTAAGATGATAAGAAGAAGGATTAAACTTTTGTGTTTGGATGAAATTTTCAGTAGATGCCTGTTATATCCATTTGACTCATGATATCTGTTAGTGTCATTATTTCTCAGTTGAGTTTCTGTTTCACTGACCTATCCTTTGGTGAGAGTGGGTGTTGGAGTCTCCCACTATTAATATGTGGGGATTTATGTATCTTTTAAGCTTTATTGATGTTTCTTTTACACATGTAGGTGGCCTTGAAATTGGGGCATAGATGTTCAAAATTGCGGTATCATCTTGGTTGAACTCCCTTTGATAAGTATGAAATGTCCATCTACTTTTACTAATTTGTTTCAAAGTCAATTTTATTAAATAGTAGAATGACTACTCCAGGTTGCTTCTTGTGTCTGTAAGCTTGGAAGACCTTCTTCTAGCCAGTTAGTCTCAGGTAATATCTATCATTTTGGCTGATATGTGTTTCTTGAATTCAGAAGAATGTTGGGTCTTGTTTATGCATCTATTCTGATCGCCTTGTGACAAATGGATTCTGGGGATACTATATTGTTTTGGTATTTGTTGATTGTGTCCTTATGCTGGTGTTTAGCAATCTAGTTGTCTCTGGTGTTGGCCGGTAATATCTGGTTCCCACTGGAGTTCCTGAGGTGGAAGGGGTGAGGTCTGAGGGGAAAGCCCTGGCCAAGAAGTTGGATGTTCCCTCATGAGCCCTCCTTAAATTGATGGGTATAGTTTCCAACTGGTGGGTGGTTCTAAGGTGATTTCCTGCAACTCTCCTCAGATGTACAATCCTGTGGACTAACTTGACTCTTCAGTAATGCAGGATCTCTTTGTTCACCAGAGGAAATCCCAGAGACAACTGCCCTATCTTTGCCTTTCTTGATCTAAACTTAATGAGCTGCAGCTGCCCAGGCACAGTGCTCTGACACTGTGCTTGCTGGGAGCAGCTATCCTGGAGAACCAGTGATCCCAGTGGTTTGGTCAGTCTCCCTAGGGAGATGGGTTGTGCTTTGGAGTAGCATCTGGGGCTGTTCCCATGGCTCCCTGGGGTAAGGAGGCCGTGAGGCTGGAGCTGCATGCCAAGATACCCAAAAGGTATTCACGTTCTGGTGAGAGAAGTGCACAGACAAGTTGCTATATGTTGAGACCTCCAGAGTCCACAGGAACCAGGAACTTTTCTGGGGATTAGCCAGGTGATCTGAGGTCAGACTTCTTGCGTCCTTCACTGTGGGGTCTCCTCCTAGCTGGGAGACACAGACACTGGTGTTTTGGGGCCCGCAGTTCAGTCTATTGGTCAATGTAATGTCATTGCTGTTTTGCTGGTCAGAAAAGGTTTGAGTTTGGCTTCCCCATCTTAGATCTCTAAGCCATGGCAACTCTTATAAAGGAAAACATTTCATTGACATTGGCTTCCAACTCAGTGGCTTAGTCCTTTATCATCATGACATGAAACATGAGAGTTCTACATCTTGATCTACAGTCAGCAGAACGATAGACTGTGTTTTATACTAAGCATAGCTTGAGCATACAAAACCTCAAATCCCCACCACTACAGACTTCCTCCAACAAAGCCACACCTACTTAAAAATATCACACCTCTTAATAGCATCACTCCCAGTGAGACTACAGGAGCAATTTTCTTTCAAATGACTACACTTTTAAACTTCTCTTTGTCAATAAGCAAGAAACATAACAAAATACAAACAAGAAAATAATAATTCAGGAGTTTTGTTTCTGTTTGAGAATTCTATTACTATCTATATATACTGATATATAGAATCATAATACTTAGATACTTTTATATGTAGCACTATTTCTATTTTTGATATGTTACTTAAAGAGAAATTAAATATTACTTTTTCTTTTTAGAAAATTAAATGTTTTAAGAATTTTGTCTAACCAGTAACATGCTATATTTCTATATAATTCAGGAATACAAGAGACATATTGAAACATTTGATCAGAATGTAGAACACATTACAAAGTGGATAATTCATACAGATGAAATCTTGGATGAATCTGAAAAAAAGAAACCACAACAAAAAGAAGACATTCTTAAGGTAGCAAATAAAATATGAGGTGTAGTTTTCAGATTGTACATGTTATGACAATTATGTTTGAACTGCAAAATACTACAGACTTTTTAATAAAAGTCTACTCTTTATTTTTTCTTTATATTTGTGTTGCTTCATTCTTTTGTTCATACATTATTCTTTTCTATCCTATTATCTTCATTGCTTTCTATCTTCCTCTTTTTATAGGAATTTATGACATTGTAAAGATCTAAAATTTGAATGTTTTTCAAGGTTCATATCTGACCTGTCTATGCTTGAGCTTAGCTCAAAAGGGTTTAGAAGAATATATTTTTATTCCATATAGTAAAGTCATTTATTTAATGGTGTTATTATTGTATACACAATTAACATAATTTTATATCCATTCATATAGCCTACATTAAACACTCATTTTCGTATCTTGAGTGCCAAACATTAATCCCAGTATAGATTCAGCATCTCTGATCTAGGAACCCTAAATCCAGAGTGTTTCAACCTTCCAGAATTTTTAATACTTATACCACTTCACAATATAATATTTTATACCATGCAACACTATTTCATGTACAAAATTATTATAAAACTGTACACAAAGCTACCTTCAACCTAAATGTATAGGTATTTATGAACTATAAGTTATTTTTTGCTTGTTCTTCAGGCAAATATCAAGATACCACATTGGACAAGTACAAATATTCCAACATCTAAGGTGTAAAATTCTTTAACAGCTTTATTGATAAGGGGTATTCAACATGGTATTGTTCATTAACATCAGCTTATACAAATCAATTTTATATTGTGCAAATGTAAAGAAAAGTAATGTATTTTAACATATGTTTTCTCATTTTAAAAAATGTATTATTTGTACTTCCTGTGCTTTATGTCACAAGATCAAATTAACCTTCATTTTAAAATATGTTTTCTAGAACAAGATGTATGAAGTAGAATTATATCTTATTGACATTTTATGTCTAATTGATGTTATTTCATTTCTTAATCAAATTAAAAGTTGATTATTTACAGATTTATTTTAAATTAATCATTCATTATTTTGTTAGGTTGAAGTTTTCAGTCATTTGTGGTTATTAATACTGTTTAGAAATTTAGTTCTTGAAATTTCTGTCTTTCCTTTATTGTGCTTACTAGTTTTGAAATAGGATATCTCTAAGCTACACAAGTTGGCCTTGAAGTCATTATATAACACATACTGCCTTTAACTTAAAAACTTCCTGTCAGTCTTTCAAGACTTTTGGGATCATAGATGTACACCACCATGTTCAGCTCTCTTTCCGGTTTTCTGCCATAGAATTTGTCTTTTTTAATGAAATACTGAAGATATTCTAGGATATCTTTAAAACATATTTATCTTATTATCTGGATTATATGTTCATCTGGATCTGTGTTACAATATGTTGTCTTAATTCTTAATAGAACTTAATCAAGAATGTCATGTAATCAGGAAAGTCATACAAATATTTAGATATAATACAAAGAGGATATTTGACATACTGGGCCTCCTTTTATAGGCAATGCATATTATCTTTGTACTAAAGAAACACTTTTTTCCATGATATGTTTTTTAAAAGAAGGATCTCATAAATATCAGAAAGGGATGAGAAAGTATGTTTCAGTTACTGTTCCTCCTCAATACATAATTCATTGGTGCTATATCTATTCATTTCAATAAGGATAATAGAAAATAAGGTTAAATGCATAACAATATGCTTGTTTCCAAATAATAACTAGAAGCCATGAGTTTTCCCCGTCCTTCTTTAGAGGAAGTATAAAGATTAAAGAGGCATGTGAAACTTAAAAATAATGACGCAGTGGTTTTAAGATAACACACAGCTTCATTATACTTCCCTCTTACTGAACTTGGTTTTATTCTTTCCACTCTATCTCTGCATGCCATTTTTCTCCTTGTCATGTCTTCCTCTTCCATTTCTCCTCTACCTCTCTGTCTGCTGCTCTGTCCCCTATCATCCCCCTCCATGCCTCCCTCCTCCTCCCTCTGTGTCTGCCTGTCTGTCTGTCTTCTTGTCTGTCTGACTGTCTGTCTGTCTTCTGAAGCTTTGATTACTAACGTAAAGCCCTGTTTCTTGCTCATGGAATATAGCGTCTAAAGACTGAAATCAATGACATCCGCCCAAAGGTGGACTCCACTCGTGACCAAGCAGCAAATTTGATGGCAAACCGTGGTGAACACTGCCGGAAAATAGTAGAGCCCCAAATCTCCGAGCTCAACCGTCGATTTGCAGCTATTTCTCACAGAATTAAGACTGGAAAGGTAGGAAGATCTACTCCAAGGTGGAAACTTGTGATAAATGATCTCTTGAGAAGGTTGCGCAATACTCTGAAGGGGGCAAGGAATCCTCACAAGGTTTTCAAAAGGAAAATGAAGGCCAAAATATACTTAAAGAAATTTTACCATTGACTATAATGGAGATAAAGCTCTCTTCCTTTATCTATGTTTTTCTTTCTGTCACACTTTCTCCTGCCACAGCTATGCTAGGACTGCACCCAGAAATGGTTTACATTTGTACTTTCAGGGATCACCTACAGTAAAGTACCAGAGCATGCATCAGGCCAAAACAAAACAAAACAAAGCACAAAAGACATCTACCTAAACAAAGCACCTCTGAAATATTTTGCTAAATATAATATTGCTCGTATGTAATGCATATCAAATATCCACCATGAGGCCTTGTTCATTTGCATGATCTAGGGTATTTGTACCCCTTACTTGTTGTACTTATGTGTATATATAATTTGCTCATGCTAATTGCAAGCATTGTGACAAAATCAATTAGATTTTATTGAAATGCTCAAGCCATGAAAGCAAATGAATGTGAAAGTTAATTTCTATATTATTTGTAGTTTTGAATGCCTATATATATTTATTCTATTTGATGAAAAACTAGAAGGTATTAAACATTTCCATGATAATCTTCATGTTTATATAACATGTAATGCATATAAGTATCTCTTAAGTAGTTTGCTAAAATATGTAAATACAGGATTATAGAATTTTATTGTTTTGAGGAAGATTTCAAATACAAGGAATTATCTGAAAATTTAACTAATGTAGCCTGCCAATTATTCAATATAGTATGGATCACATGCAAATATAAAATCTGTATAAAAGAAACCAATATTAATAAATATAGTTAAGTGATAGTATAATTTAACTGAAAAAAGTAGTAAATATTGATAAATCAATTCAAGTTTTATCTTACTGAGGTTTCTGTTTTCTCTTTACTAAAAATGCCTAGATATGATGTTCATACTATGGTAATGTCTTAAGGAATAATTATACTTTATCATTACAGTAAAATTAAAATTACAGTGATTAATTGTACCTGGTAACTTGCACATTTATTTGTTGATTCGTGGAAAAAATAGGAGAACATGTTACAAAATTTTTTATCAATATGATCATTAAATTATATACATTATAATTCCTATACATTTGAAATATGCTTCAAAATATATAAAATGCAGCATTATAAATTATAAATAATTTATATAATCTATTTCCATAAAATTCACTTTCTCCAAAAATACAGAGTATAACTTGAAAAAATGTCAAACAAGCTTTTAAATATTGCTTTGTATGCATACTTCTTTGAAACTGAACTCTGCTACTTAAATATAAATTGTTCTTACTTCTGAAAGTATCTATGATGTAGTTAGTGAACACCTAAATAACCAAAGAATGTTCATTCCAATAACAAAAATCTTATTATATTAATATTACTAAGTTTTAGTAATATTGTTCCCATCATGCATATGCAATTTTGATAAACTCCTAAGCTATAGAACATCTAAAAGAATATGTAGATGTACTTTTAAGCAAACTATGTCATGAGATTGTGGCTCCCAGATACTACGTAGTAAAAGGGGAGAGTATCCTTCATAATAGACCTTTCTTTAAGGCAGCTTCATAACCAGGATTTCAAATTAAAATGTTTCTGTATTCTGTAAGTATGTGCATAGTTATATTAGCAATTTGGAAATCATGCATCAAGTAGGACATTTGAGTCTCATATTTTATTCATCCTTCCAAGAAAATCATAAGTTATTCCAAATCAATTTTTGAAATATATATTGATAAAGTAATCACATTTTATCTCACTGAGTTTTCCTGCTTTTCCCTTAAATACAAAAATGACTAGATACAATGATACTGTTCTGAAGAGTTAATTATCCTTTGTCATGATAAAACTAAAACCACAATGGTAAAATATATTTTAATATTTGTCTATTTATTGTGCTAAAATGATATTGAGCTTCTATATTACTGGGAATTGTGCAGATACAAGGATGTTACAATATTTGCTTAAGAAATGTCTGCTTACAAACATAAAACCAAACAAAGTGCAATCATAAAAATACATTTAATACTAAAGCCTCTTCAAGGAGATTTTAAAATACCAGAGTGATAATTTTAGTAGAAAACAATGCTAACTTTGCCAACAATATAGAGATAGGCAATACCTCTGAAAGTCTATGTTTTTAAAATAAACAGTTATACTTTGTTTTTGTTTGTTTTGTTTTGTTTTGCAATAAATATTTATTTGTTTGAGACCAAAATTCCCACATTGTAAAATAGCATCTAACAAAGATATGTTTCTTCATAAATAATGAACTTAAAATGAACTTAATAAACAGGCATAGTCTTGCATATGAAAGATCTACAGAGCAATGAGATTTAAATTGCTTTTACCAGCCTGGCTGTCCCATAAAGTTTTGAAAGGTAAATGTAAAAGAGTTAAAATCTACACTAGGATTCTGCATTACCATTCTTGTAACAACAGTGTATCCTTAGGTCGCAAAAGGAAAAGAAAAAATAGAATTCCATTTATATTTTAAAAAAAGTATTCATAAACTCATGTCTTCAAACAACATTTCTGGAAATTTGATATATAATAAAAAGCACACAATTTTAAAGGCATAACATTTAATATGCACATATGTGTTCAGGTACTTTTTTTACTTATAGTTCAAGTATAGTACTCCACACCTTTGTCTCTCCACAAAAAGAAAAATTACCCTGAGCCTCAAAAATAATTATTAAAAATTGAATGTATGAACTATAAAATAATAGAGCTACTACATAGGGAGGGATTATATCCCCTTTAAATTTTTTCTTCCTGTCATTGAGCTCAAGAAATATAGGCTACACATATAGAATATGGTGATAACTTTTTAAAAGTAAGTCAGTCCAAAATTCTATCCCTTTTGAATTAGACACTTGATATTTTTGTCTTGACAAATTGCATCTTTAAGATGTTTAATGACCTATAAATGATTTTGCTTTGGGAAAGGATTCTGATAATGTTAGCATTAACCTAGATGCCAAACCAGATTTGCTACATGGTTTAGATTGTGGTTGCTTCCCCAGGTAGATTTTTCTTATGAAGAAGTTTAACATAGGACAAAATCTTTGGTGATAACTGAAACATGAAAGTCATTTGGTACTGAACAAGACAACTATGAACTTAATATAAGGATTAATTTTAGGCTAGCTTTTGAAAGTCAAGTACAAGGACAATCAATTAGAGCAAAGATTCTCATGAAAAGTCACTGATTACTCATCTATGCTCTGTTGAGTAATTAATGAAATGTATGTTTCCATACTTCTGAATGGATTGTCTTATCATCAGCAATTCTAAAAGTCAAATCAGTGAGCCCAGAACTCTCAGTTGATCCTGGATGGAGCAACATGATGAAACTAAAGCTCTTAATTTGAAAGTCCCCAATTGTTTTAGTAACTAGCTTACTATACTTCTAATTGTGTCATTTGGCATATTCCCGTTTAAATGGTATCATTGGCAGCTATCGGCTTATGAAGATGATGCCTGTCCAATTTTAACCTCAACACCATCATGTAGATAAATTATGTAAGAAACACATATTTTAAATTTTTAATTGTTATAAATATTTGAAGTATTGAAAACTGTTAAACAATAAATATTATTTTGTTAGATATGTCAAGTCAATGTTTAGTTCTCAAACTAAGATAATCACCAATGGACAAATTCTGATGAAATGGGCTGGAGTTAAGATGACATATTTTTGTGATATTTTTGGCAAAGAGTAGTCTAAAAGCTAAGCAACTACATTTTAAAAAATACTAAAAAGTTCTACCTCACCTAATGCAGCACTTAAAACACATAAAATGCTACCTCTTTCTATTTATTTAAGTTTATCAAGTATGCAACAGGTTGAGAATCTGTACAATTTCTTAATCATTATTAGATTAAGGTAAGGACATGGTAGCTTTAGTGAAGTCAGTCATAATTATAATATTAAACCACAGATACTTTAAGAATATCTAGCATAGTTGAAAAAATGAAAAATGTCTTAACTTTCTTTGCTTTTGAGTATCTGAGTTGAATGACAAGGTGATTGTCAAAGGGTGGTCTTAGGAACAGAACATACCATAAAAAGATGCATAAGAAAGATATTAGAAAGAAAAATAAGATATTTCTTAATAAGGCTGCATAGGAAACCTCTATTTGTCTTCATTCTTATAGAAGCCCACTGAAGAGAGGGGAACTAACATGTGAAGAGATGTTGTGTGGCTCTTAGGGAACTAATGAAGGTAGAAATAATAAGAAAGTAGCTGCCTAGATGAATTCTCATCAGCTATACAGTATCTTCAGATTACAGTGTTTGGTCCTGCTGGCACTGACTCTATTGTTAGATCAGAATAATAGATTTAAGTTACTACTGTTCCTTAAATCTATTCAAGGCATATTCATGAATTCTGTGTTGAGAGTTGAGAGTTATTTGCATGGTAAGTGGATAGAGCAGTCATTACAGAAGCTTTGAGAAGATAACAGTTTTGGAAAGGCCAATGAAAAAGCTTCAGTGTTTAGTAGAGTAAATTAAGAATCCTTATGAGATAGATGATTGTGGAGTATGAAGCTTCTTTGTGGATGATCAAACACAAGTTGTTGATTAGAGTTTTTTAAAAAGGTCATGACAACAAGACTAATAGATCATGGTTAACAACTTGCACTGAAGATTTTGTAAAAGCTTTGTTTAAATATTAGTGCAGTGGTATGTGAGGAGAACACAACTGAATAATATCAAGAAGTAGTGAAAGCAGACAGGGAAGCAATCACTATAGTCTGTATGAGATACAATGGTAACTTCAAATGATGGAGTATTTATGGAAATGGAAGTGTTAATTTAGAGAGAACACTCCACCTTTTGTATGAACTAGGGAGATTATAAAACACGGATTACAAAGGCGCCACATCTTTTTCTTAGAAACTAGAGAAGATGAGAAGTAAATGCTTAATTAGAATTCCAAACCAATTTGGTAAGCAACTCTGTTTATGAATTTCCATAATTACATAAGGATCCATATATGTTTTGCACCTTTCACTGTTTTCTAAAGAGTTTTAACTACATTTCATAAAGCTCTGGCCTATTAACATGGGCAGTTATTGAAAAATATTGCAAAATGTGCATATGACTTCTATATATTTAAAATGTTTTATTCTAAGTACTGTAAAATTTACACATTGACTCTGAAATAGATAATAATTAAATGATTAAAAAGCTGTGAACTTTTTTCTCCATGAAAATAGTTATTTTCTATAGATATTCTCTAAGACATATGTGCTGTAGTATATATGCGCTACATATTCTTTAAATTCCATATGGGCCTTGCAACTTGAAAATAAAATTCATCTAGCAGTTTTTACATATGTACTGTAACAGCAAAATGAGATTTATATGTTTATATATTCAGAGTTTACTACTATAAATATTAAGTGAGTATCAGTCTTATGACCTTTAATCACCATCAACAGATAAAAAAAACTAATATTTCTGTACATGAGAAACTTTCAGATGTTTATAGTGGGTTATGAAATAACCAATGAAACAGCTGGCAATTTTTCTATATAATGTAGAATATACCACACAGACAATAAAATACATGGCTTCCTTAAAACATAGTTGTGTGTATGGAACTTAATTGAGTAATATATTAGACTGACAATTTGTATCTCTTGATTGATGTGCAATGAACAATTCAACCTACATGATCTAGGATGTTAAATTAAGATGTAGTAGATTTGTGAATTTTAATTAAAACAATTTATGTAATCATTTTATTAATATGAATATACTGATCTCTTCCCCTATGCAAACTGTTTCTAATCATTTTCTAACATAGTACCTCCCCTGACAGAAAAGAACAAAAGACATAATTTGGCACACATATTAATATTACATAAATATATACCTGGCTTAGATTTCTACAAATAAAATCAATATTTGTACATGAAGACTATGGAGAAAAGCTGTACATACTGTGCAAGATATAGTATTTATAATTAATATCCTTAAAGATAATAACAAGATAATTTTAAAGTTATGTAATACACATCCTATTTAATTTTAACTGAAATTAATAAGAATTCAATGAGTCCACAAAGTTTCTATTCTAATAATTTTGTTTCACGTTTGTATTTTACTGCCCAATAAGTAGAATTAATTATACTTAAGTTTTGAAAATTAATCTCATATAATTCCTTTAAATATTTTAAGTGTTGATATGCAGCTGAATATGGTCAACACTGCTCTTGATACAACTATGTTTTATTAACGTGGCATTCCATATAATTAAAGCTATTTGGTGATTACTGGTTATAGGACTTAAATACAAAAATAATTTCCCTAATTGGGGTAAGTACAATCAAAAGTCATCACTCTATAGACACCAGACTATTAGTTAATAATATGAGGATATGAGAGAGGCTATATACTTCCAAAGTTCTCACAGTTAAGTAGCCTGTTTAGAAAATTCCAGATCTCAGTTCTGTTTATATGATTGCCAACATAATCTTTTACTTCTACTTATGTCAGAAAATCATCATTATTGAGCTATGATACATTAATATGAACATATTCAATTTCATTTATATTAACAATATATTAACAATATATAGAAGAGACTTGATACCCTATGAACATATACAGGGGGAGGTAATCCCCCTCAGGAACAGTCATAGGGGAGGGGAATAAGGGGAAAATGGGAGGGAGGGAAGAATGGGAGGATACAAGGGATGGGATAACTATTGAGATGTAACAAGAATAAATTAATAAAGGAGAAAAAAAAGTAAAAAAAGTATATTTTTAAAATAAAAAACACTAAATAGAATGCTTGAGAGAATATAATGTAGAATATTGAAAATACAGTTTTCCAAAATGTTATGATTCTACATTTGATTTATCTAGGCCTATCCATACTGCAGTGTAATTTAGAGTTAAACCCTTTCCAGTTTCATTTGGCACTACTGAACTTTCACAGCCATAAACAAAGAAAATACGTCCAGGAACAAAAGAAGTAGCTAACCATTCCTTATCAACCATTGTCTTATCCAACCAATTTTTATCCAATTATGTAAAAGGTAACCCAAGAGTTTATAGAAATGTATGGGACAATCCTAGTGAGCTTCTCAATTTAGCCATAATTTCATCAATAACCCATTCAAAGTAAATTTGCATCTTACCCACAATGAACATACTTATTAACAAAACAATCAAACAAATGAAAGTATTTTGAGCCTCTGCATTATCTATGACAATTATTTCCTAAATATTTCTCATAGTTTACATTTAAATTTTAAAAAGTCAATAAGCCCACAATTTACTAATTTGGTTATCTTTTTAATAACACAGATCAAGATCTTTAGAGGATCTTATTCTTATTTATCTTTATAAGTTTTCTTTTCTCTATACACAGGTTTATTTGAAATTTCTGTCCATATCATGTCATTAGTCTCTTCTGTGGTCTTTAAAAATTTACTCTTGATTGTGACTAGCAACTTTTTCCTTAATTACTGTTTTACTTGTTGTAATGATAAATACTACGTCAAACGTGTAAAATAAAAGAACATTTTAAAAAAGAAATAAAAGACATTGATTGATTTGGAGGAATTTAAAACCAAACTGCAGCACCCGGATTATTTATTTTCAGTTTAGATTTCAGTGTGTTTTCTTTTTGGTGCTTTTATTTTGATGACTGAGATTCCACAGTCAAGATTAATAGATGTTTACAATGTTATCTGTGTAAACATATGCAATATAATGCTATTGTTTGTGTACAGGCTAAAGTAATATTTAACCAAAATAAAGTTAACATTTAATATAAATAAAGTATATTTAAATGAATATAAATGCTTTCAAAATTTAGTGGTTCAGTTTGTGATTTTGTTCAGCTTTTTATTCTTTGTTGACTTGTGATATAAGTGACAATTAATGCCAAAGCATCAATTTAGCCTTAAGTCTCGTCAATCCTTTAAGTTTTCAACAAAGCACAATTAACAGTTGTTAAACAATTTAAAAGAATATTAAAATATCAAGGAAAACAAAGTGTTGTCTTTCTCAGTTTCTCTGTCTCTTCTTTCTTTCGTGTCCATTTATCTGTTTATTAAAGCTTTCTATGTTCTATCTTCTATGTATTTTTGTGTAACTGCACGGTCATGCTAAAGTTCTTAAAATAAAAAGGTAAGTAAAATATTCAATTGTGCAAATTAATAATTGCTATATGCTTCCTGACTATATTATAACTCTGTTTTTCTTATTTTCTATGTATTCTAAAACCTATCTTGTGTTCAGCTGTCTAGCATTATCTGATACTATTATGATTCTATTTTACTGTGGTCATAAATTTTCCTTAAGTAAATAGAAATATTTTATTTCATAATTAAGGTGATTTGTCAATCATTACTTTTACCTGCCACAGACAATTGGTCATAATATGAATTTGGACAGTAAGAATTATAAAATTGGTACTTTTCAACTAAACTTTAATTATCTGTGAGTTTATTTATATACTCAATTTTCTTGTCATTTTAAAAGGCAGGGCTTCATTATATATCCTTGGCTGATCTCAACTTGCAATTATTCTATCTCAGCCTCCCACATGCCCACATTGCAAATGTGCATCACCATAACCAGGTCTAAGTGAGCTTTGAAAGAATAGGCACTTCCACAGTACCCATTTCTTCTAATAATTTGCATAAAAATTTCAAATTATGAATAACAATAAATGCATATAAGGAAAAACTTTCAGTAAGTAGGAAAAATCTCTTGCTCACAAGAATTTGTGACCAAAAGAAAAAAAAATCATGACCACACTATAATGGTTAACTAGTAAAATTTTAAAGTTAACAATTAAGTTTTTCTAATTTTTATATACAAAAAGAGTAATAACAAGTATATTAAATGGCTGATTTCTCCTGGCCAATAGATGAAATGAGTTTGCTGATTATAGTCATTTTGATTATAAAACCCATTTCTATATAAAATAAATATCCTTTTCATTTAAAAGGATGTCATATATGCTATGCAAAATGCAGACTGATAAAATAAGTGTTTCTAAATTCAAAGTCTGAAAATCGGTTTGGTAAGAGTATATAATTGATTACATGACACTATATTTATACATAAGAGACAGTGAAAAGTTGATTTGGGGTCACAAGTAAATGAAGGCTAAAGAGCTTTAAAATTCTAGGTAAAGTGCACTTAAATTTCTCATACCCAAAAGGCTATCTGGAAAATTATCTCAAATAATATAATCTAAAAAAAAAAAAGACATCGTAAAATGCATGTGAGTTAGACTGATGATATATTCAGTCTATATAAGTCTAGCTTAAATACAATCCAATAAAAATTTGAATATTCAAAATTTAAATGATATTGATAAGATACTATTCCATGTAAACTTTTCTATTTAAAATGTATACTAAATTTTATCAGATGGCGTGGTTTAAATAACATAGATCTACACTAACAAGAGTTTACTAATCATTCAAAATTTCCCTAATATAAATTAAAAAGTGACATAACTATAAAACATGTTTATCTATATTTAAAACATTTCTTTTTAAATAGTCAAGGTGAAATATAATTACTAATATTTGTTATTTAGAAGATAATATTTTGGAAATATTACTGAAATCAAATATTACTAAACACTGGAAGATAATATTTTGTAAGTATTATTGAAAATAAAATAATTTTATCTGATTTTTGTTTTTAATATAGCTACTGGTTCATTTAAAATTACATTTTTGACTTTCATTTTATTTATATTGAGCTACACTACCCACAACACATTAATTGAACTTAGAAAATATATTTAATCATAAGGTGTTAGATTTTAAGATAATACTCAAGTTAATATAGTCATATTTTAAATATATGACATAATGCATTTCTATTTAGCATCTGTTTGTATGTTTTCAACAATAAAAAATTTGCTACTTGTAATGAAGTTTCAATCTTTCCCAATCCTAAACTTATGCTTCTCTTAACCTAAGGTACTCAGAAGTACTTTATAACAATTAATGTCCATGAGTAATTTTGGAAGAACACTGTCAATATTTAATCTCTAACCTGGGTAATTTTCTTTTACCAAATGTAGAGTAGTTTTACGTCAAGAAGTCTCAATCCTGTGCATTGGGGAAAAAAGGTGTTTTAAACTTCTACTCTTTCTGCGAGTTTATATTCATTTCTTGTTATAGTATTGCCTAAAGTCTTTTTATGTCAGTAGTTTTTGGTGATACTCTTTTGTTGTTTTCATTTGGGTTTTGCTTTTTGTGTACGATGATACCATGCTCTTTGTATCACTTACCCCATTGATAATATTTTACAAATTAATATTAGAGCACCAATCAGATCTTTTGAATTTGACTTTAGAAATTGGGTGGATCGGAAGATAAATAGCTCAGGGTAGAATGTTTACTTAACATATGAAATATTCTGTTTCATCACAAAACTGTCATATATATATATATTACTAGACTCCTTGCAACATTCATTCTGTCATGCCATTGTAACATTATAACAATGTTTACTTCCTTTTATAGAAAAAATATTTTGTAGTATCTATTGCATAGCAGGAAGGACTCTAAATAGAATGAAACAAACCCATTTTAATAGACAGATTTTTATCTACTGATTCTGAAGTTACTTCTCTAAATAACTCCTAAGAAAATTACTTCAGAGGGCAACACAAGTACAATGACATATTCCTTGAGACTATTTTCAATAAAACCACAGGCTAATATCATCAACTTTTCTTTGCCTGATTGATAAAATTTGCCAGAGTGGCACCTAATTTTTTCCATACTAACATTAGAATTCAATTATTTTATTTCTCTATTATTCATTGGCAAAATAAAAATAAAAAATCAAGAAGCATTTATACTTCAGAAACATTTCCAAAAGAGGAAAATCGAGTAATGGCCTGTGATTTTGAGGTGAACATTTGAGTTGAGATGTATTTAGCATTACCTTCTGTCACACAAGTACATAAAGTTTGGGAGACAATAAGAGATATTTACTGAATATTTGTTATATTTCATGAAAACACTTAACCACATTTGATCCTATAACAATCTTATGAGATAAATTTTCTCTCAATATTACAAATATAACAGTCTATGCTCTAGAAAACATAAAATCAAATGTTGGCTAAATTTGCTAAGTTAGTATAGAAAGCCCAATTTAATATATGAAATTTAAATCAAGAGCTTATGTTCTTTACTAGAAGATGGAAGGCATTATAAGAATCTTGAGAGAAGATAACAAAGAATACAAAAAGGCCTACAAAGCAGTCCTATATAAGAAAGACTTTATTAAGCCTAGACAGATCCTCAATAAAAGATTAGGAGGGTTTGACTATCATGCTGGAGCTTACACCCTATTGTTGTTATTGTTATTTTCTTTGTTTGGTAGTTTTGGGTACTGTTTTGGTTTTTTGTTTTTTGGGCTTTTGTAGTAGATGCTGTAGTGTTATTTGTGGGCATTTTGACCTTGTCAGTTACACAGAAGATGGAGCTGGTTGGTAAGGAAGGGAATTAGACACCTCTTTGGAGATCTTTGTTATTCCTGGGACTACAAAGAAATTTGACCACAAGCAATT
Organism: Acomys minous; assembly: GCF_964271855.1. Lineage (NCBI taxonomy): Eukaryota > Metazoa > Chordata > Mammalia > Rodentia > Muridae > Acomys > Acomys minous. The sequence goes on along the minus strand of NC_140488.1, from coordinate 89,265,582 downwards.
AATTTATATTTGATGTTTATTAGCTCCAAGGACAACAAAAATCTGAGAATGAATTCAAGAACCACATGGTTTGTTTGTTTGTTTGTTTGTTTGTTTGTTTTTTGGGTTTTTTTTTTTTTTTTGGTTTTTTTGTATCCAAGGTGATTTATTTCCCCAAACTAACACTTTGGTCCACTGGTCCCATGAAGAGCTCTTCTCTGTTACGCAGGCAGGGTAGATTCTTGGAAAGATATAAAATAGCCTGAATAATTATCAACTGTCATTTCTAGGGAGCCAGTGGCTTATAAAATAGATTTGTGTTTTGAGAATGTTTGGTTAAGAATAGAAAGGTGGTGTTAACACAATTAGGTAAAATGGTTTGACAGATATTTTGAGAAAAAGCACAGTTCCAGATGTGTTGAATTTAAGAAATTATTTAGCTGTTGGGACATTTAGACTGGATTTCAAATGTGGGGTCATAGCTAAATGTAACAAATTGAGACATGTGGGGCTTAAGAAAACATTTGATTAAATAAATAAAAAAGAAAAATTTGGACAGAGTCACATATCCCAATGATCTGAGCCCTTGAATTATCCTATTTGAGTATGTGGAAGACAATGAGTTAGCAAAGAAGTTGGTGGAGCAAAACAGGTAAATCTGATCACAAATAGAAATTTTCATATTTAACAAATGAATAAAAGTTACATTTATTTTCTGTCCATAAAGTTATACTGAACATGTTCTCACTGAGTATCAGCAAGGTGAATAAAAGTTCCATAGATTAGCATGCCAGCAGATAGATAATGTGTATGTTTGGATATATGCGTGTGAACTACAGCAGTATGATAATAATTGCAAAATTATAATCTCATGTAAGATTAGGGTATTCCAGTTTCTATATTTTCAAAAAATATTTTAATACAAATGACAAACCATCATTAAAATTTGAAGTAATGCTATTATAAAAGTTCATTTCAAAGGGATCTTATAAACCATTCAAAGGCCAGGAAGAAGGACATTGAAGATGTGGCATTATTCATATTCCATGTTACTGTTTTTCATGAAAAGTAATAGTTTATTCAGTCCCCTACTCATAACATATTAATTTTAGCTACTCAATTCTTTGTTGAGTGCAAATCCTAACTTTCTCTCCAGACTTTTCACCTAAAAATGGTAATATAAAAATTATAACTGGGAATGTGGCTAAAAGAATAGATAGAAAACAAATGACATAAAAATAATTACATTAGGCATAACTGCATGGGTATTTTCTTGTTATTTCCATAACATGAGATAGATCTGAAAGAAAACAGGTTTTTGTATGTCATCTATGGGTTTTTTAAATGGTCAAGTAAAAAAATAATTTGCATTGTCATAATATTAACAAATACAATGCAACATAATGTTCAAGAGATTAAAAAAGGTAGACTTTACTAACAGAATTTTAATTATTGTTTTTAAATATTTTTGAGCATTTTCCAGTGTTTCATTTAGGAGCTCAAAGAATAATTAAGAATTTTCATACAGTGATTAGTATCAATTTCAGAATTAAATACTTTGGAAAGTATATAAGATATTTGAGTTTTGTATGTATTTGTGTCACATAAGAAAACATTCTTGGGGCAAGCTAACAGTGTTGTCTTAAGAGAACTTGCCAGGAATTTGTACCATGCTAAAAATAGCATTTGAAATATTTGAAGAGAATGAAATATGGTTGTTTTAAAAGTAAGGTGAAAATTCCACTGTTTACCCAAGGTTACAGTTGTTGATTAATGAGACAATTTTAGAAAGACATACTTAAATTTTATACTATCAGAATGTCTAAAATAAAATTAAATGTAATGTTATAATATTAAAAATTAACACACATGCCAGGTGTGGGAGAGTACACCTTTAATCCCAGCAATCAGGAGGCAGAGGCAGGCAGAGCTCTATAAGCTCTAGGCCAGCCTGGTATATAAGCGAGCCCAGGACAGCCACGGCTACAGAGAAAAACCGTGTTTTGAAAAACCAAAAGAAAAAAATTTGCACAGAGAAATATCTTTTGATATTTTGGAATGATGAATCAAATTATATTGCATGTATGTTCAGCTCTGGAGACAAGTGTTTCTCCATATATGCATCCTCAGGTACTTTCCCAGTTGTATTTCAAAACTTCATAAACCTTAATATGGAAACATAATGCATGTTATTATTTTAGCAACATGGGGTCTGAATAAATGTATTTCATTTGGTTTATGTTTCTAATAAAAAGTAATTTTGATTTAAATTAGCACTATCTTTTTTTTTAGGCCTCCATTCCTTTGAAGGAATTGGAGCAGTTTAACTCAGATATACAAAAATTGCTTGAACCACTGGAGGCTGAAATTCAGCAGGGGGTGAATCTGAAAGAGGAAGACTTCAATAAAGATATGGTAAATTAGTTATGATGAAAGTGTGAATGAACTGGGAGTGAAAATGAGTAAATATTTGGAAAGAAATAATATAACTTATGTCTCCAACTGAATTATCAAAATATTACCATTCACGTAGTGCTATTTTTAATTACTTTATAAAATGGAAAATATTCATTTTGACATGTTATTACAACAACCAAATTACCCTCTTATGAACATATAGGAACACTCAACTTATAATAAATATTTCAATTTTGTTTTGTTTGGTTACATTTTTAAATTCTGTAAGCAAATGTAAAAGGAAATAAGAGCCATTTAGGGAGTAAACTAAATATGAGAGAAAATTCTGGTTTTATATATAGCTGATAACATATTTTGCTGATATTTTTGGTAATAGTAAGGACAATGACATGAAATGTAAATATTGTCTACTAAAATTTCTATCAACGTGGTTTTACTAAATAGTTGAGAAGATACTGATTGACATATGTATCATGGAATATATGTAATATTATACTATCTTATCATATACGTATTTAAATTCCACATTGAATATTCAATGAGAGTAAAAAATATATCCATGAAGCCTGTTCATAAACTGAGAACATCTTCCTCCAAACCCCACCAATTTCAAGATGTCGTTTATATTTCTGGCTTGACTTTTTCTACATCACATCACTGCTCACTGAGTATTGTCATGCTAAGTTCACTTTACTTTTCACATGTGCTTTTTCACTCTTCCACTGCCTTCACCACTGCATCATTCTTTACCTTCACATGTATCAATCACTAGAGATTTTTATATATGTATTACAGTTAAAGACTTCTTAGACAATACTTGAAAACAGCATTAGGGGGCAATATGTAATTTTCAGTTGCTACATATGTAAAGTAATATGACAAATACTTCTACCCAGTATTCTTAGCCCCGACTCATATTAGTTCTTACATCTTGGAGCTGTCTCCATCAGTATTCCTTATGTAAGAAGTTTAGTGATTTTTACAACTCAGCTCATTGAAAGACAGGAAGAAACTTCCAGAAATGCTGAGTCCCAGGTAACTCTACTTAATGTCAAAGAAGATTGTCCATGGAGAAGTCAAAACGTATTTTTTACTTCTCAGTCTCACTAGCAACCATGCCCTAGAATCCTCACGTGGGGGAAATAAATTAAATAAGTTTTCTTTTTATGTTTGGTTTTTTTCTCAACCACTGAAATTGTTTCACAGTTTAAAAAGCCAGATTACAAAATACATATTATTGTGATTATCACAATTCCATTTCCTTTAAATACAATGGATGAGTCTTCAGTTGTATTTTGAATTTTAAACATGTTTTTAAGTGTATGTGTATTGCATTATTCATACTTGTAATTATACTTATGTGTCTTTTGTAGTGTGTGTGTCATTTATCATTAGCTCTTTTGAATATCTGGGCACTATTTCGTAGTATCACTTTGTAGTAGATATATTTCATATTTGGAGATGAATGACACATAATGAGAGATGCCCAATGTTTCCATGTCCAATGACATTGCAATATCACTTTTTACAAAACATATCTTTAGTTAAATAAAATTAAACCATTGTTCTTGTAAAATAAGAAAATGTAAGTTGTAAACCTTTGAAGTGATTATAGTGCATACTCTATATTATTTTATTATATTAAACAGCACAATTATGTGTCATTTTATAAATTAATTATTTTTAATATCTGACAAATGTCCCCATCTTTTTGTTGTTTTTAAGACAGGGTTTCACTGGGTAGGCGTGGCTGTACTGGACTTGCTTTGTAATCAGGCTGGCCTTGAACTCAAAGAGATCTGCCTTTCTCTGCTTCTCTGACTACACCCAAACGATCATTTTATTAATGCTCCATATTCTAAATTTTAGCATTTAGATTTAAATATAAAACATAGTTTATATGTATTTACTGTACATTTTGAAGTTACTTGATGGATTATTTTGCTGTAGATCAATTAACATTGTAAGTGGCAGATTACATTATATTTTATACATTTTTAATTTGTTTAAGAGTAATAAAATAAAATTCAAAAGAATAACTTCTATCATTGAAAGTGTCTTACTCTCTATCTTTGTACATATATCACGCAAAAGGTGTTCTTCAGACTAGATACAAGAAAACATTGTTTTCTATGTAAATACAAAGAAATATTATAAACATGGAATTTTATTGTAGTGTCTCCTAAAATTTTTAATTCAATTTTTGTGTTTAGTCGTATAAAATGTTTTATTATCACTGTTAACAAGGTACAGCTTTTCTAAAACCAAAATAAAGACTGTACTTGTTGTTTTTAATCAGAGTGAAGACAATGAGGGTACTGTAAATGAATTGTTGCAAAGAGGAGACAACTTACAACAAAGAATCACAGATGAGAGAAAGCGAGAGGAAATAAAGATAAAACAGCAGCTGTTACAGTCAAAACATAATGCTCTCAAGGTATTAGAGCTCAAATTATAATATGCTTTGGCCATGGTTTTGCTATATATCTATCTATATATGTGTGTGTGTGTGTGTGTGTGTGTGTGTGTGTGTGTGTGTGTATGATAAAATACTCTGTACATAAATTAAATCTGTTTAAGAATTTTAATTACCAGAAACTTATTGTCCATTTAAATACTTGTGCTTTATTCATGATATTTTTGGTGCTACCTGTTTTGAAAGTTATGTTACATAAACTGTGTGTTTTAGCTCTTTTTCACATTCACATTTATAATATTTATGACTTCATTTTCTAATATGTTTTGTTTCTATAAGTTAATCTTGTATTTGTCCTGATTGTCCGAATAAGCAGTTGATATATCTTCTACTGTTATTGTTTCTTTATATTTGGTCTAGTATTTTGGTAACCTATTTCCTTAGTAAGACCTGGATTTTCTTCATTTTTTAAAAAATAAACTTTACTGTGTTTATAACAAATACTCTGTAAAACTAGGCATCTACAAAAGCCAAATTTCATTTATGTAGGAATCCACAAAAATGCTCACAATTAACTTGAAGAAATATTATCAGCAGTAGTATATGTGGTCAAGTATCCTTGTGACTCATCTGAATTGTGCAGGATAAACTGTTGAACAGAACATACTGTTTAGTTTTATCTAATGCTGTCTAGTTCTTGAGATGGAACTAGATACGCTAAACATTTTGTGAAATAATGTTTTTTCTATATGCTTTGCAATCTTCTCTATTTTCCTTTATGGCACATTATCTAATACTGTTAATTGTAATATTTTCACTTGTGAATCCTTACTTTAAAGCTATGTAGTTAGATTCGCCTAGTAGGTATATAGAGTCTGCTTTCTATATGCAAATAAGTGAGTAAAATCTTTTTCCCTATTGTTAACCAAATAAACATTGTGGAGAATGTAATCACACAATATTGTGCCTGCAAGGAGTCAACAAGGAAAGTCTAATTGGCCAACAGGTGTTCTGAAGGTAACTGCTGATAAGTATAGTAAATAGAAAAGACTTCTTCCTTGAGGGGAACACAAGAGCAAATCAAAAGGTGCACAGAAAATCAGAAAACTGTGTCACAGTTTTCTGTGACAAAATTTTCAGAAGTTTATCGACTAGTCACATGAAGATTTGTGTATTATTAGCAGTATCTAGAGGTCATCTTCCTTTCATCTAACAGATACGCGCATTTTTTGTAAAAATTATCTTATATTACACATCACCTCTTTCTTTTTTAATATATATTATTAATTTATTCATATTACATCTCAATGGTTATCCCATCCCTTGTATCCTCCCATTCCTCCCTCCCTCCCATTTCCCCTTCCTCCCCTCCCCTATGACTGTGCCTGAGGGGGACCTCCTCCCCCTGTATATGCTCATAGGGTATCAAGTCTCTTTCTAAGGAAACCAAAAGACTATCAGATTTATAATCACAAAATCCTTTTTGCAAGTATGTATGTTGTATCATAAATAGTCACAGTTCAATTAAGGCACAGGCCTGGGGACTGGGTGGAGTAGAATTCAATTTGACTATTCCAAGGTATATATTACCTTCACAAGGGGTTTAGAAATGACATATAAAGTACAAACTGAAGGAAATTGTAAATCATTAAGTCCAAATGATTACTAAACATCAACTTTGTTTACCAAATCAGTTTATACCAAATATAATTATTAAATTAACCTACAATTTGTTGCAAATTTATTATAGCATACTTCAAAAGAATTAGAAGTTTTCAAAGCAGTGAATGAAACATTCAACTTTTCATTGCTATTTTAAAATTCATATTATCTTGATATAAAACACAATAATAGAAATTTCTAAAATCATGAATGTTTTTAGTTTGTCTGTATAAGGCCCAATCTGAACATTTTTACATAGTAGAATTTTAAGTATTTTAAATGTCAAGTGCAACTCAATGCTTTTGTAGCTAATTAATTAAGTTCATTGTATTCATATGTGAAATTGTTTGAAATGAGCGGTGCATTAATTTCCAAAGGTTATTAAGACTTACCTAAATGTAGAAACATTTGTAAACAAGTTTGAATATTACAAGAAAAATATTTTCTGTTCTTCATGCTTCATAGCTTCTGTACATAGGTCTTAACCCGTAAATACGTTACTTAACAATGTATGGGTATGCTTATAATTAAATATGATTTTTATATAACAAATCAACAAAGGTATAAATTTAGTTTTCATAAATAACTGCCGCAAGGTGTATATTATACACATATATTGATATTTTAATAATATCTGCACCATGAACAGGATTTGAGGTCTCAAAGAAGAAAAAAAGCCCTAGAAATTTCTCACCAATGGTATCAGTACAAGAGGCAGGCTGATGATCTTCTGAAATGCTTGGATGAAATTGAAAAAAAATTAGCCAGCCTACCTGAACCCAGAGATGAAAGGAAAATAAAGGTAAAGTTGTTTTAGAATGGCAATAGTAGATTTTGCTGCAGATTTTTATCTTTACCATAACCTGTGATGATCATGTATGAAACGATTAATGTCTGGTTTCCTCTATTATCTTGATCTGTGTTTTGATGTATTTCATTGTATTGTGTTTTATTTCAGTAACTGTACTGTACTGAGTGTTTTTGATTAACATAATGCTGAATGAATAAAATGTTCTAATTTTAGACAATGTGAAATGAATTACTAACTGTCATGTGTTTTCTGGTAAAACTGTAATTGACTCTGTGTATTTTTGTTCCAGATGAACTAATGATATATCGGTACATGGACGACTTCTTTCTCATGTTAGCACATTCATTTCATCAGAACATCTTCTCATATCACTGTCAAATCTATAGATTTATTTGAAAATTGTCCAAAGATTATTTTATGTTATTATTTTACACGTTTTAATTTGCTTCATTCTCTGTTGAGTTCCTCAAACGTTTAAAAAGAAAAAAAGTTGTAGTCCTTTACCCTCTAAATTATATTCTATATGGATTATCCCTAATAAATAAATGAATAATCATTGTAATTTGGGTCAATTCTCAAATCACAAGATCAATTCAAAAGAACCAAAATGTTAACTAACATTTAATAATTTAATTAGATCCTCTTAAGCTGAGCATTCAAATGATACTTAAAATTATATTTGGCTTATTAAGGGAGGATGAAAGTGACACCTTCCATTATTTATAAATTATGAAAAATAAAATAACGGAACAACAGCCTATGAAAATTCTGAAAGAATTATTTGCTGCTTGTAGGTCGGTTGACTTGGTTAGCTAACTGCCCTGGGCCCTGTATTGATTTTGCTCAATAGGAAATTGATCGTGAATTGCAGAAGAAGAAAGAGGAGCTGAACGCAGTGCGCAGGCAAGCTGAGGGCTTGTCTGAGAATGGGGCCGCAATGGCAGTGGAGCCAACTCAGATCCAGCTCAGCAAGCGCTGGCGGGAAATTGAAAGCAATTTTGCTCAGTTTCGAAGACTCAACTTTGCACAAATTGTGAGTTGTTACTGGCAAACCCACATATGTGTTTGCAACTACTACTCTTTTAACAGAAGCCTACTAATAACCCCAAAAAGCTTGGCTCAATAACAAACTTCTAGTGTGCATTCTAAAAGTGAGTAGTTCCCCTCACTCTGGGCTTCTGTAACTCAAAAGCTTAATTTTCATGATTAATGACAAGAACAAGGGATAAGAAAAATCCCCTTATTCAAAATGAAAAATATACATCTTAATTTATTTTGCTGCATCATTTTTCATAACATTAGCAATGTGAATTTCTCAACTTCTCATACATTTATTTCCTTCAATGTCTAATCCAGAAATATCGATTACATTCCTGAGATCATCCCATGCTAATTTTACTTTTTTACCGTATATATGGTGAATAACAAATGTTTTGTGAAATATGTTATCTCGACCTACATAAGGTCTTATCTTATTAACTTAAAGAAAACTCCTAGTTTTACTCTTGATTTAGGTCCTTATTAGTTCGCAGTACTCATTAGACAAACTGGATGGTTCATGATATATTGATATTTGATGGAAGAAACCAGCAGAAAATGAGAGTTCTTTTAAACATCAAGATGGAAACTGTCTGATGCTCTCTATGAAAACTCATTTCAAAATCAAATAATCACCCATGATTATTTGTAATAGACTAGAAACAACAGAGACTTTTTGACAAACACATATTTGTTCCTACCTCAAGTTCTTAGACGGTGAAGAAGAATGACCACCACCTGTAATTTTCAGAAATTACTCATCACAAACCCAGGATATAAATGTCTGAAACAAAATGTTAGGCTGGAGGACATGAAACAGCTATTCAACCATTTTGCATGTGTAACCATCAACTGTATGGGGCTCAATTCCAAAATGATATCTCTTCTGTGCTATTATTAATTGCACTTAACACAGTGTATATGTAAGACATGTAAGATAATTAAAAGAATTTTTTTTGAATGGGGAAATACATGGCATTTTATTGTGACTTCTTTTTATATATTTAAGAAAGTTTATAAATATACATTTTATGAAATGTAATAATTTAAAATTTAAATAAGCTAACTCTCAAAAACAATTAAAATAATTTAATAAATACTAAGCAAACCTGATGGTACATGTATATGATCATAGCAGTTATGAGGTACAGGTAACAGAAACAGGAATTCAAAGTCAGCCAATCTCTCAAAAGATAAAAACTAAAAATGGAAAAGAGAAATACTGGAACTATTTTATTTTAAGTACTATTTTCAGGTGATTTATTATTAGAGTTATGATTTTTATATTTAATATAATATTTCATGAATCACTGAGGGTTACAATAGCAGGCAAAATAAAAGTTCTCGTAGGATAACATGTGTATGAGTAGAAATGTGTATGTTCATGTGGGGGGGGGAAGAAAATACAGGTGTGGTTAAATGTGCATGTGTGGTGGAGGTGGAACTCTAAGTGAGAAGACTTCAGTTGTTGTTCTTGAGGTTCCAACCACCAATTATTGGTGGCAGGAGACTGTACTCCTAAATTATTGAAAGTCAATAAGTTAGACTAGGCTCATTGGGGACCTAAGAATCCATTTGCTTGCCTCCCTAGTACTTAGAGTTCCTTCTAAGAGAAAAAGGTTTTGTTACTAGTGTTCTTTACCCTTACTTTAAAATCCCATGATTTCTACTGTGTATCGCCAATTATGCAATCTTATTCTCTCTTCTCTAGTCACATAAGTGTGTTTCTTCTATATTGAAGCACAGTGAATTCATTTCTATCCCAGAATCTAAGATGTTTGTGTTCTGGTGAACTCCTTTAAGTCTATAATTCTACATAGATGCTACTTAGTCACCATTTCATTTAGGAACAATGAATAGTCACTTTGACAAATAATCAGAAACTGTTATATAGATAGTTTCAACTTTAAAAATACTTTATAAGTCTAAATTCAGATATGAAGATTCCTATTAAGGAGCATTTTATTACCATGCTGTGGAAATGACTATGCTATGGAAAGAAAGGCACTGGAATTTAGCACTGTGGTTATAAAATGTGAATATGAGATTGGTCACAAAAATATATCACAAAGGAATGTTTTTATTATATGATAGTAATAAGATATCTGAAAAGATCAACAGTGTGTATTTCCAATGCATATGTTCCTGAAAAGTTGGCAGAAATTAATGTTTAACAATATTCACTTTAATTGAAAAAATATGTGAAACTTTTCCTTAAGTAACTTTTGAAATGAAAATACTCTTATGCTGAGAACATTTTTCTACTAAATTATTAATTTTAAAATGAATAATAATTTTATTTGTTTCTTGAGCATCCATTTTGATTATTTTTACATCTCAGTATTATTTTTATTGCCTATAAAATTATCCAAAATTATACCTAAAATACAGAGGACATCAAATGAGTTCAATGATTTCTTAATGTAAAAGGTGTAAAGATATATATTCAAACATTTGGAAGAGACTTAGAACTAAGCAATGTATCATTATTCTAGAATGTCTTATAGGTGATATAAGAGTGTCTTAACTTTTAAGAGAGAAATAGATTTTATAGACACTCACATTTGGATATGTGCAATATAAAGTAGGAATGCTTTTTGAGATCACTAATAGGATTCATGTTTGATGGCAACAAGTATTGTTTCTTATAAAAAAAACACTGTGGGAAAAGCATCAAGATGCCTATAGCATCTGTTGCTTGTGATTCTTGTAAAGTTAAACAGAAATAGACAAGAAAATTCATGGCAAAGCCTATTTCCAACTCCTTATGTTAAATAATGCCTGACACTAGATTTCATACTTATTCACAAAGCACAGTTTTTATATTCCATCTTCTATTTCATAATGAAAAATGATTGCTTTTGAAATTAAAATGGGGGAATCACTTTCTTTTTATAATTACTACATTGATTTTTGTCTTCACTTTGAAATAAAAACAAAGGTTTTCAGCTAGCAATGCATATCTTTGGAAAATAAAATATTATTTGGAACATACTATTCTTCAGTAAATGGAGTTGTGAATATAAAAGACTAATAATAGTTGCCAAGGCAATAACTGACCCTGGAGGTAGTTGCTTATAGAATTTTCATCCTCTTAAGCATCAGTAGTACAATTAACATATCACAAAATTTAAGAAAGAAATTATATATGTTAGTATTCTATCAATCTACTTTTACTAAATTTTATGGTAATTGCTGATGCCATTTCTGTAATAAATTTTGTGTTTTCCTGTAGCTTAATACTCCAGTGGATGCTTAAGAAAGAAATGTATGTGAAGCTAGAATGAATTTCTAAGAATACAGCATAATGTCTGGTTTTCATGAAGAATGGGAAATTTGTATGGGTTCAGATGCAACCCATTTTTCAAAGTGAGGCATGAAGAAAATACTATATCATTTGTGACACCAAATCTAATGGTTATGAAAACATTTTGCTGTAGTTAAAAACAAGAATTCTACATGATTGTTGTATAAGATTCATTATGGAGATGGAAACCTCTGCCTCAGTTTAGAATTTCAGGAAATGCCTTCAGAATATAAAGAATAGAGAAATACAGTTCACATTGGAATAAAAGCAATTTCTGAGATGAAATTTAAGATTTCCTAAATTGTTAAGAGTTTCTAGTACTCCAGTTGAGAAACTGATCAAACCTCAAACACACAAAATAATAAATATACCTTTTCAGTCCATTATGATACAATAAATGAATCCTAAAACATACAACATTTTAAGTGATTTTGTAAAAATATACATATTAAGAAAATAATATGAAAAATTATAGCTGATTTTGGAGCCTTGTTGTACACTAGAAGTTAGTGAAATGATAGCATAGATAAAATATCTATGAATATTACATTCACATTAAGGAAACCCTTTGAAATATATCTTGAAAAGGCTGTGTAGATAGCTCAGTATAATGTGTTTGTTGAAAGACTTGAAGAACTGAGTTTGATCCCCAGAACCAAGAGAAAAATACAGATATTTTGCCATTAATTTATGATTCTAATAAAGGCAGTTGGACCTCTCAAGCTCCCTGATCAGTCTGAATAACCTAGTTAATGAGACCAAGGCCCAGGAGAAAGAATATCTTTAAAGACTAGATTGATGGCATCTGAGGAAAAACATCAGAGTTTAGTTTCTGGCCTCCACAAGAACATGTGTGCATATATCTGCACACATATCTGCATCTGCACAAACATATACTCACATACAGTCACACAAAGGAATAACACTGAAATAAACTTATCAGACCACAAGTGAATTTCCTAACGTAAGAATCTCATTGAATGGACTTGTAAGTTTTGTTTTAAACAGCAATTTAACCAAAGGAAGAATATTTAGGTAGTCCAGGAAGAGGGTGGGTGAAAGATTAGGCTTTCACAGAAAGCCTACACAGAAAAGGCTATGTATTTTGCATACAATTAACTCATTTATGCATCAAGCATAAGGAAACTAAAACGCTGGGCATTGATTCCATGGAACTTGCCTGAGAAAGGTATTGATTAGTGCTAACTGCCTCTATTTGTTTTTATTGTCTATTGATTATAGATACTTCCCTTTATCCTTTATGGGTGAAATACCTGTATGATCAGTCAGTCCTAGGATATTTTCTTCTTTTGATCTGCATCATATTTGTCTTAAAGTTTTTTTTTTAATGATTTTACAATTACCTTAAAGTTAAGATCACTGCATTTTAAAAATCAGGACCACTCAGCCAGGCATGCTGGCAAATGCCTTTAATCCCAGCACTTGGGAAGCAGAGGCAGGATCACTGTGAGTTCCAGGGTGGCCTGGTCTACAAAGTGAGGCCAGGACAGTCAGTGCTAAACAGGGAAACTCTGTCTCAAAAAAAATCAGGACGACCATTCTTCCATGAGTTGCTGTAAAAATATTTGCCCACTTTTCTTTAACTGTTATCAAAATAATCAGGGTAATCATTGGAAAAATACTTCATATATGCCAAATCAAAACTTTCAATTGATACTCCTTTATTTTAAAGTGAAATTCAAAATGTTTACATAAATTTCAAAGGATATAATACCTGGCTAGGTCACTGTTTAACTCTCTGATAATACCTTTATAATACTTTATTTTTCTCTTCCTAAAGTTGTCATCACTGTAACTTATGAATATATTTGATACTACATGTTCTTACTACCTAAAGCACTATTACCCTTTTTACCTGTATAGTTACTTTCATTTCTTTCTACAAGTATTTATTTGAAGTGTTCACTATCAGTCTCCATCTCTCTGTTTTCCTCTCTCTCCTCTAACACACACACACACACACACACACAGATCTTACCTTCATATTCACACTTCACAAATGTCTTTACTATTTTTCTACCATGTGAACTAAGTCTACGTAGGTGTTTTGATAATAATCTCTCTACAAAGAAATGAAATCTAATAACAGAATAGTTTTGAAGTGCTCTGTTCTAATAAAAGAAATGATGACTATATATATACATATAATATTTGTATGTCTGTAACTCATGAATTTATTAATAAAAACCCATGATAAGATTTTGTTAATGATCAAATGTTTTAGATTCATTGTATATTTTATTAATATTACAATGACTTTTGATATTATATAGTACAGTATAAAACCTCTAAATATTAGAAGTTATTATATTCACGAAAATTGTAGGCAAAATGATTAATTCAAGCAAAAAATGAGCTATGATAATACTAATTGAATTAGCCACGAATTCTAAGTAATTATATTAGCACAGTCTTCTTGATTTCTTGACTTTCTCTAGCCACACTACTTTACCGTGTATGAATTGGGTGTAATTACAATAAAATATTCTTGTATATTAAAGTAAACTTGTGATTATATAAGCATATGATTTATAAATGGCTGACTCTTAATGTCAAAAGAACTAGAATTATTATAATAAATGTCTCAAACTATTCCCAAGTATTTTTCATAGATGATAGGCAAGCTAAGTTTATAGTTGTATATATGTTCATGCTGTGAATTAATATTGTGACCTTGGACTGTAGCCACCATACTATTTTGTGAATCAAATATAAAAATTATCAAAATTATTGTTACCTTTCTGTAGTACTAGGATGTCAGATTATGTATCAGATAGAAATATATTTCAAGGATATAGTGATGATTTAAGAAGCACAAATCACACATTTTTCTAGGCTTATCCAATGTTATTGTAAATTTATGTCTAAAGCAATTGTATATGTGGAATTTTAGTATATATTTTTATTGAAAAATATAAAATATAATTCACTTTGTTATTGTCATATTTTGATTATCACTGAAATTTCTATCATCTTAGAATGCTGAAGATTTCAAAACTTATGGGAAATAACCAAATTGAACCAATAAGTTGACTATTTCTTTTTACTTATAAGAGTTTAAAGTAAAATGTTTCTTTAGTGAAATAGAAATGACTATAATTATCTGTTAGCTTCTTTCCTGAATGGTAATATGAGTTTCATAGATAGATCTTTATAATAGATATCTGCAACAGCAACTACATTTTGAAGAAGACAAAAAGTTTAAGTAATTTATCCAAGTTTTATTGAATTTAAGGGCAAGGTTTCCAATATACAATACACTCTTAATTGTAAATTATCAAATAATTTTATGTGGTTTCCTTGCTGTTAGAAACTATGGTAACCTTTTCTTTCATTTTTGATACTGTTAAAGAGAAACTCAATAAAGTTGGAGGTACTCTGATATTATAATTTCATATACTTACAGTAAGCCCAAGTTTTGTTTTGGATATACTGGATTACTATGGCTTTCCTTTATCAAACATTTGTTCAGTGTCTGCTATGTCCTAGACAACACAAAACACAAAATAGCACTGGCACATCCATAGCAATCATACAACAGACGTGATATTTGATAAATTTAATTCACACAATGAAGATGAAAAATGAACAAGAATTTAAGCTCAGCAATTTGACCTCCATTTGCAAAACAATAAAAGTCTAATTTTCTCCAATCTAAATGTGCTTTGAAAATATAGAACAGCAGCTGGGAGGGAGCTCAAATAGCTTTTGTAACAGGGTTGGAAATATCCTTCTTTGCATGCCTGAGACAAATGGTTAAAAATAATTAAATTGCTTGCACCATCTGGGAGTAATTGCGATTCTTCAATGATTACTTAAGACTCGTTGTATGGAATTTATCCTGAGAAGAGATGAGTTAAACAAATTCAAGTACATACATAACATTTCCTCCTTCACTTTTACTACCAAAAGATGATCACAATCTTTTCAAGTTTGCTAAATTATCTCAAAATTCTTCTGCTCTTCTATGAACCAATGACTTTTACCATATTAACATGTTTATAAGACTATTAATAGTAATCCAAATGCACTCGTTCATAGTTAAACCATTATATAACATGATTATTGTAGAAAAATCCTTTTCCTTGCTTTATTCAATCTTTTGAGTAGAGGTCCATTAAGTAACACACTGCTATTAAGTAGATAACTAAATATGAGTGTAAGCTTATTGAATTCTCAAATTCAATGTGGATTCTCAAATTCAATGTGGTATGCAATAATCATAGCTAACTTTTAAAATTGTTTAAATAGAATGAAAACATACAACATGATAGCTATAAATATAAGAATTTTGTGACTAAAAACATGAATTATGGCAGTCCAGATGAGACTTGATAGGCTGAGGTGAGATGTTAGGGGAGGAGGGATCTCCTTCCTGAGGAATTGGGAATGGACAGTGAGAGGGAGGGTGGGAGTGTAAGGGAGAGATGGTGAGACCAGGAGGTGATGAGGGAGAGAGTTGCAATCAAGATGTAAAGTGAACATATTAAAAATATATAAATAAAATTTAAAAATATGAAGCATATTAAAACTAATATTTATATATGTAAAGAATAAATTATTCAAATTCATTAAAAGTGCAAGGGCATTACTAATTGCACAGTAACGCATCAGAACTTAATGCTAGAATAAATTTTAGGAGAAGTTTTCAGGAGGTTCATTAAAAGAACTTTCCATAATATTCTTTTTTAATTAAGAGAATATCTCCATCCCAAAGCTTCAAGTACTCACCAATGTTTAGAATTATTTTCTGCATCTGTACATGATTTAAAATATTTTAAATTAGTATACTCTAGGCTATCACACATACTTGACGTGGGAAGATTATCAAGTGAACAGTTAGTCTTTTCCGTGCTTTATAAATTAGTTTTGGTAAGTAAAGATACAGACATATGGATTGACTTATGATTTTTCATATATATTTCTATTTGACTTTTTGATACCCCTTAGTCCATTAAGTAGTTGCACTGCCCCATCTTGTTCTTCTTCTTCCCTTATCTGAAGTTAGTTACTACTGGCTTCATGCTAGTTTTATTCCATTGCCCTCCTTTTTCTGCTCCCTCTAAGGTCTGTTCTTCACTACCATGATCCCTTTTCTAATTTCATCGAGCACACACACACACACACACACACACACACACACACACACACACACACACAGAGAGAGAGAGAGAGAGAGAGAGAGAGAGAGAGAGAGAGAGAGAGAAAGAGAGAGAGACAGACAGACAGACAGACAGAGACAGAGACAGAGACACAGAGACACAGAGAGAGATGCTCAAACACAGAGTAAGAGAAGACGCTATTAGAATCAAGGATATTCTTATAATACTTAGCATGATGATTTACCAATTATATCAATTTTCTATGTATTTTCTTATTTTTATAATCAGTATGGTGGAATAACATCTTCATGTATGTAGATGGCATTTTCTTTATCCATCATTTTTAGGCATCTAGAAAAATTCTACTTCTTAGTTGTTTTATAGGATTTCACCAAGCAAAGTTGTGCAAGGATCATTGTGATTGGAGTTAAACTCCTTTGTATATATATCTAGGAGTGTTAAAGATGGGTATTATGGTATTTCTAATATTAGTTATTTGAAAAATAGTCACCCTGTTATTCCTGGAATATGAACCACACTACATTGTCTGCAGAAATGAATAAGAATTCCTATTTCACCAGACATGGAATAGTTGTCATTTGTGTTCTTTTAAAAATTTATTAAATTTTAAAAAATATTTTACATGTACATTAATATTACTACACATATATATGTATGTAAATATATATAATGAATTACCTACAGCAAGAAGAACCACAAAATAATCAAGAATTACATACATTTTACAGTCTTAGATTTTGGCTATTTGTATTTGTCAGCCTTGAAGAAAACATCTTTCCTATCTTGGTGCGTCTAAAATTCAGGGTGTAAATCAATATATACTATATATTGTCATTATCAACTTAAAACATCTTTCTAGATTAAAAACATCTTAACCCATAAACAACTAAGCTTAATTGTAAAACTAAACTTGTGGTCTTAAACCCCATCAGAGACTTGAGAAGGAATAAAATTAATTGCCTGAGTACACAGAGAGTGCAGGTTAGCAGCTTCCCAAATAAGAAAACGACACAGAGAGTTTGCTAACTGAACAGTTACTCAAATGTCTCCATAATGTTAGAACATTATCTTCAGCCTTCTGGCCCAATATATCTGACAGACATATGTGTGAGGCAGGAACTATTGAGGACTTGCTTATCCTGTTTTGATAGAGTTTGGCCTTTGACTCTGCCTGCATCCAAGCTTGCCCATTTTTTGGCAGAACTCTATCTGTCATAGAATTTAGGACATTTTCCCCAGTTGCTTGTCTGCCACATTTGAAGCCACCTCCATAAGGAGGTTCTTTGATGCTCATCATCCTCATTGAGGTAAGCTGGGTGTTGCCAGGAGTTAACCTGTCTCACTGTCAGTGAATCTCTGAAATAATAAAAAACAGTTTTAAATGCCATATTCTGCATGTCTCTGAGGTTTTTGAATAACTTATCTATTTTACCTTATCTTTCTAGAGAATCATATCTATCTATAGTACCTTGGATGTATATTCTTAAGATAAAAATAGACTAGTAATTGATATGAATATGATTTGATCAACTAACAATTGTCATTTGTGTTCTTAATGTTCATTACTCTGAGTTAGATAATAATCTAAGTAATTTCAGTTGGATTTTCACTAGTGGCAAAATACGTTGAAAAATAATTTATATATTAATTATCCATTTGTATTTCTCCATTTAAGAACTGCCTATTCAGTTCATTTGGTCATTAATTGATTGGCAGATAATTTTGATGCTTAGTTTTTATAGATGCTGTTATATGTTGGCAAATATTTTCTTTCATTCTTTAACTTCACATCTCTTTTGATTGCTTCTCTGACTTCCAGATGACTTTTAATTTTATATATTGGTGTTTGTCAATTATATGGATTTCTTCATGTGTTCTTGGAGCTCTTTTCATTCCAACAACCTCTGCTCTTTTCTTGGTCATTTGTTTGAGATAGAGTCTTGCTGTATATGCCTAGATGGCTAGAAACTTGCTGTATAGACTAGGGTATCCTTAAACTTAGGACAATCCTTTTGTTGCTGCCTCCCAATGTTGGCATTATAGGAGTATAGCACACCAAATTCCACCCTCTTTACTTTTCTCTTAATATACTTTGATTCATTCTTTAAAATTTTTGTACATGTTTTATTCAAATATATTCTTCTTCCCCCAACTCTTTCCTCATCATCTCTCTTTTATGTCCTGGTTGGTTGGATTTTTTGTTTGTTTGTTTGTTTTTATTGTTGTTGTTGTTGTTCAATCATGGCCAATTTCTTCTGTCCAAATAGTCATGTATATGAAGCTTTCCACTGGAGTGTGGTTGACTTAGAGGTGCTAAACTCTTAGAGGAAACTGACCATTCTTCCAAAAGCTAAAAATTCTCAACATATCTTCAGCTAGGGAATGGAACTTTGTGGACAACAGCTGTATTGAGAGAACAAAGAGAGTTTATCTGTGTAACTGCCCTGCTGTGTCTGGAAGACACTGATTCTCTGTATTCATTCACCACCTTGTGTTCTTACATTTTTTATGCACCTCTTCCAGAATTATACCTGCCGCTTTTCCACAATAATTTCTGCATATGCAGTAATTCTGCATGTATATGAGGGTGTATGCATGTGTGTGTGTGTGTGTGTGTGTGTGTGTGTGTGTGTTACCTTTAGGGCTGAGTTTTCTGTTGTCTCTTATTCTCTTTACCTTGTCTATCTCTCTTGATCATGTCGTGATTATTATCTACTGTAAACAAAAGCTTCTCCAATGATGATTGAGAGATAACTTATTTTACTACTACAATAGTAACTCATTGGATGTTGATCTGATTTCATATACATTTTGCATCATTAAAATAATGTGTTCTCCCTGGTGTCCAAGATTTTTCTATCCACATGCTCTTAGCCCAGTAATTTTGCCACGTGTTTGTCTCTTCTTTTACAAGGGACCTTAATTCCAATCGGAAAGTGGTTGGTTACTCCTATAATATTATGCTACTTAGAATAGTGCATATAACTTGCCAGGCCAGCAATTAAGAGTCACATATACATATAACCTTCTATGCACTATGAAAGTTACCTATCAGGTCAGTAGCAAGTTAATTTTCCCATGATCTGTGACTGAAGTTCATGGTAACTTCTGCAATAGTTCTGGAGAATAAGCAAGAACATTGGTGGTAGCCTATAGAGTAGGGTTCTTTGTGGTCTCAATTGTCTACTACTCCAAAAAACATAACATTTTCCCTGGGAATTATCTTTTTATTTTTTACCCTTCAGTGTCTCATAGGGGTATTTTTAGCTTATTAGCTACTTTCCCAATCCTACTCAGTATATTTCTCTATTTCTTAAATCAAACAACATGACAATATAAAGGAATAAATGTTTTGTAAGTATGAAAATAAAATAAAATAGCCGTATTTTCAAAATATATTACCTCATGTTTAAAATACCCTAAACATTCTATCAGAAAAACTTTAAAGTGATAAATATTGTCATCAAATTATCAGGATATAAAATAAACAGAAAATGTATTAACTTTTCTGTACCACAATAATTAACTTCCCATCCATAAGGAGTTTAAAGACATAAATATGTCTAGATAAACATACAAAAGGAGATGAAAATTTTCTAAAATAAAAATTCCTACACTAAAGAAACTAATTAAAGAATGCAATAAAAGATGGAAAGACCATCCACACCCATGGGCAAGGTGAATTAACACTGTGCATAATGAGTATATCTACTGATGTGGTTACAGATTCAAACAATACCAGTTAAATTACCAATGACTTCTACACTGGACTAGAAAAAATAATCTTAAAATTTATTGGTACATTGAAAACATTCAAATAAACAAAGCAATCATAAACATAACTAACAGTATTGAAAGTATCTCAACAACTAACATGCTGTAGAAACATACTGCCAATGACAGCTTTATGATGGCCAAAATCATACATGTGGACTAATGGAATAGAATGATGGATCCAAATATAAATGTGTAGAGCTATACCCATGTAATTGGAAAGAGGGATATCTACAAATGTACAGCTTAAAAATAGCAGTTTCTTCACCAATTGCCACTGGGTAAAGTAAGATATATTTCAGTTTATTACTTCAGATAATTTTGAATCTTCTCACTATAGATGATTGTTTGCTGTACTCTTATTATCTTACAAGATCTAGAGTGTATATAACTTCTAATACCTACTCCAGTGCTTTGTATGATACTATCCACAGTGTCTGTTCACCAATATACATCATATATTACAATATTAGCCTAGTTTTTCCTTATATCACTTTCTGCAACTGACATTTTACATATGTATTTATGTATATGAATACTCATACTTCCTTATAGTTTGCTTCCCACTATGTGAGTATATGTCTGTGAAGGGAGTAAGCTTTTTTCTCTTCTTAACTAGTATCTCAATATGCAATCTCACCCATAGTAGATATGAAATAAAATCAATGAATGACATCTCTTGAACTTCCCTATAGTCTTGTTACTTATTCTTATTCTTTTGTCAGTTCTACCATGATCAAAAGTTTTCAGTAGTCAATTAGCAATATAAAAAGAAAATATATGATCTTTTCACAAAACCTATGAAATGCCTTTATTCTGGAATTAAGGTTTTTTACAGTTTTAGAGATTTTTAACATGAAACACACAAATATATATCATTATATTCATATATGCATATATATGAAGAAAAAAAGGAAAGCACATAAACCCAAGATTATATGATTTATATAAATGTTTGGGCAATAAATACTCATCTCACAAGAGTAAAGAAATGAAATTTTTGCTTTATTTCCTATAATAGAAGATAAAATACAACATGCAAAGGTGGTATAATTAAAGTATCACCAAATATACATAACATATTTAGAAAATAAGTAGAACCATCAATATAACAAGGAAGTTTCTTATTTATAAATATCATTCTTTAGAGGTAACTGAAATGTTACTCCAGTGATATAAATATACCATAGTAGCATTGCATGAAAGAAAACACAAAACCAAGTTAATTTACATTGAGACAGCTGTGGGTTTTTTTTCTATTTTTTATCGAGATTTTAAAAGTATGAGCATAAAAACCAACAAACATAATGCCTTTATGTTAACCTTTATGTTTTTCTTACCTACATCCTTTGCAAATAGTCCTGATGACAAACACTTAGCATAGCTTTCATTGAGTAAAAAAAATCACAACAGTCATCATTTTACTTTGTGCCCTTTCCAAAAAGTAATTTGTTTGCATAAAAATTTAAGCATAGTGAATCAGGAAAACTTTTAGGAGAAAAAGTAACTCTGTTTATGGATAAACACTATATTATACTGAATTTTCAATTAGAATTTGGAATCAAATGATGAATCTCATACCCTAATTAATGTATTAATATATGTAATCCAAAGTGGATCATATACTTATGATTTCTTATAATTAGATTTTATAAATTCATGTACAGGTAAATTCATAAATATATTGTAATTCTCCCAATTCTCACAGTGTAAGCATTCAGTGATGATTCTTTCCTGGAACATTGACAGAACAAGATAATTCAGGCGAAACTATTAGCTTTTTAATATGGAGTATATTAAGCATAAGATGTCATTATGCACCAAAACCTCTAAGGAACAACTGAGTATAATTGTGTTAAGTAAAAAACTGATTTTGTTCAATGACTGTAAACAGTTTTGATGACGTGTACACTGACAAACTATGTTAATGAAAGAAATATTGTCAAATATGATAGTTTCATATGCACAGTAGCAATTTCATTTTGAAAAAAATAACAACACTGTGCTTATAGCTTACCTTATTTTGAGAAAAAGCCTGACAATAACCACAAATATAGAAAGGCATGAGACACGGTTTTACTTTCTAAATCATATCAACAAATTTGTTGCTATTTCTTTTGATGAAATTTTTCATATATTTTTAAATGCCTTCTTTTTGCTCTGAATATAGGGATAGCTCTAATAAATTTAAGAATCATATTTTCTGCCCTCAGCAAACTAGTGAAAGAGAAATAATAAGTGACCAAAAGAGGAAATAATATCTTCAATCAGGAAGTGAGAAGAAAATACAGGAGGCCACATGGTGATGAGGGGGCCATATTTTCATTAGCCCAGAACATCAGGAAAGAGGGTGAAAGAGAGGACATCAGGTGATAGAAGTTAATCTGAAAGAGAATTTTTTATGTTCATTTGAATTATTTATATTTTTGGACAATCATTTTATTTTAATAGTCATTTTTGTAAATAATTCAATAAAAATGAAACAGCTCTACCTACTTATACATAAAACTGATTAATACATAATGAAAAGCAGTACTAGCATAAAGCACAAGTTACTGCTGCTTGCTTATTTGTTTATGTTTCTCTTTGTTAATGTGCGCATACATACAGACCCATTACACATACAAAATGTATGAGCTTAAGGATATAGTTGTAGATATTTGTATACATATTATTTGGAAACTTACACCATGGTTTTGAGGAAATGCTTGATTATATCCATTTGTACTTTATTCTCTATCTTTTAGCTATATTCCAAAAGTTTTATTTGATAATTCTTTACATGTATTGTATGGATGTAAAGTTATTGTGAATATTTAAAAGGAGAGTAGAATGTTGGGTAATTATGTGATATTTTCCATTGTGCCTTAAATTGTGTGAAACTGTTAATATATCTCAATATTTCTAGTACAATTTGAAATTAAGAGCATTGATTTTATCTCCTTTATTTTTCTCCTTTCTTTTAGTTTAATTTTTAAGAATTTTTTTAAAATTTTATAGATAAATCCTATGTTTATGTCATTCTGCCCCCTACAACAATCAGTCATATCTCCAAAATAATATGCACTTTTAACTTTAATTAATAATAGTTTTTAGCACAGGAAAATTGTCCCTTTTAATTAAAGTATAATTACTCTTCCATATGTTCTACCTTCTTCTCTTCCTTTTCATAATATACACTTACTCTCTTGTGTCTGTTCTCCGTGTCACTCAGTTTAGCATTTCTGTTTCATTCTATTCTTAATTATGAACAATAAATAATTTTATTTCATTGGTAGACTTCCCAGAACTCCTATTTTATTTTTAGCTATAACTATTCTTTTTATTCAAGCCATCCTAGAAACTTTAAAAACAAAGATCCAACTGACTTTCTGTTTTTTCTCTTAATTTTAATCTCTGACTTTTATTTTTTATTAGATGTGTATTCTGTTTCCTCTATTTTTTCTATGGACACAGATATTTATCTCTCATTGTATACATACAATTCTTCAAATTCTGTTACTTTTTTTTTTTACCATGCTTAAGTGAAAGTGTATTTTCTTATCCAAAATGAAATTCAAGTTAAACGGTGTTATTAAATGATCATATAATAAGAGATAGGAACAAAACTGGGATTTCTCTCATGAAGAATAGTGTATCAAGCTATGATATTTTCAGTAAAAGTATGTATGCAAAACATACATGATCTCACAAAAAAAAAAGAACTGGAATTGATCCATGTAATGAAAACACTGTTCTTTTCAGTAATTCATCAAACCAACTGATATTTACTCATTCTTTTGCTAATTTTTAAAAATTTTATTCACTTTACATCCCAATTGTAGCCCACTACCTCTTCTCCTCTTGGTCCCACATTCCCTTCTTCTTCCCCCCAACATCCCACCCCTAGCCCTCCAAAAATGGAAGCCCTCCTCCATTACAATCTGACCCCAGCATATAAAGTATCATGAGGACTTCCTGCATGCTCTTCCTCCATGGCCTGGCAAGGCTGCTTCACCAGGAAGAAGTGATCAAAGAGCAGGCAACTGAGTCCATATCAAAGGTAGTCCCTGCTCCTCATATTAGAGGATCCTGAGGTGGATATAGACTACATCTGAGAAGGGGGTCTAATTCCTCTCCATGCCTGGACCTTGGTTGGTGCATCAGTCTCTGTAGGCCCCCTAAGGTCCAGACTTAAGCAATTGTTTATGACTATTTCAGATAATGTCTGTTCTCCTGAAAGAACAGAGAAAATAGTGTACATAATGTACTGTTTTCATTTTCTTTGTTTTTATTTTTGTTCTTATACACACATATGTGCATATAACATACATTTTTTAAATCAATGCCTACTAATTTGGCATAGTTTACTCTAGATGATTTGGTTGATTAACTTAGTCTGGGTTGAGAGATAAATTCAAGATTTAGGCTCTAACTAGATGTAAGACAAGTTAATGTTAATCAATAAAAACAATTAGATATATTTAAGATGATATAAAACATATTTATACAAATGTAAACATGAATTGAATGTCATATACATTTTCCACTTCAAACTGAACTTAGTTTGAATCACTGCTGTAAAGATAACTATAAATGTAGTTGTTGGAATTGATAGAGTCATAGTGTCAAAGTCTTCACCAAATTTATAGATGTATATTTTATTTAAAATCAGTTTTTGTATTTTTTTATCATTAAAATCTGAATACCTTGATAACCTTGTTAATGTTTAATCTAATAAGTAATTTGTAAGGGAAATTATTGCTGCTGTTTTATGTTTTGTCGTTGTGCAGTAGAATGGAGTACTCATCAAGTATCTTTGGCTACATGGAGTACTAGATATCACACTAGATTTTAATGGAATGATTAGGATCAGAAATTCTCACAAAACACATTTTGTAATGATGGATTTGCTTATATTCCCATTGTCTACCAAAATAGCTATGTGATATGTGTATAACACTTAAGCACTGAAAATATGTTTAGTATAATTCATAAACTAAATTTTCATGTTTTATTTTCTTGTAAATAAAGTATGTTTCATGTAATCAGTTACAGATAATGGTTATCAATCTTGACACTTCATCTATTGACATCATTATCATTCACATTTATAATAAAAATATTGAGAGTAAAAATAAAGGCACATTCATATTTATTTGTAGCAACAGACATTTGAAATTAATTATTCAAGAATAAAATAATGACTACCTTGGATCTTTGGTTTTTTTGAGACAGAGTTTCTCTGTGTAGCCTTGGCTGTTCTGGATTCTCTTTGCATCATACAGACTGGAACTCACAGAAATCTGACTGCCTCTGCCTTCCTGAGTGCTTGGATTACAGGTGTGTGCTGCCGCAGTAGGCAAGCTCCTTTCTTATACAGAGGAATCATATAAAAATAATATTGTAATTTACTTTGAAATTTTTTACCAAAATGGAATATTGGTTGGGCAATTGAAACTACATTGTATAGAATGGTGAATGAAATACAATTGCAGAATTTAAGTAAATTCCAGGTTGTTTTTTCTCTTCTGATATTTCATTTCCATAATGAGATAAATACAAAAATGTATACACAAATGCATTTATTATATAAGAAAACATATAAAAACCATTCCTACTTCTGGCATTCCAATAATAATAAATATGTAAGTGATAATATACATAAAAAAGACAAAAATGTGTTAATGGGAATAGAATTTTGTACAGATTAGGTAGTAACAAGAGAGAAGAGGGACTGGGATGAATGCATATAAACTGAATGTGTTTTATATATTCATGAAATACAAATGTCAAAAACCAAATTTAGCCAATATAAAAGAAGTTTGAAAGTATTATAAAAGTTTAATTCCTTGTTTATCAGCCTTCTCAGAAACTTCATTTTTTAAATAGCACTGGTATTGGCTAAAACTTCAAAGTATAGATCATTATAATAAATAATTATCTATTTGTCTTTGAACATCACACAATTATTAAGCCTTGAAAAACAAATGAAAGTCAACAGTATATATAAAACTGCACTTTATAATGCACTTTATAATGGAGAGGAATACCTTACTTAAATCACAAATACCCTATATCTATACCTAGAGGAATATATAGAAATCAATGCCATTTGAATTCCTCAAAATATAATCTTAAATTATTTAGGGACTATACAGCCTTATAATATGGCAAAATATCTATCACATAAAATCACCATCATTGTACCACAATCCCTCTTTAAATTTGAATTTTGTTTCTTCATCTTTTTTAATTTTCTTGTCATTTGAATGGACTGTAGGTACGTTTTGACTTTTAGTCATTCTTTGAGAATAACATAAAATACGTTTTTATCATAAACACATGTTTCCACAACTTCTTGCATATCTACTCACCTTGTTTATTCACTCAACTTAGCATCCTCTCTCCTTTTTCTTTTCTTCTCTCCTTTTCTCTTTCTTGGACTCATCAAGTTTAATTCATTCAGCCCACATATTCTTCGAATTGTGAAGTTCTCTGGAGCATTACAAATTCCAATCGTCTTAAAGAAACTCACTCCTCCTCTGCAATAAACTTTTTAAATTAAACTTTCTTGCATACACATTTATATTATTCCACATATATACAATAAACTATGTATAGCAAGAAGAACCATTACACAATCAGGAATTATATAAAGGTTACATTCTTAGTGTTTTGGATATTTGTATTTGACAGCCTTGAAAAAAAATCTTTCCTTTCTTGGTGAGTCTCAAAATATGTACTAAAATCAATCTCCATCACAGCTTGTCATTATCAACTTAAAATATATATCTTGATCTAAAGACATCCTAACCCCTAAACAACTAAGACTCATTGTAAAACTAAGATACCTGGTCTTCAACTCCATCAGACACGTGAGAAGGAATTACCTTGTTTACCTGAGTATGCCGGGAGTGCAGGATACTAGCTTTCCAAATGAGAAGATGACAGAGACAGTTTTCTACCTCAATAGTCACCCAAAACTCTCTATAACATTGGAGCATCTTCAGCCTCTGTCCCAATATATATGACAGACATATTTGTGAGACAGGAACTGTTGAGGACTTGCTTACCCTGTCTTGGCAGAGTTTGGCCATGAATTCTGCCTGCTCTTTTTTAGGTAGAATTCTGTCTGTGTTAGACACAAGGATTGGAGATAGGGGTTGAAAAGAAAGAAGGAGGAATATAGAAATATATAGGGAAGATAGAACAAAAAGTAGATTAGTGAATCAACTTAATGCATCAGTTGTCACTCACAAGGTTATTTTTAATTCACTGGTATATAATTTTGAATATGAATCTAATATAAGTTTAATTCTAGATAGAGTGGTATAGAGTTCAAATGTAATATTATTCTTCACTACATATATACATATATATATATATAATTATTTCTAGTCTAATATGAGGCATTGTACCCACACAACTCAATTATAATATAAGGTTTACTTCCAACACTTTGGCTATAGTATTTAAATTTAAAGTAAATTCTAATCATTTTGTTTGTTCTTTACTTTCCTTTTACTTACATATGCTGAGTTTATTTGAAGTCTCTGCTTAGAGCACTTACAAATAAGCATAATGGAAATATTGTAAAAGGAAGTAGAATTTAAGAGCATTAATTTAAAATGCAATGAAAGTTGTTTTCTAATATATTTAATGTGTAATAGGCTAGTAGTATATATTAAAAATAGAATGGTTTTTCTTTAAGATGAAATTCTATAAAGAAAAATGGAGTATTAGCATGGTGTCAGGCAGACTCAGTAACTGCAGTTTAATTATGGACAAGGAAGTGTCATTTACCAGTGTTCAAATAAGAAATGGCTGTAATAGAAAATTTACTTTAAGAGTATTGTAGAATTGACATTCTGTGAATGAAATGAATTTTTGAGATCAAATTTCAAGCATGGTATGTGAAACATAAGAACAACTTTTTAAGTAGAATGGTCCTGTCTGATATTTTCATAGTACTCTAGGTTCTTTAATTTGTGTGACTAGAACAGGGAGGATAGGGTCATATCCAAAGACACAGTTAATGTATGTGCAGGGGAAGCAGTCAATCATCTTGTTACAATAGCGTGTTTACTAATCACATTAAGAGGGGAAGATGTTGTCACTGGTACATAAAGCAGGAAACCTAGAAGCTAAGACAAAATCTCAGGGTGTAGCTTAGAGGCACAGAAGGAAGTAGATGTTTAAAATCTGAGTATGCACTGCCTTTTGTTTTTGAGTTTACAGCCTCTGTTTCCTTCTTTTGGTTGTGTAGAAAACAATTGTGCAGGATTTAAAATGCTATTTAAATTTTTTCATTTATTTTTTACATATATACTTCTATTATTACACATATATACAATAAGCTACCTACCCATGAAATAATCAGGAAATATATATATATATATATATATATATATATTACATTCTTAGTGTTTTGGCTATTTGTATTTGGCAGCCTTAAAGAAAATATCTTTCGTATGTAGGTGAGTCTAAAATTCTGAATGAAATCAATATCTATCATATCTCATCATTTCTGATGTGTTAGTTTTTGTTTTATTTTTATTTTTATTTTCTTATTACCCCTTCAAAGTCTGTGTGTTTTATAATGATAGAAAGGGAGTGGATTCTAATGGAGGGTAGTAGGGAGGAACCTGGAAGAGTAGATGGAGGAGAAACTGTAATATGGATATGTTATGTGAGGAAAGAAATTACGTCCATTAAAAAGGAAAATAAATCAATAAAAATAAATGTCTAAGACAGTCTCTCATGTCATATTTACCATGGGTAGTAGGTCTTTTTCTTGCATCCCTTATAGATATTTCCCTCTATCTCTAAGGAGAAGATGAATATTAGAAATCAGAAAAGCATTCACATAGAAATGGTTTATATTAATACTGGGTACATTGGTGGTTCTGGTTCTGTAAGTATTTTTAATTTATTTTATTTTAATTTTATTAATTTATTCAGATTACAACTCAATTGTTATCCCTTCACTTGTATCCTCCCATTCCTCCCTTCCTCCCATTTTCACCCTATTCCCCTCCCCTAGATCTATGACTGAGACACTCAAAGAAAGAATAAATAGGATACCAAGATAAGACTTGATAGCCTATGATCATATCGAGGGGGAAGATGTCCCTCTTGTTCTGTAAGTACTAAGAAGTATCATCACCATTTGCATATGGACCCTTGGATTCTTATCATAGTTTGTGATCCTCACTTTTCAGTTTGACTGAGCTTTCTGAAGGTTAGATATCTCCTCTGCCAGCATCCTATTGCTCCCAAATGATTATCACCTTTAGCTTCCTAAAAACCTTTCTAATTGAAAACTTACCTTTGTTAACTCTGAGTACTGGCAATAATAGTAATTCATTGAATAAATATTGAATTAATAGCAGAACCTAAATCACACATAGTACATTTTAATTTATTATACAAATATGTATATCACATTTACAATGAGTATATATTATGATGATTTTTGTGTAATTTGGTGTCTCAGTTTCACTTCATTTTTGGTAGGTTAGTTCCTGATGTGAGCATATTTCAGCCTTAACATATTAGACAAGGGTTGTGGCTCCATGAAAATAATAAAGCAGGTGAAGCTCTACTGCTCTTTTCCATTAGGTTACCATGCAATCAGGAAGGCTTTCATTTCTATATTTACTGAAAGAAGAAAAAACATAATGTTATTGCATGCATTCCAATATACACTATTCAGACATTCCTTTTCTTTATTATGAACAAACACTGTCAGTATAATAGAACCTCCATATACAAACCTACATTTACCAACACACATGTGTTCCATTCCTCACACTACCATCTAACATATACTTTGTGTGATGCTTATCTGCTTATTTATCGTGTTTATATATCATCTATCTCTGTCTGTCTGCCATTCTGTTTGTCTGTCTGTCCATCTGTCTGTCAATCCATCCTTCTGCTAGTCCATCCATCCATCCATCCTTCTGTCTGTCAATCCTTCTGTCTGTCTATCTGTCCATCCATTTGTCTGTCTGTCCATCTGTCTGTCTTTTTGTCCATCTGTCCTGTCCATCCATCTGTCTGCCTTTCCCTCTGTCTGCCCATCCATCCTTCCATCTGTCCATCCTTCTGTCTGCCCCTCTGTCCATTCTTCTCTATTTTTCTGTCTGTCTATATTTCTGTGTCTGTCTGTCTGTCTGTCCATCTGTCCTATCCATCCTTCTGTCTGTCTATCTGTCCATCCATCCATCTATCTGTCTCTCTGTCTGTACTCTGTCTGTCTGTCCATTAAGCATTCTGTGTATCTATCTGCCTATACATTTGCGCTGTCCATCCTTTGGTCTGTCCATCCTTTTGTCTGTCTGTCTTTTTTTCTATCTATCCATCTGTCTATCAGTCTGTCTGTCTATCCTGTCCACCCTTCTGTCTCCTTGTCCATCTTTCCTTTCTATTCACTCATCCTTCTGTCTGTCCATCTATCACTCTGTCCTTCTGTCCATCCTTCTGTCTATCAGTCTGTCTATCTATCCTGTCCACCCTTCTGTCTCCTTGTCCATCTTTCCTTTCTATTCACTCATCCTTCTGTCTGTCCATCTATCACTCTGTCCTTCTGTCCATCCTTCTGTCTGTCTATTTGTATGTCTGTCTGTCCTGTCAATCTTTCTATCTGTCTGCCAATCCTGTCTGTCACTCTGTTTGTCCTTCTGTCTGTCTGTCTTATTGTTGGTCTGTCCTCTGTCTGACCTTCTGTCTGTCTGCCCACCATCTATCAGTCCATCTTTCTGTCCTTCCGTCTGTAGTCTGTCTGTACATCCATAATAATATAAATATACATATATACAATAAACTACCTACAGCAAGAAGAGCCATGACACAATCAGGAATTATATAAATGTTGCATTCTTAGTGTTTTGGCTATTTGTAGTTGGCATCCTTGAAGAAAACATCTTTCCTATCTTAGTGAGTCTAAAATTCTGAATGTAGATCAATCTCCATCACATCTTGTCATTATCAACTTAAAACATTTATCTACACCTAAAAACATCTTAACCCCTATCTAATTAAGCTTGAATCTAAAACTAAGCTACCTGGTCTTCAATCCTATCAGAGACTTGAGAAGGAATAAAATTGATTACCTGAGTACACAGGGAGTACATGTTAGTAGTTTTCCAAGTGAGATGACAGAAATAGTTTGCTGCCTGAACAGTCACCCTAAACTCTCTATAACATTGGAGCATCATCTTAGCCTTCTGTCCCAATATATGTAACAGACATATTTGTGAGGCAGGAACTCTTGAGGACTTGCTTACCCTGTCTTGGCAGAGTTTGGCCATCAACTCTGCCTTCACCAAGTATGCCTTTTATTTTAAAGGCAGAATTCTTTCTGGGGTAGAAATGAGAACATTTTGCTCAGTAGCTTGTTTGCCACAAAGAAGGAGGTTCGTTGACACTCATCATTTCTTTGAGGTAGGGTGGGTGTTGCCAGACATTAACCTGTCTCATTGTCAATTAATCTTTAAAGTAATAGAAACAGTTTTAAACGCCATATTCTGCATGTCTCTGAGGTAAACTTTAAATTGTCCAAAGCTCTTGGGTGGAACTTTATGTTCACATCCCCTCTCAAGCTGATATTTAGTTTGACTTTAATGTGCATGGGAGCTTGACTATGCTGTCATAATGTTTATAAATTTGTATTAATAGGTACCTGCTGTGTTGAGAGAACATACACACACACACACACACACACACACACACACACACACACACACACACACACACACACACACACACATACCCAAGGATTCTGCCTCTTGGAATATTTTGTTCCCTGTTCCATAATCATCCTTTATCATTGTGAAGAACTAATATGATATAGATGTCCTGTTTAGTGCTAAGCATTCTGTATTTTCTTATTTTCAACACCTTGTCTAATCATGTTTGTCACTGTAATCACCATTCAATTCAAATAGATGCTTCATTTGATAAGCATTTGATAACATATTAATCTATGTATATAATAGTAAGTCATTAGAAATCTGTTACTGTGCCTAGGTTCCTCCTAGGGCCTATGACTTATCTAGAGACAGGTTCTTAGTTCCTGACATATCAATACCAGGCATAGGTTTTATCTAATGGAATGAGATTTAAATCCAATCATAATACGGTTAGTTGAACCAATAATTATTTTGCCACTATCATACTAATGAGCACTTATTTTGCCAGGCAAGACATTATTATGGCTCACAGGGTTCTCAGCTTGAAATTCTACTCTTGACTTCTTAAAAAATTCTTAATTTCTATGTGTATTCCAAATGAAACAAACATATATGAAGATTCAAGGCTAATTTTCAAAAAAAGGCAGAAAACATTCAAGACTTTTTTTTCTGAATTGCTACTTTTTTTAGAATTATTTACTAATTTATCCATTTAATTCCAATTTTAATAATTTTGGTTTCCTTCATATGTAAGTAATATTCCTCTGTGTAAAAATACTGCATTTTTAGTACCTATTAATCAGTTGGTGGACATATAGGCTACTTCAATTCTGGACTCTTGTGAATAGGGAAGCAGTCAACATTAATGAGCAATTATATCTACAGAAGAATATGAATCTTTGGGAATGTGTTAAAGCGTGGTATATCTGGATCATGTGTAGATCTCATTTTTAGTTTTTTTTTTTTTTTTTTTTTTTTTTTTTTTTTTTTTTTTAGGAATCTATACACTGATATCAATAGTGAGTGAAGTACTTTTCATTCCTACCAGCCATTCTTCTTTCTCTACATCTGCACCAGCTTTTGTGTCCTTTGTTATGGGGAATCTTAGCCATTCTGTTAAGGATAAGTTAAACTCTCCAGATAGTTTAAATTAACCTCTTCATAGCGGTTAAAATGATGAATTTTAAAAATGTTTTAGGGTATTCATATTTCATCCTGGAGACACCTCTCATTTAATTCCATGCCCCAACTTTGTTGGGGTGCTTATTTTCTTAAGGTTTAGGATTTGGGTTTTTTTTTAAGTGTTTGTATATGATAGATTATAACCTTCAGGTACAGAACTAGTAAAGAATGTTTTCCTTTTGTTAGCTGCTACTTAATTCAAATCACGGTGTATTTATCTCTATATAAGCTTTTTAGTATTGAGGTTATATTTAATAATTTTGTCTTAATTCTTCTGTTTTCATGTTCAATTCAGAAAGGGCTTTCCTGTGCCAATGAGTTCAGATGTATCCCCTAATTTTCCTGTAATATTCAGAGTATCAGGTCTTACATTGATGTCCTTGACCCATTTGGAGTTTTTATGTGATGTCAGAGTTAAGGAGCAAGTACCCTACTATTTGAGAGCTGCCATGTGTAACGTGTGTGTCTGTGTGTGTGTGTGTGTGTGTGTGTGTGTGTGTGTGTGTGTGTATTGTACTATAAATTACCCATAATGTATAATTTCGTGGATGAAGTCTTATTTTATTGGTGATTTCTAATAAGACTTGTAATGTATGTTGTTGTTTTCTCTTTTTTTCTGAGAGTTTTTTTCTTTATTTCTCTCCCAAGCCAAAATTAGTGCTTAAAATTCCCCCAACATAATATTTTGTTCAGTCATTGAAGCTCCTGATT
The DNA here is from genome assembly GCF_964271855.1 of Acomys minous. Classification (NCBI taxonomy): domain Eukaryota; kingdom Metazoa; phylum Chordata; class Mammalia; order Rodentia; family Muridae; genus Acomys; species Acomys minous. Next base: position 89,231,462 of record NC_140488.1, on the reverse strand, counting down.
AAAATGAAAAGGTTGTCCTTTGAATGATAATCACTTTAAACTACTAACATTTGCAATATTTGGTTTACAGATAAAATAAGTATATTTGACTTTGACTCTGAGGAAATAAGTAGGTTTTACAGTATAGAAAGGGTCTACATGAGAAAGGTTATTCTGGAGATTCAATCAGAATTTTTGTAATATACACCCTAGCCTCTGAGAAAGAATATTTACCCCAAACCATTGAAACCCACAATAACTTGCATTCTTCTTTCAATGACACACTGGCCTTCTCAAAAAATTCATTCTGGGTTTAGAAAATATAAGGTACAGTAAAAATATAATTTCTACAGTGTTTCAGTAGATTTTATTTTTTAAACAGGTAGATAAATTTTTGTTAATAGAAGTTCTTGATCAATCAATTAGGAATCATTTTATGGTAGCTATCAATTATGTTTTGTAGGTTCACACAAAAATCTTTTCGATGATGTAATATGTAGGGAAAAGCTACTTAAGTGTTAACAGTCTCTCCTTGTTTTATTTTCTATACAGGGTCATAACTATTTCACATGCAGTCATTTGAGTGTTACTTTAAGGACTGTATACTCAGTGACCTATCCAAAACATGAGGCATAGGTTTTTCAGCATATTGCTTTTGCTGTATATTGTTTTGTGTCCCAAAACAGTGAACATGGCCAACTAAATCCATAGTGATCTCACCTATGTCATATTTTCATTTTAAAATAATCTGTCATTGGAAGTTTATCACATATATCAATATGATTAAGAGCTAATTTTCATTGACAAATATGTTGATTTTATTTTATCATATATAATTGATCTAAGAAAAATAAATAGTAACTCACCTTTCCTTATATTTGTAATTATCTAAAGAAGGAATCATGCCTGTCTTTGCAGATCTTTAAAACCACAAGCTAAAGAAACTTGTCTAATAAAAATTCCTCCCAAAAAATTCACTCTCCAAATTCCATTTCATTTATGACCCATCTATGTGAATTTAAAACCTGTAATTATAATTTGGACTTACATAAAATTTTGCCAGTATTTGTAAATAATGTTCAATATTTAATAATGATATTCTGAAAAATAATTAAAAATAAATAGATTTCACTTGAGGACTCAGAATATTTCATGTCATTGCTTATATTAGACATTGGTAGATGCTCTGTATTTTGAAGGTTACCTATATCTTCCCTGTTGTCTCAATAGTAATTGAGTAACAAAACTGACACCATAGCTATTTCTTTTCTTCTAGGATAAAAATATGTGTTAAATATGCAATGTTTTGACATATTTTCTCATAGATAGGTAGATAAAGAGAGAGGGGGGAATCATAAGATGGTATATGCTATGCCATTTTTCTTCTTCAGTTTCTTTGACCTCATAGAAGCATGAATGACTCAAAAGTCACAGAAATTTGAAGAAATGAGAAGTCTTTTAAATCATAAAATAAAACATTCTGTTTGGAGAATACATAGAGCCCATAATTTTTTTCAGAGAGAATTGATTTATCTCATACAGTCAGATGCCCATTCAAGAAATATATTTAAAGTAATATAAGATATGTGATACTAAGCTTTCAGAGACACCAATTTTAATAAATCAGAAATGATGTACATACCTACTTTCATAATCAACATTTTTTAAAGATACAAAGCTCAGTAGTTTCTTTTTAAAATAATTCTTTATAGACACTGCTTAGACCTTACATTTCTAAATAAAAGTAGAAACTTTTGGGCTTGCCTTCATATATTAACTTTTCCATTGCCAGAAAAATGAGGAAAGTTTTTATTTTGTGTATATATATTTAGAAATGGCAACCAACAAAGACAAGTAATATGGTTTAATGTGACAATAACATGCTGCCTATTGAGATAAACATATCTGTAATATTATAATGTGGTAAAAAAATAAAAAAACAAGTCAATTTTCAGAAGTTTGGTCAGGATTTGAACACATCAGAATTCAGAAGGATATAAGTAAAACAGAGTTAATGCAATTAAAGTGAAAAGACAATCTGAATTTTAGTGCTTGTAATGTGCATAATGAAAATGCACACTATTCTTCTAATTACACAGACTTTTAAATGACTGAATTTTTTATAATACTAGAGTGAAATTTATTCAATGTATCCATTTTATTCAAAGAATACCTGAATAGCTCTGTCAAAATGAATCATATATATTTAAAGAAAAATAGAAAATGAGCACACAGAAAAGATAATGTACGTTACATGTTAAAAATCTTTGCATGTTGAAAATGTTGAGGGTTACAACACATTAAGATATTCAAAGTTTATGACAGTTTTCTCATAAATCAGTCAGCCATTATCTAATGGTATTGAATTTTATTTGCATTATTTTGATTTCTCCCCACCCCCAAAAAAACAACCATGAAACCTATCCTACTTTCTAATTTTTGACTGATCTTTACTCCAACAAGTCACCTCTATATGGTGGCTGGATGCCATAAATTAAGATAATAAGAGATAAGTGTGTTTCTTAAATTAGAAGCCATTAAGTATATTCAAATTATGAAACTGTTTATAAATTTTACTTTTAATTTTTTAACTGCACCAATGTCCACTGTAATTAGAAATAGTTTCAGAAATATAGTTAGGATATCATATTTTTGTCATAGAGAAAATAAGAAAAAATATCTCTTCAATATAAATTGTTTAGGATAGCCATGGATTATAGTCTTTCATATTCAAATGAAAGCATCTGAATTAAAGAATAGTTCTGTCATTCATTTTCCTTGGACAGTCTTATCAACTCTAAAATTTTATTGGAAATGCCAATTAATGTTTTTCTTTTAATGTTATTAAGTATTACTTTTCATCCTTATCATAGCTCCTCCTTCATCTCCTCCCAGTCCCACCTTCTTTCTGTTTTCCAAAAACCCCTTCCTCTACTCCTCAAGAAGAAGAATCCTACCCACCCAAGCATATCAACTTGCATAAAGATTGAGAGCATCCTCTTCCCCTGTGTCCTGGCAAGTTAGCCCAACCAGGGGAAGGTGATAAAAAAAAGTAGGCATGAGAGAGTCCATGTCAAAGTCATCCCCTACTCCGTTTAGTAGAGATCCCATATGAGGACTGAGCAGCCCTTCAGTTACATTTGTGTAGGGGGCCTAAGTGCAGTGCATATGTGGTTTTTGGTTAGCACTTCAGTTTCCATAACCTTCTTTGGGCCCTGATTAATTGGTTTTGTTGGTCTTCTTATGGAGCTCCTGTCCCCTCTGAGTCTTTCTATCCTTCCTCTCACTCTTCCATAAGACTCTGCATGCCACTCAATATTTGGCTGAGGGTCTCTCTATCTGTTTCCACCAGTTCCTTGGTGAAGCCTTTCAGAGGACAGCTGTGCTAATCTCCCATCTGCAAGCATAGCAACCAATTATTAATAGTGTTAGGGGGTGGCCATTTCCCATTAAGTGGTTCTAGGGTTGGGCCAGACATTGGTTAGACATTTTCTCAATCTTTAACTTATTTTTGACTTTGCATATCTTGTAGGCAGGGTAAGTTTTGGGTCAAAGTTCTTGTGGGTGGGTTGATGGTCCTCTCCTTCCACTAGTAGCCATGTCTAGTTATAAGGTAGCCTCTTCAGTTTTCATGACTCCTGCTACTAGGTATATCTGCTAGAGACAGCCTAGTGTTGTCCTAGGAACCCACCCTGTTTTATGTCTCCAGCTTGTCACAGCAATACTCCTGCTCATGGTTTATCTTCTCTATGAAAGCCCTCTGCCCTCCTGCCCCTGCTCACCCCAAACCTGATATTGATTCTCATTTCTCTCAATGCTTCCTCTCTTACCCTGACTGTGCACGGAGTGAATAAGTAATGGCTTTGTCAATTTGTCTTAATGAATAAGCATGAATTGTTCTAAGACTTACTTATGTCTGTTAATTTTGACAATAATCACAAAATAGACATTAATGGACCGCTCTATTCCTATAATTCAATGGCTAGTATTTGTTTGAACAGACTTTGTATGTGATCAAAAAGATATATATATATATATATATATATATATATATATATATGATATAGAACTAGATATAACATTTAATTATTTGATGAAATAGAATTTGACTGCCACAAATCATCCCAATAAATCTTTCATTTAAGTATGTGTGAAATTTTTGGTGTGTTAACAAATATTTACTATTAAGTGAAAAAGTGCAGTGATCCATATTGGATAAAATTACAGCTGATACTTGCAAACAAGTAGAGAAAGGCTTAAGAATTGAAAAGGCAGAGCCAGAGAAATGTCCTAGAAGATAAATTATCACTAAGCCTGCTTATGTGAGTTCTACCCTTAGACTCATGTGATGGAAGGATTGCACCAACTCCAGCAATTTGTCTTGTGACTTACATATATGAACCACAATACACATGTGTACACACCTTTATCTTTACATACATATAAATAAAACAAATGTAATGGAAATATAAAAGTAAAGCCACAGGATGTGTATGCTGCTTAGATTATTTGGACTCCTTGTTTCAGGACTGTACATTACACTAAATCATAATTATCAGCTCATAAAATTCTGACCTTCAGAACTGTGTGTTTAGAACTAATTATTATTGATCTCAATCCAATTTGCTTAAATTGTCTCCATGAAAATCAAAATATAATTAATAATAAGCACCAATAATTTATTTTTTTAATTTTATTATTTTTCTTTTTTAGCATATACATTTATATTATTATACATGGATAAAATAAACTACATACAGCAAGAAGAACCACAAGACAGTCAGGAATTCTATAAATGTTACATTTGGCTATTAGTATTTGGCAAACTTGAAGTAAACATCTTTCCTCTCTTGTTGGGTCTAAATTTCTGAATGGAGATTAATATCTATCATATCTCATCTCTATTTACTTAAAACATCTATGTTGATCTAAAAACATCTTAACCCCTAACCTACTAAGCTTTATTGACAGACTAAATTATCTGGTCTTCAAACCCATCAGAAGCTTGAGAAGGGATAAAACTTAAATACTTGAGTGAATCCGGACTACAGGTTAGCAGCGTCCAAAATGAAAAAATTGACTGAGGCAGTTTACTGCCTGAATAGTCACCCAACCCGCTCTAAGATATTGGAGCATCATCTTAAGCCTTCTGGCCCAATATTTCTGACAGACATATTTACGAGGCAGGAACTATTGAGGACTTGCTTACCCTGTCTTGGCAGAGTTTTGCCATAGACTCTGCCTGTGTCCAAGCTTGTTCTTTTTTAGGCAGAATTCTGTCTGTGGCAAAAAAAAAATAAGGACTTTTGCCCAGTGGCTGATTTGCCACATTTGAAGCCAACTCCATAAGGAGGTTCTTTGATGCTCATCATCTTCTTTGAAGTAGGCTAGTGTTGCCAGAAGTTAACTTGTCTTGTTGTCAAAGAATCTTTAGAATAATAAAAACATCTTTAAATGCCATTTTCTGTAGGTCTCTGAGGTTTTTGAAGACCTTATTTAACTATTTTACTTCATATATCTATAGAATCATGTTTGACTCAGGGACGTATCTCCTTTCCTTTATCTTTCTTTCGTAGGTTAGGAGATAGGAGCTGAAAAGAAATAAAGGGAGATATAGAAATATAGAGGGAGATTAGAACAAAAGGTAGATTATTGAATGTACTCCTCATCTGAAGGCCCTAATTGTTACTCACAAATAAGGTTATGTTTTAATTCAATGGTATTGAATTTTGTATATTGATGAAAGTTATGCTCATGTCAAAAGCTAGTCTAATTTTATCAGAAGAATATATATTATAGGTCTAATAGATACATTTTAGACTTCTTAACTCCCTGTGAATCTCGCACTTCAGCATGACCTACTGAACATAAGTTTCAGATTGTAAGATTTCTCTTTTATTTCACTAACAAGCACCAACAATTTAAAAAGTCAGTTTTTAAATTAAACTTTTGTAAAAATCTATGTTACTATTCAAATGCAAGTTTACTTTTAGTGCCACTTTCATTTATTGTTTTTCACTTTTTCATTAATATACTTGCTGCTTTTAACTTACAATTACTTTATGGTGGGAATTTAAGTATCAAAAGTCAGTAAAGAAGATAAAACTTTGTGTCAATCAAGGGACATAAAAAAGGATTTCTGGCATCTGTTTTTAAGAAAATCTATGATGAGATATAGATCAAAATATTTTTAATTGACAATATTTTAAATTTTTAAATGTGCTCATGATGTTCTTTACACATTTTGAAGTTTTAGTTCGAGGATAACCATTGTTGAAAAAGAAGGGGAATAATTATTGAAACATAAAAAGTACTGCTTGTATTGTATTAACATTGTCATTAATAATAACAAACATGTTATTTAAAAGCAAGTATTAAAACAGATATGATTCTATAATTATATATAAAATATTATAAGTGATTTCATTTATTTATTTATTTGATGAAAATTTGCATCTTAGAAGTTATAGCAATCAATGCAAATAGAAAATTATCTTCAAAATATTAAAAACAAAGTCACCTGTCTAAGCAGCATGCATGCATGTAATGAAAAATTTGTTTGACTTTTTGTGTTAACTCTTCTATATAGTGTTGAATGCAATATGTAAGTACAAATTTCACATTCAAATACCCTGATAAATTATATGTGTATATATGTATGTATACATATTTAAATTATTGATATTTTATATTTGAATTGCAAAAATAGAATTTAGATTTTAAAATCTATGGTTAAATACTTTATTACACTCAGGCTTAATTTCTCTATCATTTGAATTGCATGTTGGAAATGCATATATGTTATCATTTCATTGATGATAAAGAAATATGTGTCAAGAATTTCATTTATATATAACCAATTTCATAAATTACCTGTCATTTTCAAATGGACTGTACAGTTCTGAGATTACTGCAACATAATTAGATGAGACAAATGAATTAGAAAAAGTTTACTTGTCTGTCATATAAATATTAAGTATAAAAATCCCAAGCATGAGAAATTAAAAGAAGGTCAAACTAATAAGCTTATAATTTTTACACATCTTTGAGTTAAGTTCTGTCCATGATCCCTAAGTCCATTTAATTATGTTATTGAAAAATGTGTATAGCTCTATCAGAGAGACAGCAATAATAAAAGACTGTGTTAGCATATTATTGTCCGAACTTACCCAAGAGACCCTGCAATGATGCCCTAAGCTGACCTCATCAACAGGCAGGTGGCAGTTAATCAACTGAGAACAAAGTTACTGGGAGAATAATTTCAATTACAAGAGCCTTGCTGCCTATATCATAGACAAAAGAAGAGCAGAAGTCATTCATATTTTTGAATGTGCATGCCAAGTTACATTTAGTTATTGCTTTTATGAAGAATAAGGAAATAATTACTACTAGCAAACTCCAAAAAGGTCTGGAACTTTTGGCATCACAGGCATTTGAATACCAATTCAGAGAATGTAGAAGCAAGACAGACATTCTAAGACCTTGAGAAGTTCTGGAGCAGTAAAAATTCTTAAGTCACCCAAAATTATTTGACAGATTAACTTAATAACAAGCTAACATTGAAGGTTGGAGCTGATATCTGCATCTTGTGTAAAAGTACATATATTCTTGATCAAAATATTTTGTGAGTCCTATACCTCAATCAAGACTAGGAGAAAACAACAGTGTTTCTTCTTATGAAAGGAATAACAGTTAAAATTAAAAAGTTTAAAGTAACTTCCAATACTATGTTTTCCTTGGAGTCGAATTACTTTCCTCCCTACCTTATGACTTTGGTCATTTTTCTACTATTTGGAGTGAGAAAGTAGGTGGAGCTCATAAAAATGTTTTGGGAGATGAAAAAGTATATAGAATGTTTAACCACTTTACTAAACATCATGCCATGTGTTTATTTTTAAGCCCTTCCCAGCTCTCTCTCAACTGTATACTGGACTCAATATAAACTCATTAAAGGCCCTTTTCATTTTTAGAAAGCTAAAAAAAATGTTCCTTTGTATATCTGTACCAGCATACTCTCCATGAAGAAACCATGGTAGTGACGACTGAAGATATGCCTTTGGATGTTTCTTACGTGCCTTCTACTTATTTGACCGAGATCAGTCATATCTCACAAGCTCTTTCAGATGTGGAACAACTTCTAAATGCTCCTGAACTCTGTGCTAAAGATTTTGAAGATCTCTTTAAGCAAGAGGAATCTCTTAAGGTAAAAACACAGCTCTTTCATTTAACTTTACTGGATGGTAATTGCACAGTGAAGAAACTTTGTCTTATTCCAGAAAACTTTAGAAATTTCAAGATTAAGCTGCTCACCTTCTGGCTCATTCTCCACATGGAGAATGTGAAGGGAAAGAGAGGGGATTGTCTTTGACAGAAACTCTGTTGCTGGAGATTTGATCTTTGCCTCCTGGTGGAGAGGCCCTGTGTGATCACAGAGGAAGGGAATGCAAGCTATCCAGTTGAGACCTGCTAGGCTGTACTCAGAAAGTAGGGGAGGAGGGCTCTACCTCTCAGAAGTTAAGGGAGGGGAATAGGGCCAAAAAGAGGGAGGGTGAGAACAAGAAGATAAAGAGCAAGGGGATTACAATCAAAATATAATATAAACACATTATAATTTAAAGAAGAATAAAAAATGAAAATAATTCAAGATTGGTAGCTAAGATGTAAATTAGAAATACTTTAAAACATGTTGGAATATGGCTTTCCATAATATTGGAGTAAACAATAATAATAGGTCACACATTCACTCAAGACAGAATCATAAAATAAGTTTTAATAAAGAGTTTATTCACAACTAGTATATCACTTTAATTCATCCTCTCCCAGCGGGAAACCAAGTAAGATTTTAAATTGTATCTACATTGTCTTAGTACCTTACTTTCTTAAGATAATGTATATATTCCTTTTCAAATTCATATCAAAATGTATTATGATATACATAATATAATTAAATAGAATTTAATTACTTAAGCCAGGTATAATGCTGTCTATAACATCAATATATGAGGAACATAGGGGAGATAAATTCCTTAAATATTTATTTCAAATCCACTATCCAAAGACTTAGTACCAAAATGAGCTTTTTTGTTTTTCTCAAAATAGCCACCTGATCCTGAATTCTGAACCATGGCAAACTATGGTGAGGTAATAAGCTGTGAAATTTAGTAGGCAATGTATATAAATAAATGAAAGTATCATCTAGAAAGGTATACATAAAATGCAGGTCTTAAGATAAATTGGCAATTTTATAATTCACACTCAAAATGAAATATAGCCACTGTTTAGTATTTGTCAGAACAAGCATCAAAATGTAGACAGATGAGTTTGATATCAACAGCATGTATTAGCTAAAGCATTTTACTTTTTAATGATTTCTTGGGAGATCATTTTATATCACATATTTTCTATATAGATATACAAATTGAAAATGCTGTTTGTTTTGGAAATCAGCATTTCACCATGTTGAGTGACTTGAATTTCATATCATACGTTAAATAAAATAAGCTATAAAATTACACAGTAAAATAAGAGCTTCATGGATGTCTGGATCCAGTCCATCTGCTTCACTATTGTGCTGTTATCTTACAATCTTTGAAGTAAAAATCAAATGCTTTATGTGTACAGTGAAAAGAAGCAGCTCAAACATTACATAAAGGAGACTAGCCTACATACCAATCATTAGTCACATTAACTAATCTCTTCTGACAGCACAATTTGTAAGCTCATTATTGTTGCTCAACATGCAAATCATTAATAATAATCTAATGTCCCTTCATTATCATGTTACTGGAAATATTGGTCAGAAGAGCAGTGACCCTAAACTTACTAAGTTGCATGCTAAATAACTTTGATGCAGTACCTCTTCTTGTACATGCTTAAAATGACAAAACACTGTCTACATTCACAGCTATTCAATAGTTCATCTTCATACATTTACTACTATACCTTACTTTAATTTGAATAAGATTATTAATATAGGATTAAGAAGGTATTATTAAAGATTTAATTTAGCTGTATGGTGGAATCTCCACGAGATATGAAAGTAGATATAATTATACATTTCCCACAACAAATCTGCCTCTAGAAAACGGGCCTACAATATTCACTAATTTTTTTTTTATAAGAGATAGTTTTCAACTTGCTCTTCAACAAATATATATGTTCTCTTAAAGTCATTTAGCATTTTTATTACCTAAAAATAGAAATGTAGAACAAAAATTACACTCTTGCTGGTTAAGACAGTTTAAAGTTATATAAGGTTAACCTTATTCTTGATAGATTTACATGAATCAAATTACAAATGGTAGCACAAAATGTTGGAGTTTAATCTACATAGTTTTAAGAGTTCAGTACAAGCCATATAATGTGAAATAAGATATATAATTATTCTCTGAACACAACATGATTAAATAGCATGGATGGGTTGAATATTTCTGTTAAATTGGAAAACTGCCTAATAATTTTAACAGCAAGTGAAGATAAATGTTATCTTTTTATTAATAACTATATTTTAAAGTGAATGCGATATCTACAATGAGGGAATGGGAGAGATGGGTAAGAAACATATACATATGTAATCAATGTTCTGATATCAAAACCAATATGATCAATTCAAATTAATAATGAATGATTAAAGGTAAAGGTTTTTAAAGTATATTTTATTAATTTATTCATATTACATCTTAATTCTTATCCATTCCCTTGTATCCTCCCATTCCTCCCACCCTCCCATTTTCCCCTTATTCCCCTCCCCTATGACTGTGACTGAGGGAGACCTCCTCCCCCTGTATGTGCTCATAGGGTATCAAGTCTCTTCTTGGTAGCCTGCTGTCCTTCCTCTGAGTGTCACCAGTCCTCCCCATCCAGGGGACATGGTCAAATATGGGGCACCAGAGTTTGTGTGAAAGTCAGATCCCACTCTCCACTCAACTGTGAAGAATGTCGGGTCCATTGGCTAGATTTGGGTAGGGGTTAGAAGTTTACTGCACATACTGTCCTTGGCTTGTACCTTAGTTTGAACAGGAACCCTGGGCCCAGATCTGCCCATAATAATGTTCTTCTTGTAGGATTCTAGAACCCTCTGGATCCTTCTGTTTCCCAATTCTCCCATGCTTCTCTCACTTAGAGTCCCAATAGGATGTCTTCCCCTCTGTCCCACTTTTCTGGTAAGTGTAGACTTTCATGGGACATGCCTCTTAGGCTAGTATGCAGATATAAGTGAGTATATACCATTTGACCCTTTCTGCTTCTGGGTTGATTCACACATTATGATCATTTCTAGTTCAATCCATTTGTCCACAAGTTTCTGGAATTTCTTGTTTTTAATAGCTGAGTAGTATTCCATAGTGTAAATGTACCACAGTTTCTTTATCCGTTCTTCTATTGAGGGACACTTAGGCTGTTTCCATGTACTGGCTATTATGAATAAAGCTGCTATGAACATGGTTGAGCAAATGTTCTTGTTGTATGCTGGAGCATCTTCTGAGTATATTCCAAAGAGTGGAATAGTTGGGTCTTGAGAAAGCCTTATTCCCAGTTTTCTGAGATAGCACCAGATAGATTTCCAAAGTGGCTGTACTAGTTTGAATTCGCATCAGCAAAGAAGGAGTGTTCCTCTCTCTCCACATCCTCACCAGCATGTGGTGTCACTTGATTTTTTTTATCTTAGCCATTCTGATGTTTGTAAGATGGAATCTCAGAGTTGTCTTGATTTGCATTTCCCTGATGACTAAGGAGGTTAAACATTTCTTTAAGTGTTTCTCAGCCATTCAATATACCTCTGTTGAGAATTCTCTGTTTAGTTCTGAGTCCCATTGCTCAATTGAGTTATTTGGTTTGGTGGTGTTTAATTTCTTGAGTTCTTTATATATTTTGGCTATTAGACCTTTGTCAGATGTAAGGTTGATGAAGATCTTTTATCAGTCTGTAGGCTGTCACTTTGTTCTCTTGACAGTGTCTTCTGCCTTACAGAAGTTTCTCAGTGTCATGGAAGTCCCATTTATTAATTGTTGACCTTAAGGCCTGGGCTGTTGGTGTTCTGTTCAGGAACTTGTCTCCTGTGCCAATGTGTTCCAGGCTATTCCCCATTTTTTTCTTCAAACTGATTTAATGTCTCTGGTTTTATATTGAGCTATTTGATCCACTGGGGCTTGAGTTTTGTGCATGGTGACAAATATGGATCTAATTGCATTTTTGTATATGTGGACATCCAGTTAGACCAGCACCATTTGTTGAAGATGCTATCCTTTTTCCATAGAATAGATTTGTCTTCTTTGTCAAAAATCAAGTGACTATATGTGTGTGTGTTCATATCTAGGTCTTTGATTTGATTCCACTGATCAACCAGCCTAGTGCTGTGCCAGTACCATGCTATTTTAATTACTATTGCTTTATAGTATAGCTTGAAATCCTGTATGGAGATTCCTCCAGAGGATCTTTTATTGTACAAGATTGTTTTAGCTATTCTTGTTTTTTTGTTGTTCCATATGAAGTTGAGAATTGAACTTTCAATGTCTTTTAAAAATTGTTTAGGTATTTTGATAGGGATTGCATTGAATCTGTAAATTGCTTTTGTTAAGATGGCCATTTTTACTATATTAATTCTCCTATTCCATGAGCAAGGAAGATCATTCCATCTTCTCATGTCATCTTCAATCTCTTTCTTTAGAGTTTTGAAATTTTTTTAAATACAAGTCCTTCACTTACTTGGTTAGAGTAATTCCAAAATATTTTATATTGCTTGTGGCTAATGTGAAGGGTGTAATTTTCCTACTTTCTTCCTCTGCATGATTGTCATTTGTATATAGGAAGGCTACTGACATTTTTGAGTTAATATTGTATCCAGACAATTTGCTGAAGTTGTTTTTCAGCTGCAGGTGTTCTCTGGTGGAATTTTGGGGATCACTCATGTACACTATCATATCATCTACAAATAGGGATAATTTGACTTCCTCCTTTCCCACTTGGATCCCGCTGATCTTCTTTTGCTGTCTTATTGCTCTGACTAGAACTTCCAGTACTATATTGAAGAGATATGGAGAATGGGCAGCGTTACCTTGTTCCCGATTTTAGAGGAATTTCCTTGAGTATCTCTCCATTTAATTTGATTTTGGCTATTGCTTGCTGTATATAGCCTTTATTATGTTGGGGTATATGCCTTGTATCGCTGATCTCTCCAAACTTTAAACATGAATGAGTGTTGGATTTTATCAAATACTTTCTCTGCATCTAAGGAGATGATCATGTGTTTTTTTTTTCAATTTGTTTATATGGTGGATTACGTTGATGGATTTTCATATATTAAACCGTCCCTGCATGCCTGGAATGAAGCCTACCTGGTCATGGTGAATGATATCTTTGATGTGTTCTTGTATTTATTTTGCGATTATTTTATTGAGTCAGTGATCATAAGAGAAATTGGTCTGAAATTCTCTTTCTTTGTTGGGTCTTTGTGAGGTTTAGGTATCAATGTGACTATGGTCTCATAGAATGATTGTGTTTCCATTGTGTTTGAGTCCTCTGGGTTGTTTTCCTTGGGAAAGCTGGGATCTGGAGATGCCATATTGTTTTGGGTTTTTTCCATATGATTTTATGTTGTCCTTTAGTCATTTTGCCATCTTGTTTTTGCCAGGTAGCTTCCAGAGTTGGGTAGGGGGAGTCTGAGGATAGATTCACCCATTTTCTCATGATTTCCCTAGACTGAAAGCTCTGATGCTTCACTGGTCTGGGTGGCAAGAACCTAACCCTGTAGTTTTGGTCTCTAACAGCCAGTGACCCCAGCTCCCCTGTACTCATCCTGGGTCTCAAAATGTGTGCTGGATCATTCCAAAGTGTCCACAGCCTTCTGGGTCCCCTTGTGGCACTGGAGATCTCCAGGAACTGAAACAGGTTAGGCAGAGGGGGTCTGATGGCCACTCTACACCCTGTCTCCCCGAGATTTCCTTAGTCCTGAAGCTTTGATGCTCTGCTGGTCTGTGGTTCCCGGTAGTGTTTTGAGACCCAGAGTGCTCACAGAGTCCAGGTTAGTGTCATGGGGACCAAACCACATAAACACTGAGTTCAGTTTGTGTCTCTGGACCCGAACTAATCTCAGGGCCTAATCCACACACTTAGTCCAATTATCTCTGAGTCCAACCAGCATCACTGGCCCAAACTGCACACTGAGCTCATCGTTTTCAGCTAGAATATCTGGGCCTGGTCCGCACACCGAGTCCAGCCACAATCTCACGGCCTGGACCATAAACCACGTCGAGTCCTGTTTGGGTCTCAGGGCACAAGCTGCAAGCTGAGCTGAGCTTGGGTTGCAGGGCCCAATTCTTGCATTGAGTCCCCTCTCCTGCAGCAATTCCCACCAGTCACCACGCCAATTGCCTCTGCCTTAGGGTTCTCAGCTGCAAACCTCAGCTGCTCCTGCTGCCGTTCTAGTCTGAGAATATCCATGCTCCTCCTGTGTACAGGGGTATGCAAGTTTTCTGTATTTTGGTCCTTTCAAACTGTGGGTACTCCCACTATAGTAGGGTAGGGAGCTTGGTTTTCCTGGTTAAGAATTCTGTGCAATTCCCTAAATCATACGGTCTACGCTGCTCGTCACCATCTTGCATCTCCCTAGGTAAAGGCTAATAATATATATGCAGTGGTATCATTATTATGAAATCAATGCAACTTCCAGAAACATTACACACTTACATATTCACTGCAATTTTCTTTTTAGAATAAAGTATTATCTTAATAAAATTTACTAAAGTAAAATGTGTTGAAATCAACAATTCTACAATCAGAATATCTCAGATGATTGTAGCATTACAAGTTCAAGTCCCCAAACACTTGCCCTATGAGAACTTTAAATGTTTGTAATATGTTCATGAAAAGAGAAATTGCCCATGAAGTAGTCCAGTGGGAAAAATTTGCCCTCCTGCCTCAATATTCCACATTACTGAAAGTTTTCTGTAACTTGGTGTCCTATAGACTCTTGAGACCTTACCAAACCCTGTTTCTCCATCATCATTCACTGCACACTGACTGGCAACTGCCAGCACCAAGCACCTCTGACTTTTTGCCCTCATTCTTTCCGTAGTCATCAAAGCCCACATGATTCCTGAAGTTAAAACTCTGTATGCCTGCATTTTATTCCAACTGTAGTAGATAAGAGATAAACAGATAAGCAACAGTCTTCACTCAACCATCAGTTGGGGTAATTGAACCCAATGTTCTGAGCTGTGCTTACAATCCTGTTGTACATAGTTGGAACTTCCCTCATAATTGTGCTTTTCCTTATCATAGTTTCTTATAATATTGGCTCCCTAATAATCTATGTGCATGCACAATCTTGACTTAAGATCTATTCTATAGGGACTCTATCAATTGCATTTGTAAAATAAAAATAACATATTTAGTCATTTGTTACCCAATTCCTTTGACATACTAAATTTACTCGGAAAGAATTGCCCAGTGATGTTGCTGCTATGTCACTGACAAATTCTTTAACTGTTCAGTTGGCCATGAAACTGACATATGTGCCTTTTGTTACACAAAGCATGGCAAATCTTATAATGTGCTGGTGAGTTCTTTTTCAGCTTCACACATGGAAAGTTATCTGGGTGGAAGGAGCCTCAATTGAGAAAATGCCTCCATAAAATCAACCTGTTAGCAATTCTGCAGTATATTTTCTTAATTAATGATTAATGGTGGAGTGCTCAACCCTTTGTGAGTGGGGTTACTCCTTAGATAATGGTCCTGGGTATTATAAAAAAGTAGGCTGAGCAAGCTACAGGGAGAAAGCCATTAAGCAGCATCCTTCCATGGCCTCTGTATCAGATCCTGCATCAACACTCCTGCCTTGCTTGAGTTCTTCTTCTGAGTTCCTTTGATGATAAATTTTGATATGTAAATGGGAGGCAGATAAACCCTTTGCTTCTCAAGTTCCTTTGGTCATGATATTTCATCTTAGCCCTAACTCTACTTAGGGCAGAAAACTAGTCTTAAGACTTTGAAGTAATGTTGGAAGTAATGTTTATCTAGTTAAGTGTGCTTCTAAAACAACTTACTCATATTAATTTAGTCAATCCTGTTCATAACTACATTAAATAAATAAAATTATTATACTTCTTATATACATGAGGATGCTGAAGAAACAAAATATAAGTTTTAAAAATGACCACAACTGATGTTGATGTAGCATAGTTTTTATTTTCAGTGCAATGACGTAAACTCATGCTTTCTAAGTACTAGCCAGGAGCTTCAGAATTGAAATACAATCCATCATAATAACGAAATTGATTTAACCCAAGCAATTATTCCATAATCTGTGGTATTACTTTTTTATGAAGTTCTTTTTAACATACCGTGTTGAATATAGTAAAGGAAAATTTAGAGGAAACAAGACAATGTGAAGTCCACTCTCCCTATTTCATGAGAAAGTTTCCTGGAATCTTAATTCTAGATCCTGTCATACCAATATAAATAGACGGTATAGGAAAAATGAATGAAGAGGTCAAAAAGATGGACATAGGAATAAAATGAAGGGAAAATACATTAATTGAAAAAAGAATTCCACAATGCATCATTTTTAGAAGATTATCTGAGTCAAAAAAAGCTAGCAAATACAAAGTGAGTAGATATTTCCATTACAATGTAACATTTACTATTATAAAATAAAATTCAGAGTTAGGTAAGCATATATAGAAAAATTAAATAGAGGAAATCAGGTGTAATCCCAAAATTCAAATTCAAATTCTAAATAGAATATTAGAGAAGACATTTGAGCACAGACTGCATAAAGGTAAGGGATTCAGCCTTACACTATAGTCAAAGAAAATTGAGCTTAATTCAAACTGTTATAGTGAGCCTATCTTCAAAAATAACCTGCAAGAAAGCCAGAGAAGTAGGGTAAAATAAGGAGATTGGAGAATGACAGGACAAAAAACATTTAGAGATTGAAATTACAAAGGTCCTGGCATGACAGTCACAAAGAATGACTTTCTTTTTGCTTAAACTAAGAACAATTCTAGATTTTTGAAAAAATGGGAAGTGTGATATGATTTGTGTTTTAAAAGGACCCTCCTGACATTTTGCTGGAGAATATAGCTATGATGGCCAAAAGTAAGGTCAAGGAGTCCAGGAAACAGATTATGATGACTTAGACTAGTATGGTAGTGAAATAATATCAGATTCTGAAAACGATTTCAAAGTAGGGATAGTAGATTTGTACCTCTATTCTCATAGCATCAGTAGAATGTGTGGATAAAAACCACTTTTTAAAAGATCTGGGACTTGGGTAAGACAGATATCCTACTCAACTGATGCATGATTCATTGATGGTTTGAAGATTTCTTTGCTATGCTTGTCTAATAAATTTCAGTATTTTCTTGAGTCAGGAGCATGAGTACTGCCCATAGATATATGAGCATACATGCTGAGAACTTCCTCCTTTGGAATCTATTTCATACCTCTTAAGCACGTATTTAATAATATTAATCATAAAGACAAAATTAATGCCATGAGAAAAGTGATTATTTTTCTGTTTTAGTGCTAGAGGAATTAAATAATAGCTAGTGCTACTATATTTACAGTAGAAAAACTGAATAAAAATAAAAAATATTTATGAGAAAACATTAATAAAAGAGCATGTTAAATGAAGACTGAATTTTCCATCAATTTATGATAACACTGCAGTAGAATGTTACTGCAGTTGATCCAAGAAAGCCATAGACCAGATAAAATCTCAAAGTAAAATTTTAATACAAAAGCTCTTAAAATTCTATTTAAACTTTCTAACAAAACAATTCGGTACATGGAAAAGTTTATAATGTCTTATTAATGATATTTTGAAAACCACTCTTTCATGTTAATGCAAACAGTCTGAATATTATAACCTTCTAACTAAGTCTCCGAAAAGATTGTGTTTTCTGAATGTTTGTTGAGTGGTATATAAAATTCTTTATTTTTCTGCTTTTATCATTTGAGATTTATTTAATTTTGTATATAAACTTCTTTACTACTTTATAAAAATTTATCTGTTGGCTATAATTTTAATCTTACATAAATTATTGAGATAATAGATATGAGGAAGAAACTGCTCCTGTAGGTATAGAATTATGGATATATTCAGTGTGAATAAATTATAATAAAAATATTTGAATAAATTATAAAAGTTAATTATAATAAAACAAAACAAAAATATATACAATCTCACATGTCTGTGTTGCCTGGTAATGTTTTCCTTCATATTTCATTTTCTCTATTATATAGTATATTACTCTTTTTCTTCCTTCACCATTATTTACCAGACACATCAATTTTCTATTATTCCTATTCTATAATTTACTACAAATTCTGCTTAAACATATTTTAGTACTCACTCATTTTATTCCATTAATTTCTATGTATAAATCTTAAAAATACAATCATCAGTATTAAAATATACACATGATATGGCAAGTGTAAATGGCAAATTAATTTATGGAGAATATTTTATCCTATTCATTAACTATTCAACTTGCATTTTAGCCAATTATAATATCATGTTTTGCAATAGGATACACAATTCGGAAATGAGTCAATATTTGTTATCATGTGCAGGCATGCATCATCCTAGCTAAAATGTTTTAGCTAACTATGATTATGTGAAGGAAACAATTTTTACATGTGTACCCTTAACCATAGAAAAATATAGTAGGTTTACTTGTGAGAGAGCCAGTGAAAATATCTTTTAAAATTTCTTCAGAATCTCAGAAAGCCAAAATAATTAAACCCTGAAAAACTATTTCACCGAACACTTGTATTAATTTTGTCTTAATTTTATATACCAGTAAGTGACTTACGTGTAGTTTTTTAGAACATAGAGAACATCAAAAATTGTGCCAATGTGATGGCTCAGTGGTTGAGAGTTCTGGCTGCTGAGCCCAACAACATGAGTTTGATCTAATGTTCAAAGATGAGTTTGATCTCATCTACTTGATGAAAAGGAATAATTAAGTTAAAAGTTGCCATGTAACCTACACACACACACACACACACACAGAGAGAGAGAGAGAGAGAGAGAATAAAACGATTTTTAAAATATAAAAATTTCCAGGTATGTTGGCACATGCCTTTAATCCCAGCACTCAGGAAGGCAGAAGCAGATGAATTTCTGTGAGTTCTAGGCCAGCCATGTATACATACCAAGTCCAGGATGGCCAAGGCTACACAGAGAAACCCTATCTCAAAGAACTAAAATGAGCACATATGTTTATATATACATATATATAATATTTAAATAAGGTGTTATATATTTATGTATATTTAAATAGGGTATTGTATTCATGTGGTCTTTAAAGACAAATTCCACAAGGCAAAATGAACAGTCTTGAGTCTTTGAGTTACTGGTATTTCATTTTTAAAGGCTGTCTTGGAACTTACCCTACAGACCAGGCTTGCCTCAAACTCAAAGATCTGCCTGCATTTGTCTCCTAGTTATTGTGATTGAAGTCATGACTCACCACCACCCTTGTCTTTATTAATTTTAGAATAGAGTTACTTCCCTGAAGTTGTTGTTCTAAGAGCTACTAATGGGTTTCAATGTTATTTGTTTATTAGAAATAAAAAGTCCTATGTTAACAAAGTCACAAAGTGTGTCAAGGCATCATTGATACTTTAAACCATGTAAAGCTATTATCATACCTTACCCCCCAAATGAAACTGAAATGCAAGTTTTGTAAATATAATAATGCATAGGATTTTAAGTATATTTAATGTGTAAAGCTGTATAAAGGATTTTGTTTCTCCAATATAATTTAAAGACTCTACATTTTTGTTCATAAGATTTTGAGCAAGTTTTACCAACATATGTTTTTGGCTAGATATTTTAATGTTCTAATAGTTTGAGGGACAACTTTTGTAAGATAACATATTACTACAAATTTCTGAATTTCTACCAATTTATAGACAAAATTCTCTCCTTAATTTTTATTGGACTATGTTATTCAGATCTAAATATGAATTAGCTACTTCTTATGACAGAAAGATACCTTTCCTGTTGCTCCCCATTAGCCATGAATGCATTTTACTGTTTGGCATCTTACCTATTCCTTTTCCCATTTCAATATCTAAATGTAGCACATTTCTAAGTGATACTTAAATAATGGAACTGACTAACGTTTTCTCAGAGGTGAGTTTAAGAGATAAAAGGCCTGAGAATGTAACATTAGAGAAGCACACTTTTTTATGAACAGATGCTTTAAAAATCCAGGAAGGAGTTTGGCATCTGACTTTGGCACAGAGCACTGACTGTTCTTCCAGGGTTGCATTCCCATCTCTCAAATAGTGAGAACTGTCTAGAACTTCAGTTTAGAAATTCTGCCACCATTTTTGGCTTTTACAGGTACTACACACACAATTTGTTCAAATATAAATGCAGGTAAAACACCTACACATATGAAATAAAAATAAATAAAATTTTCTTTAAATTAAGTAATAAAAGGGAATTCCATGTATTTCCTATCATTAGTTTATACAGATCATTCAGATAGATTAAAACTAAAGGAACACTGGATAGTAATTTTAGCACTCTTTTAACCATTAAGTTCAATATATAGTATTTTGGACATTGAAAGCAACCACTTTACTATGGAGCTACATATCTAATCCTGCTTAGACCAAATTATCTTTAAAATATTTAAGTTACTTTTAGGGTAAGAAATAATGAAACAGCAATTTCACAATGCATTACATTTTAATTTATGTTTTTATATATCTGGAAACTTATGCTGTTTTTAAAAATACATCTTTTTTGAGTAAGAGAACTGAAATTTTAAAAGTAAATATTTTATTATTGTTAAAAGCAAGCTTTAACAATTAGATTTAGGTTTTATATACAATTGGTTATTTTAAATTCTTAATAGGATTATAAATACCTTAAAAGTGTATTTTAGAATCTATTTCAAGGTAGAAAATGAAGGCATGAAAATGCCCATGGATTATAGGCAAGAGTCTTTTAATAATTGAGTGGTGAAATTTCAATGTTTGTTGAGTTACATTTTACATTTTGTATCAGGGAGCTTAACATTTATTCTTTCTGACTATAAAGAAGAGTAACCAGAAATAAGAGAATTTAACATACAAGAAATATTTCTATGTTTCAATGATATTCCATAGAAGAAACTGTGCTGTAGATAAGAAAAAACTTTCTTTTAATCAAGTATTTTCTTTTTTAAAGTTTTTTTAGCAATCAATTAAGAGTAAGTTCAATGTATCAGACAACATTATTTCTTACTCTTTGATGACTATGTTTCCACCCTATACTCTTGCATTCATATAAATGACTATGCCATCCAGTTTGGAAGAAGCAGGTACTATAGTAAAACACTCTTACAGGAAAAGAATTAGTGTCACTTCACATTAAATGACAGAAGTTCTAAACTGTAGAGATTTGCCTATTATGCGAGAGAACATAAAATAGGTAAATTAAAGGTTATTGGAGCCCTTTATCTCAACATGATTATCTGTTAAATAGAATCCTTGTTTAGTTTCCTTGATAGACTATCTACAGTAGTCTATTTATTTCTGTTTTTTTTTAGCCTTAAAAATGTTTATTCTACGAGGTTGATTAAGTAGTAACTTCAGGCTTATATTATCTATAGAGACCTTCTTTGAAGTGGATTTTTATGAAAGACTCACATTTTAAAAATACTATTACCTCAAAATCAAGGCCTATGTTATTATGTACATGCCATTAATGAAACTGTTAAATATCATTTTCAATTAGATACAAGAATAAGAGCAGAGGGGCACACAAACTCAATTATTTTTTACATTAGTACCCAGATTTCATCTTCCTTTTATAAAATTTATCTCACTATATATTTTCTCTCATCAAGTGTTATTTAACTGGTATAATACTGTGAAACCGACTTGAAACAATGTGTAACAATTAAAATATTAATTATTAAGGGTATGGGGTATTTAATTCAGGAACAAGTAGCTTTTAGAAACTAAATATTCCTTTTTATATACATTTTAAAAAACCTTCACTTACAAGTAGAGTGACACAAAAACATACATCAAGTGTTATCTAGAAATAGGGGAGTCAATTTTTAAGGACATGTCAAATTTATAAAGAGAGTTCACAAACCTGTGTACTTCATCATTTTGACATCATATTTTCAGATAAGGCAAGAAACTATTTAGGAAGCAAAATGGAAATTTCCTAGGGATTTTTTCCTATTACCATGGCAACTATTGGGACTACGGTTTCATTTCTGGAGGGTCAAAAACTATAAAGATCACTTATTTCTAGACAAACTAAAATAGTCAAAAGCTGTATGAGACTGTAGATTTTAGTGTAATACTGGAAAATTTTAGAGTCTCTATTGAGTTTATATCATTTTTCTATATGCGGTGTTTAGAGCACGATAGTCTTTATAGGGACTTTTAAAAAAATGAATTCCAGCCATTTTTTCACTCAGCTCTGAAACTGCACCAACGAGTGATTATCTTGATATCCAAGGATTGTGACATCTCTGGCCTAGGTGTTTGCTTTTCTCATTTAAGATAGAAAGTTTTTCTGTCTTTGAATATGGGAACTGTTCACAACTTGATTCTGAGCAAATCTACTATTTTCCAGAGAACTGGAATTTAGATTTTATCAAGAAACATCTTAAGCTCAAATCCCCAGAAAATGTATATATCACTTGTGGTTATGCTTGCTTACAAATATGCTCCCATGTGACTAGGAACACACACACACACACACACACACACACACACACACACACACACACACACACACACACAAGCTTATACATCATGTTAAACGGGAAACATAATTTTTGTGTTCTGGTAGATAAGATTCTTTTCTTTTTATTTGATATCATCCTTTTATGTATATTTTATTAATTTATTCATATTACATTTCAATGGTTATCTCATCCCTTGTATCCTCCCAACTATGTATTTTAAGCATTTGGGTTACCAAAATATAGGTAAATATGATCAGTTATCTAATATGAGTGGAAAGAATAAACTCTTTTTCTTTTCTTTTCTTTTTGTTTTGTTTAGTGAGAGAGGATTTCCTTGTGTAGGCTTGGCTGTCCTGGACTCACTTTATAGACCAGGGTGGCCTCAGATTTGCAGAGGTTCACCAGCCTCTGCCTCCCAGAGTGCTGGATTGTTGGCATACACCATCATGCCCAGCAGAAGCAAATTTTTTAAAACAGTAGAAAGATTACCAGACGTTTGATTCTTGGTAAAGGATCCAGGATTTAAAGCCCAGTGAAACTCATGATTTATAGAGCAAGAAGTTGCATCTGAACAACTGCTGTTGAACTCAAGTTGCCCAAATATCAGAATTATCAGTGAAGTCATTTCGATATAAATTCCTACCACATGACTCAGTCAGGTTATTGTAATATCTGTAAACACAATGAAGGCTCAGACACATAAAATATGGCACTACTTACTATTGAAACTGACAGCTCCACTCAGCAGTGCCTTGAAACTGATGCTGAGATTCACAGCCAAACATTAGGTGAGGCATAGGGAATCTGATGGAAATGTGAGGTGAAGGAGGAAAGGACTTGGAGTTGACAGGAGCTCCACAAGAAGACCAATAGAGTCAACTAAGCAGAGATCAGAGGGACCTGCTGATACTCAGGCACCAATCCATGACTTTGCATGAACTTGTCAAAGGCCACCTACAAATATGTAGCGGATGCTTATCTCAGGCATCATGAGGGTCCATTAGTAAGGAGAACAGGGGCTCTCTCTGGCATAGACTCTCTTGTCAGGTTTTTACTTACCCCTGGGGGGAATGCCTTTTCAGTCCACAGAGGAAAAGGGAATGCTCAGTTCTGATGCAACTTGATGAACTGTGGTGGGTAGGTAGAATATGGCTCCCCTTTTCTGAGGGAGGGGTTGGGGGAGAAGGAAGGAGGATGGGACTGGGAGGTGAGGAGAAAGTGCCTATCACCAGGATGTAAAATAAATAAATAAATAAATAAATAAATAAATAAATAAATAAAAAAGAAAGAAAGAAAGAAAGAAAGACTGCTGGAAATAAACCAGGCCCATTGATTTTACAGTGCTAAAAGCAGATAACAAATCTACTCTATCTTTTTAAAACATTTTATAACTTTTGCTCTATTGTCAACTATGTTTTTATAATATATAAACTTTTCATTAATAGACATGTACTTCATGTCCAATAAAGCAACTATAATATTCATTTTTTACTGAAAGAAAATGAAGATGTCTTTAACTAGTTCTAATAAGAGTTAATCTTTGGATAAACGAATCCTACTCTACTCTTGTTTTTAAAGGGATCCATCACTATGCAAACTTTCTTGTGTTCTCTTAACAATTCCCTTTAGCCATGTAACCACCTCTTATGAAATTAAATCACAACATATTTCTGTAAGTAAAACTAGTATAAGGAATTTTTAGTGTGAATTTTATAGATGAGTAAATTCAAGACTATTTCTGTGTTATCACAACCTTCATTGCCTTATATGTTAGTACCTAATGTGGCAGATATGTCCGTGAGCTTCAGAGTTCAGGTGAAGTTTTGATCAAATAAATAAGGTTCCCCTCATAAGATACACTTTGAATTGTAATATATAGCTTATAATCACTAAGAAAACATTTTACACAAGGATTAATTAATATCACCCATAATTTTCATATTTTATTCATCTTTGAGCATATATATATATATATATGTATACAAGACTATAATTAAATTTCATTTTCTTTTTAATTTTAGAAGCCTATTAGAACTTTAGCTTATAATTGGCATGATCTATAGTCTCACCAGCTTCCACAGAATAATTTTTATAATTCATAATTTACAAAATAATAATTCATTCCTAGCTATTGAACTAAATTCAGAAATTTCAGGTTGAGATTCAAATCCTTTATGACATCTCTCTCACCTCTTGACCCTCCCACATTTCCCAAAGGTATTTACATTTTATAAAATCAGATACTTCTGATTGTCTGTATTATCATTTTATAAATGTTATATATGGACTATAATGGCTTTACTACTAATTCTACTTGACTATGACTACTCCACATTCCACTTTACTAATGAACAAGTGACACATAATTCCTTCTACAAACTTCTTGAAAACAGAGAAAGAGTGAAACTGACCAAAGTACTAGAGTACGTATACTTGGCCTATGGTCAGCACTTTTTAAAAAAGACAGAAGATAAGAAAAGAATATAAGTTAGGTCTTTCTATGTCAGGACTCGGAAAGGTAGTCAGACCCAATAGAACCTTATAGTGTATCTCGAGTGTCTGGTTAAGGAGCTGGGGTTCTATGAAAGAAAATTATATATATCATTATTCTTCTTCTACTTCTTTAGCATAGAAAAAGGTAAACATTTCTTCCTTATGGAAAGTCTATTGGCCAAATGATTGGCCAGGACAACTGGATTAATCTTTAAATTAATTTACGTTGTTATTAATTTATTTTGGTTATTATTAATGTATATTGTGTGCTTGAATGAGTTTATGTGAACCATTTGTATGTAGAAGCCAGCAGAGGCCAGACATAAGTATCAGATATTTTGGAACTAGAGTTGACCTGTTGTCATAGGGATGCTACTGTGGCAGCCTACTGCCAACAAATTAAGGTGTTTTGTTTGTGTTTGTTTGGTGTTTTGTTTGTGTTTGTTTGTTTTGTTTTTTGTTTCATTTTTATCTAACTTTCAGAGAAGACATTTTATATTAAAATCTGAATACCAGTATCTTATACAGGATATTGGGAATCACAGATACAAATGGAAACTCATTTGGGCATAGAAGGAAAACTGTAAAAACACCAATAAGTACGTTCTAGTATTGAGACTGGGCAAAAAGCATACAGAGGGGAGGCTGAGAATCTGCACACTTGAAAGTAGAAAATCCAAATATCTCAAGCCAAATGAAGGCAATTTTAAGTTGTAGGGTGTGATCATTTATACTAGAATGAAGACAATAACTCACTAACTTGATTTAGGCATATCTAACTATTGAAAAGAGGACTAATATGTATACAGTTGATAATTTAGAATTTTAAAGCTATTTTCTCTACAACCATTTCACAATTTTTACTTTCTAGAGAAAGATGATTTATTTTCATGATATATATTCTTATTTTTCAGAATATAAAAGAAAATTTGCAACAAATATCAGGTCGGACTGACATTATTCACAACAAGAAGACAGCAGCCATGCAAAGTGCCACCCCTGGGGAAAGGGTAAAGATACAGGAAGCAGTGTCACAGATGAATTTTCAGTGGGAAAAAGTTAACAGAATGTACAAGGAA
The DNA here is from genome assembly GCF_964271855.1 of Acomys minous. Lineage (NCBI taxonomy): Eukaryota > Metazoa > Chordata > Mammalia > Rodentia > Muridae > Acomys > Acomys minous. The sequence goes on along the minus strand of NC_140488.1, from coordinate 89,205,199 downwards.
CGACAAGGGTAGGTAGCATTTTAATTTTACTGAAAGGTTATAACACTTTTCAGGGAATGCTAAAAATTATTTTTATAGTCCCTTAAGTAAAATGATAGAAAAGGAGAGGAAGAAATATTATGGAAATGTGCAAATACATTATTAGTAATATTCTGAGTTGTTGAAATTATTCTTTACTGAAATCAATTTTATATTTGTATATCATCCTCTAAATTTGTAAAGAATATAAAGGCTGTTTTGTTCATTTCACTAAGCTGATACAAAGTGTAAAATGTGTATCTGCTTGCTGCCTACATATTTATGAGAGTTTGGTACTTAGGGCTGTGTATTTTAAGTATATGATTTTTAAAACTTCATTTTAAAATTATTTCCATTTGGAAATGATACTATTTTCTCTTTCCCTGTATTTCTTTATTTTTTACTATGGTAAGCTTATTTCTTTGATTTTGGTGCTTACTTAATTAAATATCTTTTAAATTCATTTTGGAAAGTATTCAGATTCATTTACTTCACATCACAAAAAGGTAGATTATTTCCTCATATACAAATTTAGAATACAAGTTGTCTAACAGCATAAAATATTTGTAAGATCTATAGTTTAGAGAAAGACTTATTTGTTGGGCCAAGAAGAATTCAAACTATTTTGTATCCTTCATGTGTCTGTGTATAGGCACCCTTGAAATTTAGGATTTAGTTTATTAAATTATACTCTGAAATACATATTTCAGACTTTATTTTCAGTTGTTACCAATTATTTTGTTTACTGTATTCCCAATTATTTTTATCTAGAGTTATGATTGCAAAGTATAATAACTTTATTTATATGATTTCCCTGTCAATAAAACATGACTCATTAATTTGTCATAAAAGCCCTTCACCTGACCCCTATTCACCTAGATCTGGTAACCATGCGATTTTTCACATGCTGTCTGCACTAGAACCATTATTCGTTGTAATTTAGCAATATGAAATTACTTCGCAGTTTTTAAGTATCCTGTTTCCTCTCTATCTTACCCATCATATTCATCAGGATTCACTTTAAATGTTTTATGAATCTTACAATCTAAGATTATTAGTGGATCTTAATGTCTTGAAGGTTGAATATTAGCTTATAACTTAATAAAATATATCCATAAATTATTTTGTATTTACAAGTGTTTATAAATTTGGTTGCCACTTGATATGATATCTATTCTTTGATGTAGTAATCAAAATTTTAATTTGTATTTTTTCAAATGTGAGAATATCTGTCCTCAGTTGAAGTAATAATTTTATCTCAACATATGGCTTAGTACGACAATGTCCACTTTCATTGCTGAAGAAGAGAAAATTAAGTAATTAGGTATACATACCATAAAAGAAAATCTTACCTTGTAAATCCAGCATACTTTAATACTTCATGTGGACTAATTGTGAATCACTATAGGAGTCTTCAAATGAGGCCATTTTTAATGTGTTCATTCCACTGTCTTTTGTGCTTTTCAACATATTTTCTTGCATCATTCTAGGCTATGTACATTTGGCAAGAAGTTTTGGGCAGTTTTCAGTGCTCAGTGATTACTTTACTTCTTTAGGCACATACCACCATGACAAACAAGAAATATTTTAGTTTCTGAGGATGTTTCTTCACAATAATCATATATTTTCTGTTGATCTATGAGACATGATATCCACTTTCAACATAGTAAAACAGTTGTTTGCCTTTCATTTCACCATTTAAAATTTATTCATTTTATATCCCAATTAAGGCACCTCTCTGTTCTCCTCTAAGTCCTGCCCTCTCACCCTTTTCCCTAATTTCCTCTCTTCTACTCCTCAGAAAAGGGGAGACCCCTCCATCTACCTGCCCCAAGACATCAAGTTGCATCAGGACTAAGCACACTGAGACCCAACAAGGAAGGTCAGCTAGGGAAAAATGATCCAAAAGGAGGCAACAGAGTCCATGTCAGAAACAGCCCACACTCTATTTGCTGGGGCACTATCATGAAGACTCAGATGCTCAACAGCTACTTACATGTAGGGGACCTTTGTCCAGTCACTGAGTGGTTTTGTTTGGTGGTTCAGTCTCTATGAGTCCCCATGGTCCTTGGTTAGTTGACTATGTTGGTCTTCTTGTGGAGTTCTTGTTCCCTCCAGACAACTCTATCCTTCCTCAATTCTTCCATAAGACTCTGCCTAATGTTTGGCTGTGGGTCTCATCATCTGTTTCAATATGCAGCTGCCTGGAGCCTCTCAGAGGGCAGTTATGCTAGTCTACTATCTATAAGCATAGCAGACTATTGTTAATAGTCTCAAGGTTTGGCTCTCTCCCAAGCGGTGGGTCCCAAGCAGTCACGCACGCACGCATGCACGCATGCACGCACGCACGCACACACACACACACACACACACACACACACACACACACACACACACACTACCATCACCTACATCAAAATCACAAGAATCAGCAATCATCATCATTTAATATCTCTCAATATCACTGAACTCAGTTCCCTAACAAAAAGAAAAGATTAACAGAGTTAATGTCAAAACAGGATCCATCATTCAGCTACATATAAGAAGCATACCTCAGCAACAAACATAGACATTACCTCAGAGAAAAGGACTGGGAAATGATTTTCTAAACAAATGGATCCATTCTCTTCTCCTCAGAAAAGGGGAGACCCCTCCACCAACCTGCCCAAGCACATCAAGTTGCATCAGGAGTAGCCATTCTATTATCCCATAAAATAGAATTTTAACCAAAATTAATCAAAAAAGAAGGGTAAGGATAATTTATACTTATCAAAGGGAAAATCCTCCAAGAAGATGTCTCAATTCTGAACATCTATGTCCCAATTTCAAGGGCACACACATTTGCAGAAGAAACATTACTGAAGCGTAAATCATACATTAAGCTCCACAACATTAAAAGTTGGAGATTTCAGCAACCATGTCTCACCAATGGACAGGTTAACTAGACAGAAATTGAACATGGAAATAATGATAAACCAAATAAATCTAACAGATATCTATAGAACATCACACACACACACACACACACACACACACACACACACACACACACACACACACACCTTCTCAGCACTACATGGAACATTCTCCAAAATTGACCATATACTCAGTTACAAAACAAACTTCAACAAATACAAGAATATTTAAATAACACCTTTCATCTTATCAGACCACCATGGACTAAAGCTGGACCTCAACAACAACAGAAATAACAGAAAGCCTGTAAACTCATGGAAACTGAAGAACCACAAGGCAGATAAATAATAGCCAAATTAACAAAATCAGAAATGAAAATAGGACCATAACAACAGATACTGAAGTAATCCAAGGAATAATTATTTCTTACTTCAAAAGCCTGTACTCGACAAAACTGGGAAATCTAAAAGAAATGGATGATTTTCTCATTAGATTCCAATTATCTAATTAAATCAATATTAGGTTCACAATCTAAGTAGACCAATAACTCACAAGGAAACAGAAGCAGTCATTAAAAGTCCCAACAAAAAAAAAGCACAGGCAGGCCCAGACGGTTTTAGTGTGGAATTCTACCAGACATTCAAACAAGGCTAATACCAACACTCATCAAAGTATTCCACAAAATACGAACAGAAGGAATATTGCCAAACTCATTCTGTGAAGCTACAAGCACCCTGGTAATTAAACCACAAAGATTCAACCAAGAAAGATAATTTCAAACAAATATCCCTCATGAACATTGATGCAAAAATACTCAATAAAATACAAGTTGAATCCATGAACTCATAAAAAAAAAAACTTCATCCACCATAATCAAGTAGGCTTCATCCCTTGGATACAGGAGTTGTTCAACATATGAAAACCCATCTATGTAATCCACCTTATAAACAAACTGAAAGAAAAAAACATATGATCATCTCCTTAGATGATGAAAAAAAAAAAAACCTTTGACAAAATCTAATACTCAATCATAATAAAGGTATTAAAGAGATCAGGGGTACAAGATCCTTACCTAAACATAAAAAAGCCAATATTTACTTTACCCTTAACCACAGACAAAATAAATAAAATCAGGAACACTAGTTCTATTCCATAGATGAAGTAGCTGAAATTTTACACACACACACATACACACAAAAATTAGTTAATTTAGGTTTCTGACAAGTAATTATGTCTCTAAGCTCAGTAGTCTTACTGCTCTTTGTCCATAGGCCATAAAATAATTCTAAATTTACTTTCTTTGGCAATCTCCAACAATTAAGAGCTCTATTATTTTCTGTGACTTTTATTCTAATCTAAGATAATTTTTATAATGATTACTTATATAGGATCTCTAGCATTCATTTTCCTTCAGAATCTTGGCTTTTCTCAAGACTTACTAGATATTCTTGAGCAAATTCCCAAACTTGTATACTCCGTCTATATAAAACAGGAGAAAGATATTAACCAAAGCATTGCATTATTATCGGGAGTCATTGATAGAGCAAATGTACAATGACTTGCTTAAAGAGGGCTGTCTTAATGATAAAACGATCCTGTGGTTCTGGCAAGTTTGAATCATGCTAATTAATTATGTTTGTGTTTATTTGTTTACTTAATGTTGGGAAAGAGAACTTTCACTCATAATCCACAAATGCACTTCACAGGACTATTAAGATAGTTATTTTATTTATCCCATCATTTGGGTCTTAAGGAATGAATTTTGGTCATCAACATTGACATCAAGCCGACTTACCTGGTAAGCCCATAATTTATTTTTAAAATTTGATGCTTTCCCAGTTACTCCAGAAAGATGATACTCAGTCTCTGCTTTGAAGATAATTAAAGATATGGAGAGAAAATTGACACTAAGATAAGGATAAATATAAGATGTTCTATTCTTATGAGCAAGAGTAATATCCATAGAAATTAGAATAGAACTATCTTTTACAGACTCAGAAAGACTCACTATAATACTTTTATCTTGATTCATTTCTTAAAAATAATATTTTAGCAATTTTTGAGAACATAATACAATGTATTTTTATCATAATCAATTTCTTCTTCATCTTCTCCAAGGTCCACACCCATTTCATTTCCCACACAAGTTTATGCTTTCTTTGAAAACAAAACAAAATATTTTTTAATGTTGTCCAAATATTTTTGGGGTGGGACCTGGCATGGGATATGGTCAACCTACCAGGGCCAAATTTCTAGAGAAAACAGACTCTTCTTTTCCCAAGAACTAGTAATTGTCAGTAGTTCTCTATCTAAGTTAGGACTCTGTGCCTTCCTTTACCTTCTTAACTGGGATTTTATTTGGTTTGGGCATGTACAGACTTCATAAGCATAGTTATGATTCATTGGTTCATATACAACTCTCCTATTGTATCCATAAAACAGTTTGTTGTAGTCTGCTACCATTTCTGAGTCTTACAATCTTTCTAGCCCATCTTCTGTAATGATCCCTGAGCCTTGGGAAATATGGTTTGATATAAATGTCCCATTTAGGACTGAACATTCCAGTGTCCTGTTATCTGCGTGATGATGTGTTGTGCTTCTTTGTATAAATTGTAATCTACTGTAAGAAGAATCTCACTACCAGTGGGAAAAAAAAGAATTTTACCCATATGTGAACCCTGTGCCTTACAATAATTAAGAAACTGGCAAACTACAACCACAAGTAAAATAGTGGTGTGAATGTTATGGGTAAACCAACTACATTTTTTTTTTCAGAATTAAAACTCACTCTATGAGATTGAGCCATACCTGACACCATTGAAGTCAAGAAACAGTGGCTAGATGTGTCAGAGGCTCTATAGGAAATTATGTAATCAAAAAGAACTAAATGCCTTCTAGTATTAGAGAAATAGCACCCTTTTTTCCTCCAGAAAACACTTCAAACTAGCCTGCTAGTTGATGGCCTTATACACGTGAGACTAACGATAGCATTAATTGGATTTAATGAGTTAACAAAAAATGTGTACAGTTGAGAAGGGTCATGTTTGGGAGATGCAAGAGGAGTTGAGGCTTCAAATGGAAGCAGAAATGATCATAGTTCCTATATAGAATTCTCAAGCGTGAAAAATGTCATTTAAAATATGCTCAACCAAATGACAAACACTCTGTAATACTGTTGTTTTTATGAAACCTGGTTTATTATTTCTAAAGACAGTGATGAATCTATCTGTCATATGATCATGAATTTATTCCTTAAAACTTCAGTTTAAACAAGCTAACAAAAAATCAGATAGACTACAAATTGCTACACAACCATAAGATGGCATTATTGTGTTACCACAATGTTCTATTCTAATACATGATAAGGTTGTTGTAAAATCTTTATTCTTCCTTAAAAAAATCATTTAATAAGACATTTCAAGGTTGATCATCTATGTATATAAATAGTTAAATCCAAGATTTTGAGCTTTATGTATGATTTTAAGAGCACATAAAATCAAGATTCACTGACTCAAGTAATACTGACTTCTGCAGCATAAATTCCTTTTAAATGGATAAAAAAATCAGTATTAGTTTTAAACTTTAAATCTATTATTGATGATGTTTAATAAAATCAATTAATTATAGGTAAGTAAATATGTATGAAAACCTAACAGTATAACTTTTAAAAAGAGCCAGAATGGAATATATACATATTGTATGACACATTCTTTAAACTCAAGATTGAGCATATTGGAAGTTAGAGATCAGATGGGAGATTTTTTTTATTTCTAAGACTTCATAAAACACAAGCATGAGTAGTTTCTAGGTTATATGTAATGTATAATTTCTCTATCTTGATGCTAATTATAAAATTTTCATTAATAAAATTTGGAATATTAAGTGATTCTGTATATTTTTTGCATGAATGCCATATTGGAGTAAAATTTACATTTAAATATTGCAAAGGGGAAAAATAAAGAAAAGAAGGATATAAATGGAATTTTAAAATTAGCTTTAGTGAACATTTCACCCTGAACATCTGAGAGCACGTTGTCATTTCCCAGGGAAACTTTGTTAGTTAGGATATTGACATCATTCCTTTACAGAAAACCTTTTTCATGAGTTGTAATTATCTTTCTGGGACAGAAATACCACATGTCAGTGGGATATGGAAAATGAGAGTACTGGAAAATACTTCTACAGGTATTCTTCCTGGTTTTATTTCCTTAATTCCTCATAAACTTTTGCTGTCCTGTATACAGCATAAAGAAAATAAAACAATGAATGAAATAATAACAACAAATCAGAGTAGAAATATAGGATTGTAGCTCAATGGTAGAGAAGTTGCCTAGCACACAGAAGATCTTAGGTTCAATCAGTAACAAATAAAAATATATAAATAACTTCAAATATAAAACAGAAATAGAAACCAAAGAAATCTCCTTTAAAGAGAAATTTCCTTAGTTATCTCTGGAGAACAAACATACCACTCCTAACGCATTTTTCCTACAAACATTTGATATCTCAGCTGTGATTTTTCTGGTAACAGACATAATAAATATTTACTACTTTTGTCAACGTGAGAGATATACTCCACAATGCCTACAGAAAAGCACAGCATATGATTCTCATGTCATCACAGTATCATTATACTCTGTAAAGTGGAAGCTAGAAGGACAAATGCATAAACTGGGATCGTTTCCATAAATGTTTGCTCCTAATTAAGCATTCATTTATGACATTAGTTGATTCTTCTATTAATTACAATATCATACACAGTTGGGAAGATACACAAGAAACACATAAAAGATATGGATATTTCAAGAGATTTCCTTTTCAGACTTTCAGTTAGTCTCTACGGAAATCTGAAGTTTTCATGTGAGAGTAAAGCTTCACTCACCACGTAAGGTATAAGCATATATGTCAAGATATAATTCCACTTTTCCACTCTTAGTTTCTGTAAGTAGTTTGGAAAGAAAAGAAGCATGCCTTGCACATTAGTAAATCATATATATCTCATTCCAAGATTATTATTTTACTTGGAGAAATTGCAATGATTATACAGATAGGAATATGTGACAGCAGGAAGAAAGTGAAATTGTCTAAAGATCTATATTTAAAACGTTTAAAATGCTATGATAAAAGGAAATACTTCTGTCTTGAGTTTACATTTCAATATTACTTTAAAAAATCATTACTAAGTAAATAATTTTAAGCTATCATTTTTAAATTTTACCAAATTGTTAAAAAGTTGAGAACCTATGCCCATGAATGTAGTAGATTATTTTAAAGAAAAACACAGTGCCAATTTTAAATGCTAGAAGTATTTAGAAATTTACTTTATTTTTATTTTTAATTAATTTATTCTTGTTACATCTCAATGGTTATCCCATCCCTTGTATCCTCCCATTCTTCCCTCCCTCCCATTTTCCCCTTATTCCCCTCCCTTATGACTGTTCTTGAGGGGGATTTCCTCCCTCTGTGTATGCTCATAGGGTATCAAGTCTCTTCTTGGTAACCTGCTATCCTTCCTCTGAGTGCCACCAGGTCTTCCCCTCCAGGGGATATGGTCAAATATGAGGCACCAGAGTTCGTGTGAAAGTCATACCCCACTCTCCACTCAACTGTGGAGAATGTTCTGTCCATTGGCTAGATCTCTGTAGGGGTTTAAAGTTTACCTCCTGTATTGTCCTTGGCTGGTGCCTTAGTTTGAGCGGGACCCCTGGGCCCAAATCTGCCTATCATAATGTTCTACTTGTAGGTTTCTAGGACCCTCTGGATCCTTCTACTTTGCTATTCTCCCACACAAGAAAATTTGCTCAACCATGTTCATAGCAGCCTTATTCATAATAGCCAGAACATGGAAACAGCCTAAGTTTCCTCAGTAGAAGAATGGATAACGAAACTATGGTACATATACACTATGGAATACTACTCAGCTATTAAAAACAAGGAATTCTCGAAATTTGTGGACAAATGGATTGAGCTAGAAATGATCATAATGAGTGAGTTAACCCAGAAGCAGAATGAGTCAAATGGTATATACTCACTTATATCTGGACACTAGCCCAAGGGGCATGTCCCACGAAAGCCTTTACTTGCCAGGAAACTATAAATTCTTTCTTAACCTTCAGTTTGTTTGTCAGTTAATATGTTGTTTACCATCTATGCTACTATATTGATTACTCTGGTTTGTTGTTGTTATTATTGTTGTATTTGTTTGTTTGGTTCAGAATGTGAGAAACTGCCTGAGCTGTATTTACTTATAACATGACCAATGGTAATGAATACAATCTGGTAATCTATACCAGTAAATCTTTTATATATCTACCCTTCCTCCAAACTTAGCATCTATATTGTTTTTTGACGTAAATTAAAGTTAAAAATATACAAGGTTAAATCTACAGAGTTAGTATAAGCAGACATTCAATTAAAGTATATTGAGTACCAAATTCTCATTAAAACAAACTGCAACAAATAACATATTTGTCCATATTTGTGATTTCCTTATGTTCTGTTTAAAATTGGAACCATTCAATATACTACACAACTTTACTTAGATACTTAAACTAGCCCTTGGTTTATATTTTTTATCTTATTTACAATCACTTCTAAAGTCTTAGTTATTATGAGCAGATGTGGGAGGAATCAGATGAAGGGAGCCTATAGTTTTTAACAGAAGACCTTTTTACAATGCTTAAAAATAAAGTCCCTTTCTGCGCATTAGCGTATCATCTATATGTCCCTATCAGTATATAAAAATACTGAAAACTTGCATACATATTTGCTATTGATGATCACCATTTCATAGCTTATAGCTCCATATTTTCAGATAATTATAAATCCTTAAATATGGTTCATATAGATTACATAGTTTATAGGTCATATATGCCAGATCTGAAATAGAGTCTAATTTAATACTTCCTACATATTAGAAAGTGGAAAGCTATAAAATCCACATTTTGGGGGTTAACTCTGGAAAAATTTAGCTTGAGTCTTTTTCTTATAGCTACATGTAGATATTTCTTTACTTCACCATAGACAATTCAGTTTGTTCAGTGTACAGAGATCTGTTTTGTTTGTGTTAACATCTAAATAAACATATATTATAATTTTATGAAAAGAAAAAGACTGTAATAGCAACATTGTTCATCTATACTTTGAAAATAATTTTGCTTCCTATATTCACTCTGTGTTTCTTTATTTTGTCAGATTGTTAACTTCCTTCCTACGAATACATGATTTAAAATTATACCTGTAGTTGAGCTTTGAAAGTGCTACCACCAAAACTCGGCTAATACATTTTTTCTCAGAAATACTCTTTACTCTATTAAAATTTGCTTAGGCTAACATTTCCTGATGTTCATTTCACATAGTGATACATTAAAGAGAGCATATTTCCATTCCTGAAAACCACTGGAGGTATTCAATCAATGCAGCATGGTGACTGCTAATTCTTCTTCTTTCTGCCTTTTATTTATTTTTACATATATATTTATATTATTACACATACATATAATAAACTACCTCTAGCAAGAGGAACCATGAAACAATCAGGAATTATATAAATGTTACATTCTTAGTGTTTTGGCTATTTGTATTTGGCAGCCTTGAAGCAAATATCTTTCCTATCTTGGTGAGTCTAAAATTCTGAATGTAAATCAATCTCCATCATATCTTGTCATTATCAACTTAAGACATCTATCTAGACCAAAAACCATCTTAACCCACAAAAAAAACCTAAGATTCATTGTAAAACTAAGCTAGCTGGTCTTCCACTCCATTAGTGACTTGAAAAATAATAAACTTGATTACCTGAGTATATCAGGAGTGCAGGTTCATAGTTTTCCAAATTAGATGATTACAGAGACAGTTTTCTCCCTCAATAGTCACCCAAAACTCTCTATTATGTTGGAGCATCTTCATCAGATGCTGTCTATCTGTGCACTCATCCTTCTGTCCTTCTGTCCATCTGTCTCTCTGTCTGTCTGTCTGGTGTCCTGTCTATCCTGTCTATCTGTCCATCTGTCTGTCCATCTATCTGTCCGTCTGTCTGTCTGTCCATCCCTCTGTACTTCTGTCTGTCTGTCTGTCCATCCAGCCATCCATTTGTCTGTCTTTTCCAAACTTCTGTCTGTCTGTCTGTCTTGTCCATCCTTCTGTCTCTCAGTATGTCCCTCTGTCTGTCCATCTATCTGTCTGTTCTTCTTTATGTCTGTTTTTCCATCCATCCGTCTGTCCTGTACATCTTTCTTTCTGTCTATCTGGCTGACAGTCCTTCTGTCTCTCTGTCTGTCCATCCATGCATCCTTCTGTCTGTCCATCTGTCTGTCTGTCCTTCTGTCAGTCTGTTCATCTGTTTACCTATCCATCCTGTCCATCTCTCTGTCTGCCTGCCTGTCTGTCCATCGTTCTATCTGTCCATCCTTCTGTCTGTATGTCTCTGCCATCCATCCGTCTGTCTGTCCATCACTCTGTCCATTCTTCTGTTCTTCTGTCTCTCCATCTGACTTTATGTCTGTCTGTCTGCCCATCTGTCCATCCTTCTGTCTGTCTCACTGTCGGTCTGTCCTCTGCTTGACCTTCTGCCTGTCTGGCAACCCATCTATCAGTCCATCTGTCTGTCCTGTCTGTCTGTCTGTAGTCTGTCTGTACATTAGTCCATCTGCCCATCCTTCTGTCTGTCTGTCTGTCTGTCCATCCGTCTGTCCTTCTGTCTGTCTGTAGTCTTCTGTAGTCTGTCTGTACATCCATAATAATATAAATACACATATATACAATAAACTACCTACAGCAAGAAGAGCCATGATACAATCAGGAATTATATAAGTGTTGCATTCTTAGTGTTTTGGCTATTTTTATTTGGCGTCCTTGAAGAAAACATCTTTCCTATCTAGGTGAATCTAAAATTCTTAATGTAGATCAATCTCCATCACATCTTGTCATTATCAACTTAAAACATCTATCTAGACCTAAAAGCATCTTAACCCCTACACAACTAAGTTTCATTGTAAAACTAAGCTACCTGGTCTTCAACCCCATCAGAGACTTGAGAAGGAATAAAGTTGATTACCTGAGTACACAGGGGGTGGAGGTTAGTAGCTTTCCAAATGAGAAAATGACAGAAACAGTTTGCTGCCTGAACAGTCACGCTAAACTCTCTATAACATTGGAGCATCATCTTAGCCTTCTGTCCCAATACATCTGACAGACGTATTTGTGAGGGAGGAACTATTGAGGACTTGCTTACCTTGTCTTGGCAGAGTTTTCCCCATTGACTGCCTATACCCAAGCTTGCCCTTTTTAGGCAGAATTCTCTCTGTGATAGAAACAAGGACATTTTGCCCAGTAGCTTGTTTGCCACATTTGAAGTCATCTCCATAAGGAGTTTATATGATGCTCATCATCCTCTTTGAAGTAGGCTGAATGTTATCGCCAGGAGATAACCTGTTTTGTTGCCAGTGAATCCTTAAAATAATAAAAACATTTTAAAATGCCATATTCTGCATGTCTCTGAAGTTTTTGAAGACCTTATCTAACTATCCTACCTTATTTCTATAGAATCTTATATATCTGCCACACTTAAAGTATATATTCTTGTGATAAAAGTATACTAGTGATTGACATGACCATGATTTAATCAGCTAACAATTAACTCATATAACTTATTTATCCTAAACAGCCTGAAATGGCACTTTCAAAGTATTGGAAATAAACCTTGTATTATAATTGAGTTATATGGGTACAATACCTCATATTAGAGTAGAAATGTATAGATGTGTGTGCAGAACAAACTTACATTTGTATGTAAGCACACTTGTATGCTACTGAATCCAAAATTAGACTTATTTTGCATCTATATACAAAATAATATACCATTGAATAAAAAATAACCTTGTGAGTGACAATTGAGGCATTAAGTTGGGGAGTAGATTCACTAATCTACCTTTTGTTCTATCTTCCCTATATATTTCTATATTCACCTCTTCTTTCTTTTCAAACCCTATCTCTAAACCTAAGAATGTAATATAAGGGAAAAGAGAGATATCACTGAGTCTAACCTTATTTTCTTTCTAAATAAGACCAATAATAACCTTCAACCAACTCCCATTGATAATAACCCTCTATTGCCCAGGAGAGCAATGAAAAACCTACCCGACCTTCCTTAAAGGTTTCTTCTGGCTGTTTTGAGATGAACAATACCTAGTAGGGGCCCAAATAAACTTGGGGAAATGGTCAAACAAGGTAGGAATGTCATTTATGTTCCTCTTTCTCCACATCCTTGCCTGTATGTGCTGTCACTTGAGCTTTTTACCTTAGCCATTCTGATAGGTGTAAAATGGAATCTCATTGTCATTTTGATTTGGATTTCTGTCATGATTAAAGATGTTGAGGATTTCTTTAAGTGTTTCTCAGACATTCAATATTTCTCTATTGAGAATTCTCTGTTTCACTCTGAATCCATTTCTTAATTGGGTGATTGGGTTTGGTGGTGCTTAATTTCTTGAGTTCTTTAAATATTTTGGATATGAACCCCTTGTCCGATAAAGGGCTGGTGAAGTTTTTCCCAGTCTGTAGGCTGTCATTTTGTTCTATTGACAGTGTCTTTTGCCTTATAGAAGCTTTTCATTTCATAAGGTCCCATTTATTAATGGTTGATCTTAGGGCCTGAGCTGTTGGTGTTCTGTTCAGTAAGTTGTCTTCTGTGCCAATGAGCTCAAGGCTCTTCCCCATTTTTTCTTCTAAGAGATATAATTCTTCTTTTTGACCAAATTATGTTTATATTATGTAATGTTGCCCCCTGCTACAGGATGGAGCATCCCCAAAAATCATATTCTAAAGAAGATAGAAAAGAGTGAGGTGAAGGGACTAAGTGTGCACTGCAATGATCTTTTAAAACTATGTCTATGTGTATATTCTCATGTGAGTGTGAAAATGTGTGCCCTAACAGTTATTAGCACTATGGCATGCCCTTAGAAATCAGGGGATTCCTTTTTGTTTTGGTCCTCATCCTTTAGTTTGAGCAAAATTTCTTGTTTTTCACTCCATACATCAGAGTAGCCACCCTTTGAAGTTCCTATTTACTCTCCTGACACCACCTACATGCTCCCTGTAGAATCCTTGGCACTGAACTTTACCCATTCTGGAATTCAAACTCAGATAGCCACAATCATATGACCAACCCTTTACACACTGAGTCATTTCCTCCACCTCAATTTGGCTTTTAAAGAAGTTTTCTAGGATCAGCTATATTGTATTTCCATTTACTCTTCATTGTCCAAAGATGAGTCTCATGAGTAGTATTAAGTTTTAAGTATTGCTGAGAAGTATTAAGTATTCTGTATGCTTTATGCTGAAATTTATTTTGTTTCAGAAAAATAGAAAATTAATGTTGAAATTAAATGTATAATCTTTATCATGTGCACAGAAATTAGTGTCAGGTTTTGGAAAAAGCCCTGAGAAATTCTCAAAAACAGTAATTCTGTCTAGAATTAATTCTTTCTTTACTGCCCTTGATCATCTGATGAACTTTGATCACTTGATGAGCTTCCTCAATTAGTGTAGCATAAAGTAAAAGTATTTGATTATTTTTCAAAGTATCTATTTTTCTATATTACCTTCAAAACAATTTCTCCTTATATGTTCTTATTTAAAAATAAATCAGTGTCTGTAAGGTTGTATTATCATGTTTTTCCTATGCTATAAGTTTACTACTTTCATGGATCCAACTTCCATATAATTTTGTATGCCATAAATAAATTACATAAAGTAACTTAATAAATGCCTTCAATTCCTCCATATAACCTCTACAAAAGAAATATGTCAACCTAAAGTTAAAACTATAATAATGTACAAAAGTGGCAGTGCTTCATAATTCTTAGGACAACTTGTAAGTTAAATTTAGAATTAAGAGTTAGATAAAGAAACATTTTATCTGAAGCACACATGGGTGTTTATGCCTCAGCCTGTTTGGATTCTGATTATGAATTTTTATCAGTACCAGCTGTCTATAGTCAATCTCATATTGCATCATTTATATTCTCCATTCTGGAATTTTGTTTCAGGGCCCACTGCAGGAATACATGCTCATAATGTTTTCTTTTTAGACTCTACTTTCTGAAAATACAGTGTTTTTATAATTTTTTATTTTTTATTTTTATAATCTATTCAGATTATATCCTCATTGTTATCCCCTCACTTGTATCTTCCCTTTCCCCCTCCCTCTTTCTTTCACCTTCCACTAAGCCTATGACATAAGGGGACCTCCTCCCACTCCATATGATCACAGCCTATGGGGACTCATCCAGATAGCCTGCTTATCCTTTCTCTGAGTGCCATCAGGCCTCCCAACCAAGGGGAAGTGGTCAAATGGTGGGCACCAGAGTTCATGTCAGAGGCAGTCCCTGCTCTCCTGCTCTCAGCACAATCGTTGAGAATGCACTGTCCATTGGCTAGATCTGAATAAGGGGTCTAGGTTTACTGCATGTATTGTCCATGGTTGGTACAGCAGTTTGTGCAGCCTCCCTGGGTCCAGATCCACCAGCCTTGATCGTCTTCTTATAGGGTTCCTGGACCCTCTGGGTCCTTCTAATCTCCCTATTCTTCTATACCACTTTCACCTGGTGTCCCAACAATAAGTCGCAGCTTCTGTCTCTTTCCCCCACTGAATCAAGACAGAGGACATCCATGTTGGGCTAGAATCCAATTATAAGTGAGTATATACCATGTGTATCTTTCTCGGCCTGAGTTAACTCACTCAGGATGATCTTTTCTAGTTCCATCCATTTGTCTGCAAATTCAAATATTTCCTTGTTTTTAATAGCTGAGTTGTATTTCATAGTGTAAATGTACCACAGTTTCTTTATCCATTCTTCTACTGATGGACACTTAGGCAGTTTCTATGTTCTGGCTATTATGAATAAGGCTGCTATGAACATAGTTGAGCAAATGTCCTTGTTGTGTGGTGGAGCATCTTTCGGGTTTAATCCAAAGAGTGGAATAGCTGGGTCTTGAGGTAGCCCTATTCCCAATTTTCTGAGAAAGCACCAGATTGATTTCTAAAATGGTTGTACAAGTTTGCACTCCCACCAACAATGAAGGAGTGCTGCCCTTTCTCCACATCCTTACCAGCATGTGCTGTCACTTGAGTTTTTTATCTTAGCTATTCTGATGGGTGTAAGACTATACTTTCAGGGATCATTTGTATATATTGTTTTTAAATGATTTCTAAATTATTGTGTTTAATATGAAATGAAAAAAGCTTTGAATTACATAAGAGAATGGCCAAATCAAAGAATAAAGGCTTTTATGAGATATTCAATGGTAGATTGCTTGTATGATAGTGCTTGGGGAATACTTACCTGGTGGTGGTGTTGTTATTGTTTTGTTAAGTGGTTGTGAAGACATGCTTAACTATTGGGACCTAATGCAAATATTTACTACTTTGTATCACTCCCTGTATCTCCATCTATTGCTTCATGGTCTAGAGTCTTTAAACTGTTCTTTAATACAATTCTCATAAATCCTTACCCATAGGTTTGGTGTGTTATACTAAGCTGTTTTCACTTTTTAAAATGTATTTAAATATTTATTCACTTTAAATTCTGATCATAGCCAACTTCCTTCTCTCCTCCTGGTCTTACTCCCTCCTTCTTCCCCCTTCCCCACTCTCCTGTTCCTCAGACAAAGGCTCTCCCTACCCACCCACCCCATTTCATCAAGTCATATTAGGACTGAATTGTGTCCTCTTCTGTGTCCTGCAAGGCAGCCTCACCAGGAATGTGTGATTTAAAAAATCAGACAACAGAGTCCTTGCCAGAGACAACCCTCCTTCCCTTACTATAGGACCCACATGAATCCTGAGCTGCCCATTGGCTACATCTGTGTAGGAGCTTCTACTCCAGTCCATGCATGGTCCTTCGTTGGTGCTTCAGTCCCAGAAAGCACCTCTGGGCCCTGGGTAGTTGGCTCCTTGGTCTCTTAGGGAGCTCCAGTAACCTCCAGGTCCTTTTCTCTCCCCTGCAACCCACTTTCCCCAAGACTCCCTATGCATTGCCTAGTGTTTGGCTTTGAGTCTCAGCATCTGTTTTGAAACACTTCTGTGTAGAGCCTCACAGAAGACAGTTATGCTAGGCTCCTGTCTCCAAAAATAACAGAGTATCAGTATTGTCAGGGGTTGATTCTTTCCCATAGGGTGGGCCTCAGGTTAGGCCAGGCATTGGTTGGACATTCCCTCAATCTCTGCTCTATTTCCATGTACATCTTGTAGGTAGAGAATTTGAGCCATTTCATTCTTTTTTCTTTACTAGGAAGTAACCATGTATTTCATTTTATACTTACCCACAATCCAAATACAGCATCATTGCAGGGATACTGCCAATGAAAACTAATTTTATTGACAAAACTTTAAAAGTAAGTGAGAAATTGCACACTCAAAAGACTAAGGATTGAGTCACTGGTGGAGTACTTGTTCAATATTGCTTATGTCTTTTCCATTCTGAGAACCATGAGAAAGTATAGCAGTACTGAGAAACTTAGATTTCCAAAAACTCCACTTATAATTTATTTCACAAAATACCTATATATGTGGTATTTTCCATAGTCAGTTTCATTTTACTGTAAGAAAGGTACATCATGAATTTCAAATGTTAATATAGCAAATATAAAATACACTCTATGACCTGCATGCATTCTAGGGACAGCAAGTGGGAAAAAAATGTTCTTTCTGAAGGGAAGTCAGCATTAACTACTCTTTGGTTACTAATTGCTTGTTGTTTACCTACCAGTTTGTTTGTCTTGTCTTCTACCATTCATAGGGGACATTTGTCTTAAGGATGGTGTTTCAACACTAAACGAATTCACTTTACTCTGTGAGAATTATAAATTCTTTCAAGTAAGGAAATTTCCCCCAAGAATTATTTTCATATTAGCTTTATTTTATTCTTGAACATTCTGAAATTTTTCTTCAAATTATCAGTTACCTCAAGGGAAACATGCCCATTACAACAAGCAAGAGAGACTGTTTTAGAAAGAGATCTACATGAAAAAATAAGTTTAAAAGTTTAAAATGTGGTTTCCTAGAGCTGAGAGATATTGATAAAATAATGCTTTGTTTTGATACTAAAATATATATTCTTTGACTAATTTATATGTCTGAATAAAATTAAACAGTTGTTTTTTAAAATAAATATTGTCTCAATATTTTAAAATTTATTTCCTCAATTCATTTTCCCTGCTCCTTACCTATTTACAGTCACAGTCCCTGGAAAAAGAAAATCAGTTATTATGTTTCCTTATATCTGTGAAATCCTTACATAATCAGATAAAATTCTACATGGCATTCCATAAACTAGTATTATCTCTTGAGACATAGTTGAAATTTCTCATTTTTTTCTCATCTAGTCTCTCTATCACTCTAAAAGAGGCATGATCCAAGGTAAGTTTGAATTGGATCTTTACTAAAATTTTTAAAAATCTGATGTTCTATAGCTACTCTGTCTGCAATACTGGTGGATAACAAACCCAACAAAATAGCAATTACTAATTATTGTCCCATTCACAAGATTTCTAGGAATCAATTTTTCTTCAGCCTTTGAGACTGCATATTTACTGAATTGATCTTACTCATCTCTCTTTGTAGAAAACATGCTGAAAGTGTAGTAGACCCTTGGAGGACATGTACAAAACGCCCAAGATCTCAGAGAAGCCAGTCAAAACACATAAGGTTTATAATGCTGATGTTTATAACTATCCCTTTTCCCTTTTGATATACATCCAATGGTTTAAACAAGTTAAAGAACATGCTCCAATGAAGGGTCAGAGAGTGTGACCATTTCTCAAAGAAATAAGACCCAACTTAAATCTGATAATTTTACTTGGAAATGTGCATTATATCAATTTTTCTAAATTACTTTTTCTTTTAATCCAATATGTGCCAGCACTCTTATTTTACCAGACTAGCCACAATACTATAAAGCATATGTTTTTAGAGTACCTAGAAAGTGATATAAAATTCTTTCACTTATAGTTTTATTTACCAATATAGTAATATCCTAGCATTTCTGTGCACTTGGCAGTTTGATTTCTGAGTAGCATCATGAGTTTCTGTAACCAGATGTCTACTACTTGAAACTACCATAAGCTGATGATCATGTCTCACAGTATATCCTTGAAGAAGACCATCTGGTTTATGTCTCTTGGCAAAATGTGTTTAAAAACAAGCAGCTGTATGATAAAGTAGAAGGGAAATATCTTTCTAGCTTTGGTAAATAAGTAGATTTGTAATACATATAATTAAGCATTTTTCTTTTTCCTTTTTTTTTTGAAGGATAAATGGGTTTATTTCATCTTACATTTCCAGGTTACAGTACTCTACCACTGAGTTGGAGCTGGGCCTCCAGGTAGAAATATGAAGGCAGGACCTCTTGCTATTCCATGTAATATCACCTCTGACCAGGGCCTTATTCACAGATGATGAAGTATAGCAAGAACAATAGAGGATGCTTCTTGCTTGCTCCTTTTCTCTTGGTACTAGCTTGCTTACTGATTCATGGCTACATATATTTCTTTTTTTTCTTTTTTCCTTTTATTTTAATTTTAAATAATTTATTCAGATTACATCATGATTGTTATCCTCTCACTAGTATCTTCCAGTTCCCCCTTCCTCTCTTTCACTCTACTCCCCTCTCCTAGACCTGTGACATTTTTTCTAATTCTATTTGGCATCGCCAGAAGAGAAACATTCTTCTCTCACTTACAAAATAAAAACCTACAGACCTCAATAATGACAAAAATCACTCTTTCAAGTGTGTTTCAGTGGCCAAAACTGTAAGAACTAATCAGTATTTTATATAATTATTTCTGTTAATTGATTTGTCTATATTAAAGCCCTGCCCTTTGATCCCTTTTATTAATCGGTAGAAAGTATAAAATAATGCATTTATTTGTCTCTGTCCATCTTTCTTCTTTCTTCATTCCTTTGTCTCACACCAAGATATTTGTGCATGCATTTGCTTCCATTTTCTGTTCAGAAAGAACATGTTTCATTATTTTTCTTTTTAATGCGAATGAATTGCACAAGTCAGTTCTTTTTTTTTTTTCTACCTTCATCTATAGGATTAAACAAGACATGGTCAATGGTTGATTTAGGACTTAATGATAAGAGTGATCAGGCTAATAGTATCTAAGTTTTGGATCTGCTTTGAGTTGATCGTATGATAATAAAAAAAGTAAAGATTTTTAATTGTGTAAAAAAGAAAGTCTAAGAGATATGTGAGCCAGAACACAGAAATAAGCTAAGTGAGATAATAAAAAATTAAATTTATTCATTTCCTAAGCAGAATGCAAGCTGAAGAATTGTTTTGCTTTGCTTTGCATGTATACTTAGTTAGCAGAGCTTCTGTTTTTGTTGTTGCTTTGATTTGTTCAATTCTGTCCTTTGGTGTGACTGTGTCTACCCCAGATTGGTATTAAACTCTATTTGTTCTTAGCTGTGCCTCCTAAGTATAGGGATTATGGATCTGTGCCTGACTTTTTTGTTGCGTTTTAATAGGAAGATACTAGGGTGTTGGAAATGCTAGAACTTTTAAGATGGTAACTTTTCAAAAAGTCACAAGGGAAATTAAATGCAGATTGAGTTTTAAAGACTGAAATTACTTCCAGTCACATTTGCCCTGTATCTCTTGTATAGTAAGAAATAGATGACAGTTTACCTAAGTCATATATTTAGATATTTACTGGAGTTAGCAGAGATTGCTAGATCATTCTTTTGACTCATGTATTTATCATAAATGTACAAACATTTATCACTATAATACTTTATGAAATTATATAGCTATCTATTGGCTGAAAAATATTATGAATAAAGAAAAGTGTGATTGTGGCACATTCTTGTAATCACAATATTTGGGAGGTGGAGGCAAAAAGAGCAGGAATAAAGACCAATCTCACCCACATGAAATTTTTTTCTAAGTTAATTTCATGTTGTTATTCCTGTCCATAATATACAATTCTTTAACTATTACAAGTATTCATATTATTATAAATATTTAATATCATCATGAAATTGAATAATACTCTCCACCATTTTGTGCAATCAAGCAAATTCTATATGACAGAAGGAACATGTTTCTTTGAGTCTAGTCATTTTCTTAAAGCAAACATTAATTTTAAAATACTTTCTAGAGTATTGCAGATTGTTGTTTGGGGTCTTAATTATATTATATAATAATAAATTTCAAGTTTTATGGAATCCAGCTATACATTTACAAAGTTAATAGTACTATGACTTTCATCCCTCAAAACCTATACCTCTCAACATCCAGAATGACAACCATTATTTTTGATAATGACCCTGAGATAAAATACTTACTTTCCTCCTTTTACATCCTTCTGAACTCATGTTCTACAGTTTTCTATTGTATTCCATATTCTTCCTTTATACCTGTTTTCATGTCTCATCTTTCTTTCACTGACTCAATCTCCAGATAAGTGATTTCTTGTCAGAGCTGTCTTTTCATCCAAATCCCTCTCTATTTTGACAAGTTAATCTATCTAAAGTAGTATGTCCTACTTTAAGTTTCCATGCACAGAAACTTTCCTTGGTTTTGTATTGACAAACTTGCTTTTACGCTGCAATCCCCTAGAGACAAACAAGTTGGAAAATATGTTTTGTCTATTGTTTGCTTTGGCCAGAAGGAGACTTTAAAGGACAATGAAATGTCATCACAATCAGATTAACACTTATTGCCTTATGTCTTAAAAAACTTTAGTATTGTCTCACATGTTCCCAGAATTCACTTGATTTTATAAAGCAGTAGTTTATAGTCTGTCTATCACTGTCCTATCCTATCCTATCCTATCCTATCCTGTCTGACTTGCATCTCCATGCATCGTAACAGCAAAGTGGATTTTAAAAAATACAACTCATTTTGTAATTCTTTGTAGTAAAATATCACATATAACATACCTTTCCATCTATAAGCACTACAAACCTTTGGATATAAGAAGCATAACTAGATCCCATGTTATCCATTAGTAGAATAGTTAATAGAAAATGACAATATGTTGATTGCAATGTAAAAAATAGTTCATAGAAATGAACAAAAACAAGTTCTCAAAGAAGTTGCCTTTACTTTTGCCACTCTGAATATGGCTGAGCTTTCAATTCAGTTGCACTCATTCCTCTAAACTCCCCATCTATTGCTTAAATATAACTGGTCTATGTTAGACCACATTTTAGCCACCTCCTAAGATACTTTTCAGAAAACCACGATTAAGAATTCTCCCAATATTATATGTAATGGAAGACTAATTCTGTCAAATGAAATGAAAGCATCATTACCAGAGAGTGAATTTACTTAGATAATATAAGTTATAAAAATAAACTGTAAACATTAATTGCTTTAACCTTTTCTTTTAAAATTTAAGTATTTATTTATTATTAGTTTGTGCATAGTGTGTGTGTGTGTGTGTGTGTGTGTGTGTGTGTGTGTGTGTATGCCTTGGCATACCTGTGGAAGTAAGAGGACAGTATCTCAGAGTTCCAGTAACCAAACTCAGTTTTGTAGGGAAAAGAACTTTCCCTACAAATATTACATTGCAAACATTACATTACATGGTATGTTTGCATAAGAATTCACTGTATGAAGCTGGGAGCAGTGACACATGCTTGTAATCCCAGCACTCAGGGAGGCAGAGGCAGGTGGATTTTTGTGAGTTCGAGGCCAGCCTGGTGTACAAAGCAAGTCT
Organism: Acomys minous; assembly: GCF_964271855.1. Classification (NCBI taxonomy): domain Eukaryota; kingdom Metazoa; phylum Chordata; class Mammalia; order Rodentia; family Muridae; genus Acomys; species Acomys minous. The sequence continues at coordinate 89,182,534 of NC_140488.1, read as the reverse complement.
GAGACAGCCAGGGCTACACAGAGAAACCCTGTCTCAAAAAACAAAACAAAACAAAAACAAACCAAAACAAACAAACAAACAACAAAAAAGAATTCACTATATGGAAGGAGCTTTAGTTGTGAAAAAGAAGGGTGAATATATATGTTAGCTGTAAAAAAAAATTCAGAATAAAAGCATGTCACTCTTGGATTGATCTAAAAATATCAACCATTATGTATATATTTTAATTTGTTTAATTTTAACAAAGAATTTTGAGTTAGATATTAGTATCTTAAAATTGAATGCATCTATTAACTAAGATATTTAAATGTCAGGCAAAACTCACATTAGCAAAGCAAATATTTGCTGTGCTATTATAAATGTATCTTCAATCCCCCTTTCATATTATAGATGAAATATTTATACTTTTATCTTTCATGCAACTCTGTATAAAACATTTTAATACAGCATCATTCATATATAATATGATGCTGAGTATATAGTTTGTAATAAAGGGACATAATTTTACTGAGTCATTTTAGTTATTTCCTACCTAGAAGTATTTCTGAATTATTTATTTTTTACTCTATAGGTTGTGCTTTTTTATTATTTTTTATATTTTTATTTTATTATTATTATTTTTAAAATTAATTTATTCATATTACATCTCAGTTGTTAGCCCATCCCATGTATCCTCCCATTCCTCCCTTCCTCCCACTTCCCCCCTCCTCCCCTCCCCTCCCCTATGTCTGTGACTGAGGGGGACCTCCTCCCCCTGTATATGCTCATAGGGTATCAAGTCTCTCCTTGGTGACCTATTATCCTTCCTCTGAGTGCCACGAGGCATCTCCATCCAAGGGACATGTTCAAATATGGGGCACCAGAGTTTGTGTGAAAGTTGAATCTCCTTCACAACTCAACAGTGGAAAATGTCCTGCCCATCGGCTAGTCTGGGTAGGGGTTTGAGGTTTACTGCCTATTTTTTCCTTGGCTGTTGCCACAGTTTGCGGAGGAATCCAGGGCCCAGACTCGCCTGTAGTTTTCCAGGACCTGCTGGATCCTTCTATTTCCTCTTTCTCCCAGGCTTCTCATACCTAAAGTCTCAATAGGATGTCCTCCCCTCTTACCCACTATCCTGGTAGGTACAGTTTTTCATGGGGACGTACACCTTGGACTAGTGTCTCGATATAAGTGAGTATATACCATTTAGCTCTTTTTGCTTTTGCGTGAACTCACTCATTATGACAATTTCTAGTTCAATCCATTTGTCCACAAATTTTGGAAATTCCTTGTTTTTAATAGCTGAGTAGTATTCCATAGTGTAAATGTACCACAGTTTCTTTATCCATTCTTCTATTGAGGGACACGTAGATTGATTCCAAGTTCTGGCTATTATGAATAAGGCAGCTATGAACATGGTTGAGCATATGTCCCTGTTGTGTGGTAGTGCATCCTCTGGGTATATTCCAAGGAGTGGAATAGCTGGGTCTTGAGGAAACCCTATTCCCATTTTTCTGAGAAAGCACCAGATAGTTTTCCAAAGTGGTTGTACTAGTTTGCATTCCCACCAGCAATGCAGGAGTGTTCCTCTTTCTCCACACCCTCGCCAGCATGAGGTGTCAGTTGAGTTATTGATCTTAGCCATTCTGATGGGTGTAAGATGGAATCTCAGTGTCGTTTTGATTTGCACGTCTCTGATGACTAAGGAGGTTGAGCATTTCTTTAAGTGTTTCTCAGCCATTTGATATTCCTCTGTTGAGAATTCTCTGTTTAGTTCTGCGCCCCATTTCTCTATTGGGTTATTTGGTTTGGTGGTGTTTAATTTCTTGAGTTCTTTATATATTTTGGATTTTAGACCTTTGTCAGATGAAGAATTGGTGAAGATCTTTTCCCAGTCTGTAGGCTGTCGCTTTGTTCTCTTGACAGTGTCACCTGCCTTATAGAAGCTTCTCAGCCTTATGAGGTCCCATTTATTAATTGTTGATGTTAAGGCCTGGGCTGTTGGTGTTCTGTTCAGGAAGTTGTCTCCTGTGCCTATGAGTTCCAGACTCTTCCCCACTTTTTCCTCTAACTGGGTTAATGTCTGTGGTTTTATGTTGAGGTCTTTAATCCACTTGGACTTGAGGTTTGTGCATGGTGTCAAATAGGGGTCTAACTGCATTTTTCTACATGTAGACATCCAGTTAGACCAGCACCATTTGTTGAAGATGCTGTCGTTTTTCCTGAATGATTTGGCTTCTTTGTCGAAAATCAAGTGAGCAAATGTGTGTGGATTCATCTCTGGGTCTTCAGTTTGATTCCATTGATCCACTAGCTTATTGCTGTGCCAGTACCATGCTGTTTTAATTACTATTGCTCTATAGTACAACTAGAGATCAGGTATGGAGATTCCTCCAGAGGATCTTTTATTGTATAGGATTGTTTTTGCTATTCTGTGCTTTTTGTTTCTCCATATGAAGTTGAGAATTGTTCTTTCAGTAGCTTTCCTATATACAAATGACAAACAAGCAGAGGAAGAAATTAGAAAAATTACTCCCTTCACGATAGCCACAAGCAATATAAAATATCTAGGAATAACCCTAACCAAGCAAGTGAAGGATTTATTTGAAAAAAACTTTAAACCTCTGAAGAAAGAGATTGAAAATGACATCAGAAGATGGCGGGATCTACCTTGTTCATGGATCGGAAGAATCAACATAGTAAAAATGGCCATCTTACCAAAAGCAATTTACAGATTCAATGCAATCCCTATCAGGTTGTGCTTTTTTATGTTACAACCTATGGCGATGTGAAAAACAGTGAGAAGGAGTATTATATGTTGATATTTAGCATGACAAATGAGTATGTTTTCTGTCATACATAAGAGCATGAATATGACTTAAATTTTAGGTAAGCATTTGGAGTCCAAATTAGCTTACAGTTATAAAACCCAATGTCTCCCAGACTTAAGTAGTTTCACTGCACTCAGTTTTAACAAGAGAACAAAGTGTGAATCATTTCATTGATGCTGAAAATTTGTAACTGAGTTTCCATCTAATGTACATATATGTGTGTGCACATATGTTGTTGACACAATTCTATAATTCATGATGAGATTGCAAGATTTATCTGCAGTGACTTAGATTAGGTATTAATATGGGATTACCTTCATAGGGAAGTGTTATCTCTGTGGTGTTCTGCTCTTATTCCTCATTTGTAGTTTGAAATTATCCTTGTTCAGTCTAACAGTGTAAATGGTATTTTAATTATTTAAACACACACATTTCCCATCAAACAAAATAATACTACAATTTTCAGTAACAAGAATCATCAAAGTTATTTTATGTGGGATGAGATAGTAAATGTTTTAGGCTCTGTAAGGCACATAAATACTGGTTAACAAATTGAAGGATAACCTCAGTGGTGTCACCAAAATGTGCTGATCATACACAAAAGATGAAAAATTAAGCAGCTTCCTTTTGAAGTATTTTGACTATAAGCAAAACCAAATTTGAACTCTCCATTTTCCTCTCTGTGTCTTCTGACTGTCTACAGCCTGTGGATGATGTTCTGTCTTTTGTTTATGTCTGAGGCTCTCTCTCTCTCTCTCTCTCTCTCTCTCTCTCTCTCTCTCTCTCTCTCTCTCTCTCTGTGTGTGTGTGTGTGTGTGTGTGTGTGTGTGTGTGTGTGTTTCTGTGTCTGAATTTGAAATTTGATTTTTGCCTGTTTTGTCCTACACCTGTACTTACCAAAGAGCTTTACTCTGTCTTTATTGAACAGCACACATAATATGGCATAGGATAGAGATGAACCATTCTTTACAGGAATATTTAACCAGGAATTACAAGGGAAAAATTACTGCCCTACTGACCATGAATAGCACTTCTCAGTGAAAACAAGCATAATGCAGTGTCCACATATTGTTTGCAACATTAATTGTTGATATTTCTTTATAAACAGTTTTCTGTTTTAAGAAAATCATTAAAACAACATAAACATACATATATACATGGGTCAGGTACATGGAATAGAATATAACAAGATTGAAGCCATTTACATAGATTAGATTAGATTTGTAAAATCTAGTTGCATGGGCATCTTTGGTATAGTGCATTTGGTTAAATTGTTCTCCCAGAGGCAGATTAAACATTTTACATCTCAATGGTCATCCCATCCCTTGTATCCTCCCATTCTTCCCTCCCTCCCATTTTCCCCTTATTCCCCTCCCCTATGTCAGTTCCTGAGGGAGATTTCCTCCCCCTGTATATGCTCATAGGGTATCAAGTCTCTTCTTGGTAACCTGCTGTCCTTCCTCTGAGTGCTACCCAGTCTCCCCCTCCAGGGAAAATGGTCAAATATGAGGCACCAGAGTACGTGAGAAAGTCATATCCAACTCTCCACTCTACTGTGGACAATGTTCTGACCATTGGCTATTTGTATTTGGCAGCCTTGAAGCAAATATCTTTCCTATCTTGGTGAGTCTAAAATTCTGAATGTAAATCGATCTCCATCACATATTGTCATTATCAATGTAAAACACCTATCTAGACCTAAAAACATCTTAACCACTAAACAACTAAGCCTCATTGTAAAACTAAGCTACCTGGTCTTCAACTCCCTCAGAGACTTTAGAAGGAATAAACCTGATTACCTGAGTATGTAGGGAATGTAAGTTAGTAGCTTCTGGGCCCACATAGATAAAAATGAAAAAAGAAAAAGAAAGAAAAAACATTTTAAATAAAGCAAGTAAGCTTAGTTCAAAAGAAAATATTTCTTATTAAAGTAATTAAGAAGGCATTTGTAACAACATTAGCTCAAGGAAAGCTAACATTTACAACTTTTATTATGTGGTTCTAAGATATAAATACTATCATTTTGAAGAGAGATCATAAGCAGAAGGAAAAGTAGAAAGTTTCAAATGATACTTATTTAAATGTTGAGATGCCACTTCCAACATTCCCACTGAGAAACATGCATTGACACTCTCTACAGTGAATAATATACATATGAAGCTCATAGAGATACTTCAGATAAATGTTCACAGGAACTGGAAAGTACTGTAATTTAATAATTTAATGTTATCAGAAAATATATAAACAAAATAAGGGGACTTCATATTTCTCAGAAAATTCTTGTACTGAATGCTTCAGAGCCCATTTGATACAAATATATAATACATCCCATGCCAAATAGTTTTAGCCAGACAACTAAAACAACTTGATATTGATCTAAGATTGTATGCTTTTCCTTGAGGAGAAGGTACAATTAGTGCAAATAACTATTGGCTGACAAGAAGCCAATATAATCTAAGCTATTGCTCTATTTTTTCCCACCTTTCAAATACGTAGAATTTGTGTAACATTATCAATAAAAAATTAACAGGCATGGTAACTGAAATTATATAGATGGCATATCTTTACTATTATAGTGAGCCTTAAAACACAATAATAATTAAAGGAAAATAAATTATGAATTTGAGACATGTCATGTGGGAGATAATAGAAAGTAAAGGTGGGACCTACATATAACTAGTGTTCTATGTCATAAATTGGCATGTCAAATATTTAATAACAGTACTTATATTTTAACCCCATTATTATATTCATATCTTAAACAGAGTCTGCCACCCTCAGAATAAACTACTCCCCATGAATCAACCCATGCAAGTCTTAATAATTAGCTTCACAAAGTCGAATGTCTCTCAGATTATTGGGCCAGAAGGCTGAAAATGATGCTCCAATGTTATATAGAATTTTGAGTTATAGGTAGCAAACTGTCTCTGTTATCTTCTTATTTGGGAAGCTATTAACCTGCACTCCCTACATACTCAGGTAATCAAGTTTATTTTTTCTTGAGGCTCTGATGGATTTGATGACCAGGTAGCTTAGTTTTACAATGAGGCTTAGTTGTTTAAGAGTTAAGATGTTTTTAGGTCTACATAGATGTTGTACATTGATAATGACAATATGTGATGGAGATTGATTTGCATTCAGAATTTTAGACACACCAAAATAGGAAAGATATTTGCTTCAAGGCTGCCAAATACAAATAGCCAAAACACTATGTGTGAATGTAAAATGTATATAATTCCTGATTGTCTCATAGTTCTTCTTGCTGTAGGTAGTTTATTGTATATATGTGTAATAATATAAATGTATGTGTAAAATATTATATAAAAAGAAACTTAATTAATAATTATGTAGTTACAAATTAAAAATTTTTGAGAAAGCAGTGCATAAAAGTGTTAATATCATAGTTGTAATGAGATATGTATTTTCTACTTTTATTCTTTTTTTTCAAGAATAGTGCCATAATTATTACCCTAATAAAATCAGATTATAAAGTGGGTACATAAATGTTTGTAAGTCTACAGGTGTAGCAGAAGTGATAATTTTTATCAAATAAAAATTTAATTTCTTAGTCAAGACTTAAGTGATGTTAAACCATGCAATAAAAGAGTAAACTAACACACTTCATAACATTAAATTGTTTAAAGTCCAGAAATTAAAAGTAGTAAAAAGAATCTTTTTTAAATATTAACATTGTTATTCTGATTGCCCTCTCTACACAGAATTGAAGATAATATTCTGAAAGAAAACATTTTCCCATTAAGTGTCATTACAATTAAACTTCAGTCATTCATGAGCAGAAATAAATAATTATTGTAACATCTTTCAGTGTATTATACACCACCATTCCAGGATATGATACAGGGGCAAGTTGAAGCTGATAAAATCTTCCCCCTTTAACATAATTAGCTCCATATGTTACCTTTAGTAATGGAAATCATGTATCTAGGATGCACTTGTAGATGCAGGCTATTTTTTCTACCTTTGCTATTGATGCCCAAAATGTGTGAGAACTGAACACTCATTGCTTCACTACTTAGCAAACATTGTTGTGAGCCCAGTATGATTTCAATACTGTATTTAAAATCAAGATGTGAACACTATGTGGAAGGAAAACAAATTATCAACTCAGTATTTTAACATGAAACAAGAATGATGTCCATTTGAACACTGTGAATGTAAAAAACGAGCATGGCTAATGCTCCATAAGTATCAAAGTCAGCAAAAATTATGAAGAGGTAGTGTTGGAGAGAGTGTGAAAAATAAAGAAGGATCAATTGAATCTTGGAAAAGTTCAGTCAAGAAATACTGTGTAATTATTATGTACAAGGAATGCCTGGAATCATAAACAACTAGCTCATTATATAACATAAATTTGCAGAGTGTATTAGAGTGTTTGTTGTCCATGCACGAGCATCTTAGTTCAAACTATATGACACAACTAAGACAGATCATACTGCCCTTTAAAAAACTTAGTAGCTCCTATGATGAATATGAATATTATGAATATTTACTAAATGAAGTGTTTGATATTTTTATATTTACTTTAGCTACAATAGGTTGAATAACAGAATTTCAAGATAGATGCTCATGTATTTTCAACTGAAGTAATATTATTTATAAATCTTGTTTTCATAGTTTCAGTTTTATTTTAAACGGGTTAATTGAAAATAATGAGATTGGTGAAATATGAGTATTTATTCAAGGTAACAAACATAACTTCATAATAGTTGGTGTACATGTATATAATTTGAAAATTTTCAAGTTATAAAACAAGATTATAAGATATAATAAATTAGAATTATGTGGTTGACCTTATTCTCTGCCAATATTTTTAAATTAGCTAAACAGTTAAATTTAAGTTACATGGGTTGGCAAAGAATATAACAACTAAATGAGATACATGATTTCATTTACCTAGAGTTAATTTGACTATGTACTTGGGAGAAGAGCAAAGACAGAGGAGCAAGGAGAAGGAGAAGGGGGATGAAAATTAATTTACTTTCACAACTGGAATTAAATGTATAGTGCTTGGAAAAAAGTTATGGGCTGTACATTTGCAATTCAAACACTTGCCGTTAGGTGGTGCTAATTGTGAACCATGATTTCAGATTTGACATTTATTGTTAATTTCATTCCTCTTAAGACAATTTTTCCTACAAACAGAACTCTTGCTTTCAAAAACATAAAGCAGCAAAAAATAGAATGCCTTCAAACAGCAAATAAAATCAATGAATTAAAAGGAAAGTAATAGTAGAAGCCTTATCTTCCACGCACACTCTATTTACTTTCAGCTAAATAAATCGAATTGCAAAACGAAATGTAATAGACATTTAAAAGTCATTCTTCCCTAATTATTCCCAATACATTAATATTATAGTCAGCTTGAATTTGGTGCGGTGGGATTAAAATGTACTTTTTGATAACATTTGATAACAGCACATAATTTCTTCTCTAAATAGAGCTCATTGTGAGTCTTTACCTATTATATTAGGAATGTGACTAGTGCCTCACTGTAATATTGTGGGGACAGAATATTCCAGCAGAATTTACTCATTAGGTTTTAATATGTACTTTATTTACTAGTTTATAACAGGCAATTTTTGCCAGGATTCATTTACCCCACCTCATTTCAAGTTATTGTCACAATTATATAATAAATGATATGCACATTTTATGTAGTGTTTATTCTTTACTTTGATAATAAATATGAGAATATATAATAACTGCCATGTAATTTCCCATATTAAAGTCTTTTCAATCTGCCTTTTGTAGTATACATATATCTTCCTGTAATTTATTCATTGCAAAAATGTCATAGAAATAAAATGCAAAGCCATAGTGAGAGAATTTTTTTGTCATATATAGAGATGTCTTTGGTCTTAAAACATAGTGTTGAAAAATATAAAACAAGAAATATATTTTGTATACATATACAATTCAATCTTCTGCAAAAACCAAAGTATAAATTATTAAATGGGAGAAGAGTCATTGCCAGACTAGAATTTGAATCATGAAATAATCATAGAGATCAATATTTCACGTGATTTGGAGTAAGTGGAAGATTTCTTCAAGCAAGTTGTGTGGGATTGGAGATAAGTTTGAGGGCTCAAAACTACATGTTGGTATATAGATTCTTCATTCATGAAAGTAAACCTAGAAGAAAAGTGAAGCTTTAGGCTATGTAGCCTGGGGATACAGCTTACATAATGCTATGAGCCTATCAATGCCTGAAAACAAGGACAGAGTTACAACCAAAGACTATGTTAAAGCTGGTTCCTTGATTGAGAAGTAAATCAAAATTATTCCAGCCCTCACACAAACTGCTAAAATTTTGAACCTTTAGAGGCATGATATGTACAGTGGGGAGGAATGTAGATGCAACAATAAAATGGAAAGTGGGGATGAAATAGCAGGGATAAGAATGGAATAGAATAGAAGACACAGAAATAAACCCACACACCTATGGACACTTGATTTTTGATAATGAAGCCAAAACCATACAATGGAGGGGGAAGAGGGAAGATAGCATCTTCAACAAATGGTGCTGGTATTTCTGGATGTCCACATGTAGAAAAATGCAAATAGACCATTATTTATCACTCTGCAAAAAATTCAAGTCCAAGTGGATTAAAGATATCAACAACAACAACAACAACAACAACAACAACAACAACAACAAAACAGGCATACTAAATCTGAGAAGAAAAAGTGAAGAAAAGCCTTGAGCTCATTGGCACAAGAGACAACTTCCTGAATAGAATGCCAATAGCTCAGGCTGTGAGAACAACAATCATTAAGAGGGACTTTAGGAAACTGAAAAGCTCTGTAAGGTAAATTACACTGTGAGTATAACAAAATGGCAGCCTACAGACTGGGAAAAGATCTTCACCAACCCTACATGTGACCTAGGGCTACCATTCAAAATGTATAAAGATCTCAATAAATTAAAACACTACCAAACCAAATAATCCAATTTAAAAATGGGGTACAGAACTAAACAGAATTCTCAACAAATAAATGCAAATGGCCAAAAAACACTTAAAGAAATACTCAAAGTCCTTAGTATTCAGTGAAATGCAAATCAAAATGACTGAGATTCCATCTTACAGCTATCAGAAGGGCTTAGATCAAAAACTCAAGTGACAGTACATGCAGGAAAGGATTTGGTGAAAGGGAAACACATATTTATTGATGATGGGAGTGCAACCTTGTACAACCACTTTGGAAATAAATCTGTTGCTTTTTCAGAAAATTGGGAATAGTTTTAACCTAAGAACCTGCTATACTACTTCTGTGCATATACCCAAAAGATGCTTTATCATACTATAAGGACATTTGCTCAACTGTGTTCATAGCAGCATTATTCATAATAGCCAGAAATCTGGGAACAACCTAGATATCCCTCAACTAAAGAATGGGTAAAGAAACTGGGATACATTTACACAATGGAATTCTACTCAGCTATTAAAAACAAAGAAATCTTATAATTTGCAGGCAAATGGGTGGAACTAGAAAAGATTATCCTGAGTGAGGTAAGCCAGATCCAGAAAGACAGGCATGGTATATACTCACTTATAAGCAGATATTAGCCACATAATGAAGGATAAACACACTACAATACACAGACCTAAAGAAGCTAAATAACAAATGGGACCCTAGGGACAACGCTTAATTTGCTGACAAATAGGGTGGGCACTGGAAGCAGTTGAATAGTAGGAACTTGATGGAAGCGTACCATAAAGGACCTCTGAAAGATTCCACATAGCAGGGAATTGAAGCAGATGCTGAGTCCCATAGCCAAATGTTGGGTTAAAGCGCAAAAAGTCTTATGGAAGGATTTGGCATAAAAGAACCTGGAGGGGAAAGGAGCTCCACAATGAGACCAATGGAGCCAACAAATCTGGGTGGGGTCGGGGGTGGGTGCTTCAGAGACTGATGCAGCAACCAAGGACCATGCATGGTGAGGACCTAGATGCCCTGCTCAGATGTAGTGTGGATAGGCAGCACAGTCTCCTTGTAGGTCCCATGAAATGGAGAGTAGTGATTACTTCCGATATGGACTCCAGTGATGACTTATTAAACATTTCCCCCTGGCGGGGATGCCTTGCCAGTTTACAGAGAAAGATGGTGCAGGCATTCCTGATGAGACTTGATAGACTAAACACAGATGACAGGGAAGGAGGGCTCACTTTTATGAGGACTAGGGGAGAACTGAAGTGAAATGAAGGCAAGGGAATGGGACCAGGATGAGATGAAGGATGGAGGGAGGTAAAATAGGGATGTCAGGTGAATAAATAAAAATATATATATACAGACCTCCTTGACAAAAAATTAAAAAAAAAACATACCAGGTAGTGTGAATTAATGTAGATGTTTTCAAAATTTTGTTATATATTAAAGTGTTTAAATTCACAGTGAGTTTTCAAGTTTGTTTTGTTTTCTATTTACAGATAAACTGTTTCTGCAATAATAATAATAATAAACCACACTTTAGGCCACAGGTCCTTCAACAGCCTTTTGTAATATCAATCCAGTCTTACTCTATCTTGTCACTCAGGCACTCCTTCCATACAAGGGAAATTTGAATATGTCCCTCATCCTATCAGCAGCAGCACTAGCTATGAACTTTTGAAATTCCAAACTCTTAATCCTGACATATAAATTTTAGGATGGAGTCCAGCAATATTTGCTTGGAAGAGCCATCTACAAGACTGATATTAATTTTGAGAAACTATATTATATTTGTATGTGCTTCCTCTTGATCATAAAGCTCCCTTCTTCCTTTCTGTGCTTTGGAAAACTTTGGCCATACTTCTAGCATCCATATACCATATAGTTCTCACTAATATCAGGACTTTGCTAACTACCACTTGCATTCTACTTTCACCAACTTCTTAGTTGAGTTAATATTCTCTGTACTGGCATAAACTTTTCTCATTGCTCAGAGTCTCTCAAAAGCAAAATCTGATAAATATATGGCAGTCTTAGGTTATGAAAAGTGTAGGGAATAGGCTTAGGAGGCTAAAACAAGACTGCAAACAGCTAACCAATAAAGCAGGTGTGTTCTCAAGCCATCAGAAAGCTCCGAGAAGCAGCATAAAACACTGGCCTTAAATTTATATGGTCATGATTGCTAGCAACCTGTACTACTTATTAAACAATTCTTATCAATCATATATGAGAGCAGCTCCCAGGGGTGTTCATTCTTGACCAATTTGACTTGTCAAGATTGTAGTTAAATCAGGCCTCTTCAGCTACAGGAGGTCCTTGGGCATTGAAATCTGAATGTTGACATTTGAAATTTGGGTTTGTGTAATTGAAATGATATCTCATGGCCACATGTCCAGGGCAAAATTAGTATCTGTCATAACAATAGTACTTATCTTCCTTATAATAGTTAACATACACATTAAAATATGAATATCTGATTGGCAGGATTGTAACATTCTTTTCATTGATAACCCGTGAATATATTACAAAAATAGCTCTAGTATTAATCATTCAATTGGTGTTTATTAAATTAACGAATAAACAGCTAACTAGGTCTAAATTCAGGTCTTCATACATATTTATGAAATTCTAGTCATCTATGAAAGTTGACAATGTTACTTCTTAGACATTTCACATTTTTCCATATATGTTTTTTTCTATTTTAGAAAAGGTTCTAATTATTCCACTTCTTGTAAAAGCTACATTTACTAGCCTGAGAACATAGAATATACTGGTATTAATCAAACTTCAGATGAAACATCTAAAATGATAGCAAAGTATCTGCTCTCATTAAATAATAAACTAACCTCAACAAGTTTAGATATGTGCCTTCAGGTTTAAGAAAGAAAAATGTGAATATAATAGTTCTATGACACGAATATTTCCCTAGTATATATCTGTTTTAATAAGATAGAATATAAAACAACAAATGATATCTGATTTATATTATATTTATTCATATGGTAGTCATAGATGAAAAAAACAACTTGACTTGAAGTCAAGTTGCTAGTGTCAGATGATACAGTTCCATGAATTAGAAGTTGTGTTTCTTCTGCAGTTTCACTTCAGAAGAATTTTGTTCCCTAGATTGGAGAATAGCTCAGAGAACCCAGACCCTAGTATACACAGCATTAGTAAATTCAAGGTAAAATGAGTATTCCAGCCACACTTATCACAAGGGACTCATGACAGATATTTTATTTTTAAAATGTTATGTGTATATAAAGTTAAATATATTTTCTAATTATTTAGCTCTTCTGTAATTGTACAAGAATTTTAAACCCTTTCACTCTTATTGGGGAAACACCCACAAAAATTTGTCATGTCTCCTGAAAATATCTTTATTCCTTTTGACCAGCTAAGCTTAGAAAATGTCTTCTTGGTATTTTTAGTTGAATTCTATTCTTTCCTTTTTTGACACTAATTCTTTGTTAATGCCACTTGTCACATCCAATTTTTCTTTTTTAAATATTTCTATGTCTACACGTTTCAAAATTAACAACATAATTTTTGTTTCTCTGAGAATCTAACTTTATATTAGTTGAAAATTGAATGGATCATTGTTACTAGATTCTGATTCCACCAGATTTGAAAGTGGTTACTGTAAGAACAATAATTTGTAAAGGTTAAAAGTTAAGACTGTAAAATAGCTTGGTATGTTCGATAACATCCAACTTTGGGAGAAGAATGTCCCTATTAATTGTAAATAACTTAATAGGCAATTCAGTCTCATGCAAGGAAATTATTCCAGGGAAATTATTAAAAAGTGAAACTAAAATGGACTTTCTTTCCAAATTATTTTAGACTTGAATTATTATTGATGATGATGATGGTGAAGATGATGATGATGAATGATTATACTGACAAACTAGGAACTAGAAATAGGACCTTGGCATGTTAGACAAGAGTTTTCCCACTGGCCTATATTTTTTGCATTCTCTTTATATTTTATTCTGAGATGAAATCTCAGTATCTTGGCCAAGCTGGCCTTTAAATCAGTTTCTGGTCCAAGAAAACTGAGAATTTTCAATTCTCTCATATCAAAGTAACAATCATCTGAGATTATAGGCCTGCACAATTAAAGAGATTTAATTTTTGTATTTGTACAACTGTACTATAATTCCAAATAATATATTATAAAATGCCGAAGTATCATAATTTTTATTTTAATCTATCCAAAAAAATCTTTGTAAAGGAGTGATACTTTTGTAAAGTACTTCTATATATTCTTTCTCATTTATAGTTGTATACTTATTTATGCATTTGCAAGGTTCATGTGCATATGTGTTACTCTATAATTCAAAATAGTGTACAGGTGCGACAATTATATAAATATGTCTATAGACTTATATACACATAATTATGTATAAAATATTATTATTTCTATTGATTCCATGCTTATTATATTTCAGCAAGCTATACTACATTATTTATAATTCTTACAAAAACTTGTGAAGTAGAAATTGAACTTAATTCACAAATTTCAATTCTGAAGTTGATGGAACCCCTACGCAGATCTAGCCAATAGACAGAACATTCTCCACAGTAGAGTGGAGAGTGGGATATGACTTTCTCACATACTATGGTGCCTCACCTTTGACCATGTCCCCTGGAGGGGGAGACCTGGTGGCACTCAGAGGAAGGACAGCAGGTTACCAAGAAGAGACTTGATACCCTATGAGCATATACAGGGGGAGGTAATCCCCCTCAAGAACAGTCATAGGGGAGGGGAATAAGGGGAAAATGGGAGGGAGGGAAGAATGGGAGGATACAAGGGATGGGATAACCATTGAGATGTAACAAGAATAAATTAATAAAGGAGAAAAAATATCTTACATAGCATCAATAAGAAATAATGTAAAATTTGAAAGACACAGTGTCCTGTCTTTAAATTTCACTTCCTGTATCACTTTAATACAGTCTCTTAATCAAAAAGTACATTCTCCTTTTGGGAAAAGATGATTTAAAATCACCTGAGCAATTCTAGCAACATTGATAGGAAAAATTGCACAAAACCCTGTATCTGGTCTTTGCTACATTGTGGCTACTTTTTTCTAACCTTTATACCTTCTCCCCTCAGTTTCACCCCCTAACACTAGATACAAGTTTGGAGGAAACAAAGGAAATAGGAAAAATTTCTCTAAATCTAATTTTTTTCCTTTTGTTTCTTCTTTGACTGTGGCTATTAGCAAACCATAACCAATCTCCCTAAAAGACTAACAACCACTGACCCCTGCTACCCACGGACCTCATATTTTTACAGCTACTGAAAAGCTCCCAAAATTTAAAAGGTCACACAATCATAGAAACTGCCTGTAGCTGGAAAAACCATGCTTCTGCCAGATCAGGAGGCAAATCATAGTCAGCTACTGTGGACAATCCAGAGCAGCCACATACCCCTACACTTGGGTTTTTTAAAAAGCATGCTCTTAGAATATTTCTGTGTTATTTAAGTAAACCAAAAGTTTGAGCCCATTTTAAATTGGATTGTTTTGTTTGTTGGTATTTAATTTTAAGGGAGGAGAGTGGCAGTTATCTCTGACATGGACTATGTTGCCTGCTTTTTGATCACTTCCCTCAGATGGGACTGCCTTGCTGGGGGAAAAAAAGAGGAGAATGAACTCAATCTTTTTTAATACTTTTATTTTATGTATATGAGTGCCCTATCTACATGTACACCTGAATGCCAGAAGAGGACATTAGATTGCATAGATGGTTGTGAGCTACCATGTGGTTGCGGGGAATTGAACTCAGGACCTCAGGAAGAGAAGACAGTGCTCTTAACCTCTGAGCCATCTCTCCAGCCCAATGAACTCACTCTTGATATGACTTGATGAGCTGTGTTGGGTGGGTAGGGAGCGTCCCTTTCTGAGGAATAGGGGAGGATGAAGGGGGGAGAACTCTCAAAACTGTCCCTACAACACGCTGCCACAAGATGAAGAAATACAAGCAATTACTCAATTCTGTGAGAGGATGAGTAAGTCCTGTTCAAGGATGAGCCCCATGATTGGCTTGTCCAGTACCAAATAGTAAGCCCTAGAAATGTATACATGAGGCCAAATTACAGCCAAAGAAATCAATTGAGTTTGTGAATGTATTGGTTAGTTAATAAATACTGACACTGTGGGGAAACTAACAAAAAAAGGTTTTAGTGACTTATCAGTTTTGTGGTTCACATAGAATGTACTGGAAAGAATAATCTACACAGGAAGAAGCATGTGTGACTTTAAGCCATTCACTCTACACAGGGTATGCTTGATACCTATCACATGACTGTGTAATGAAGTACCCTCAGCTCAGTCTTCCCTGTTTATATACTCTAACTCTTCCCAGAGATTTCAAGGGTGCATAAAATCAGGGCAAATTTGTATATAATTCCTTGGGAGAGGTGACTGAATCTCAAGTGAGAGTCCAGTGACCCTTTCCATTCCTTCCTTCCATGAAGGAAAAGTGAATATTCCACAAGCCAGGCTGTAATCATCTTTGGTGATTAGGTTAGGGAAAGTTTTGCTGAAGATGATCACAGTTTTGCTCAAAAGATGATCCTATACTACAGGTCAGACCGGAGCTGTGTCTTAATCCTGCAGATAGAAGGTTGATCATTTCCTCCCCATAGTCTATTGTCTGGGTCACTGTGTATTTGTGAAATAAATTTTATAGAAATCCAGCCACAGCATTTGTTTATATTAAATCTAACACTGGCTTTGAGTTATAACAGCATATATGTGAAGCATAAAATTTTATAAGATATATAAAGCTTAAACTATGTATTTGTTGAGACTTTATAGATAATATTTTCCAATCCCTACGGAAATTTTAGTTGAACCTTTCTAACGTGAATGAGATGCTCCAGAGAAATCTGCACATCATTTGTAAGCAAACTATAGATGTCTCCCTTAAAAGGGTAAAAGCATATTTAATGATTAATTAACTCCATTAAATTTCAAAAGCTGTGTAACTTTTTAAACTTTTCATATTAAAATGAATGAAAAGTTATTATGAGAATCAGGGGAAATCAGAATTCATAGATTTCAACAGTGAAGAAGAAAACAAAAATCCTTAGAATGTTTTTTTCTAAACTTGGCTGTTATAAAAACTGTGAGAAACTTAAAATCAAAGCAGTAATCCAAAATCATTTGAAGCCTGAGAACTAGGCTCACAACCTAGAGAGGATTAAGGAACAATAAAATAAACAGGGTGCTACAGAATAAAATGTCAATCTAGACCTGTAAAATAAAATCATTGGCCTTATTGAAAACAGTAAAAGTGAATGAAAAGCTAGCACTTTATAATACTGTGTTAGTTTAGTTGTTGTTTTGCTCCATAAGTATTTCCAATTATGAAATTTTTATTAACAGTGGAAGAATAACTACTGAGTGGGACTTTGTAAGTGTAATAAGTATTTTTCCATAAACATATTTACTTTTTAATTGCATACTCATTATTTTGTATACAGTATATGACTTACCTAAAAAATTAAAACTGTATTTCAGGATTACAAAAATATGCATACATTATTTTTGCATTATATCATGTACAAAATTAACATGTTAAAAGTTTATAGATACCTAAATGGAAAATTATAGCAAAAATAAGCAAAAGTATATGCATAGTTATCTGATATATAAAGATTATTAGAACTTTAGGAACAAATAATCCTAAATAAAACAATTTACTAAACTACAGTGACTATTAATAACTTGTATATATCAAAGTACACCATTGGGATACAAAAATTAATGCCATAGAGAAAGATGGGATATGTGAAATGCATGTATATATCATATAAAATATACACATTGATAATTATGAAGAATTCTTATTAATCATTAAGGGAAGAATAGAAAAAAACAGAAAAATGGGAAAAGTTCCTTTAAAATGACTTGACAAAAATGCACTCTGCGGCCTATTTGTAATATTCTTTAGTTTACTTGCATGGTGTTTATAAAATAATCACTAAAATCATAATTCTGTTAGAACTTCCTTAATAGCCATAAGAAATAGAGCCCCTCATGATTTTCTATTAGGCTCCACCTCTAAATTTCCAATCACCTCTACAACACACAGAGGACTAAGCCTCTAACCCATAGATTCTTGGGTACTACTCACTTAATATCATAGAAAGATACTAGTATTCTGGGCAGATAACCAATTTACCTTTATTTATACATTACCTAGACTTTCAAACATAGAACTTTAGCTAACATCTTTCCAATTCTCCTAATCAAACACAAAATATGTAGGAGAAAATAATCAACAGACCAGTGCTGAATTTGCAGACCTAAATATAAAGCTACAATAGATATGTCAGAAGGGTACTAAAGTGCTATTTATTTAAATTTATTTCTTGGAATTGAGCACTACCTTAATAGCTTGAAAGTGTTAAAGTGTGTCTCAAAGAACCTAAATTACTCCCTAAATGTAATTTATGCTTGAGAATAATCTAACTAACTTGATTTAGAACAGCAGGAAATAAGTTATGCTGCACATAAATGATACAGCACTGTGATTTTAAATACTGCTTGCATAGTGAATAAGAATTTTAATATTTGCAAAATTTTAAAATCAGTTAATTTATTATCCTTATGTTTACACTGACATTTTGTTTCTTT
The DNA here is from genome assembly GCF_964271855.1 of Acomys minous. Classification (NCBI taxonomy): domain Eukaryota; kingdom Metazoa; phylum Chordata; class Mammalia; order Rodentia; family Muridae; genus Acomys; species Acomys minous. The sequence goes on along the minus strand of NC_140488.1, from coordinate 89,164,122 downwards.
AGTTTGGCCCACTTTGCTTCTTACTCCTGGGAAAGGTATTAGAATTTTTTCATCCTTAGATGTAGCATAAAAAGGAAAACATTCAATTCCCAGACTGTTATTTTTATTGTCTTCTTATATGTGTTTATTTGCTGCTGCTCATTTGCTCAGTCCTAGACTGCTCAGTTACTGGAAAGAGAGGAATTTAAGGAGCATAGTGACATACTAGAGACTAATTTTATAAATATATTGTAAAAGCAATGAATCTATGCATATACATTATCTTCTTTGGTGGGAGAGTATTTACAAGTAGTCATGATAGAATTATAATTTCATATGATAAATTCAAGAATAAATTTAGGCTTCTATTAATGCATATTAAATGCTACAGATACATATTAAAACTTTATGTGATGTATGAAATGGAGTTTAAAGTATTATTACTCACATTAAGTGTCATTATGTGTAAAGCACACTTTTATTCTTCAATATTTTCTTTGGATAGAGTTGTTTATTTTGGCAGCAATTTTAACAAGAAAAGTAAATCAACTTCTCAGTTTTCAAAGTTTTAAAGGTTTCCTACTATATAGGAAACTTTATATGTTTATCAAATTGCTCCTTGTTCACATAAAATTGTTAAAACTGCAAAGCTTTGGCTTAGAAGAGTTGTATAAACCATAAAATAAGGACAAGGGACTGATGTCCAATCCCCATTATAGGAACATTTAGAAGGAACATGGAAACTTCAGACAATTCTGTTTTACTGCTTGGGCATTAATGTGGCTATAAATACAAAAGACACTTGTCTTGTCCTCCCCTTTGTACTTTCTCTGTTATTAAAATGTAGGTCTGAAGAGATCAAGTGTATGATCCACAATTTTTCTTCTCTTGAATGATTATAGAAAGATAGCCTATAAAAAGGACTTAGGAGTGATGGTGGGAAGAGATATTGAAGAATCTGGTGGAGAATAAGAGTGGCAGTATAATGAGCAATAGATGGTGAATCTGTGATTGAAAACCTCTGACATATACAGTAGCCTAGTATTAAAACATGAATATTTAGCAAACAGCTACCTCCTAGTAGCAAACAGTGTTAAAAGAATAATTCAAATGGTTGAGTGGTAATAAATGCAAAGTAACAAGAGGACTGATGACTGCTACAAAATTAGATGGGCCAATTGTCACCCACTGGTAACTGTCCCGTGATATATTATTACTATGTGCTTCTCAGACTATGATAGTAGAAGCAAAATCAGTCATCAGTCCATTAAGTTGCCACTCAAATTATTTTATTGTTCTGACTCATGAAATGTAGAAATGAAAACTAAACCATATTTAAAATTAAGGAATTAAAATGAAATTACGTAGAAGCTGGATTTGCAGTTTCATTTGGAAAAATATTGACCACTTCTTTGGAGAACCTAAGTTTCATTCTTAAAACTCAGACATGGCTGCATATAGCCGGCTGTAACTGCAGCTCCAGGCAATCCCAATATCTTATTTTGACCCACAAAGGTACCCACAAATATAAGATACATCAACACAGACACAGAACACAGAAAAACAGACACCCAGATACGCACACAAAAAAATTTTTTTAATTAAAAATTAACTCTTATCTCACCTAACTATGCTTCAATATTTAAGATTCTTATTCAATATCAGCACCTGATTTGTAGAAACACAGGTGCCAATTTCTTATTAAAGGAAGTAAAATTTTAAATTGTATTATAAGACCATTTATTGTATATAAGATATCATTGATCACACCTCAAGGCTAGATTACTTGTAAACATTCAAAACATCCCCATCATCATTTTATTGCTGAAGTGTGTATTTTATTTGTGTAACTCTAGAGTAATATAAGTTCTTAAAGTCAGATCTTTACTTTAAACCAACTAGTTAAAGAAAACCTGTTTGTGCTACCATACTACACATATCATACTAACAAACTATTGTTTCAGGTTTTTACAAGAATATAATGATTTATTAAACGCAAATTCTTCCCAAATGCCCAACCCTTCCACTCCAGTATTTCTCGGTGTCTCATAACTCTATAGTCTATTTCTGCTTCTTTGAGAGTTCCTCCTCTCCCACCTAGTCCATTACTGGATACCTAACCTGTGGTTGTATAGATTCTGGAAGGCCTATCAAATCTTAAAAGATAATATCCACAAATAAGCAAAAACATGCAATATTTTTTTCATTTGGTCTTTTTCTTTATCTTTTATTTGGGGGGGGAGGGCTCTGTGTGTTACCTCATTCAGGTTGACATTTTCTAGCTCCATCTATTTATGTGAAAATTTCACTTTTTGTTTTTGTCTATCAGCTTAATAATATGCCATTGTGTGAATGTACCACATTTTCATTATGCATTCATCAGCTGATAGACATCTGGGCTATGAAGTTTGGCTATAGTGAACTGAGCACCAATGAGTATGGATGAGAAATTATCTCTTTTGTAGAGTGTAGAATCCTTTGTGTATATGGCCAAGGGTGGTATACCTGGATCTTGAGGTAGATCTATCCACAGGTTCCTGAGGAACTGCCACACTGGTATCTATGGTGGCTATAATAGTTTGTAATCTCACCAGCAGCAAGTAATTCTTCCCTTTCCTTCATATCCTCAACAGTATAAGTTATCACTTTCTTTATTAAGATTGGCCATTATAACTAGTGTAAGATAATTTTGATTTTTGTTTCCCTGATAGCATAATGTAGTTTGATTCTTCATTTCCTTAATGACCAAGGATGTTGAACATTTCGTAAATTGTTTGTAAGCCATTTGTGTCTCGTATTTTGATAACTGCTTAGTTTTAGACCCAGTTTCTAAAATTGGGCTATTTGTTCCACTAATATCCAATATTGTTTAATTTCTATATACTCTAAACATTAACTCTCTATTTGATGTGTAATTGGTTGTTTCCTATTCTGAAGCATGCTTCTTTCCTCAAATGATGGTATCCTTTGCCCTACAGACGCTTTTTCAGTTGCATTATCTTGCATTTTGTTGATTTTAGAACCCGTGGTATCAATATATTGTTCAGAAACTCTCTTCTCGTGTCACTAAGCTCAAAACTACTATTCCCCTCTGTCTCTTCCATCAGATTAATGTTCTCTGTCCTTTTGTTGAGGTCCTTGATCCATTTGGAGTTGATTTTGTGTAGAGTGATAAATATGGCTCTACATTCATAAATATGAAACTATATCCATCTGCATGCAAGCATCTAGTCTGAGTAGCACCATTTGTAGAAGATTATTTTCTCCAATGTATTTATGTAGCTGTTGTTATTAAATTGTGTGCCTAAGTATATGGACTCACACTGGGGTATGACAAGATGAGGGTGTTATTTCAATTTTCTTGACTCTGTTGAGACTTGCCTTGTGTCCAAATAGTGGTCAAATTTCTGGGAAGAATGTGTGTATATATTTTTGTGTTTAGATGAAATGTTCTGTAAATATCTGTTAGTTACATTTGGTTTATAACATAAATTAACTTCAATATTTCCCTATTTAGATTTTTTTCTAGAATACCTGTCTTTTGGCAAGAGGGGGGTTATTGAAGTTCTCTACTGTTAATGTATATAGGTCAATATGTGATTTTAGATATAGTGGTGGTACTTTTATGAACTTGGGTATCCTTGTACTTGGTGGCTATATATTTAGAATTACAATAACATCTTGTTAGGTTTTTCCTTTGACACATGTACGATGTTCTTCCCTATATCTTCTGATTAGGTTTGTTTTGAAGTCTTATTTTGACAGATATTAAAATGGCTACACTGACTTGCTTCTTTGGAATATTTTCCAGCTTCTGTCTATTTTGATTGATTTTTTGCTGGCTACAGTATCCTGAGCTGGCATCTGTGGTCTCTCAGAGATTGTATAACATACACTCAGACCCCTCTGTGTTTCACAACACCATTGAGAAGTAAGGTGTTACTCTAACATGTCTGACTTTATATCTGTCTTGGTCTTTTTCCCTAGTAGCTTCTAATAGCCTTTCCTTCTTCTCTGTGTTTAGTTTTTTTTATTATTTTCTACTTGAGGAATTTATTTTCTAGTCCCTTCTATTTGGCATTTTGTATGCTTCAACCTTTTATTTGTTTTTTTGAAAATAGATTCTTTCTTTTTACAATACATCCCGACTAGGGATTTCCCTTTCTCTACTCCTCCCAGCTCCTCCAACCTCTCCTCTCTCCCAGATCCATTCCTCCTCAATTTCCCTTCAAGATAGGAATAAGCCTCCAAGAGAAAACAGCAAACACAATGAAACAGGGTAAAATAAGGCAAGGCCAAAGCCCTCATATTGAGGCTGTACAAGGCAACTCAGTAGGAGGAAAAACACCACAAGAACAGGCAAACGCATCAGAGAAACATCTGTTCCCTCTGTTAGGACTCCCACAAAACATCAAGTGAACTGTCATAAGACACAAACAGAAGATTTTGTGCAGACCAGACCCATGCAGGCCCTATGCTTGGTACTTCAGTCTCTGTGAGCCCATTTGAGCCTTGTTTCAATGATACAATGGGTCAGGTTCTCCTGGTATCTCCCATACCCTTTGACTCCTACAATCTTTCTACCCTCTCTTCTGTGGGATTCCATGAGCATCTAAGGGAAGGACCTGATGGAGAATTCCAATTTTACTCTCTCTCTCTCTCTCTCTCTCTCTCTCTCTCTCTCTCTCTCTCTCTCTCTGAAAAATGTTTGTCTGTGGGTGTCTGCACCTGCTTCCATCTGCTACCAGAGTAATCTTCTTTGATCATGGATGCTGGATTGAGCATGAATAGCAGAATATCGTTAGGAATCATTTTCATTGATTAGCTGGTAAACAGAGTTATATTTCCTTCTACTTTAGGTATCTTGGATATTCAGTCTCCAGTTCCTATCCATCCAGGTAGTGTAGAGCATGGGCTTCCTCTTGTGACATGGGACTCAAGTTAAACCAGACATTGCTTGGCAACTTTAGAAGCATCAACTTACCTGAAATTTTCATGATGTTATTTTTTAACACCTGAGTAATACCCCATGGTCTAAGTGTACTATATTTCTTTATCTATTCTTCAATTTAGATATACCCATACTGTTTCCAGTTTCTGGCTATTATGAGTAAAGCAACAATGAATATAATTGAGCAAATGTTTTTGTGATGTAATAGAGTATCCTTTGGGTATAGATCCAATAGAGGTATAGCTGGGTCTATATTTGTTAATATAGAGCAAAGTTTTAAGGAAGTGCCATATAAATTTCTATAGGGTCAATATAAGGTTGCACTTTGAACAGCAATGGCAGAGTGCTCTTTTTCCCATCCTCACCAACATAAGCTGTTAATTGTGTTATTGATCTTGGCCATTCTGACATGTATAAAACAGAATCTCAAGGTAGTTTGATTTGCATTTCCCAGATGGCTTAGGATGGTCAACATTTTGTTAAATGATTCTCAGATATTTGAGATGTCTCTGTTGAGAATTCTGTTTAGATTTGTACCCCATTTTGAAATTAAATTATTTGGGGTGTTGATATCTAGTTTCTTAAGTTATTTATATATTTTGGATGTTAGGCCTCTATCAGATGTGGAGCTAGTAAAAACTGTTTTCCATTCTACGGGCTGCTGCTTTATCTTATTGACAATGTCATTTGCCTCAAAGAAGCTTTTCAGTTTCATGCAGTCCTGTTTTACAATTGTTTTTAATTCCTAGGCAATTAGTGCTCTGTCCAGGAAGTTATCTTCTTTGTCAATATATTCAAGGGGCTAGAGGAATGGCTCAGAGGTTAAGAGAACTAGATGTTCTTCTAAAGGTCCTAACTTCAATTTCCAGCATCACATGGTGGCCCATAGCCATCTATAATGCGATCTGGTGCCCTCTTCTGGCATGTAAGCATTCAAGGCAGTTCCATAAGTTCTCTTCTATCAGGTTAAGTGTATTTGGTTTTATACTGAGGTCTGTTATCCACCACTAATGTCTATTTTATTTGTCCTTTTGAGTGAGCTGTAAGCATTCTGCCTTAGGCCATCCCTTTTCCTTAACTTCTTTGGGACTGTGTATTCTTGTATAGTTATCCTGTATTTTAAGAATAATATCCACTTTTGTGTACATATTATGCATGTCTTTCTGGTTCTAGGTTACTTCACTCTAGTTCCCTCTGTTTTCTTGCAAATTTCAAGTTTTCCTTGTTTTTGATAGCTTAATAGTATTCCATTTTATAAATGTGTCACAATGTCTTTATTAATTCTTCAGTTGAGGGACATATAGGATGTTTACAAATTCTGGCTATTATTAATAAACTTCTTATGAAGATAGTTCAGCAAATACCCATGTTATATGGTAAAGAACCTTTTAGGTATATGCCCAGGAGGTGTATAACTGGGTCTTGAGGCAGAACCTTCCCAATTTTCTGAGAAACCACCCAATTTTTTCTAGAGTGGTTGTACAAGTTCACACTCCCACCAGCAGTGGACGAATATTCCTCTTGTTCCACATCTTTGGCAGCATGTGCTGTCACTGGAATTTTTTATCTTAGGCATTCTGAGAGGTATATGGTGTTATCCCAGTGTTGTTTTGATTTGAATGTAGCTAACGACTGAAGAAGTTGGACATTTCTTTAAATGCTACTTGTTCGTTTGATAGTCTACTTTTGTGAATTATCTGCTTATGTCTGTGCCCCAATTTTGGATTGTGTTATTTAGTTTGTTGGAGTCTACTTTCTTGAGATCATTACATGTTTTGGATATTAGCCCTCTTTCAGATGTGGAGTTAGTGAAGATCTTCTCCCAATGTGTCAGCTGTGGTTTTGTTCTGTTGACAGTGTCCTTTGCCTTATAGAAGCTTTTCAGTTTCATGAAGTCCCATTTATTGATTTGTGATAGGTACTGCTTAAATTTATTTTTATCATGGAATACCTTGTTTTCTCTATCTATGATTATTGAAAAATTTTCTGGGTGCAGTAGTCTGAGCTGACATCTGTGGTTTCTTAGGGTTTGAATGACACATGCCCAGACCATTCTGGGTTTCATAGTCTGTTGAGAAGTCAGTTGTAATTCTGATAGACTTATCTTTATTTATGATTAGGATTTTTCCCTTGCAGCTTTTAATATTCTTTCTTTGTTCTATACATTTAGTGTTTTGATTATTATGTGACATGAGAATTTTCTTTTCTAGTTGAATCTATTGATGTTCTTTAAGCTTCTTGTATGTTTTTAGGCATATAAGTTTTCTTCTGTGATTTTGTTGAAAATATTTTCTGGCCCTTGGAGCTATGAATCTTCTTCTTCTATTCCTATTATTTTATGTTTGTTCTTTCCATAGTGTCTCAGATTTCTTGGATGGTTTGTTTTAGGAAATTTTAGATTTAACATTTTTTTGACTAGGGTATCAATTCTTTTTCAATTCTATCTTCTGCGCCTGAGATTCTTCCATTTCTTTATTATTTTTAAATATATTTTAATTTATTCATATTACATCTCAATTGTTATCCCATCCCTTATATCCTATCATTCCTCCCTCCCTCCCTCCCATTTCCCCCTTACTCCCCTCCCCTATGACAGTTCCTGAGGGGGACCTCCTCCCCCTGTATATGCTCATAGGGTATCAAGTCTCTTCTTGGTGGCCTGCCATCCTTCCTCTGAGTGCCACCAGGTCTCCCCCTCCAGGGGACATGGTCAAAGGTGAGGCACCAGAGTATGTGAGAAAGTCATATCCCACTCTCCACTCTACTGTGAAGAATGTCCTGTCCATTGGCTAGATCTGGGTAGGGGTTTAAGGTTTACCGCCTGTATTGTCCTTGGCTGGTGCCATAGTTTGGGCAGGCCCCTAGGCCAGATCTGCCCATTATAATGTTCTTCTTGTAGGTTTCTAGGACCCTCTGGATCCATCTATTTCCTAATTCTCCCATGCTTCTCTCACCTAGAGTCCCAATAGTATGTCCTCCCCTCTGTCCCATTTTCCTGTTAAGTAAAGACTTTCATGGCTTAAGTCATGTATTCCATTGATGATACTTTATTCTGTAGTTCCTATTCCCTTCCCTAGATTTTCCATCTCCAGGATTGCATCAGATTTTGTGTTCTTTATTTTATTTTCATTTTTAGGTTTTAAGCAGTTTTATTCATTTTTTCCTCCAATTTGATTGTGTTTTTCTACATTTCTTAAAGGTCTTTATTAAATTCCTTGATCTGTTTGTATTTTACTGTATTTCTTTGAAGGACTTATTTTCCTCCCTTGATGCCTCTATAATTTTCATAACCATAAATTTATGCTAGTTTTCTTGTGCTTCATGTCTTAAAGTATCTTCAGGGCTTCCTGTTGTAGGATAACTGGTTTCTGGTGGTGAATTACTGCCCCAGGTTTTATTCTTTGTGTTCTTACACTGACTCTTACACTGACCACTAGCCATCTGGTTGTCTCTGGTATTAACAGTCCTGATGGTCCCTCTGCTGGCCTTGTCCTAGGTAAATTTGGCAGATCAGGAGTCACCATTGGAAAAGGCTCTAAGCTGATTGCGGCTGGGCCTGCCACAGGCCTCCTCAGGATGGAAGAAATGGTGGTTGGGTCTCAAAAATAGCTCACCTCTGCTGGCTCTGCTGGCTTTCTGATGTGTGTATCCCAGGTGGGTGAGGCAGATGGAGTCAGCAATAGAGGGTTCTAACCTGAATCCTCTGCATGACTTTTATTATGAAGTTTTCTTAGATTTTGTCAAAAGCATTTTCTAATGAGATATTCATATGGATTTTTTATATTTTATTTTATTTATTTATATGGTGGATTACATTTAGTTATTTGTGTATATTGAACAATCACTTAATCTATGGAATGAAACCTACTTGATCTTCATGGATTATATTTTTATGTGTTCTTTATTTTGGTTTGTATTTTACTGAGTGTTTTTGTATCTTTGTTCATAAAGGAAAAGAGATTCTCTCTTCCATCTCTTGTATTTTGTTGATAATGCTTATTTCTGTAGTTCCTGTTCTTTTTTAAATCAGGGTAACTGTGGACTTATAAAATTAATTGGGAAATACTCCTTATACCTCTTCTCCTACAATCTGGCAGAATATTGTCCTAAGATTATATGGCCCTAAGCTTATGAATTTTTTTTCTTGGTTAGGAGGCTTTTGATGACTGCTTCTATTACATTAGGGATTTAGATCTGTTGAAATTGTTTATCTAACCTTGATTCAACTTTGGTAACTCATGCCTATCAAGAAAAGTATTCATTTCTTTTAGATTTTTCCAATATTGTGGAGGACAGGTTTTTAAAAATACATCCTTATTGATGCCTGTTGTTAAATACCATTTTCATTTCTGATCTTGTTAATTTGTAATTCATTTTCTGTCTTTTATTTAGTTTGGATAAGTGTTGGTCTATCTTATTTATTTCCTCATAGAACCCAACTGTTTGTTTCATTTATTGTATTTATTGTTCTCTTTGATTATTTATTGCTGTCTACTCCTCAAGGGTGTGATTATTTGTTTTTGTTCTAGATCTTTCAGGTATGTTGTTAAATTGCTAGTATGAAATCTTTCCAATTGTTTTTTAAAGGCATTTATTGCTATGAACATTCCCCTTAGCACTGTTTTTATTATGGCCCATAAGTTTAAGTGTATTCTAAATTCATTTTCATTGGATTCTAGATAGGCTTTAATTTCTTTTGTATTTCCCTATTGACCCATTTTAATTAGTAGAGAGTTGTTCAGTTTTCATGGATTAGTACAATTTCGGTTGCTTTATTTTTTGTTGTTTTTTTGTTTTTGTTTTGGATTTTTAAAAATATTTATACAGGTTTAATCCATGGTGATCTAGTAGGATGCAAAAAGTTATTAAAATTTTTCTTGTATCTATTATAACTTGCTTTGTGTCAGAATATGTGGTCAATTTTGGGAAAGTTCCATGAGGAGTTGAAAAGATGGTGTAATCTTTTGTGTTTGTGTGAAATATTCTATAAATATTTGTTAGGTCCATTGGATTTATAATGTCTGTTACTGCCAGTATTTTTTTGTTTAGTTTTTTGTGGATAGCATTTCCACTGGTGAAAGTGGGTAATTGAACTTTCACACTATTAGTGTCTGATGTTCAGTACGTTATTTAAGATGGAGTAGTGTTCCCTTTGTACACTTGAGTGCCTTTGTATCTGGTACATAGATATTCAGAATTGAAATGCCATCTTGATGATATAAAATATCCTATGCCATCTTCTTAAATTAACTTTGATTTGAAGTCTATTTTGTTAGTTATTAAAATGCACTCACCAGATTGTTTCTTTGGTCCATTTTCCTTGAATATCTTTTTTCAACTGTTTTCCTTTTTTTTTTTTTTTTTTTTTTGGATGCAACAAAAGAATGGATACTGTATTTGCATCTCTTCTGATAGTTCATGTCTTTTGTTGGGGAACTGAAACCAATGATACTGAGAGATATCAATGACCAATGGTTATGAATTCCTGTTATTTTGTTTTGTAGGTGGTAGTGGTGGTGGTAGTGGTGTTGGTGTTGGTGGCGGCACTGGTAGTAGTGGTGGTGGTGGTGGTGGTGGTGTGTGTGTGTTTATGTGTGTGTGTATGTATCCCTTTTGTTTTTTCTGGTGTAAGAATATTTATTTCCTTTGTTTTCATGGTTGTAGTTAACTTCCTTGTGTGAGGGGTTTCCTTCTAGCACCCTGCGCAGGGCTGTGTTTCTAGATAGATATTAAGTTTGATCTTATCATGGAAAATCTATTTTGTAACTTTAATTATCTATTTAAAAGTATAATATAAAAATAATTTGTAATTGCAAATATATAATAATGTACCTACATTACACAGATACCGACAGAGACATATTTGTAGAAATTTTATGTCAATAAATCATTCAGTGTTATAACTGATATTATGAATAGCCATATATTTAAATTTTATTCTTCTCTTATCTATTACAACATGACTAAAGTTTCCTCTCCGTCCCCTGAATTCAGTGTCTCCTTCCACACATCCTCTTTCCTAGATTTACTCATCCTCCATTTCCCTTATGAAAACAAACCCACCCCCAGAATATCAACAAAAATTGTCATAAGACTAGGCAAATATCCTCTTATCAAAGCTGAATGAGGCAACCCTGTGGGAGAGAAAAGTTCCGAAAAGCAGGCAGAAAAGTCAGTGATAACTTTTACTGTTAGGAGTTCTACAGGAGACCAAGCTACATAAAGATTAACCATAACATATATGCATAGAACCTTGCTCTGATCCCTGAAGGTTCCCTGATTGTAGCTTCAGTTTCACCCCCACGAGCCTTCTTTATTTGATTCTGTGAGCCATGTTTTTGTGTTGTCCTCAACCTCCTTACATCCTAATTTTTTCCTCACTCTCTTCTATAAAATCTCCTAAGCTCTGCATAAGGTTTGGCTGTATGTCCCCTATTAGTTGCCAAATGTAGCTGCTCTGATGATGACTATAGCAAAATATCATTAGGAATGATTTCATTTACTTTTTTTTTCTTTTGTGGTCATGTTTGGTTCTATCCTAGGTCTCTGGGCTATCCAGCCTCTGGCTCTTGGCCATCCAGGCATCTATTGTAAATGAATGTTTTACTGGGTCTAGACTTGTATCCATGCTCTCTTAGATTCTGCAGCATATCTGTCTAAGCCCTTCTGGCTTTTAGTCTCTATTGAGAAGTCAGGTGTAATCCTAATTCATGTTTTAATGTTTTATACATTTTTATGTTACTGATCTTTTTCCCTTGCAGCTTTTAATATTCTTTCTTTCTTTTGTATGTTTAGTGTTTTGATTATTTCATGGTGAAGGGACTTTAATTTTCTGGTTTAATCAATTAGGTCTTCTGTGTATGCTTCTCATACCTTTATAGGAATCTCTGTCTTTCAGTTAGTAATATTTTTCTATGATTTTGTTAAAAATATTTTCTTTGCCACTGAGCAGAGAATCTTCTCATTCCTCTACTCCTAGTATTCTTAAATTATACCTTTTTTATAATGTCCTACATTTCCTGGATATTCTGTGTCAAGAATTTTTTATATTTAACATTTTCTTTCTTCAATGCCTGAGATTCTCTCTTCTCTATTGTATTCTGTTGGTGAAGCTTGATTCTGTAGTCACTTTTTATATTCCTAAATTTCCAGCATACCCTCAGTTTGTGTTTTCTTTATTGCATTTATTTCCACTTTCAAGTCTTGAACATTTTTATTCATTTTTTGGCTTTTGTTGAGGTATTTATTTATATCCTCCAATTGGTTTTTTTTTGTGTTTGGTGGTTTTTTTTTTTATTTACTTACAGAGCATTTATTGATTTCTTCTTGAATGCCCTCTATCATCTTCATATAATTAAAGTGCTTTATTTTCTTGTGTTTTATCTATATTGGAATATTCAAAGCCTGTTGTGGTAGATTATCTGGGCTCTAGTGGAGATATATTTCCCTGGTTGTTATTGATTCTGTTTTTACTCTGATGTCTTGGTGACAGGGTTACAGGGTGATTATAGGTCTAGATGTTGAGTTCTCAGTTTGTCTTTGACAAGTGGTTTCTGTTTGTTGTGTTCCTTGGTTTCTGTTTCCTCTCTGTAATTTCAGAGTGCATTCTTTGAGAGTAATTGCTGGTGTTGGATACTGGTAGTAAGAGAGGCCATTAGAGATGGTTTGTGGGATCCCTAGGAGGTTAGTGGAATTTGGGGTCTGTAGGATGATTTTTTTAGTTTGTAGTGAATGGACTTGATGTGGGAGGAAAGGTACCCGCAAGCATGCTACTACAAGGCTGAAGGTGAGACAGTAGGTATCATAATGGACTAAACCAAGGATAATGCAAATTGCCTGAGTCCTAGCCCTTTGTGGTCACTGAGGGTCTTTGGTAGAAGTTGTTACTATGTATTTATGACTGACACAAAATAATTGGGATATATGTAAAAGAGAGAGTGAAACCATCTACAGGAAGGTGCAAGCTAGGTCAGAATAAAGGTCTCGCAGAGGCCCCAAGGAGGAAGGTTATCTGCAAACAGCTGAATGCTTTAAAATCTTAATTAAAGTTTTGAATCAGGAGAAATCTTGCAACTTATAAACCTGATGATATATCTTTATTTTGATCAACATTTACATTTACAATTGTATGTATGATTCCCAATAAGATTTTACAATTTTGAAATGTTTAAAAATTTCTTTTTCTTTTTAAAATTAATTTTTTCAGATTACATCCTGATTGTTATTGCCTGACTTGTATCTTCCCATTTCCCCCTCCCTCCCTCTTTTACCCTATCACCCTTCCCTTGACCTGTGACAGAATGGGAACTCTTCCCCAACTATATGATCATAGCTTATGAGGTTTCATCCAGATAGCCTGCTTACTTTTCCTCTGAGTGCGACCAGGCCTCCCTACCAAGGGGAAATGGTCAAATAATGGGCACCAGAGTTCATGTCAGAGGCAGTCCCTACTTTCCCACTCTCCACACAATCATGGAGAATGCACTGGCCATTGGCTAGATCAGAATAGGTGGTATAGCTTTACTGCATGCATTGTCCATGGTTGGTGTAGCAGTTTGTGCAGGCCCCACATGTTTCCAGACCCACCAGCCTTGATGGTCTTCTTATAGGGTTCTTGGGTCCCTTGAGGTCTTTATACGTTCCCATTCTTCCATACCACTCTCACCTTGAGTCTCAGTAGTGAGTCCAAGCATCTGTCCTGATCCCCTGCTGAGAGAAAACTCTCAGAGGATATCCATGTTGGGCTATAATCCAATTATAAGTGAGCTTATACCGTGTGTGTCTTTCTGTGTTTGTGTTAACTCAATCAGGATGATCACATCAAGTTCCATCCAATTGCCTGCAAATTTCAAGATTTCCTTGTTTTTAATAGCTGAGTAGTATTCCATAGTGTAAATATACCACAGTTGTTTCATCTATTCTTCACCTGAGGGACATCTAGGTTGTTTACAGATTCTGACAATTATTGATAATTCTTCTATGGACATAGTTGAGTAAATGTTCTAGTTGTGTGGTGGAGCATTTTTCAGGTATATGGCAAGGGGTGGAATAACTGGTTATTGAGGTAGCCCTATTCCCAGTTTTCTGAGAAAGTGCCAGAGTGATTTCCAAAGTAGTTGTACAAATTTATACTCCCACCAACAATAAGGAATGTTCCCCTTTCTCCACATCCTCTCTAGTATGTGCTATCACTTGAATTTTTGATCCCAGTCATTCTGATGGGTGTTAGATGGAAATCAGAGTCATTTTGATTTGCATTTCTCTGATGACTAAAGGCATTGAGCATTTCTTTTAAGTATTTCTCAGGCATTCAATATTTCTATGTTGAGAATTCCCCATTTAGCTGAACCCCATTTCTTAAATGGGTGGTTTTGTTTGGTGATATTTAATTTCTTACACTCTATATTTATTTTGGATATTAGCCCTTTGTCATATGTAGGGATGGTGAAGGTATTTTTCCAGTCTGTATGCTGTCACCTTGTTCTGTTGACAGTGTCATTTGCCTTACAGAAGCTTTTCAGTTTCATGATGTCCCATTTACTAATTGTTGACCTTAGTACCTTGGCTGTTGTGTTCTGTTCAGGAAGTTGTCTCCTGTGCCAATGAGTTCAAGGCTCTTCCCCACATTTCTTCTAACAGATTTAGTGTCTCTGGTTTCATGTTGAGGTCTTTAATCCACTTGGACTTGAGTTTTATGCAAAGTGATAAATAGGATCTACTTGCATTTTTCTACATGTAGAAATCCAGTTAGACCAGTACCATTTGTTGAAGATTCTATCTTTTTCCCATTGTATAGATTTGGATTTGTTGTCAAAAATCAAGTGCCCATAGGTGTATGCGTTTATTTCTGGGTCTTTGATTTGATTCCATTCATCAGCCATCTTATAACTATGCCAGTGCCATGCTGTTTTAGTTACTTTTGCTCTATAGTACAGCTTGAGATCATGTATGGAGATTACTCCAGAGGATCTATTATTATACAGGACTGGTTTTTGTTTGTTTGTTTGTTTGTTTTTTAGCTATTCTGGGTTTTTTGTTTTTGTTTTTGTTTTTCCGTATGAAGTTGAGAATTGATCTTTCAATGTCTTTTAAAAATTGTGTAGGTATTTTCTTTTTTTTCTTTTTTTTAAATTTTATTTTATTAATTTATTCTTGTTACATCTCAATTGTTATCCCATCCCTTGTATCCTCCCATTCTTCCCTCCCTCCCATTTTCCCCTTATTCCCCTCCCCTATGACTGTTCCTGAGGGGGATTACCTCCCCCTGTATATGCTCATAGGGTATCAAGTCTCTTCTCAGTAACCTGCTGTCCTTCTTCTGAGTGCCACCAGATCTCTCCCTCCAGGGAGGGATTACATTGAACTTATAAATTGCTTTTGGTAAGATGGTCATTTTTACTATGTTATTTCTCCTACTCCACAAACAAAGGAGATCTTTCCATTTTCTTATATCATCTTCAATTTCTTTCTTCAGAGACTTAACAATTTGACTCTCACTTGCTTGATTAGAGTTACTCCTAGATACTTTACATTATTTATGGCTAACATGAAGGATATAGTTAGGCTAATTTCTTTCTCAGCATGTCATTTGTATGTAGGAGAGCTCCTGAATTTTTTGAATTAATTTTGTATCCAGACACTTTGATGAAGTTGTTTATCAGCTACAGGAGTGATCTGGTGGAATTTGGGGAGGGGGTCACTTATGTACACTATCATATCATCTGCAAATAGGGATATTTTGACTTCCTCCTTTCCAATGTGGATCCCCTTGATCTCCTTTCATTGTCTTGTATCTCTACTTAGAAATTCAAGTACTATACTGAAGAGATATGGAGACAGTGGGCAGCCTTGTCTAGTCCCCGAGTGTAGCAGATTTTCCTTGAGTTTCTCTCCATTTAATTTAATGTTGACTATTGCCTTGATGTATATAGCTTTTATTATATTTAGGCATGTGCCTTTTATCCTTGGCCTCTCCAGGACTTTAAACATGAATAGGTGTTGGATTTTATCAAATGGATTTTTTTGGCATCTAAGGAGACAATCCTGTGGTTTTTTTTCTTTCACTTTGTTTATATGGTGAATTACATTGATGCATTTCTGTATGTTGAACCATCCCCGCATGCCTGGGATGAAGTCTACTTGGTCATGGTGTATGGTATGTTTGATGTGTTCTTGGATTTTTTTTTGCAAGTATTTTATTAAGTATTTTTGCATCAATGGTCATAAGAAAAATTGGTCTGAAATTTTCTTTCTTTGTTGGATCTTTGTGAGGTTTAGGTATCAAAGTGACTATGGCATCATATAATGTGTTTGGTAATGTTCCATGAATTCCTATTTTGTGGAGTACTTTGAAGATTATTGATATTAGCTCTTCTTTCAAAGTCTGGTAGAATTCTGCGCTGAAACCATCTGGCCCTGGGCTTTTTTAGCTGGAAGAATTTTGATGACTGCTTCTATTTCTCTAGGAGTAATAAGACTATTTAATTTGTTTATATGATGTTGGTTAAACTTTGGCAATTGGATTCCATCAAAAAAATGTCCATTTCCTTTAGATTTTCAAATTTTGTGGATTATAGGCTTTTGAGGTAAGATCTTATGATTCTTTGTATTTATTCAGTGTCTGTTTTTATTTCTGATATTATTCATTTGGAAAGTTTCTCTCTGCCTTTTAGTTAGTTTGGCTAATGGTTTGTCTACCAGGCTGATTTTCTCCTGGAGCAGCTCTTGGTTTTGTTGATACTTTGAATTGTTATCTTTGTTTCTAATTTATTGATTTTCAGCACTGAGTTTGCTTATTTCCAGCTGTAAACTTCTCTTGGGTGTTTCTGCTTCTTTTTTTTTTCTAGGGTTCCCATATGTGTCATTAAGTTGCCTAAATGAGATGTTTCCAAACTCTTTATGAAGGCACTTAGTGCTATGAACTTTCCTCTTAGCACTGATTTTAATATGTTCCATTAATTTGGGTATTGTATGTTCATTTTCACTGAATTTTAGCAAGTCCTTAATTTCTTCCTTTATTTCTTCCCTGACCCAGTTGTCATTGAGTAGAGAGTTGTTTAGTTTTCATGTGTGTGTAAGCTTTTTGTTATTTCTGTTGTTGAAGTCCAGCTTTATTCCATGGTGGTCTGATAAGATACAAGGTATTATTTCAATCTTCTTGCATCTATTGAGGCTTGCTTTGTAACCTACTATATGATCAATTTTGGAGAATGTTCAGTGATGTGCTGAGAAGAAGTTATAATCTTTTGTGTTTGAGTGAACAGTCAATATCTGTTAGATCCATTTTATTTATGACATTAGTTAGTGTCATTATTTATTGGTTTATCTTCTGTTTCATTGAGCAATCCCTTGGTGAAAGTGGGGTGTTGAAGTCTACCACTATTAATTTGTGGAATTCTGTGTGTGGTTCCTGCTTTATTAATGTTTCTTTTGCTAATGTGGGTGCCCTGGTATTGGGGGCATAGACGTTCAGAATTATGATGTCATCTTGGTGAATTTTCCTTTGATGAGTATGAAGTGTCCTTCCTCATCACTTTTAATTAATTTTGTTTGAAAGTGTATTTTATTAGATATTAGAATGGCTCCATCATCTTGCTTTTTATTTAAGTGAGCTCGGAAGATATTTTCCCAACTTTTACCCTGCGGTAATGTCTATCATTGTGGCTGAGATGTGTTTCTTGAATGCAGCAGAATATTGAGTCTTGTTCATGCGTCCATTCTGTTAGTTTGTGTCTTTTTACTGGAGTATTGAGACCATTGATCCTGAGAAATATTAATGACCAATGACTGTTAAGTCCCTTGATTTTGATATTTGTTGTGATAGAGTGTTTGCGTGTTTGTCTGGTTATGATTTGCTACAGTGAAGTTATCTATTTCCTATGTCATCCTAGTTGTAGTTAGCCACTTTGGATTGGAGTTATTCTTCTAGTAACTTCTGTAGATATGGATTTGTATATAATTACTGTTTGAGTTTGTTTTTTCATGGAATTTATTGTTTTCTCCATCTTTAGTTATTGAAATTTCACTGAATATATTAGTCTGGACTGGCATCAGTGGTCTCTTAGGGTTTGCAAGACCTCTGTCCAGGCCCTTCTGACTTTTATGGTCTCTGCTGAGAAGTCACCTGTGATTCTGATAGGTTTGACATTATATGTTACTTGGCCTTTTCCCCTTGCCATTTTTTATTGTTCTGTACATTTTGTGTTTTGATTATTATGTGATGAGAGGATTTCCTTTTCTGGCCTATCCTATTTGGTGTTCTGTAGGCCTCTTGTATGTTTATAATGCATCTCTTTCATTAAATTGGGGAAAATTTCTTTTATGATTTTGTTGAAAATATTTCCTGGGTCTTGGAGCCAGACATCTTCTCTTTCTCTATTCCTATTATCCTTAGGTTTCATCTTTTTATGGTGTTCTTGATTTCTTGGATGTTTCATAGTAGGATTTTTTTTCAGATTCAACATTTCCTTTGATGGTTGCATCACATTCTTTTTTTATTAAACATTTTTATTTTTGCAAATGCAGTTATATTTTATACACAATAAACCACCTACAGGAAGAAAGCCATGAAACAATCAGGAACTATATAAATGTTACAATCTTAGTGTTTTGGCTCTTTGCATTTGACAGCCTTGAAGAAAATATCTTTCCTATCTTGGTGGGTCTAAAATTCTGAACGTAAATCAATTGTATCTTCTACATCTGATTTTCTTTGCTCCATGTCTTGAATTCTGTTACCAATGCTTACCTCTGTAGTTCCTGTTTTCTTCTCTAAGTTCTCTCATTCTGGCTTTCTTCTGTTTGCACTTTATCATTGTTTCCATTTTCATCTTCAGATCTTGAACCATTTTATTGATTTCCTTCTGATTGCTTGCATTTTCCTGAATTTCTTGCAATGATTTCTTCATTTCCTCTCGATAGGCTTCTTTCATGGCCTGTCTAAAGTCCCCATTCTGTTTGGCTGCATGTTCCTGTATTTGTATTTTTCCTCCATTATCATCTTCTTTATGAATGATTTGAGGTCATTTTCTTGTGCTTCAGTTGTGTTTGAGTTTCCAGGGTCTATTTCTTTGGGAAAACTTAGTTCTGGAGATGCCATATTGTTTTGGCTTTTCTTGTTTGTGTTTTTACACTGGCCTTTAGTCATCTTGCTGTTTCTGAGGTTTGGTGGTAGTTTCTGGTATCCTTTACTGGCCATTGAGAGTAGTTCATTGGTGAGTGTCTATAGGTCGACACTCCTCATCTGTGGAGATCCCTTCCCTGGATCGGGCAAGTGACCTTTGTTCAGCTGTGGGGAGACTTTGCTTCATACCCTGGCCTCCCCACCGGGCCAGCAGAGGCTGATGCTGGTGATCTGCAGCCCAAGGTTGAGTCTGAGAGAATGTAGGTACAGCCTGTTATCCTGCTTTTGCCTGGACTTTAGAGACCCTGCTTGAGGCCACTGGGCCCTTGGGGCCTTGGGGCCTTGGTTCAGTCTGCCAGAGAGTACAGGTGCTATAAACTGGCTTGTGGTGGTTGGCTCGATTTTGGTGCTTGTGCCCTTACCTGCACAGGCCCTGGGCACTTGGTTCAATCTGTCAGAGAATGTGGGTACCGTGCCTTAACTTGAGGTGTTTGGCTGGACTTTTGAGACCGTGTCCTTGGCCCCTGGCCCCTGGCACTTTCTGTGGAGTGGCAGTATGGTCTGAGGTCAGATACATCCAGTCTCCTGGATTCTCCCCTGGGACAGCAGATCCAGATGCTGGCACTTCATTGCCCACAGTTCAGTGCTAGCTACAGAGTCCAAGATATAGAGCACAGATATAGCTCATAGGCAGGTATGAGACCAGTCTCTGAGGACTGTGCACCAGTCCTCTGTGGACCAGTTGGATGGGCTGAGGCCAGACAAACCTATACTTGCCACTCGTAGACCCCTCTTATATAGGGCTCTCCAGGTCTTGTGGTCTGTAGCTCCTAGCCCCCTTCTTAGGCTCCTTCTTGCCAATCAGACACAGTGTATGATCAGGGCCACCATATTCCCTCCATCAATGTCACTTAAAATGTTTTGAGAGTCCTAAAATTACTTTAAAAAATTATTCCAAGGTAAAATATATTTACTCCTAAGTAATTGCCTAAACTTCATTTTAATCAATATATGTATTTAATTTTAAAGGGAAGTTAAGTTTTGTTTTAATTCATATTTCCTATTTAATATTAGTTATTATGTCTGATAATTGAAATAAAATTAACAAATAGAAAACACTACAAAATAATGCATTTTTCAAAATAAACAAAAGTATGTGTGGAGTTCAGAAACCATTTCCTATAAACCACTTACTTTGTGTCATTTATGTTTTCTAATTCTAGCCGATTTGATAGATCAGTTGAAAAATGGCGACACTTTCATTATGATATGAAGATATTTAATCAATGGCTGAATGAAGTTGAACAGTTTTTCAAAAAGACACAAAATCCTGAAAATTGGGAACATGCTAAATACAAATGGTACCTTAAGGTAAGACTTTTCAAATTTCCCTTTGTATATTATCTTTATATTGTAGTAATATTTTGAATATTTCATTACTGTAAATTTATGTAGACAATGAATGTAATATATAATTCCTGACTTTT
The DNA here is from genome assembly GCF_964271855.1 of Acomys minous. NCBI lineage: Eukaryota > Metazoa > Chordata > Mammalia > Rodentia > Muridae > Acomys > Acomys minous. Next base: position 89,143,583 of record NC_140488.1, on the reverse strand, counting down.
TTGGTATTCACTATACATATTATATAAAATCACCATAACAAGTATGACTAGAAATTGTGCTATGAATGTTTTGTGAAAGGATGAGAGCATCTTCCTAGGCACTACTGCTCCATATGATAAACTCTGAAATGTAACTGCATCCGTGGTTCAGGAAATCATCTTAAGGCAGAGTATATTGTGGTTTAAGGTTCTCTCTCTCTCTCTCTCTCTCTCTCTCTCTCTCTCTCTCTCTCTCTGTGTGTGTGTGTGTGTGTGTGTGTGTGTGTGTGTGTGTGTGGCCTATGTTGGAACCTGTCCACAAGGAGCTGTGGTATACTTAGTAAAAATGTAGTTGCTACAAATATCCATCATGATAAAATTACAAGTCTATTTCCCTCAAGACAATTTGTGGTGATGTAGCAATATTTTTATACATCCTATTGACAAAGTGCCTTCTGAGACAGACCAGAGGCCAAAACAATGTCAAGTTAATTGTTAGTACTTATTGACTTTTTCTGGTTACGTTAATGGAAATGCAACATATGGATTATAACCAGGGAATCATTTAATTCCAACTTGTTGTGTCTTTTAATGAGCAGATAAAAATAATTGGATGGTGGAGTATATAATTTAGTTGATGAAATATATAGATTAGGTCTAAGAAATATGGTTTATTATGCAAAGTCTTAATTTTATTGTTGTTTTGTTGCTCATTATTCATTTTGCCATTTTCAATCAAATGGGCTTGAAATGTGGCCAATTTTAATGTATGAAAATACTAAGACAAAAATCAAAAAAGGGTGGCTCATTAAATAATTTAAACATTTCAAATTTCTAGATTCATTATGACATTAGACTTCATAATTATTCATTCTGAAGTGTTTGCCTAGCAAACTTCTTATGTTCAGAAATTGAGCATTGAAACACTTATGTAAAAGAAAGCTATCCAAACAAAAATATTTTATAGTTATATATGTATCAATCAATCTTGTATGTGCTTCAATTTTAGCATATGTTAAAAGGGATTCATTAATTTATGATCTGCTATCACATAAGAGATACAGTCTGAATAGCACCAACATGAATTTTGAACTAAGGAAGGATAATCTCACCTCTAATTTAAAGTATTCATAGTCATCATTAATATTCTGTTCATTTTCTTTGTGATTTTTCCCTGTCCATATTTTTGTATAATTTTAATGGTGAAGTTTATAATGACATTTTGTGATGTCTAACTTAGATTAATCACTTTTCTGTATATTTTTTATGAAATATAATTTATTGATATTTCTTAGATACAAAATTTGGGTTATTTTATACCTACTCTGTGTCTACTCTATTTGCCCTATACCAGCATGATTTAAAATACTGACTCAATAATTCCTAGTTTCTGTTATGAACTCAACCAACTGTGCATATTTTGGTTACATTTCATCAATGTGGTATAGCCTCAATATGAGTTCTATTTTAATGTATTATCTGGTAACTTCTAATTTTTTTAGGTGTTGGGAATGTAATTGCTAAATGCTAAATCATTTGTCATTCAAATAAATTTTCTTAAGTTATCTTCTGGAACCCATATAACCTAATTTGAAATAGCTTTATATTTATAGATTTTTCTTTTGTACACTATTATTTGTAAGTAGCTAATAATTTTGTCACACTACTGAGGTAAAAATCTGCTGTATACTCTATGCCCTTTGAATGATTTTTTTAATCTATAGTGGCTAGTGACAAATGTCCTAGTCAAAATTTAGTTCCTTTCTGTAGTCATAGTTTTCTCATAATTTTCTCACATATATACACTGTTTAGGACTTAAATGAAAATTCATAAATAGCTTCCTGCAGATCTTCCAAGTCCTTCCTCTTTATATTATTAGACTTTCTACTATTCTGCCTTCTAATATCTAGCCACTTTTGCCCCCTTGGTCTTTGAGATCCATCTTCTGTAACCAAATCATCTGGTGTTTTGAATATTTCCTCATCTTGTCTTATAGTATTAAAAAGTCTGCCAAGACAGGAGCGTGGGAAATTTAATTACTTAGGTATGTAATTGTTTCCATTCACTCTGTTGTCATAGTCCCTTTTCCTATGTTCAATGACTTCAAAGTCTCTCCTAGATATTATTTTTAATTTTATGTTTAAACGTGATGTAAAATCTTCTCTCTTTTATTGCAATCTGCCAAAAAATAAAAAAAAAGATTTTAATATTTTTCAAGATATTATACATGCAGCCCTACAAGTCACTCATGTGGAAAAGCCACTACTTCCTAACAGTGTAATTTATTAGTTGTAATTGGTGAATAGTTATCAATATGCTTCCTATTCAATTAGAGAAGTTGGAAACATTTTATTTAGTCAATTTCTTAACCTAAAAAGTAATAAGAGATTAATATAGACTAACTTTCCTGGGTTTATATGTTCCCTTAGAAAAGAAGATATCAATCTTACTGCAATGAGCATGATTTAATTATTTCCTTCATTAAATATGAAATCTGACTACTTTTGTAAGTGTATACATTAAGATTTTTGCATAATTTTCAATCTGAGTAAGGTCTTACTTAAAGAAGGTTTATTAAGACACATCCAATGGTATATACTTACCACACAGAATATTGTGGTAAACATCTCAGTTCTCTCCTTGGCTATGTTCACTGTTTTTGAACTAGGTAATAGCAATAAGATTATGGAAGAATGACATTTCTCACATTTATTATAAGACCTCATTATTACTTGTCACATGTAATGACTGATTACCCATATTTATAAAAGTAAAAACTTTTACTTAAATATTATTCTCAAGTACTGGAACAAAGGATAACCAACCTGGAAATGACATTAAATATTATTTCCACGAACTATGGAAACTTCTTAAAGTATAGCGCTTGGAGTAAGAACTGAGGAAAATCCCATTCATACAGAGATATCACCTGAGCTGACACTTCTGTCTTCTTGGTTTTCTATATAACAGGAAGAAATGTTAGTTGAGTGGTTTTTTTAAATATAAGTTAAAGTAAAGTAATGAAAATAATGTTAACTCACATGGTGTAACTATGAATTAGTGTGCCATCAATTACTTTGGATAAAAACAGGGATTTGGAAATAATAAAATGTTTAATGTTAAGATTTAGCTTGCTTTCAGAGAGACTAGAAAGAAATAATGTTTAAATCATAAGCTGTTGTTGAATGATATTGAATTCTTACAGTTGCCAGTAGAAACAATAAAAATCGCCATTAGGTTAAGTATTTGCAAGTGCTGAATATTCTCCCTCTTAATGGAAAAGTGTCCTCTTTGCTTTTATGGTATAATGCTGCTTAGTAAAACATTAAAAATTAACAACACCTTCTAAAGAATATTACCATGAATTTATGTGAGGCTTTGAATCTTTAAAAAAAAACTACATTTGAGTTCAGCCTTAGGAAGTAAAAATAGCAATGGGTTGTTTACATACAATTTTGTAGTTTAAATCAACAAATAAAAAATTAAGAAGCCATAGAAAGTGAAATAGCAATATTTTGTGCTTATATGAATTTATAACTTTTTTAAAGGTAAAATGTAATTTTTCAATGTTAGTTAGTTTCCTGGTATATTCTTCAATGCTATTGTGTTTTACTGCTTAATAACTTCAAATATATTGACATGCAGTATATTTATGTAAGTTGGGGTACATGAATTGAACTTAAAATGTGTAACTTGTTAAATTATAAATTTGAATCATTGTAATAGAACAATACTTAGAGCAAAATGGATTAAATGTAAATGTACTATATTTCAATATTTCTATCATCATACCATTAACTATCAAAATAGTTACAGAGTAGGATTCTATTCTGTTGTATCTAATAGAGAAAAACCTTTGCGTGAAATAAAAGGTATGCTACCTATATCTTGGATTTGAAGGAACAGAACAGAGAGAAGATTGCCATCAGTGTTAAGGACTAGCCAAACTACTCTTCATTTCACTTTACCTTGTCTATCAGTGATTGAAGGAAGCATTTTGTAAAGGACCCGATTTTGATGACTTTACATTCAAGGAGCACAAAAGAATTGAGGGAAGTCTTGTCTGAAAGTTTGAGGAAATGCTTCCCTGTTTTAATGGGATGCTTCAGAGTTCTCAGTCTTTTTCTGCTTTCTTGCAGTCCAGAAAGCCCTCTTATAGCAGAGGCAGCTACTGAAAAGCCACTGCCTTGTGTAGACTTGGTGGGTGGTAAATTAGTTGCATAGGTCAGTGACTGTATTTGCTACAGTGGATATGACTTCTATCTAGAATGGGCTTTAATATCTAATTAGACATATGAGCTCTTATATGAGTTAACTGGCACGCATTCTATTAATACAAATTGATTCAAACACTTTCTTTTTTAAAGGCATATGGTGTAAAAAGACTAAATTGGATAAAAAAAAATGCTTTGTATATAGTCAGTTTTACACTGCTGATTTTACCAGCTGGCTAGTGATTTTGATGACTTCTTAAGTATCATGCTGCTGATAGAAACTTTGATGGAAAAATCACTTGAGTAAATATTTCTGCCATCTGTTGTCCCTCATTGAGACCTCAGTGTTAAGAATAATTCATTTTATTGCTTGCCCTTTATTTTTCCCCAGCAGTAATAAAATTTCATTTCTTGGTCGCAAAATCTATCCTGTTTTCTGTAGCTAGAGGATATATACTAACACAAAGAAATCAGCAAGAAACTTTTCTGCTAGGGCTATTTGTCTCTTGTCACTTGCTTTAGGTTCACAGCAATGTATAAAGATGTGAATACACTACAAAATGAGTGTTTTAATATTATTACCTGGTAATGGCATGGAAAGTCAGTGTTTTAATATAAACGGTTAGGCATTTCATTTTTTTTATTATTCTCTCTTACAATCCATCCTAACCCCTGCTCATTCTTCCAAGTTGCCTCTCATACATCTCACCTCTCTCCCCAACATCCAATACTCCACTCTCCCTTCAGAAAAGAGCAGGCCTCCCAGGAATATCAACCAAACATGGAATAACAAGTTGCAATAAGACCAGGTACAAACTCTCATTTTATGTAAATATTGTTAGGTTTTTATTGCTACTTACAAAGTCTACTACAGCTTCTTGGCTCCCATGCATCTTTCCAGAAGTAGTAAATAACAGATTTATTGAGAATTTGGCACAGCAAAGAAATTCAGAGATGGGTTTTAAATCATATGGCACTCAAAAATAAGTGTATTAAAATAATTGGATAATGTCAGTGGCTTGTTTTTAAAGTAATGCTGTCCATCATAACATCTTTAAGATGAAAAATTGTTATACATTATTATAAAGAAGGAAGAACAATCATTGTAACAAACCATGGTAACCACAGCAGTCAAGAGCTACTTAAAATGCAGAAAAGCCTAGCTGTCCCTGAGGGATTCCCTTTCTTAGCTTAAGAAATTATCAAGACTAAGAGAAAAATATAGAGCACAGTAATTATATATATCAAATTGATAAAGCTATAAACTTCTCACATTAATATAGAAGCAGTAAGAAACAGAATTTGATATTTAATGAAAAATAAATTCATTTTCATGTGCATAATTTTCACACAATAACAATACAAAGATCATATCGCAGTAGTTTCTTCTCACACAGCATTTACTCCCTTCTAATGTCTCCTTCTGAATTTACTATTATTTTTTTCGTTCTTTTGAGAATGTTAACAGATACCAACTCCCCAGCATCTATGTCCCAAGATCATCTCTGCTTACTATTGTGCATTTTTGTGGATATTCCTGTTGTAATATAACTATTAAACATATATTTTGTAGAAACTGTGATTTTAAAGAGAAACCAGGCACCTATATGGGCAGATAGGAAGAAATATACACACAAGACTGATTTTTCTCTAAATTAGCCCCATTATATTCTTAATAATATTACTTTAAAATATTTGAGATATGCTTACATTCATGTTATGTATATTTTTCCATTAGAATGGAAATCTTACTTTCTTCCTCAACAATGCCTTAGTACATGAAACAATATTTATAAACATTTGCTTCATATTATTCTATAATGTGCGAATGCATTAGGGAATTATGCTTTCATGGCACTATATCCTTTAGCCAAAGACTCTTTTTTTCCCCTGCCATTATAACCTTACTTCATATAAAAAATATCTCACATTAAAGTGCTCTGACCACTTCCCAGCCCAGGAAATTGTCATATAGGCTGACAGTTTAACAATTTGATGGCTCCATTATCTAACACACTGTAACATACTTAAGAATTTTTCTACATTTATTTATGTGGAGGCCACAGGAAGTCTCATGCCACAGCATGCATGTGGAGTTCATAGAACAATTTACAGGAATTGATTCTCTCTTTCTATCATATAGTCCCAGATATCTATCTCAAATCTTGAGGCTTTCTGGTAAATTATTTTAACATGAGCCATTTCGTCAGCCCTAAAACATAGTGTGAATTCCCTAACTGAATAGAAATATTAATTGAGCCTACTCTGGACAAACCATACACTGCTTCCTGCTAGGAACACAGAAATTGCCTAAGAAACAGTTTTCCTTTAAAGAACTAATGGCCTCAGTATTCTAGTCTATCAATGCTAGGGCTCAGTGCAGTCCAATGTGCAGGCATTGCAAAAATCTGTTTGTTTTATCCCCACTAGTAATTTTTCATGACTCTTAATCTTTCTTAATATTCCTGCATCACACCTGAAATGCCCAGTTTCACGTGGGAAAACATTGCTTGGCAACTAGTATAATAAGTAATGTGAAAAAACAGCCCAAGGAAAGGGTAGTCTATGAAGAAAAAACACAAAGAGAAAGAAAATGTTCTAATATAGGTGTAAATTTTGAAAAAAATTATAAAAAGACAAATTATAGTATAAAAAGATTATTCAGGGTTGAGTGTGTTCAGGATGAGCTAGGCATCAAGTTGAATAGCAAGTGATAGTCATAATAATTGCTAATCTTCCTACTATACAACTAAATCATTTGTAGGAGCCAGAAACAAGAATTGTTTGCAAACACTATAATGAATAAAATGTGAAACCCTTATGAACTTGAAAGGCTATAATAGACAGAATTTTATTGGCAGCTAACTCATATTAATGTCCCCTGATAAAATATAATAGAAGAACTATGTAAAGACATGAGTAATGAAAAATAGTGGACATATAAGATACAAACATACTTTCATATAGTGGCATTTTCCCCTTTAGATTTTTATGGTCTCCTTATCATTGTCTATTTGTCAGTAGATGATTTTACTTTGTGAATTTATAGTTATTACAGTTTTGATTCTGTCTCCTTAGCTCAGTGTTTCAATTTACTTAAACTAGTTTTGAGGAATATTTCAGAGAAATTTAAATAAAAGGTTTATATGATGCCTGGGAATCTAGGATTTCATAAAATATAATGAGCTACTTAAGTTTATGCATAAATACATCATGTGAGACATCAGTCATGGTACTTGCAATGAAATTAATTTTACAATGTATAGTTTCTTAGTGATACTTTAAATTATCAACTTAATATTTTACATATAAATATCAGAGTAATCAAAGTATCAAATTGTGGAACAAAATCCACCTATCAACCTGCTTTTGGGAAAAAAGTTTTAATGAAATCTCACAACATTTCTTTATTGAGTTATGGTCTACCGCTACTTTATGACAGTAAAGGAATGACTGAATAAATAATTTTCCTCAAGGTCATATGGCCTAATTATGCCCATGGCATTAAATATGTAACTTTTTACAGAAAAAAAATGTTTGCTACCTAATTCTTTAGAAAACAGAATAATAAAATGTTAAAGTAAAAGATGAACTTTCTCAGTTATCTTGTAATTAACATTCCTTGATGTTGGCTATACATTGAAATAGACTTGGTCCATGTTCATATTTCAAACTGAAATTTACAGTTACAAAAATGTATGAAACAAAAGTGGTTTCTAATTTAACTCAAACTGGAATTTACAGTATTATTAGATGTGGTTGATTTCTAAGTTTTAATTGTATTACAACATGAGATTATACATTTTATGAGATAGACATAAGTTTCAGCATATGTTCATATAAGACAATAACCACATCAAGGTATTTAGCAAATCTATTGCCTCAAGCATTTGTGTTTTATGCCAGAACTTTCAGAATCTTCTAAAGATTTAAATCTGGTTATTTTTAAATATACAATAAAATGGTACTTAGCAAAGGCTTAACATTATATAACCAGAGTGAAATGGGCTGGGCAGTTTTGAAGAGCTTGGAGCAACTCTTCCATCAGCAGATATTATAGCAAGTCTACCGGGTCCCTGAAAAGTCTTAATGGGACACTAAATCAACTTATCATGATTAAAAACTTCTTCCAGTTGTTCTCCGAGAACCTTCTCTCATTGTCATTGGTCCTAAACACAATTCCTTCACTAAGCCAGCTGTACTACTTCATGAGGCTTTGGAACTCTTCATGTATTCTAGTGGGGATTTTTTTTTGTCAGTTAGAAGGTCTTCCTTCTGTGATGATTTGCTAGTTTCTTGCCTGTTTGAAATCTTATTATTTTTATTTTCTTTCCAACCTCTTCTATTTCTCATCATGAGTGTTGACATAGGCAGCTTCTGTTGATTTTAAATTAAGAACTCTAATAACATATTAAAAAGTGTCCATCTAATCTCCTCTACCTGGTTGTTTTCATAAGGAAGGTGAAGTTCTCCTTGGAGAGACTGTAGAACATAACCATTTGTATGCAGTGAACAGTTTCTAATACTTTAAGATTGATGTGCAATTTCTATTTGAAATGAGAGAAACAATTAGGACCCACTGTGGTCGTATATCCCAGAGTACCAACTTTGCTTCTACACTTTAAGTGTTGTTGGATCATTATACGAGATTCATAATTTTGTCCTGTTGTACCCACTTCTACATTACCATCCAGTCTTAATTTATTATACCCTATTAAAAGTTTTTAGGTAATTTGTTCTTATTGATACTCAGACATTAAAATGTCTGCAGGCTGTGAAAATGAATAAATTTAATGTGCCGGCATAGTTCTCCAAATCTGGGCTTTACAACTAATCATATGGAATCATATTATATTATAAATCATTGTTAACACAGATTTATTTGAAAATATCATTTTATACTGCTAAGTTTAAATAATACATTTTTATGAATTTTGACTCCTAGGTTTCTATTTCTAACAGTATATGACTGCTGTGTATTTACAAATTGCATACATTTCCTGCCTATTAATAGATTGATGAAATAACTGTAACTTTAAACAATACAATACAGTTGTCAAATCTGATAAGATTGCAGCATGGAGGTACATAGTCATTTTCTATAATGAAAAAACCCACCCAATTAATAGAAATATACAGATTTAATTTTATAACTATCCCTAGCCCTACAGAAATGCTCAGGAAATTCAATCAGTTCAATGACACATAATACAGTTTCATTTAAAAAGAGGCTGTATAATGAAATCTTTTAAAATCTCCTTTAAGTTTCATTAAAAGGTTAATTATTAAACAAAATTATAATGTTATTCAGGAAAGAGAAATATGCAACTCTCATAGTTTTATTCTATGCTGCTATAACAGAAACCTGATACCATACATAGCATGATGTCTAGAAATGTATTGTCTCACAGTTTTGAGGCTGCAAAATCAATGTCAAAGATCTAGCATCTGATATGGGATTTTTAAATAGGTCATCACATGGCATATTTTCAGAAAATGAAAGGGAAAAAAATAAAACTTGCACTTTTTTTTTGGTTTTTTGTTAGTCTTGGTTGTCCGGGACTCACTTTGTAGAGCAGGCTGGCCTTAAACTCGCAATGATCTTCCTGCTTCTGCCTCCCGAGTGCTGGGATTAAAGGCGTGTGCCACTGTGCCTGGCAAAATGTCCATAGTCCTACCTATAATGTAGGGTCCTTAGTGTCTCAAAGTCCCACTATTAAGTTTTAGTTTTGTTTTTCAAGACAGGGTTTCTCTGTGTAGCCTCAAACTCAGAGATCTGCCTGCCTCCCTCTCTCTCCCTGAGTGCCATAATTAATAATTTTATCATTGAGAGTATGTTTTTTTCCTCATTGCAATTGAAGATTATTTTCTTAAATTCTAAATTATATGTGAAAGTGCATGTGAGTGCAGGTGCCTACAGAATCCCTAAGAGTGTCCTGGATATCCTGGAGGTTGAGTTAGAAGTGGTTACAAGACACCAGAGAAAAGTGCTAGGAAGTGAAATATGGACCTCTGCAAGAACACCTTATACTTTTTCCTTCCCTTGAAAGTAGATTCTTTTATTATATACTATATTGTGATTATAGTCTTGCTCCCCCCTCTACTCAAAGTTACTCATTTCCCCTATAATCCGGATCCATTCCTTTTCTGTCTTTCATTAGAAGAAAGAGCATGATTTGAAGAGATAATTAAAATACAGAAAAAAAATATAATAAGATAAAACAAACACTATCACATTGAAGTTGGGCAAGACAAACCAACAGAAGGAAAAGAATGCAAGGGAAGGGGGAAGAATCAGAGACTCACTTGTTTGCACACTCAAGAATCCTGTAAAAACCCTAAACTGGAAGCCATACTACATACAAAGTACCTGGTGCAGAGCCATCCAGGGCCTGTACATGTTGCCTCATTCTCTGTTAGTTCATATGAACTTTGTTCATGTTGATTTAGAAGGCCTTATTTTCTTGGTATTCTCCACTCCCTCTGGCTGTTACAGTCTTTTTACTTGCTCATAAACAGGGTTTCCTGAGCTATAATGGGAGAGATTTGATGAAGGCATCCCATTTAGAGCTTAGCTTCTGAGGTATCTCACTCTCTATGCAAATGCCTGGCTGTGGGTCTCTGTATTTGATCCCATCTGCTGTTGGAGGAAACTTGTCTGATGATGGTTACACAAGGCAGAACCTATGAATACCACAGAATATAATTGGGAATAATTTTATAACTATGTTTTTTTTAGACCAGTAATATTTGGCTTTACTCTAGGTCCTTCAAATATCATGTCCCTGGTTCTTGGTCCTTCCAGCATTTTTAGTATGGGTGCCATCTCATGGAGCATTCCTTAACTCGAATCAGATATTTGTTGGTAACTCTCACAAGCTTTGTTGGTACTATTGCCCAAACATATCTTGCAGGCAGGAAACCATGGTAGATCAAAAGGTTTGTGGCTGGCTTGGTGTTACATCTTATTTTGGGGGCATGTAAAGAGTACCTTCCTGTGCCAAAGACACTCAAATGTATGTAGTAAAGGCTCTATATAGGCTTCCACTTTGATTACTGTGTTTAATGAGTTATGTAGATATTCTTTTCAGCAGTGAGGTCTTGCAGTCAGTTTGTGGGGAGCACTCTATTTTCTCTGCAACAGCCTGAGCAGTTTGTGAGTTCTCATGGGATCCCTTTATCAAACACTCAGTTAGATGTAACAAAATCCCTGCGCTAGGTACTAAAAGCTTCATGTGGTGGCAAGAGCTAAGCAGTTGGGACTTTGCCTCCTTCATTATCTGGGTTTTTTATTTAGATATATTTCATATGTCTATATTTTATGAGTATTCTACAGGGTGATTAATGTAGATCTATTTGCATTTTTCTACAAGCAACTATCCAGTTTCAAGGTTTACATACAACCCCTCAAATGTTCTTTACTTTTAGCTGTTTCTCCCCATGTTCCTTACCTTCTGTCCCTTCCTCCTCCCCTCTTGATCCTCTCATTCCATCCCAACTTCCACCCTCCATCCATCCATAATTTTCTATTCTATTTCTCTTTCCTAACATGTTCTATCTGTACCCTCTAGTCCCTTAATTTATACCAACAGTCTGTGGTTTTACTAACTGTCTTTTTTATTATCATTGATTTACCAGATAATATCCATGTATACATGAATATGTACCACATTTGTATTTATGGGTCTGGGACACCACACTCAGGATGATTTTTTTTATCTTTCTATTTATTTTCCTGAAAGTTTCATGATGTCATTTTTTAAAACAATGGAGTATTACTCCATTGTATAAATACGCCACATTTTCTTTATCCATTCTTCTGTTGAGAGACTTTGAGTACAAAGTTTGTGGCAATTATGAATAGAGAAACAATAAATATGGCAGAGCAAGTATAAGTGTAAGAGGATCAATTGTCCTTTGGGTATATGCCTAAATCTTGCTGAATCTTAAGGAAGATCCATTTCAATCAATCTGAGGAATTTCCACACTGATTTCTACAGTGGCTGTGAAAGTTTTCACTCCCACCAGCAATATAAGAGTGATCTTTTAACTCTATATCCTCACCAACACAAGCTGTCACTTGTTTTATTGAACTTAGGCATCTTGATAGATTAAAAAAAGGATACATGTGAAATGGCCTGAGTAGGAAAGCAGTGTTGAATTGTGGAAGAGTTGGGGAAAGAGGAGAATGCAATCAAAATACTTTGTACATGACTCTGCCACTTGACCATCTTAAGGCCTAACAGGAGTAAAAGGTTGAAGCAGTAACTGCTATCTAGCTAATCACTCTGGCCAGTACATGGTTACCAGCACACACTTGTCTCAACTCTTTCTCCAGAAAGATCATCTCACAAGATGTAAACCTTTCTTTGGAGAGAAGATTTCTTCCTCTGATGGAAATTCCCTCCCATGGTTGTTTCTGAGGTCTCAGATTTTCCTTCTCTCAGCATGAGATTGCTCAGGGATGAGGGGGAATTCTAGTTTATTTGAGCTAAAGGGAGGGATGAACAAAATTGCCTGTTTTTAATATCCTTATTTTTGATGCCCTGATAGATTTCAGTAACATCACATTACCATGTGTTTTTTACTTATAAAAAAACTTTACTTAAAGCCCTAAATACTTAATACTTCTTATTTTTATCAATCACAAAATTTATTCACTTTACATCCCTTTAGAAGTACCATCTGTCCTCATGTTCTGGTCCCATCCTCCTACCCTCTGACCCCTTTAAGTGGCTTGCCTGTGTGTGGGACTGTATATATGTGTGTCTGTTCCCTCAGAGTCCAGAACAGGGTAGTGTATTCCTTGGAGCTGGGGTTATAGGTTGTTTTGTGGTTTTGATGTGAGTTCTGAGAACCCAACTCCAGATCTCTGGACTAACAGTAAATGATATTAAGCTGTGAGCCATTTCTCAAGCTCCTTTAATAGCTTTAGTAGATAAAGAGGTTAGTTTGTGAATGCTGGGCTTCTCTGTCACTTTCAAGAACACAGGTATTTTCTTAACTTCATAAGAATCATGACATCTACACCTACTCTCTCATTAGAACTTCAATATCCAACTAAGCAATCAGTAGCAGATAATCTACTGAATTTTTGAACAGTCACTAGTCCAATTTGAGGTTACCTATAAATATAACACACAAACATGCAAAGATACACACATACTAAATTTTATTTAAAAGACTAAAGATTCTAAAATGAAGCGAGCATTTTGCTTATTGAAAGTTAAATAATATTTTTCTTATATTGGATCAAGTAGAACATATCATTAAATATAAATTGCCCTATATATTTTTGCTTAGTGAATGGTTATTAGAAAATACTTTCTTCTGTTCACAGTATTCAAATTAATTAAACATTTAATTGAAAGGCAATATTCCATGTATTCATTGTATTTAAGATATGTGCCTTGTAGCCTGTCACTATTAACAGAGTTATAATTTGCCTAGATTAGAAATGAGACCATCAGTGTTTAAAAGATGCATATTTTGTTTAATTCTGTTTTGCTTTGCTAACAAGCAAACGTTAGACAATATATAGGAAAATAAATAAATGCTGTTCATTATGAAGTGATAGGAAATATAATTGGAAAAGTTTGAAAACAAAAGGATTAGGGTCTACTAACTCCCAGTAGCACCCCTTTTCTAGCCTTTTTCTTTTTTGTATTCTTTTTCATTTTAAAATGTATGTCTTATTTTATTTGTATTTTGATTATAATTTAATGATATAATTCTGACCTTCCTTTTCCTTCCTTCAGACTCTCCCATATACCCCTCTTGACTTTCTTTCAAATACATGGCCTGGTTTTTTACTTGTTGTTATTACACTATTCAGATATATATACATGCATATATATCACTACTTAAGTTTATATAATGTTACAGATATGTCAAAATGCAAAAAATTATTAATTGTTAGTGTACTGCTTTAGAAAATAGAAGCAAAACAACTCTTCCCTCTCTCCCTCTTTTGCATTTTTCATATTGAAAGGGTGTTTATATCGAATATAACAAGTTAAGTTTGTAGTTAGGTACAATAGAGAGAGCACTTGGGGGAAAGGGATTGTAAGGACTTATGTTCTACAATTGCTAGTATCTATGCATTTCAAAATATTTCACAGCAATAAAATATGTCCAATAGCATCATTTTGTAGTTTATCACTATAAACTAAATTATATTGTTTATCCTTACTCTGACAGTGACTTAGCATCCCCGAGGGCTCAATAGAAACACATACATTCCCCCCCCCCAAAAAAAAAGCAAGTAAAGAAAGGAGGAAGGTGGTTGTATGGGATATTGGCAATTTTCAGTGCTTGCAGTTTACTACACTTGAAATTTGTAGTTCAACCTCTTGCTGAACTACTAATTATTGGTATCTGTCCTGATGGTGCCTGAGGAAAAACGTTCTCAAGCAGAATCAATGACCAAATTATAGTGTATATCTTGGCTGTGGAAATTATTGAATTTTAGCCAATATTTTCAGTCCTTCATTTATAATGTGAGAAAAGGACTGCCCTGACTTGCACATTCATAAGTGTATGTCAATATGCATTTGCTATCTTCAAACTTTATTTAGCCTCCTTAATGTGCCCATTTTATTACTGACAGAAAGGAACTAGGAAACAGTATTAATTGTTAAAACTCTTTGACACTTAGCTACTTAGTTTCTTATGTACAATTTTATGTTCTTGAATATAAAATACAACATGAAGCAAAAATTTTTTTCATAGGCTGCAAACTCAATTAAATGTGTATTTTTCATATGACAAATATATTAGGAACCCAGAGAAGAAAACAGAAAAAAGAAAACAATTCATAATATCACCAAAGAAAAAAATCATTAAAAACATAATTTTCTATGAATCATAAAGAATTCAATATAGATTTAACATAATAAAAAACTATCAGTGGAAACACAAAACTGGTTCAAAGATGTTTTGAAAAACAAAAGGTTTTATGACTACTGATGGGAACAAATATAGAGTCCTGCAAGGAGATATTATGCAGAGAGAGAGAGAGAGAGAGAGAGAGAGAGAGAGAGAGAGAGAGAGAGAGAGAGAGCAGTAGTTTTTTTAAAAACCAGTTAGTTCCCCCAATGACTTATACAAAAAGACTATTATTTAGTTTTACACTGTAAATACTATGCTGGGCTGATTCTGAGCTACTCTAATCCTAGTACCTTTAAAACCCACATAAAACCAATAGCTCCATCAGTCTGTTCCCACAGACATGTGCTCATCTGCAACTTTCCCTCATCAAGTCTCTCTCTCTCTCTTCCCCCCCCACCCCCCACCCCACCCCACCCCCCCTCCCCCCCCCACCTCAATCTGGCTTCCTCCCCTCCTGATGCTCTTAAGCGTTCCCTATTTTCTGTTTATCTCTGAAACCTGAGGCCAGAAACCTAAAACTCCACCTACCTCTCCTTTAGCCAGTCACAGGCTTCAGGGATAATTGGGAAACATTCTTTACCAGCACACCATTACAGAAAATAGTTCAACATTTATAACAATGACCAAGGCAGGGGGGTAACCAGATCTTCAGGCACTAAAATTAGCATTTGAAAACACACTTGGCCCTTCCTCTGACTATCACTTATGCTTGGTGAGAGAGGGAAAATCAGTTTTCTCAAATACTTTGGGTATATCAATCACTTCAGGACAGGCTTTGTGCTCACGAACAGTGCCCTTTATACTCTGTTCTCTGTGGATATTTGGAATGTAGATAAAATGTTCTAAGTTTTTATCATCTACTTTCAATTATACTGTGAAAGTTCAAAGTTGTTCATCAAATACTATAGCTCAAATTCTTACAACTCCTTATTGCTGAAGCAAATATAGTAGAAACAATCTTACATCTTCAGAGTAGGGCATCAATAAAAGTCTTGACATTTTAAATATAATACATCACTAACATTTTTGTCAAAGACTACATCATAGTTGTGCTTATATATAGATACAATATTTCAGTCAAAAAGGAGGTTTATTGAACAGCATGGTAAAACAAAGTGTTTTATATTTGGAAATAGGTAACAGGATTATAAAGGTTCTCACAACAAAATAAATGGTATAAGCACAAAAAGTAATGGCTATATTAATTCTTTACTTAATAATCCTACCAGTTATACAGACTTCAAAATAGCATGTGGTGAATAATAAAGTTATAATTATTTTATTTGCTTGTTCAAGTAAATAAAAGTCAGTCTGGTTGGATAGTTCATCAGGTATAGATATTTGATGCCAAGCCTGATAACTTGAGTTCAATCCCCAGGGCAAAACAAGTTACAGCAAAGAAGAGAATTCCATATATTATCCTCTGACTTCCACCTGCATGCAATACCACTCATGTAATCATATGCATGGGCACACATATAGAGAACTCATTGTAGGAAATATAAGTATAATGTTTTTATTAAGTGAATAATTTTGTATGCATCAAGATTGGGCACTTATGATTACTGATTTTAATCAGAAAAATAACATGAATACCAATATGAACAGATACCTTTATCCTCCTTAAAAATGACCGAAGTTCATTCTACCACTATTTATCAATACCATGCTAAACAATGAAAATCAGTTGATTTTGGTGCCTCTCAAATTTATCTCTCTACAATTTTATCCCATTATATCATTACATGTTTCCTAATAAAAACTAGATCTCTCAATATGAGAAAAATAACACAAAGTTTAGCAGATTCTTTGAATAAGGTTTAGGGTTGTAGTTTACAAATTATATAGTTGTCTAACTCTGGATGCAGTATGTAAACATGCATTTAAGAATGCTACCTTTATCATAAAAGTTTTAACTGGTATATTATAATTCCAATGAAAACTCATAAGTAAATAGAATTTTAAGTATAAGTCAGGGATATGGAAACTTATGCACATCTTTCATCTATTCTAACTTCTAAATTTGGGTTTAATATTTGTTTTATAAAATATTGACTTCATAGTTATTATGCAGTGGATATTTACTTTTCTTAGCAGTATAATTTATTTGGCTAAGCATGCATGCCACAACTAAGCTGCACACTCAGCTTTAGGCTCCATTTTGTACTTTCGAAAGTACTGATGGGAATCTTAGTGTTTCAAAGAACCTGAGTCATTTTGCTTTCAGTATAGTTCATCAAAAATTTATGGACCCCCTACTGTGTGCCAGACCATAACCCAGGAATCAACAAATACTCTATACTTTATTTATTCGCTACTATTCTTGTTTTTAGTAAAAAGGAAACTTCACCTGAGAACACTGTTTGGAATCTTATATTATGCAAAAGTGCCTAGTTATAAGGTGAAATCCAATGGTAGAAACCAGATAAAAGATAAAAGGGTGGAAATAACAGCATGCTGGGGATCTTAGCAGTGGATTTGAATATACATAGTTTTAGTAGGTGTTTGAAGCCAGGTTTTAGCTTTACAAAGACAAAGCATGTTTTGTCAGAAACAGTGCAGAACTTCCTCAGATAAAATGGGTTAGTATCACTCCAACAAGGAACTACTAGAAATAGGTATAGAGCAGGGCCTGTTGTTACTTTGCAAACATGTAGCCATTTATCTGTGTTGTTAAATCCCATAAACTCTCCAGAATAATCATAGTAAATATAGCACATAAATGTATAGGTTTTAAGATACTTAATTGGGGCTGGAGGGATAGCTCAGTCAGTAATTCTAACCTCAGCCCCCACAAGGGAAAGAAGAGCATAATGGCACATGTGTGTAATCCCAAATATTAGAAGAAAGAGACATGACAACACCTGGGATTCCATGGTTAGAAGGTGTAGTGTAAAGGTGAACCTGAAATCCCAGTGAGAGACTCATTCTCAAATAACAAAGAAGATAGTTCCAGAGGAGTGACACCTGAAGTTGATCTCTGGCAATCCCCCACACCCACACCCAAGCCACCCCCCCCCCATGGCATCTCTTAAATGCCACGATAAAATTAACTTTTACCTATATACCTTTTATTCTTCTTTATTAATATTCTAAACAATAAACTCAACCAGTAAGACTAATAAATACTGCAGATTCAAAATAGTGTATAACTAAATAATAAAATAAGAATAAATCTGTAACAATTCTAATATAATGTAAAATTCTGTCATTTCTATAAATGAAATTACAATTATTGTGAATGTTACTAGAACAAATTGCTGAATTTCATACTAGACTACTCTGCTTGATTTGTTCCTTGATTGTATTTGTAACATAGGTAAATTCTTATTTTCAGGTAAAGTTTGCAGAAAATAAAGATGTATCACTTTACTCAATCTATGATTATGTTCCAGTAAACTTTGAGTTCCAGGCAATGGAATTCTGTGAATTCATTTAATAAGCCTGCTGTAACAATGTATCATAAATTTTGTAGCTTTACATGAGACATTTATTCTTTCTACAGGCTACAGGCCAAAACCATCATATAAAGATATCAAAACATTATGCATTCTTTGAAGTTTCTAGAAGATTCCCTATTGCTTCTCACTATGTTCTTGGGGTCCATTTTATAGGAAATATTTGAATTTCTGCTTCTATTCTAATGGGTATTGCCATGTATATCTATCATTGGACACATACTTATAAGTATATTAGTTTAATTTTGATTTATTGAATAAATGTTTTTAATATAAATATTTTGCTCCCATTCTTGCTGAATTTCATACTAGACTACTCTGCTTTCAAAAGGATAGAGGTCATCAATATTAGGGCAGATGTCCTCTTCAATATTGACGCTCTCCAGAAGGATGTTGATTCTAGGTCTTCTCATTCTTTGAGGCAATTCTTCTAAATTGTAAATCTATTTATGAGAATAGCTATTCAAGACACACAGCAAGGATGTTCATATATATATATATATATATATATATGTATATATATATGTATATATATATTCATCGTTTTGGCAAATAATGTAGTTTTTAATATTTTAAAATATATATTCAACTCTGTCATCATGTGGATCTTTAGTCTTTCATGCAATAAGAAGTTTATTTTGTCTGCTACTATATTTAAAATAGAAGCTAGTACTCTTTAAAAATAATATAAATTCATCTGGTGAGAAATATTTTTTCTTTCTATTCCATTCTCCTGTAAGAATGAGTCAAATGTGTTGGTGACATGAATGTAAAAATATCTTCATGGATGCATATGAGGTACTCTCTTTTCCTATGAGTAAATTAATTCTGTATAAACATAAAATATCGCAATAATTCCAAGTAGAAATGTTTTTAAATCCTAAATGTATTAAATAAAAATATATAGATTTTCTGCTTTTTCATTTTTAGATAAGGTTTCATTGTGCAGATCCAGATAGTCATGTATTCACTATGTACACCATACTGATTTCAAACTCACAATCCTCAAGCCTTAACCTCTGGCTTGCTGATGTTCTTGGAATAAGCAACCATGCCCAAGTAAATGTGTATGTTTGTCTAAGACAACTGAAGCTTAAGTAAAAATATATCTAAATATACCTACAAATCCAAAAGTCCTTAACCAAGTCCTTTACGTGATGGGAAAAATGTTTCTTCTGAAAAAATAAATGAAAAATAACTGAGTATCTTTATGGAAGATAATACTGCATATGTCAATTGAAGATGATATTATTTTTATGGAGAGGAGATAGAAAATGAAAAATAATAATGTGAGAAAGGGAACATTCTAAAATTTTAATTAAAAAATCAATTTCATAAGCACATCTACATTATGTATAGAATCTATAATGATCCTGAAACCTGGTATGAATAAATACTGATAAATTGGTGTTTAAGTTATATTAGTGTGGCAATTTATGATCTGTATTGTTTGTTTAGTGAAATGGCTTATCAACATGAAAAATACTGGAAATGTTAGGATGTCATCTGTTTTTCCTTCTGCATGGCCTAGGCTGTTTTTATGTAGTTCAACAAGAACAGAAAACCACTGAATTAAATTCCTTTGATATCTATAGCAATAATGTAGAAGCTTGAAAGTATTATCCAGGTTGTCATAAGCCTATTATTTCTTTACAATATATAGAACTAAAAGACGGCATTAATGGCTAAATGCCATACTTTACAATTCTTTTCCATTCTTTAGGACTGGAATTGTGCCTGAAATGTACACTTTTTCCAAAATAGTTTTTGTAACATTTTAAAAATGACAAGTAACCTATCAGTTTTATGGCACACTTTCAAATGTGAATGTTAATATTAAAAAACACAGATAAATAGAATAGACATTTTTAGCAACAATGAGCAGAAGAATTAGGTGTCAATGGTTACATGGAAGAGATGCAGAGTAACACCTGACTGCTTTGTCAACTTTTTTTTTAATTTTTTATTAATTTATTCTTGTTACATCTCAATGGTTAGCCCATCCCTTGTATCCTCCCATTCTTCCCTCCCTCCCATTTTCCCCTTACTCCCCTCCCCTATGACTGTTCCTGAGGGGGATTACCTCCCCCTGTATATGCTCATAGGGTATCAAGTCTCTTCTTGGTAACCTCTGCTTTGTCAAACTTATCAATCATTATTATTGTTATTTTCTGATCCTTCAAGCCTGGCTTTTGAAATATGATCTATGCAAGACTTCCTATGGCCACATGTTTTCCACAATTCTGTAAAACTGAATGGTAAGGTACTGCCTTTCTAGTAATTTATACTGTTCAACCTACCTGTTTCTCCTCCTAAGCTCCATCCACTTGCTAGTCTACTTTGCATGACCTCTAAAATAGCGCTCTTCCATATTTATTACACTAGTCAGCAATCAAAGTCCACACAAGTCTATTCTTTTCCTCTATAACACGTAATCTATAGACAAATAATGGATTTTAAGATCCATTAAGGCTTGAGGTTAAAGCTTGAGGATTGTGAGTTTGAAACCAGCTTGGTGTACATAGTGAAGCATGACTATTTGGATCTGCACAATGAAAACTTATTTAAAAATGCAAAACCAGAAAATGTTAATTTTAGCTAGCCTTCATTTCCTTTGTGTTACTGCCCTTTTAGGCCTGGTTCACCTCTGTTCTGCAGCTAAATCAGGCATCATCCTCATGGTGTTGTTGCCATTGTTACCTTCAAATATACTACTACCAACAAACATACCAGGAATCTCAAATTGGTATATAATATCTTACTGGCCAATGGTCATTGAGATGAGCATATACTAGATTTCAATGAGTGTTAAAGTAGAAATGGTATCTGGCAAAAAAAAAAAAAAGATATTCACATTGTTACAATATAATTATAATTTATTATGTAAAATATAATTCTCGGAATCTGGATATCCTCCCTAAATCCTATCCAAAAATAACAAGTTAACAACCTCCATATTAAACTAATAATCCAAGACATCAAGATGGAATTTATAAATCAATGGAACTTCTATATTTTATTGCTATAAAGTACTTACTCTTGAAAATATGCTATCTTCTTCCTTCTTTTCATTTTGAAGTCTGCTACATGAAAACAAAAAGAATATCTCTATTTGCTTTCTGACACTTAAGATTGATTTTTGAAAGGCGTGTTAGAAAAAGAACAGCAAAGGTGACACACTAAAAGCACCATTAGTACTCAGGCAGAGGTCAAGGCATTAAGCTTTTAGTTTAAATATAATGCAGAAAGTATGAGGAGTGAATTAGAAATAGCATGGATCTATGAAATAACATAAAATAAAAAATTATAAGATTATTTTAGTAGATTTGGGTAGTAGATGTGTGTGTGTGTGTGTGTGTGTGTGTGTGTGTGTGTGTGTGTGTGTGTGTTCACTGGAAAAAATTAAGAGTAACAATAATTTTTAAATGTGGAGTTAAGTCAATGTTTCAAATCTTGCTCCAGTCCTAAAAATCCTTGGAGAATGTATGATAGAAGATAGTTTATCAATAGATAAGAAAGCAAACCTATAATAATTTAAGCCATCACTGTCCACATGTACTACTAAATATCTGAAAATGGCCAGGAAGTTGATGGACATTCAGAGTCCAAATATCACTTCACAACAAAATTAAAAGAAAAATCGAAAACATTGTGTTGTGTATGTCTAATCCATTTGTATTTTAAAAAGATATCTCATACAATGCTCCCCAGTATCTGTAGAAAAGCGGGTGCATGCCTCTTAGAATTAAATGGTGTTTACTCAACCTGCCAGCCTGAAAATTCCTTATGGACAAAAAGAAATTGTTTGATTCTGGTGTCTGTGCACATTGCCTTTGTCTTCCTGCTATTTGACCAATAGTGCAAGATGGGAGCAAGCTTCCATTTTTTCTTTTATATTAAGAATTTTAAAGACATTGAACCTTCCCCTTAAACTAGATGTAGATTTTATTCATTTCTAGGTTTTCATAGCTGTTTATCCCCACACCAAGTGTGGTAAATAGTATAGTATCAGAAGTGGCATGAATTAGACCATGGCCCCCATGGACTGCTTGTTTTGCATCCTGGGATAACTATGACATAGGATAATTGAGTCAGAGATTGCTCCTTTGTACCACTTATTTCATCAGCATTATGAACACCTCAGTGATTTTACCTCTTGATTTCTGTATTTTTTTTTGTTTTTGTTTGTTTGTTTGTTTTTTATTTTCAAAGGTATTCTTTACTTTAGAGATGAGTTCTCGATTTGTAGCAAAGAAACCTCAGGCCATCCTCCTGACTACCTAAAAAGTATTTGCCAAAATGAACAGCATTTTGATGTTTAAAGTGAAATCTTCCACTTCATTTTATGATTATTTTTTGAAATATATGTGAGAATAATTTCATATGTTCTTATAGTAATATTTTGATACTTATACTCTCAATGTGTGTGTGTGTGTGTGTGTGTGTGTGTGTGTGTGTGTAAAATGGACTTTCACTATGTAAACCAGACTGGCCTCAAATTTACATTGACCTTA
Organism: Acomys minous; assembly: GCF_964271855.1. Lineage (NCBI taxonomy): Eukaryota > Metazoa > Chordata > Mammalia > Rodentia > Muridae > Acomys > Acomys minous. The sequence goes on along the minus strand of NC_140488.1, from coordinate 89,120,527 downwards.
CCTCTCCTGCTTACCAATTATTGACATTATAGGAAATGTGTCACATTGCTGGCTGTATAAACTCATTTGTAAAAATCAGTAATTTATTTTATTTCTTAGTGAATTCTTAGTTAAGAAGAGGAAATGAATTCGTATAATCCTGTAATTGTGCTCTGTAAATCTACCATTGTACTTTATCAGTATACATTAGAATAAGTAATACATTGAGCCACAGTCCCTTATTCTCACTTAGTTTTCCCATGTTCCGTCACTTAAATATGTGATAAAAATCAATAAATACTTAAATCTCATAAAAATGCTTTTCGCTTACAGAAAAACTCAATGTTGTTTAGAGATTAAGAGTCCTTGCAGCGGTATCACTTAATGAGCAAAGGGTCTGAGTAGTAAGTTTACTATGGAAAATAAGAAATGTAATGGCTATCTTCAAACATGTGAAGGATTGTTATACAGCTAAGAGTATAATTTAATTGTAAGTAGTTTCAAGAGATACACAAACCCAGATTCACTGAGTTGTAGCTACAAAGTACTCAATCAGGAGCTGTCTGATAGTTTTCTAGAAGGAATTGGTGACTGTAGTAATTGTGGAATTTGTAGCATTTTAGATATCTGCACATAGTCAAGACGATGGGAAGTGAGGCCCTGGAAGATAGTAAGGTGGGTTTATGAAATTTGTTGGTGAATGGAAGCGGTGAAATCCAAGGTCCTGTAGAAGTTTGAAAGCCTTCATTATGGGATCTTCTTTTTAAATAATAAAAATGATAGGCTTGACTGAAAGATACCAAGCTAATGGTATGAATAAGTCTTCATATTTCAAAGGGAAGAAGACAAGGAGACCAGGAGCTGTGTTTTAGGGCTTTGCCTACAGTTATCCCTATATAGCTAGACAAAGTTGGAGAGCTTTGGAAGACTTTAGTGCAGCAAAATCAGAGAAGGAAGCAAGTTAGATGAAAATGGAAAAATATCTTCTAGGAGTGGCAGGGCTCAAGAAAGAGGTATGAAGATTAGGAGAGAGGGATCAGAAAGATGATCAACAAAAAAACAAAGTAGGAATGAAAGTGCCATTATGAAACCCAGTACCAGGAACACATGCAGATGATCAAAAAATTATTTGAGTAAACAAAAAGAAAAAATGGTATCAGTACAAACATGAGGTAGGAAAATTTTAAGTATCAGAGTTTTCTAAACTCTATCCCTGTTCTTTTTTGTCATAAATACCACAGGATGTACATGTATAAATTTGTTTTTAATTGTAGAAAATATCATTTAATCAGTTCGTGACTGTGCACAGAAGCATAACTGTAAAAACGTTGGGTGAAATGCACATGAGACATAAATTTGGCTAGTTAGGAGATGACAATAATGTTTACTAAATGCTTAGAAATACATAATAGTCTCAAATATTTGGCATCAGTCAGAAATGATTTGTTTATTTTTCATTCATTCATCTTATACTTAGAATGTGTGGTGTGATGTTTCACTTGTGGAATTCACTAAGGATATATATCATAAAGAAAATCAAATGGCATGGATTGCTTATCTAGTGGTGAAAAATAAGAAAGGATAATTAAATACATTTCACATTAACTGCCCATGTAAAGTGTGTACGACACTCTAAATATCTGTCTCTAAATCTTCTACGGCAATGTTTCTATACATTTTAACATGTTTGATTATGTTCCTGAGTGTGATCTACTACAGGTCAGTATCATTCCCTCATAGAATAATAAAAATATACCATACATTGCCAAATATCCTTCAAGAAAAAGAATCATATCTGACAGAAAACAATTTGCATGGACAAATAATTCTGAGGATATGACATTTAAGGAAGCTACACTATGCTATATATTTGTGCCTTATGATCAAATACAATAAAATTGACTAAGTACTAGTACAAAAATTGTTTTAGCTAGCAGCTTGAGCTCATATGGAGTTTGGGGATTGAAATCCTGGCTATAAAACTTACAGAGTAAATGATCTTTGGCCACAACTGCATTTTGTAATTCCCTAGTTTTACCAACAGAAAAGTATGACTAGGATTTCACTCTGTATGAAAGAAAGAAATCCCTTTTTTTTTCTGGGCCCCTCTGAGTATGCAAAGACTGTTAAGATTCTTTTTTCTTTTGCTCTCCCTACATTTTTCTGCTTTTGTTTTCTTTTGTTTTGTTGTTTTTCAAGTCATGGCTTCTTAGAAAGCCAGGGCCAAATAATACGTGAAGCTTGGGGAGCCTTGAGAAAGAGTAGGGAGAAGGATTGAGAAAGCTAGAGGCATCAAAGATACCAAAAGAAGACCTACAGAATAGTCTAACCATGTCCATGGGGACTCACAGAGACTAAACCACCAGTCAAAAAAATACATGTATGGGAAGGACCTAGACCCTCTGCACATATGTAGGAGATGTACATCTTGGACATCATATGGGTTCCCTAACAACTGGAGTATGGGCTGTCTCAGACTCCTTTGCCTGCTTCTGAATCCCTCTCCCCTAACTGGGCTGCCCTGTCTGGCCCCAGAGGGAAATAATGCACTTAGTCATGCTGAGACATGTGCCAGAGTGGGTTAGTACCCATTGGGGACCTCCCGTTCTCTGAGAAGGGGAGGGCGTAATTAGAGGAAAGGTTGTGAAGGTGGGACTGGCAGGAGAAGAGGAAATGTGTTTTGATCATGCTGTAAAGTGAGAAAATATATAAATGAAAATAGAAAGAAATCTCAAAATAATCCCCAAATCTCTCTTTGATTTTCAATTTTCAAAAAGTTTTTTTAGATGTAACTTTTTATATCTAAGAATGTTTTGCCTTCAGGCATATATGTGCACCATGTGCATGCCTGGTCCTCATGGATGTCAAAAGAGAATGCTGAATTCCCTTGAACTAGAGTTATGAATTATTATTAACCATCAAATGGATGCTGGGAGTCAACCCTGGGTCCTTTGTAAGAGCAACAAAGTGCTCTTAAATCCTAAGTCATCTCTCTCCAGCCCTTCACAATCTCTTTTTGAAACCAGCATAAGATCATTTAAGAGAAAATTAAAAACCTAGATATATGCCTAGTACATAGAAAAATAATGAGGATGAAAGATTGTCTGATTTTGGTTTTGCTTTTGGTTTTAATTTTATTTTTTACTTTAATTTTTGGTGTGTCTGTATGTGCATGTGTGTGTACATGTGTGTATGTCTATATTTGTATGTATGCACATATGTGTGTATGTGTGTGTATGTATGTATGTATCTATGTATGTGTCGTTAGTGGACAACTGACATTAGTCAGTTTTCTCCTTTTACCACGTAGATACTGGGATTGCCGTTGCCTCAGGTTCTCAACATTGGTGGTGAGCACTTTTACCTGCTAAGTCATTTCACTGATCCTGTTTTCTTTTTTTACAATGGTTCAAATTGTTAATGTGTCAGAGTTCTTGAAACAGGACTCCTCTGTCACATATACTTCATTTTTTGGTTGTAGCTTGAAGTAGTTAACAATCCTTAAAATTCATGTGTTTTTAATAAAATTTAATTTACAAAAATAAGAGCTTAAAATACAGCATTTTCAGTAATTTGCTGTCCCAAAGCTAGCACACACCAGTGCCAACCTTGATAAATATCAAAATATTATTTCTTGAAGATGTCAGGTTTTTATGTTTTCTTAATGTATTAAATGAGTCAGAAACAAAAGAAACAGTTATTATATCAAAATTAATAAAAAACTAATATTAAACTGACAGTGGTATACAGAGAACACTAAAAGCATTCAATTAAAATGTGAAATGAAATTCTGGAAATATTTTTAAAAGATTGGATAACAGATATATAAAGTTCAATACTTTCAATTATATATTTTTTCTCATTAATTTATCTTATAACTTGATTACAGCTTCCACTTCTTCCTCATCTCACAGCCCACCCTAATTCCTCTCATTCCCCAACCTTTTATCTTTCTCCTTAGAGAAAGGCAGGCCTCCCATGATATCAATCTGCCATAGCATATCAAGTTGCTACAGGACTAGGTACATCTTCTATTGAGGCTAGTCAAAGTAGCACAATTAAGGGAAAGGGATCCAAGGGCAGATAACAGAGGCAGAGGCAGCCTCTGCTCCAGTTCTTAGGGGAACGATATGAAGACAAAGCTGCATGTCTGTTACATATTTGTAGGGAAACTAGGTCACGCCCATGAATGCTCTTTGGTTGATGGTTCAGTCTGTGTGAGCTGCATTGTGCCCAGGTTATTTGATTCTGTAGGTTTTCATGAGGTGTCCTTAAGTTCTCTGGTTCCTTTAATCCTTCCTCCCCTCTTCCACAAAGTTCCTCAAAGCTCCACCTAATGTTTGGCTGTGGGTCTTCTGCATCTATTTCCATCAGCTGCCAGGTGAAGCCTCTCAGAGGACAGTTATGCTAGCCTCCTATCGGCAAATATAGCAAAATATCATTAATAGTTTCAGAAGTTGGCTCTTGCTAATAGAATCGGTCTCACATTGGGCCAGTCACTGCCCATTCCCTTAATTTCTGTTCCATTTTTATCCTCAACAATTTTGAAGGCAGGAGAATTTTTTTGGTCAAAGGTTTTGTGTGTGGCTTGGTGTCCCAATTCTTCTACCAGAAGTCTTGTCTGTTTACAGGAAGTTGCCATTTCAGGTTCCATATCGCTTGATGCTACCTAGGGTCACTCTCATAGGTTCCTATGAGTTTCCCTTGTCCTAAGTTTATGGATTGTCCCAGAGGTGCTTTGACCCACACCAATTTCAAGTTCTCTCTCCATCTGTCCTCCCTTCACTATTATTTCCTGTTATTATTCACTATTATTCACTATTATTCACTATTATTTCCTGTTATTATTACCAACCCACCTCCCACCTCCCACCCAGTTCTTTCCCTCCATGTACCCCCAATGTCTATTTTATTTCCCATTCTGAGTGAGATTTAAGTATTCACCCTTGATTCCTCCTCATTATTTAGCTTCTTTGGGTCTGAGGATTGTTACATGGTTATCCTTTACTATAACTGTCCTCTACTAAATATCCACTTATTACTGAGTATATACCATGTGTATCTTTCTGGGTCTGGATTACCTCACTCAGGATAATCTTTTCTACTTCCATCCAGTTGCTTGTAAATTTCATGATGTCATTGTTTTTAATAGCTGAGTAGTATCACATTGTGTAAATATACCACACTTTTTAAAAATCCATTCCTCAGTTCAGGGACATCTAGGTTGTTTCTAGTGTCTGGCTATTAGGAATAAAGCTGCTATGAATATAGTTGAGCAAGTGTCCTTGTTGTATAGTGGAGCATCTTTTGGCTCTATGCCAGGAATGGTATAGCTGGGTCTTGAGGTACAACTATTCCCAGTCTTCTGAGAAATTGTCGAATTAATTTCCATAATGGGTTCTACATGTTTGCACTCTCACCAGCACATCACTGCTAGCATTTATTGTCAGTTTACTTTTTGATCTTAGTCATTCTGACATGGGCCTGAAGATGGGTGGATGCAAGTACAGAGAGGGAGGAATGAGTCAGTGATGGGCATCAGGAGGAGTTTTACATCCTGACTGACTAGTAGTCAGAATGTATTATTAATTTTAAAAATTAATTATAATTTATTTACATCACATCCTGATTGTAATCCCCTCACTCTTATCTTCCTGTTCCCGTGCTTCCTCCCTCTTCTGCCCTCTTTTCTTCCCCTAGACCTCTGAAAAGGAGGGGCCCTTCTGCCTCACTATCTGACCTCAGCCTATCAGGTCTCATCTGGATAGACTGCATCCCCTTCCTTGGTGTTCTCACAGGGCCTCTCCAGGCCCACAGGACTCCTCTAGAGGCAGGCAGAGACTTGAGCATGACAATGGGGCTCAGGGGACATAGCACAGCTCACTGCTGGTATGTGTGGCTCTAGGGTGATCCTAAAGGTACAGAATTGTCTTGGAAGGTGCCTAGTTTGGGTGTTCCTGGGGGTCAGGCAGGCCTCCTCTGGAAGGCAGGCAGAGTTTACATAAAGAGCTTACAAGCACAAATGGAAAATTATCCCATTTACAATAATGCTAAAGTGTGGATTATAGAGTAATATGCTTATGGATAACATTACATAGGTTTCCTGAGGAAATATCATAAGAAAGTAGAAAAAGGGACAAAAGCTTAGGTAGTACTGGCATATATTCTTGTAACAATGGGATTTGACAGTTGTGACATTAAAGTTGAAATGCCTGCCAGATTAACCTTTGAATTTAGTGCAATTCCAATCACATAGCTTTTGATGGTTTTAAAAGCAGTTTAATCCAAATATTCTTAGGAAATGATATGGTTTTAAGTTTATGGTTTAAGTTTAAGTTAAGGCACTTCATTTTTCACAAATTGCTTCCTTTGGCTTAATAAATGATATCATACAACGGGTTGTTTACTTGTGGTTTATAACATACGTTTATATGTACATAAAATTTCATACTTAGTCATTTACAGTACCAAATATTATATATAAATTTAAGAAGAGATGAAAATTAAAACCTGAAACTTGCACAGTGACTTAAATTATTGTTAAAGCTTATTTATAGCAAATATAACTATAAAAAATGTTAAAATAACAAAGGAAGACTAATTAATAGATTATAAACAAAAGAAACAATCTTCATTCATAGTAAATATAGATATTTATTCAATAAACAAACTACGACTGTGATTGATTTGGTTTGTCTTTTAGGAAACATTTCCCACTCAATAAAATATTATAATTCATTATTGGTAGAAATACTTACAGTCTGTTACTAGTTAGTGAGGACTAACGAGATCTGAAAGTCAGATTACATATAGACAGGTCAATCCAGAGTTTCTGCGCAATAAAAATCAAAGAAGTAACAGAGTAAGTAACAGCAAATGTTGTAACTATATAGAAGCATGCATCCATGAAGGACTGTGGGCTTTTAAAGAGAAAATCACATTGCTCCAAGCCTGGAAAACTAGGTTTGTGAACCAACTTTAGCAAAAGGCAGATTATTCATGAGTTGATAAATTGCAGAGAGGAGATTACAGCAAACTGTGGAACATAGGAAGGTTTTCACAGAGTACAGTTATTTAACTTTTCTATTCATATGTGGGGTTTTCTGGTGCGTTAGATGGTATCAACTGATCCACAGTAAGGGCATACACTTAAAAGAGTCATGATATAGGGAATCTTCATAATGAAGCAAAGAATAATTAGTACTTGGTTCAGTCATCCATATTGGTCCGATCTGGCTTTGGGTCTCTCTTATCTTTCCTTATAGAATGCTCACAAGATACAGTGATCACAGTAATGCAGACTCTAAGCCAGTGGTTCTCAGTCTTTGGATGGTGACTCCTTTCCTGTCAAATGAACCTTTCACAGGAGTCAATCACCTGAGCCCATTAGAAAACAGTTACTTACATTACAATGTATAACAGAGGCAAATTTACATATGTGAAATAGCAACAAAAATTATTTTGTGATTAGCGGTCACTACTCCGAGAACAGTATTAAAGGGTTGTAGCATGAAGAAAGCTGAGAATCACTGCTAAGCAATTTGCTTGTTCCTTCTCTGTTTATCAAGCTTGCCTCAGCTACCGCATCTCAGCTTAATTCCTTTGAATTATCCAACTGCATTTCAATCATTTAAAAAATCCAGTAGTACATCATTGAAACTTGTTTACATTTGGTGACAAACAGATTTGAATAGCACTTTAGTGAATTCAATTTATATCACCTCATTTCACCAGAAATTTATGTTGAATTGAGACTGGAAACAAAACAGAGCGTCTGGTTCTGGAAAATGGATCAGTTGATAAAGTATTTGCTATTCAAACATGAAGACCTGAATCTGATCCCTTGAATCCATATTACAGCCAAAAAACAAAAACAAGTGCTGTGATGCCCATTTGTAACTAAATTTCTGAGGAGGCAGAGGGGGTTGTCTGGAGTTCTTTGGATTAATGTGCTCCACATTCAGTAAGATTTCTTATCTCTAAACCAATAAACAAACAAATAAGTAAATAAAGCGAAAAGCAGATGAATATGATACCGGGCATCAGGATCTGGTTACAGCATTTACATGCTCATATACTCACACATCTCCTACACACACACACACACACACACACACACACACACACAGAAATTGTGTTTTAGAAAAGTTGATTGGAGAGAGAGGACCATCTCCGACATGAACTCTGATGCCCCATATTTGACCATGTCCCCTGGATGGGGAGGCCTGGTGGCACTCAGAGAAAGGATAAGCAGGCTACCAAGATGAGACTTGATAGCCTATGACTGTATAGTGGGGGAGGAGGTCCCCCTCGGTCATAGACATAGGGGAGGGGAACAGGATGAAAGTGGGAGGGAGGAAGGAACTGGAGGATAGAAGGTATGGGATAACAATTGAGACATAATCTGAAGAAATTAATGAAATAAAATTTAAAAAAAGAAACAGCCACTTTTCTTTATTTCTTAGAATGTTTGCACTAAAATGAATCTTAATTCATTGGCAGCATATGTCATCAAATTATCCCATGAGCTTCATATTGGTGTTTTCACAGCAGAAATTTACTTGGATATAGTTACTACCCTTCAGAGAACTGTGTTCTGGAATAATTTTAACAGACATATGTAGCCCTTTAAAGATGTGTAAATCTTTTCACAAAGAAAGTTTTCTCTTTTCATTTTTATTCTCACTGCTAGATCACTTCTGGCTCCAACTTCCTGAGGGAGAGGTGGTAATGGTGGAAGTGAATGCCTTTAAGAAATAAAATACCAAAGATGTCATGCCTTCCTGTAATACAATCACACAAGATGACCCTGAATGACATTTGTACTCTTGTCTCCTCTATTTTCCGACTGCTGCGGTCCTGGTCAATTATAAAAATTGACATTTGCAATAGGAAATTCTATTAAAAAGATGCCAAAATTAGAAACAATTTATTTTTAAAACAGAGAGAATATAAACATATATATCCTCTGCCTCCAAAGTATGAAAGTTGAAAAGTAAGGGAACCATCTTCAAAGTGTATAAAAAATATCGATTTGTGGCATACTTCTTCAAAAAAGTTTCAGATTATTTTTCCCTTAATAGTCCCTTAAGCTTTAGGCCTGTTGATAATGAACCTTGAACTTTCTGGGTTTAAGTAAAGTTTTATTTTAAAGAAGAAATTTCATACTAGTATTGAGTTCTCTTTAGATATATAGACATTAGAGAACAAAAGAATTAGACTGAGAAATCATATCCATTGATATTTTTCCTAGTAGCATGATTACTGTGGGCTTTCTTTGTTTTTGTGCAGCTACCCCCACTGCTTCCTTCCCTTAGATGTTGCCCCAGCTGAGCATTTAAAAACAGTGTGTTTCCAGTCACTATATTGATTTCAGAAGTAAAAATTCCAGACATTCATGCCACTACTGATTGTCTATACTCCTTTAATAAATCCTCCAAGTAAACTAAACTTGAAGAAGTGACCAAAGTGCATATATTGCAACACACACACACACACACACACACACACACACACACACACACACACACTCACACACACAAAGTAGTGGGTAAATTTTCCTTAAAAAATTAAAAAAAAGAGTTAACGAACTTGAGAAAAAACAGTAAGAAAAAGAAGACACAAACATATCTATACATTTATCAAATGGAGTCATAAAATATACTCCTATGTTTTCTTATATGTGTCATGATAACTGAACAGAAACAAAACTCATGTAATAGGTCCAGATGTTTCTCTTCTTCTTTTTCTTTTTAACCTCTATTGTTCCCTCCAAGGAATTAATGCCATGGAATGAATTGTCCTCCTGCTCCCAGTTCTGGGGGATAGATGGAAAAAATAGTGAGGGACAAGCCACAGCCTTCAGGGTTCCTCCAGTCTGGGCTGTTTCTATCCCACAGCTACTCAGGGAACAGTCCTGGCCCTGGGAAACAGCTCCCTGACTGAGGCTCAGAACGCACATCCTGCAGAGCTCTATAAAGTCAAGGCTGAACAGCTCATCCCCTGGCCACCAGACATTCTACAAGGAGCTGGCTCCAGACCAGACATCTTCCCAAGGTCGGATGCAATGAAGGCAGGAACAGAGCTGCAGGCTGAAGAGTCTGCAAGATCTGTGGACCCTGGTTGGAGTTACTCGTGATGAGCCAGGAAGAAAGGGGCCCGGGAACACTCAAATGGATGTGATGAGATGGAGGTGGACACTACAGATCCCAGCTGCGAACTGCTTATCAATGAGCCACCCCTCCATGAACTTGAAGCAGAACTTCTCCAGGGCACTGGCATAGCAGCAATATTCGCTGTCTGGAGAATTGTACACCCAAGCAGTTGGCAATGACTGCTGCAGGCCAGCTACAAACAGCATCTGGGTCATGTAGTAGCAACTGCACAACCTTTCGATCATGGTCTACAGGTCATGGGAAAGTCAGGGGCCTCTGACTTCTTCACAGGTTCCATGAAGGGCCAGGTGCTGGCAGTGACTTGATCTGAGCCAGCAAGCTTTTGAGGGTCCTGTACAGCTGGTTAGGGTCCTTCAGCTCCTTGCCTTTCTCCTTTCCCAATGGCTTCCAGCCTGTCTCTCAGATGCCAGGGACACTCACCCCAGGGATCTGCCTCACACACATCTTGAAGCAGTTGAGTCCAGGGTAGCCTTGCGGATCTGTGCTTCTTGATTATCTCTTTTTGCTTCTTGATGATATGGGACAGCTCCATGCAGTGGATCGGGGATTCTGCTCACACTTCATCAGCGTCACTTCTTCATAGTCCTTGATGCAGTCCAGATAGAGGCCCTTCTGCACCTTGATGTCCTCGAAGAAGCCCTGCTTCTTGAAGTAGCCAATGGCGTACTCATCAGCATTGGTGGGGAAGTACAGGATGCTGTGCTTGATGTTGTACTCCTTTGGGTGACTCATCAGATAGGTGCCATAACCCTTCACCTGCTCGTTTGAGGTGACAGCACAGAAGACGATTTCTGTGAAGCTCTGTGTGGGTAACATGCTGAAGCAAATCTCATCGATGATCCACCCATCCTTGACCAAGGCCAAAAGTCTTATCTTTCGGGTCAAAGACGAGGCGGGCAATATAGTACATGAGCACTCATAGAAGCTGCTGGGAGTAGACATTCTGCAATGCCACAAGCCAGAGCTGCATTGCCAGTTGGCCTTGGGCATCAGAGAGTTGCCAATAGGATGGAATTTGATGATGCCTCAACATGAGCTGTTTTGTCTTGGGCTGTATTGGCTGAAAGCAGGCTTGCCTCAGGCCCCAGCATGGCAGCAGAGTCTGTGATGGTCAGCATCACCTTGTTGGCCAGCTCCATGGGAATATCACCCATCACACGGAGCCACTTAGCACCCTCCAAGTCAGGTTCTCAGGAAGCTTCCTCTTCTCTCCTGTTAGCACGGAATCAGCCCCCATGGAATCTAGGCTCAGTGGGTTGTTGCTCTCTCCACCCACGGTGGGACAGAAGATGGGCATGCTGAGAATAACCACTGCACTGACTGTGGCTGGCCGGGGCATAATCTGTGTCCCCTCTGAGGGTAGCATGGTGAAACCAGACTCCCATATGGGAGAATTTGCCTCCTAGATCTCTTCCTCAAGCATGGACAGGAACTTGGGAAAGTGAGTAAGGATACCGGTCCTCTTCTCAGGCGTCAGTTTGTCCTTGACGCGAAATTTTTCCAATAGCTGCCAGCGGATGACAGTGATAATGGACCGCAGAAGACTTTGTCCAAAGACATGGTTGGTCTCCTATCTGAGAAGGCTATTGCAGGTCTTGGGTACATGGCAGTAACAGAGCCATCTGGTATAATTGACCTTGTAGGTTGCAACATCCTCAAACTGGGACCACTGCCGGAACTGAGCAGGCGTCTCCAGCTTCCAGTAGTTAAGGCAGAGCAGGGACATCTTTGAGAGCTTAAGCATTGTCTGCTGCTTTCAAGCTGGGCGGCAGGGGGGGTGCGGGGGCGGGCAGGTGGCTAGCTTTGTACTGCACAAAGTTCAGTACACCCTGCTCAGTGTTAGCCCTGTCAAATGGAGGGCTGCTTAGGGATCTCTCTACCACTGGGCTAGTCATCTGCAGGATACATTTCCACAGGATCTTGAAGAGGTAGAAATAGACATGTTTGGTGTCCATGTCCTCCTCCTTGTCAACAGACATGAATAGATTTTCTACATATACTACCATTCCCAAGAGCTGGTTGATCTCATCCTCTGACATATTCTCCAGGTGGGACACATGGTCCACCAAGGGGTCATCACAGCTATGGCACAGCTCGCTCAGGTTGGCAGCTGGCTACTAAAGGCCCATGTAGCACTGGTGGTTTGGGATTTTTCCAGCCATTACACTTGCAGGGTTCACTGGCCTTGCAAGCTGAGAAGACCCCTAGTTTCTCAAGCTTCTTGGCACATGGCAGCCCCTGGACTTGTGCCTTCATCTAGCTAGCACGCTGCTGCTGGTTCAGGCCAGATCAAGCCAGATCCCCCCACCACCACTCCCTGGTCCCCCACTTCCAACTCTGCCCCCTCTGCAGCTGGGGGCAGGAGTTGGGGCTGGAATAGGAGCCAGAGTAGGTGCTGAAGCCGGACTGTGTGAAGGAGTCACATATTTTCATGACAAATTCAGTCTTATTAGACATTTTAATATCTCTGATATAAAAACCTACTGCACTCCTGAGTCTTGAGAGGAAAGATGCATTCTACTGTGTAAATTATAAAATTAAGAGTGTTATACAACATTTTTTAACAATTTTGGTTTTTTTTTCCTGTGCTATACATTTTGGGGCATATTTGTGATTTACATTCTTTTTATTAGTATTATTCTGCTGTTTTAGGCTAAGTTGTTTACTCTTCTTTCCATTTTTTTGAGACAAGTTATCTTATAGTCCAGATTGACCTCAGATTAGCTATACAGCAGTGGATGACCTGAACTCCTTTGATACATCACTTTTATTTAAATGAATTTTTAATATTGATAAGTAAAAGCATAAAATTTACATTTATTTTATTCAAGTAACATTCTTCTTTTCCTACTGATAATATATATATATATATATATTAAACAGAGAGAATTTCTGTTATTCTTTCTTGTAAGATTGTATTAATCTAGATTATAATAGTGAATTTAAAAATCTTGCCTTCACATTAGAATTATGCCAACACTCAAAGATTTACCAACATCCATGTGTCAGTCCATGTTTATGTAATCCACCTCCTATGGGTATACACTGAACTTCAGTTATTCTTTCAAGTTTAACCTATGAGTCTATCGTACAGCTAGTGTGATAGGGTGAAAAGGATGAGAGACATGGAGATGACTGAGATTATGAGCGAAAATGAGAACTCTGATTTCTGACACAGTTACTCTCCAACATGTGGTAGGCTTCTTGGTATTGACTTGTTTTATGCTGAAACAAACAAATTCAAAGTCTAGGAGGTGAGGGGAATAAAGCTTGAAATTTCATTTAGGAACAAATACCAGGAAGACTATTTGCCAAGAACTAAAACATGTGCTATTTCATGACACAGCTATCTAATTATGAGTTATATTATGAAGGACGACTTTGAATTTCTGAGTCTTATGCTCCCAAACCCACCAAGTGCTAAGATTACAGGTATACACTACCACACCCAGTTTATACAGAGTTTGGGGGCTAATCAGGAGCCTTCTACATGCATGCTAGTTACACACTCCACCAAGTGAGCTATATTACTAGCTCACAAAGTTATATTCCATATGATATGTAGTGACTCTGAAGTTCTTAAACAGCGTTGTTCACACTAGAGGTTTTAGAACTGGAAGACACATGAAGATTTTATAAGGAGTTAGGCATGCATAACTGAAACTATATGTACTTTGTTTTACATTATTTACTAAACTGAATTGCACAAGAAGGATATGTGGTTTGGAACTATTTTCTCGCCTGTAGTTTCTGTGCCATCTGCTCATTTTCCATTATTGCTTGTATAGCATACAAAAGGATAATTAAGACTAAGAAATATAACTGGTTATGAATCTTGTGGTTTCTTGCAACTTTCAGCCAAACCTGAATAGAAGGTCTCATAATATATTAACTGAGCTTTAACATTATAGGTCATTATAAATGAGCTTTAACAATGAATAACCCTGTACATTTAACACATACCATAAAATAGACTAAATGGAAAAGGTGACAGCACTGTAATACTATAATGAAATTATTTCAATTCCTCTCTGACCACATAAATAATAAAAATTAGTTCTTATATCTTTAAAAATTGAAGTATAGATGGCATTCATGCTAAAACACTCCAAATTATAAAACTAATAACAGTGTTCTGTAAGTGTACAAATTGTCAACCTTCATGTAATTCATTGTAGATGTGTTTTCACTAAAATATATTTTATGAGTTCTTATAAAATGTATGTGTTGACCAGTTATATGCTTTTATAGATAGTTCTAAAAATTCATCAATTCAAACCTTTTTTTATTTCATAGAATGACAAAAATAAGTATATTTATGTTCATATTATTGTTTTAGAAGCAACAGAAAGTTGATCAACAAAGTATGCCAAGTGCCAACATATGTATTTATTTTTAAATGTCTGTATGAAGATGTGCCTTGAATCATACAAGTGCACTGTAAAATTTATGTACAGATTAAAATTTTTAAGGGAGATCTAACACAATCCCTCAGTGGGAAAAAGTACTGCATGGCAAGCTTGAGGACTAAGGTCAAACAAGGGTACCCTTAAAGGTCGAAACGTTGAAAGAGAACAGTCTCTGCAAGTTATTTCTATGATATCTACATGTACGATGTGATGTGCTCTCTCCCTCCCTCTCTCATATCTACACATTCATATATACCAGTAATAATATTATAATATTTTTATATTTTTGTAAGAATGGTAAACAATAATATTTTTTCCAGAATTATTTTCAGAATTTACATGAATAAGAATATTTTGAGATTTTTGATCAGTAAGTTAACACATGTTTGTTAGAAGCATGTATCAAATTATAATCAGTCAGCCTTCTACTTATATTTGATAGAATATGATTAATAGGATATTTATGTGTTATTTTTTTCAAAAATTCAATTTCTATTCATTTGTAGTTCAGAGCTGTGCTGTATACTTATAAAAATTATATTATTTTCCAAATGTCAAAAGTAAAGCATTAACATATAAAATATAAACCTTGTCTTGATACATACATAAATTGGTGTACCCTCCATCCAGTTAGTAAATTTACATCCTAAATTCTCATTCTCTCTCTTTGTCTCTCTCTCTGTGTATGTTTGTCTCTCTCTGACTCTCTGTGTCTCTGTTTTTCTGTATGTCTCTCTCTGTGTGCGTGTTTGTGTGTGTGTGTGTCTTTTTCTCAGATATTTGTGTATGTATGTGCATTTTGAGAATTAGGTCAAAAGACAGTACTCACTAAATATGATACTTTGAAAAGCATAACTATAATTTTAAAGATTTTTGTACAGATATTATTAATTTTAATGAATATATCAAAATAAAAAATTTCCTTTCATTAAACAAATTCAACTTTTAACGCAATGTTTACCCAGGCAATTAAACTTTTTCAGTTTATTTTTAAAAAGAACCTCATTCAAACAGGTTCTGAGTAAATTTAAAGAAAACACAATCAGACTATTGTGACCTCACTCAAGTGCAAAAAATTACATCTGTATTCAGTTGGTACCTGACTAGAGACCAAGCCACTGATGACATCTTTGATAATGTGGAAGATTTTGTGATCTACAGGAAAATCTAGAGTTTGAGGGTAGAGTTATTTGAAAAAAATCATCTATCTCAAATTAAACTAACTTGCATTTTAACTCTGGCTTCATCTTTTGTGCATATTGTTTAAAGATCCTATTCTCTCTTCTGCAAAAAGAATCTCATTCAAGATTCTTATGAAAATTAAAAAAGATAAAACTATTTAGACAATAGATTTATGGAAACTGTTAATACTATTGCTTTTCTAAATTAGACTTCTAAGATTGAAACTACCTATTATTTAATATATATATATATATTACAGCTTTACCAAATTATAATTTCATGACACCACAATTAATGTGAAATGCTTATTTAATTCACCCATATTTTCTGACTCATTTATTCTTTGCATCGTTCATTCATGACCTTACTATAATATGCCAGATATAATGTTTCATGTGCTTTATATTGTAAATCCTGCCCCAATAAAATATACATTTGGATGACATGTCTGATTTTATATGATTATTTATTATTCCTAAGGCTATGAGTTTTATGTGAAGTCTTAAAAGTCCTTCAGAATCCACTTGCACCTAGATTTTTCCTTGAAGTTTAATAATATTGTGCTATAAAAATAACTTTGTAAATTTCAATGTAGTTTGAAAATATCAGAGGTTCTGAAATATGGAGTTATAGGTAGAGATATGTAATTAGACATGCATGTAAAATTATCTATCAAATAATTCTGTGTTAAAGAGGAAGGTCCAGGATATTGAAATTGTTTCATTTGGTTGTACATGAATAGTGTAAAATATGTTTGCAGTAGCAAAATTATTTTTGCTGTAGGGCTTTGGTAGTGGAAAACTCTAGAGAGGATGAAAGAGAAAGAGTATAATGGAGGAAGTTTTGCCAGGGGCTAAAACAAACAGGACAAAAGGGGAACACTTATTCACTGCTGGCGAGATGGAAACTAGATGCAGCTCTACCAAAATCAGTGTGGTGGTCCTTTACAACCCTGAACATAGATAGATCATATCATCCAGATAACCTGCTCCTGGAAATATATCCAATGGGATCGATGCTTCCAGGGAAGTTAGGACAAATTAAAAACTGTTACCTTATTGATTAGCTATATTTCTTGGTCATGACTCCACTTAAGTCAATATGCCTGCCCTTCATTACATACACATACATATTATGGACTATATATAGCATGTAAGGAAAAGTGTGGCTGTCTAGGTAGTTCCCAGGACAAAATTAATAAAGCAAATGAGATTGAAACTGTTGTTTACATTTGTTGTAATTTGTAGAAGACAAGATTTGTTCTTTGTTATCAGAAGAAAAAAACCACAATATTGCATACATAGTAAGGAGGAAAGATGATCATTCTTATTTGTCTTCTTGTATCTATTGGACTGTTGGACGAGTCTAGAGTGACTTTCTCAGGATGAACACAAATCATTTCCAGGGTACTTTTTCTTCTCATTATCTATGTAAATAAAAAAGATCTTCATTTGGACAGTAATATATGTGAAGCTACTGAAATTTCTTAATGGTATATTTGTAATCCTCCTTGTGTTTAGTGGACAATCTCTGATGATCTTAGAGATCACCAGTTTTTTTTTTCCGTAAAGCAGAGCTTAAAATTTTCTTCAATTAAAATCCAGCATAAGGTGATTCAACAAAATGCCATTATAAGCCATATATAACTTCTAAGACATTACTGTACCTCCAATATTATGATTCTGTAATTCAAGGATGTACTACCTACCTATTACCTATGTTTTCTTATTTGGAAAGTCTAGACTCATTAATAATATTGTATCCCTCTGCTATATTAAACCACATCCAAAAGAATCAGGTAACTTGAGTTCTTTTGATATTATTCTATCAAGCAAATTATTGAAAAGCAATTGTGTATGTTTTTTTAAATAATATTACCTTATAGGTTCTACATGTTTGCTGCTTACTTTTTCCTTTTTCTTTTCTCTTCTGATAATTCGTAAATTTTCCTCTCTTGGTGTTTAATTAATGGAGAACTTTTGTATGTCATTGGCACTCTCACATTTTCTTGCAGTTATATGTTCCTTGAATCCCAACATTGAAGTCTGCACATTTGGTAGAATAAACATCAATTTTAAATCAAACCAAAGAGATATTTCATACCTTTCAGGATAGGTATTAGCAAAAAGTAAAAGTGATTAAATCATTACCAAGAATGGAGAAAATTATACTATTAGCTACTGTTTGTGGTAACATACATTACTGCAAGTATAATGATAAACTCTGAGCTGAAATCAATAAATTAGAAACAAAGAGAACAATTCCAAGAATCAATGAAACCAGGAGCTGGTTCCTTGAGAAAATCAGCAAGGCAGACAAGCCTTTAGCTAAGCTAAAAAAAAAGGCAGAGGGAGAGAGTATTAAAATCAACAAAATCAGAAATGAAAATGGAGACATAAAGACAGACATCGAGAAAATCCAAAGAATCATTAAGTCTTACTTCAAAAGCCTATATGCCACAAAATTTGAAAATTTAAACGAAATGAACAATTTTCTTGATATCTATGAATTACCAAAATTGAATCAAGATCATGTAAACATATTAAATAATCCTATGTCTCCTAAGGAAATAGAAGTAGTCATCAAAATTTTTCCAACCAAAAAATCACAAGACTGGATGGATTCAGTACAGAATTCTACCATACCCTCAAAGAAGAGATCATATCAATTCTCTTCAAACTATTCCACAAAAAATAATCAGAAGAAATATTAACAAACTGATTCTATGAGGACAGAGTCAGCTTAATACCTAAACCACACAAAGACTCAACAAAGAAAATTTCAGACAAATTGCCCTTATGAATATCTATGCAAAAATACTTAATAAAATACATACAAATAAAATCCAAGAAGACATAAAAATATTCATCATGACCAAGTAGGCTTAATTCCAGGCATGCAAAGTGGTTGAAAATACAGAAATCCATCAATCTAATCCATCATATAAACAAACTTAAAGAAAAAAGGCACATGATCATCTACTTATATGCTGAAAAAGCATTTGACAAAATCCAACATTCATTTATGTTAAGTCTTGGAGCTATCAGGGATACAAGGAAAAGGCCTAAACATAGTAAAGACAACATACATCAAACCCATAACCAACATCAAACTAAATGGAGAGAAGCTTAAATCAGTTCCACTGAAATCAGGGACATGAGAAGGCTTTCAACTCTATCTATCTTCAATGTACTACTTGAAGTCCCATCTAGAGCAATAAGACAACTAAAGGAGATCAAAGGTATACAAATTGCAAAGGAAGAAGTCAAAATATCACTATTCTCAGATAATATGATAATATACATAAGTGACACCAAAAATTCTACTGAGGATCTTCTACAGCTGATAAACACCTTCAGCAAAGTGGCTGGATACAAAGTCAACTCAAAAAATCAGTAGGCTTCCTTTATACAAAAGAAAAACAGGCTGAGAATGAAATTAGGGAAATAACACCCTTCACAATAGACATAAAAACATACAATGTCTTGGTGTAACTCTAATTAAGGAAGAGAAACACTTGTATGAAATAAACTTCAAGTCTTTCAAGAAAGAAAATGAAGAAGACATCAGAAGATGAAAAGATCTCCCATGGTCCTGGACCAGGAGGATTAACATAGTAAAAATGGATATCATATGAAAAGCAATCTACAGATTCAATGCAATTCCCATCAAAATGCCAACACAATTCTATATAGACCCTGAATGAATAACTCTCATCTTCATATGGAAAATCAAATAATCAATCAAACAAAACTCCAAATACCTAAGTCAATTCTCTACAGCAAAAGATCTTCTGGAGGTATCTCCATGCCTGATCTAAAGCTATACTATAGAGTAACAATAATAAAAAATGGCATGATACTAGCATAGAAACAGACAAGTGGACAAATAGAATCAAATAGAAGACCCAGAAATAAATCCACACATCCATAGACATCTTATTTTTGACAAAGAAACCGAAAACATATGAATAAAAACAGAACATATTCACCAAATGGTGCTGATCTAACTGGACATCCACATGTAGAAAAATGTATCACCCAGCACAATCCTAAAGTCAAAGTTGATCACAGACCTCATCATAAAACCAGACACACTGAATCTGTTAGAATAAAAAAATTGGGAAGAGCCTTGAATTTATTGGCACACAGAGGACAACTTCCTGATAAGAATGCCAACAGCTCTGGCTCTAAGATGAATAAATAATAAATGGGACCTCATGAAACTGAAAATCTTCTGTAAGGCAAAGTATACTGTCAATAGAAGAAAATGACAGCCTACAGGCTGGGAAAATCTTCACCAACCATATAGACAGCTAATATCCAAAACATATTTAAAAATCGAGAAATTAAGTACCAGCAAACCAAATGATCCTACTTAAAAAATGGGATACAGAAATAAAAGAATTTTTAACAAAAGAATATAGAATGGCAGAGAAACAATTAATAAAATGCTTAAGTCCCTTGTCATCAGGGAAATGCAAATAAAAACGACTATGAGATTCCATCTTACACCTATCTGAACGACTAAGATCCAAAACTCAAGTGACAGAACATAAGGCAAGAATGTGGAGAAAGGGGACACTCCTCCATTGCTGGTGGGAGTGCAACTTTGAACAACCACTTAGGAAATCACTATGACATTTTCTCAGAAAATTGGAAATAGTTCTACCTCAAGACATAGCAATACCATTTCTGTGTATATACTTGAAATATGGTCCACCATACAACAAGGACATTTGCCTAACTATGTTCATAGCAGCTTTATTCATAATAGCCAGAATCTGGAAACAATCTAGATGTCCCTCAACCAAAGAACATATAAAGAAACTGTGGTATATTTACACAATGGAATACTACTCATCTATTTTTATTTTGAAAAACAATATTTTATTTATGTTTAAATACTTTTTAACCTATACATTTATGCTTTTTCGCACAAATATACACACAATATATATATATATGCATATATATTAAACTACATACAGCAAGAAGAACCAGAAAACAATTAGTAATTATATAAATGTTATATTCATAGTGTTTTGGCTATTTGTATTTGACAACCTTGAAGAAAACATATTTCCTATCTTGGTGAGTCTAAAATTCTGAATGTAAATCAATATCTATTATATCTCATTTCTATCAACTTAAAACCTCTAGACATAAAAATTTCTTAACTCCTAAACAAGTAAGCTTAATTGTAAAGCTAAACTATCTGGTCTCCAACCCCATTAGGAACTCGAGAAGAAATAAAATTAATTACCTAATTAAACAGGAAGTGCAGGTTAGCAGCTTCTAAAACAAAATAAAACAACAACGAAAAAATGACGGAGACAGTTTGCTGTCTGAATGCCTGAACAGTCACTCAAAACTCTTTATAACATTGGAGCATCATCTTCTAATAAAATCAAGGAAAATTTGAAATTTGCAGGCAAATGGATGGAACTAGAATAGATCATCCTCAGTGAGATAACTCAGACCCAGAAAGACATGTATGGTATATACTTACTTATAAGTGATTACTAGCCATATAATACAGGATAACCACAGTACAATACACAGACATAAGGAAGGTAAAGAACAAGGAGGACCCTTGGGAGAATACTTAATTCCCATTCAGAAGGGCAAATAGAATAGATAACGGAAGCAGCTGAAGGGAAGAAACAGGATGGGAGCCTACCATAGAGGTATTTTGAAATACTTCACCCAGCAGGGAATCAAAGTAGATGCTGAGACTCACAGCCAAGCTTCAGGGTGAAGTACAGAGAGTCTTATGGAAGAATTGAAAGATAAAAGGACCTGGAGTGGATAGGAGCTCCTCAAGGAGTCAAATGGAGACTAGAATTTCTGGCAGGGGAAGTGGGGGTGTGCTGCGGGGACTGATGCACCAACCAAGAGCCATGCATGCATGGTGAGGACCTAGAAACTCTGCTCATATGTAGTCAATAGGCAGCACAGTCTCCTTGTGAGTCCCATAGTATGAATAGTAGGGGTTACTTCTTACATGGACTCTGGTGCTAACTCATTGGTCACTACTTCCCAGGCCACAGAGGAAGAGGATACAGGCAGTCCAGATGAGACTTGATAGGCTGAGGTCAGACGATAGGAGATAAGGGATCCCTTTTTTTGAGAACTAAGGAAATTGTGGAGGGGGATGGGAGACGGAGGCTGGGACTGGAAGGCGACATAGGAGAGGTTACAATAGGCATGTAAAGTGAACAAATTAAAAATAAATAAATAAAAAGAGAAGCTTCCATGATAGTACAAGCATTTCATTTAGTTTATCCTAAATAATGTAAAGTAAATTTGCAAGATTAAATTATTCATGCTGTAGGTTTTTGACACTGGAAGAAGAAGGAAAAAGGAGGGGCAAAAAAGAGTGCAATGGAGAATGCATTTGGACATGGGGACCACCTTAGAAGACATGATTAAAGTTAACTGAAAAAATAGTGAATGGAGCTGGGGAGGATCTGGAAGGAATTTGGAAAATATGGAGGTGAACATTATCAACATACTTGTATGCTTAAAATAAATTCACAACCATAGTGATCTTCATCCCTGCCTATTAATGCAATGCTACATGGGTAATGGTATTGTAGATGGAATTAAACTTATTAATCAATTTAAAAAATAAATAAATAAATTCACAAAAAGCTAATACAAATATTACAATTAAAATTGTAAAAGTATGATTCCAATTGGTAATACCATAACTTGAGAGGTAGAGTCAGGAGTATAAAAAGGTAAATCCAGTTCAAGATATGTGATGGAATCTTCTCAATAAATAAGGTAAAATAAAAACTAAAACAAAATATGAGGAATATGTCTATTCATGTTGTATTATATTTATATTTTTACTAAATTATTATACTATATCTGTCCTTACTACTTAATAAATACTTAACTTCTTAGGATAGGTACATTAATTTGCTTGATTATAATAACAAGCTGATCATATGCAGATATATTTTTATACCATAGATGTATATTAAGTGAATAATTATTATAAAAAATGACTATACATTAAATGCATATATATCTGACACTTAAACAATAGTAAAACCTATTAATAGATTTCAAATGAGTATTCTTGGTGTATAGAAAAATTACTTTATTCAACTTAATTGTAACAATTGATCTTGAGAAATTTTGTTTAGAGAATTAGTGAGCCTCACATTTGTGAAAATGGTGTTTTAATTTGTAGGTCTCAAAAGCTCAATTATTCCAACATGTTTCAGTACCCTTTAACATCCTCTATGTTATTTCCATTTTTATATTTCTCATTTATACTGATGGTTGTGCCATTCTCCCAATATCTTTGCCCTTTCTTTTTCAAATTTACAACCCCCACAATATTTCTCAAAGTATTTATCATGTGTCTCTCATCACTTATCTACTTATTTCTCTCAATCTATTGCTTTATATTATTTCATTTTATATCATAACTATTCATCCAACAAATAGGTAACCATCTCTCTCCATTTTAGTATTACTTATAACTAGATGATGTAGATAAATATACATATAAGTAAAATAATCACAGCTTCCATGTCAGCCATCTTGTAAACAATTATCCATGATGAGCTTCATAAGATGAGAAAGCAATGGAGGTGAATAGAAACATGGAAGAAGTAAAGAGAGGGATGAATGTAAAAGATGACAGAGAATGAAATAAAAGGTGAAAATTACTTGATATGTAGAGACTCAGAAAGCTCTGAATAACGGTTATTTAAACAGAAGGTGATGTATATTAGATAATAAAATACACAAAATAGTTGGGTAGCAGAAAAAAATACCCCATGAAAATGCAGATCCCTAATAGTAAGAATTCAGACATTTAAGGAAAGAAAAGAGGAAAGAGTGGGATATATTTGGAATGAAGGCAATTAGAAACCAAGCTGCAGAGAATCTAGATCTTGAATCATCTGGTGTTTTTGGTGCCTTTTCAAAAGTTATAATTTTTTTCTGAGAAAAGGATTAGGAAGGCATTGGTGGACTGGAAAGTTTACAAAAGTCATGAAGCAGATGTTAATTCAGGATAAAATCTCTTGATGAAACATGCAGAAATGTTCAGACAAGACAAAATCTGAAGGGAGAATTAGACTGAGTAATTTTAGCATAAGGATTATCTTATCCAAATTAGTGGTAGTAACAATGCAAGAAGTAGAGAAATCAAGACAAGGTTGAATGAATGTAGGATAGAGTCTGAGAAAACAGTCACTTTTTTTCTCAATTTCTGAATCATTTGCAAAGGGAGAGGACACTGCACTCTATTGAACTAAGAGAATAATAAATATTCAAAAATGGTTTGTTGGATAAACTAATGAAAAATTGAGTTTATAAAAGGAATATAAAAGTTTGCAAAGACATTGAACAATTTTCATGAGTTATTTTTGAGAGGTACGTTTAATGTATAGATGAATATTTGAATAAGCAATGAAAAATGAATATGGATGTCAGAAAATTTATCATTGTTTAACACATGTGTTTTCTTATTTATTTATTTATTTATTTATTTATTTATTTATTTATTTATTTATACCTGACCACAATTTCCAGTCTCCTTTCCTTCCAGGCATCCCCACTTTCCCTCCCCCATCTGCTCTTTCTCCTTTTCTCTTCAGAAAAGGGGGACCTCCCATTATTCCCCTAATTCTTTAAGTCATTATTGATAAGAATGCTTTGTGAAACAAGTACTTGCCTAACATATTCATCCCTTGCCTCCTATTTTATACTCAGTTAACAACTAATGTACAATAATTCTTGTCTGACTCTAGCATCTGCACTACATTGGTATTATTACTCTTTTCTATAAAAAAGTTATAGTAATACTTAGCTTTTAAATCAAATGATTTTTACTTGAGTGCTGACTTTTTTATTTATATGTTGTTGTCATAATTACCAGACTAGGAATACCTTGATGGCAGGAAAAATTAATTCACACCTTAATATCCATCCTTAATACCTCATATGAACCACTAAGAAGCCTACACTTCCAAGATAAATGCATGTGTACACATATTGAATTTCCATCACTTTCTTAACAATATCTTAGCCCCTCTTTCCAAGATAAAAAAAAGAGTAATGGTCTCCAGAAGCTCATATTTAATCAGTAAGACTATTTAGAAGATAGAAGATACTATGCAGAAATTTAAAGGATATAATCATGAAAACCACTTTGAGGCTTCATGAAAATGTAATTTTAAGACCTTTTTGAGAAACAGGAAACATTCAGTTAATGACATGAGGAAAGATAATTCCAATTATAGGAGCAAGTGGAACAGAGCCCTTCGCTTGAACCAGCTTTATATTTGGAGGAAGACCCTGACAACCAGTATGTCGGCAATGCTGTCAGTAAAAGATGAATTATTTTATCAATTTTAAGTACATGTTATTACATACTATCAGACACCTAACCATCATTTACTCTTAGTCTCATTTTTGAAACCGTGATTGAAATATCTAAATTAGTTTGGAATTCTATGGAACTAATAAAGTCTCAGAAGATTTACTTAGAATATCTTTATATACCATATTCACTCAACAGGAGTATGAATTGGAATCAACCAATAAATTTTATCGGTTAGTGTAAGGGTTATAATTTGTTCTAACATTTAAAGAGAACATGCCCATATATATTTTTTTCTCCAAAGTACCAGGTTTCTAGTTTTCAACGCTTGAAAATTTTGTGGAAGCACACCCATCTTGATGCTATTTATGCTACCAAGCATGGTTACTTTTGCTTCAGTTGTTCATGTAAATTGTAAATTAAACTCTTGCCTGAAAAATATAAAAAGATATTTACTTCTAAATAAGATACATGTAAGCAAGATTATGTTATCATTTATTTATCATACCATCAACAGACACAATTCCTTCCAGAATTGTGAAAAGGGCCAGATTGTAAATGTTTTATTTTTTTGGGGGGGGGGAGAATGTATAGAAGCCACAGAATGGCTCCTAATATTTTATTCAAAAGCCACATCTACCATTTTGAAATGAGGTAACTCATTAGCCCAGAATTCACCAATTAGGCTATTCTAGATATCTTTGTAATCATTTCACTGGGATTAAAAGCATGTGCCATCACACCCAACATTTTGTGGTATCATATAAAGAAAACCTATGACACTAAATAGATGTGATATGTATCTCTTCTCTCTTTTCTTTCACTCCCTTCCCTTTTCTCTCCTTTGTTCTCTCATCAAAGAAGATAAAACAGATGTGTGATTAATTGTAACCTTCAACAATTGTAACTCTACAAATGGAAAACTCCACAGAACCACATAGGTCAGGTTTACTTAGTCCAAGGCAAACTTGCTTTCACAGGAATAAAGCACATGTGCTGCAATATCCATTCTTCCAGAAGTACTACAAAGATGTGAAGTGGCCTCTTGTTTTTTACTTTGACAGTAGTTAATCAACTCATTAGTTTTCTTATTTGTACCTTGATTTTTTATCTTAATGAAAACTCACTTCTCTTGTCTACTTTCCTGTTACAATTAACAGTGAACTAATCTATATATTAGCTGGTTTTGGATATTTTCACCTTGAATATATGATTATAAATTATACTGCTTCATGTGTGTATCTTATTCATTCATAACATTTTATGGTACCTCATAGAAAAGTTTGGCAGAATAGTCAAGATTTATATTGAGTAAACATTAGTCAATTCAAGGCAAGAATGTAAGTTCTTAGCCTTTAACTAAAAAATTGCAGCATACTGGAACGTGCATCTATTTCTTTGGGGATTGTAGGTAGAAGGAAAATACCCTTAAACTGCAATATTCTTACTGATTAGTTCAATTTATATATTAATTTCTTAAGAAAAGGTAAAATATGCAGGAATAACAGTCCCTGCTTTAAAACTATTTCTTCATTCAAAATGCTTCTATGAATTTAATTTGATGTGCAGGTATGATCTGTTTCCCCTTGGATGCTTTATGTTCATGGAGAATGTTTTTCTCTTATGTTTTTATCCAGATAATCAATAACAAAAATAATTCTTTCTAAAAGCAAGGCATTCTTTGAAAACAGGAAAGTATACTCTTTGAATCTCTGTTGTTCCTCCCCACTTTTATACACACACATATATAGACACAGGATATGTATATTATAGTATTTCATTACACACACACAAACACACACACAGAGCACAGAGAACCAACATTACTGCTACTATCAGGAAATCAAATTGGGTCAAAATCAACAAAAGAAAATAATCTTAGAGAACTAATAGCCTTTTAAAAAGTCTGTACCATAAAATCCACTTAGATCATTCTGATAATTCTGAACTATGGAGTACCGGTGTATTCCACATAGCCTGTGATCTCCTCCTCTTCCTCCTCCTCCTCTTCCTCTTCTTTTTGTTCAACAGTGCTGCCATTATGAGGTAAAGGATTCAAGTTTTAACACATTTCCCAATTCAAAATAATCAACATATTTCGTTCAATTGAATTTCATAAATGCATTGTGTATGGCCTCTCTCTCTCTCTCTCTCTCTCTCTCTCTCTCTCTCTCTCTCTCTCTCTCTCTCTCTCTGTGTGTGTGTGTGTGTGTGTGTGTGTGTGTGTATGTAAAATAACTCCCATGATTATAAACTCAAACAACATACGGTCTATGCCTGAGAGAAGTACACAGGGAAACTGTCAAGACTTGTATCTAAATTTTAAAAGTATGTAACAGATGTTAAAATGGGGATATGGATATATAGGTGACACATCCAATTCTGCCTGTGAGGCTTAGGAAATCCTTCATAGGGTTGGTGATTAACTTGGTTTGAAAAAGACTCAAGTTTCTGTAGCTAGAGAAAAGTGCACCAAAGTAATTTTTTTGGCATTCTTGGAAACCAATCTGGTTAACAAAATGTAATTTCCATTATGTTCCTATCTATATAAATTACATATATAGATGATATGGATGATAAATATTTAAAAGCAAATGTCTTATAAAATTTAAATGAGAACTTCCATATAACCTATGATTTATTTTCATTTCCTTTTTTCTCATTTTTATGAAAAGTGATCTCTGATTATTTTTAAAATACCACATGGTTAAAATTTATTAATTTTGAATGAAAAATGGCTACCAAGTATTTACACAAATTCAGCCCTTTTGTTTAACTTTGTCTCATTTCTTAAACATACATGCCCTAAGATGAACAATCGGACACATACTTGACAATTACCCAAATTAAGGCTGAAACCACTGGTAATCATTTGTACTTTCATCTCTTCCTTTTATATTACTAATAGGATTTTTACTTCTTTATATGAATTATTAAGTTGTTGAATTTATTAAAAGCTTTTATATCTTTAGAAAGAATATTTGTTTATATCAAAAGGAGCATGATATTTTTAAATTAAGTACTTTCAATTTAGTTGAGGAACAGTTGCAAGATGAATATTACACTTTGATTAATATGCATTACTCCTTGATTAGATGAACACTATACTTAAAATATAGCACATGTTTGACATGCATGTGAATGATAAAAATGAATTATCAAATGTATTAGTTACCTATCTTTTTGGTGAGGCAAAATTCCTGACAAGGACAAAATGAGGAGGAAGGAAAGATATATCTTGTCTCAGATACTGAGTGTATAGTCCATCATGAGGACGTCATGGAAGCATGAACTTAAGACTGCTTAATAATAATAATAATAATAATAATAATAATAATAATAATAATAAATTTTAGTTATTTGAGACAAGTTCTCTATGCAAAGCCTGTGTAGTGTTGGCTGTGCTTGAACTGGCTTTGTAGACCAGGCTGGCTTACTCACAAAGATCCACTTGCTGCTGCCTCTGAAGTGCAGGGGTTAAAGGCCTGTGCCTGAGGCTGCTGTTCTCATTGCAGCATAACAATGAATTCTAGAACACATTTTAATTTCTCATTTTTCTTTAGTCCAGGACCCCAGCGCATGGTGTGTTCCTGCCTTTATTTAATGTGAATTTTTCAACTTTAAAGTACCTAATCTCAATAATCCCTTACAACATGCATAAAGGCTTTTTCCTTACGTTATTGTAAATCAGTTTGATCTGTGGGTCACAACCCCCTTGGAGGCTGCATATCACATAACCTTTATGTCAGTTATCATGCATATCACATATTAACATTAAGATTCATAACAGTGGCAAAATTATAGATATTAAGAAAAAAATAGCTATGGTTGGGGGGTTACCACAATATGAGGAATTCTATTAAAGGGTCAAAGTATTAGGAAGTTGAAAACCACTGCTGTAGAAAATGTCTGATCTACAATTACTCTAAATTATCATATTAAATATGATAATCATCTAAGTACAAATTTATGTATATACTATAATATTATTATACAATATGTTATATAATCCATCTTCATTTATATAAGATAGATATGCAAAATTACCTGCTAACATGTGTATATATTAGACATGATATCTTTACAAATTTACTCTTTCATCACTTAGTTAAAATTAGGCATTACTTTCCTATAGGTAAAAATAGAGGATACAGAATATTAATGTAATTTTAGTGATATCCATTGTTATATTAGTAAAATTTGTGAAAAGTATGTGATATAATTATCTCTGATTTTTAACTACTAAAACCAGATAAGAATATAGTTAATTAAATTTAACAGTGGATGAATTAAGAGATTAAAATTCTAGTTAATTAACATGAAATGTAGTCTATGATACCATTATCCTTTTTTTCTGAGAAAGCATTAATGCTAAGGAAAATATGTTTTATCCACAGGTTGTGGTGAGAAACACAAAAAGAATAAGTAATATTGTTTATTTTTCTTCCTATAATTTTGCGTGTTATTGTGTATCAGCTAAACTAAGACATGTCTAATTTATACATTTGTTTACAAATCATCAAAAAAATGAAATAATTCCACAGCCCTATGATGGTTAAACAGATAAAAGTGTTAGCTGGGAAATACTACATATGTTAAATTCCTACAAACAGATTCAAATATTATACATCATTTTCATATAATTCATTTTTAAATTTTTTGCTTTAATTTTGTATTTCCCCTTGCACCACTCCTCACAGTCTCCTCCCATTTTCCCTCATTCTCTCAGATTTAATCCCCCTTCGTTTTCTTTCAGAAAATAACATGACTTCAAGAGATGACCAACAAACACAACAAAAAATAAGGCAAAGCAAAAGCTCTCATATTGAGGCTGAAAATGGCAACCCAATAGGAGGAAAAAAGTCATAAGTACAAGCAAAAGAGTCAGAGATACACCAATTTCTACTGTTAGAAGTCCCACTAAAATACCAAGCTAACAGCCATAACATATACAGAGAGGATCTGGTATAGTCCCATACGGGCATTGTACTTGCCTCTTCAGTCTCTATGTACTTACAGGAACCCCACTTAGATGATTGAGTGGGCCTTGTTCTTCTGGTATCCATGATCCCTTCTGATTCCACAATCTTTCTTCCACCTCTTCAAAGGATTTTCTTGAGCTCCAAGTAGGTAGACCCAATGATTTCCTAGAATTTAGCCTCTCTCTGCATAATGTCTGGGTATGTGTCTCTGCACCTCTTCCCATCTACTGCCAGAGAAAGCCTCTCTGAAGACTAATGTACTGGGAAAGACACCAAGCTGTAAGTATATCAGAATATTATTAGGAATCATTTCATTGACATTTTTCCTAATGTGTCTGGTTCAACCTTAGGTCTCTGTGTAGGACATGGACACCCTCTTATGCTGTGGGTCTCAAGTTAAACCTTACATTGGCTGGCCATTCCCTCCAGTTCTGTGCCACCATTGCCTTAGCATATCTTGCAAGAAGAATATGTAGGTCAATGGTTTTGTGGCTGGTTTGGTGTCCAGATTTCTCTTCCCATAGCCTTCAGCATATCTCTACATGCCAAAGAGAATAGAACATAGAGGTGAAGGTTCCGTGAAAGTACCAGCTCAACCTCTCTATGTGCAATTACCCATGTGGATATTATCCATGGCAATGTAGTCTCACTGTCTGCTCTAAAGAGCTTCCATTTGTCCTAACATTATCCTGTTGTTTAAGATCTACATGGGAACCCCTCATCCATCAATTCAAAGAAATGCAGCCCAGTCCCACCACTAGCAGCTTCGACTGATTCAAAAGATGCCCAATTCAGACTCTGCATCCTCTACTAGAAGTCCTCACAAGGGTCACCTTCATAAATTCCAGGAAGTTTTCACTCCACTATCCAAATGCTCCCCAATTACAGCTGACTCTTCCTATACTCTCCCCCTCCATTAATTTCTCCTTCCTGATAACTACCTCTCCTATTCCTACCTGCCCCCAGTATACCTAAAATATCTGCATTTGCTAATTTACCTATCAATTTTATTCTGGTTACAAATGTCACTACTCTTATACAAAAAGAGATATTATTATTTGAGTGTATTCATACTATGTTTTCACGGATTATGGGTTAAATATAGTTTGAAAGAATAGTATTCTGCCAGAAAAATACAGTGTTTTATACATTTTATGCAGTGGTTCCCTCTGAGAGGCAATTTTTCACAGTGAACAACTGTTAGTATCTAGAGACATTTTTGGTTGATAAACTGAAATTATTACTGGCATTTAGTGGGTAGAAACACAGATACTGCTAAGCAGTCCACAAAATAACCTCTCATAGCAAAGAATTACCATATTCTGATAGAAAGAAATATGAGGAATTAGTTATGAGTGTTGAGGATGTTATAATGGCAGACAATGGATAGTAAGGCATATCAGAAGTAAATTGCCATGGGAAGAGTCTAGCATCATCTTTAGAGTCTTTGCAACAAAAGGAGGAAAGATATTATAAAGACAAACTATGCCAAACCTAGATCCATGATTGATGCTGCTACTTGGGAATGGGAGCTGAGGGAAAATCTTTACAGTGGACACTGGAACTGCAGAGACTCCAACTTTTGATGAAGGTACCACCCAAATTTCTATCTTTCTCCAACATTTTAATTAGTATTTTTGGCTATTTCTAAATGGAATCACTGAAACAGGATGTGAGAAATGTATCTTACCAAGGATATGGGCAATGGGTCTGGGAGAATATTGAGAAAGAATAAGAGCTAAGAGACATAACATTTTCTAACATTGTTTTAGAAACCAAGGTGCTTTCACACTCCTCCTCCTTTTTGCTCTTCCTCTTCCTCCTAGTCCTTTGTTTTCCAAGATACAGTTTATCTTCATAGCCCTCAATGTCTTGCAACTAGCTCTGTAGACCAAGGTGTCCTTGAACTCAGATGTCTACCTGCCTGTACCTTCAAGGTGATAGGATTAAATGCATATGTCACTGTCCCTGGCTTATTTTTATTTTTATTTTTAAAGAAGGAAGTAATTATATTAAAATAATATATATGGCAGTAGTATAGCACAGATATTACTATGTATTGCATATCATATCTCAGATGTAGAAAATGGAAGGTACTTTCTAAAATAGAAATTATCAGAAAAAACTTTTCAAAATTATTACCAAACATTCTGAAATTAGTTCATTTAATAAATTTTCCTTGATATTTCCCTTTCTTTAAGAATTTGGAAGATAGATTTATTTTCTTTTTTGTCATTATTTTAATGCTAAGCACAAGTAAGCAATTCCAATGGAAAAAGTGAATTGATGCATTAGAGATCAAAGGTGAGAACTGGCATTATAGCACTTTAAATGCAGATAGAGGTGAAGATGGCAATCATCTTTTCTCCACATAGAAATTATGTAACATAAGTGAAAAAACTAGAAGTTTGTTCACCATGACAATTCTAGAGAAGTGGCATGTGGAAAGATGGCACAGTAATATGGCTACATTAGTTATTGCTGTTAAACCTTTAATTATTACTAAATCCTTCAATAGCACTATCATATCATATTGTCAATGTTTTTTGAGTCACCAACATCACCTTATATGTAGATGCATGCAGACCTCCTGCTATTTATGCTTCTTCTTCTTTTCTAAATAGTTATTTTTTATGAATTTGGTACATGAACACTGAATCTATGTTATTCCCATCTTGAGTCCTTCCAACTTCTCCTACCGCATCCCCAAATGCTGATGTGATTTTTATTTTAGTTTTACACACACACACACACACACACACACACACACACACACACACACACACACATTTGTGTATAACCTAGAAAGTTCACTTACCACATAGGTGCATGGTGTGTCCAGCTGGAACTGATACACATGCAATGCATCTCCAAACCGAAAGCTGAGAAAAAAAGCATGGAAGACAGGGCAGAGAAATGGAATGAGGCAGAGCACCAAGATACTCGTTGACAGAGTGAGTCCCATGAATAGCACTGGGAAAATTTCACCCCTGCATTCTGAACAGTTTGGATCCCTGAACAAGAACAACATAATCATAGAACCAGTTCACACACTAATGCACAGATGGGGAATTCCATATGCTTACCCCTTTAGATGAAGAGCTCTTGGAGATCAGTGGCTGCCAAGATAGAAAAAAAAGTTCTGAATCATTGTATTAAAAAGCTATTGTTTGTGTGTAATTTAAGCAAAGTATGCCCAGACCAGCACACTTCATAATACTACGGTTAATAATTTGAGCCTATATGAATCATAGCATGAGTATTTTTCAATTGCAGTTGTAAGATCTTTCAGAAATCAATGATGAAACTGAGAATGGTTCAGAGAAAATAATCTTACTTAAATCTTTAAAGAGATCAGGATTCCTATTTTCTTCATCCCATTCCAGTGATCACTTCATTACAAATAAAAGTTGATGCCCAAGTGATCTAGGAATCTGAGAATTTTAATAAGGAATAAAATATAATCCTGTGGACAAATGAAAAATGTCATAAAAATTCAATTGGCCTCACATACCCCAGGAGACACACATTCTTAAAGTGTAAAGAATCAAGATATGGCATGAATTATGTGATGATATTTTTTTAATTTTAGTACCTTTCTTTGTATTTGACAGAAAACAGTTGGAAGGCAATAAAAATGCTTAGGTCTTTAAGATCCCTAGGAACATATCTATAAGATAAATTACGTGCAGTGATAAACAATTTGTGTAATATAAGCCTATGTAAATCATTTAACTGCTCTTGTCCAGCAGTGATTTTCTAAACAGGGTTCAAAAATCATTAAATATAATGAATTTCTAGTTTTAACAAATCTATGCCACCTACAAAGATTCAACTGACTCATGAGCTTCACTATTTCAATGAAAAAATATCCTCTGAGTCTATGTACAATGGTTAGTTATATATTTATCCATCAAAATCTGATATTTTAAGACAGACATCTAGATATATATGTATCTGAGAAAGTGATAGATGGGAGCTAAGGAAGTCCATCCAAGGCATTCAAGAAAAGATCAATCCATCAGCTTAAAGAAGAAAAGCTAAAAGAAAAAGAAATGGGATGACACAGATACAGGAGGCATTTCTTTAGGAAAGTTGGCAAGGATTGAAGCATATATTACTTGGTTTATGTAGGCCTAATTATTTTTAAATGTTATTTACTAGACCTGGGTAAATGTTCCTGGCATATTCATGCATGAGAGAACATCAAGTGAAAACTTAATAGGTCAAGGAGGCAATAAAGAGGGAGAGGGACCAATTATTTGCAGTAGCCATCAAAGGCAGTGAAGTAA
This sequence comes from Acomys minous, assembly GCF_964271855.1. Classification (NCBI taxonomy): domain Eukaryota; kingdom Metazoa; phylum Chordata; class Mammalia; order Rodentia; family Muridae; genus Acomys; species Acomys minous. The sequence goes on along the minus strand of NC_140488.1, from coordinate 89,086,157 downwards.
TCTGCTTGGAGCCAGCATGGAAAATTGAGGTTAAATATTAAACGACAGTTTGTTATATAATGCAAGTGTTTGCCCATTCCCCTTCTTTTTTGTCTTGCTCCGTTTTGTGTGTTTTGAAAGATTTTTTGAGGCAGAGTCTTATTATGATCTCAGGCAGGCTTAGCCTTATAAGTGATCCACTGGCCTCAATTACTACAATCTTGATATTTCATCTGTCTTTCTTCATGCCCTGATCTCTGTTTATTTTTTTAAAATCATCTCCATAGATTTATGTGACTTCTATAGTAACATTTAAAGCAAGCTACCAATTAGGTAACTTACTGGGCCAACAATATATTCAGAAGAATGATGAATTTCAACTTCTTTACCCTACTTGTCTTTTGAATGTATATTATGTTTCCTATTTTGCATTTGTGTTGGTTGTGTATGTGTGTGGGTCATTTATTTTTAAATTCTGGTTTGTTTGTTTTCCTGCCTGTTTGCTTCCTAAAGAGATAAAGAAAGAAAAGGCTGGATCTAGGTGGGTGAGGAGGTGGGAAGCATCTAGGAGGAGTTCAGGGAAGGGAAACTGTCATCATAATATATTGTCTGAAAATATTTCCACATAATAATACTCCTACTAACTAAGGTTAAATATGCTCCATACAGGGGTTCCATGGTTATCTTCTATCACTAAATATTTCCCTTTGCTGAAATATATTTTATGAAATACTAAAGCCCCAAATTCCAACCAAAGGGTAAAAGCAATCAAGGTAAGCGTTATTCCTCAACATTATCCAATTGTTTCTCCCAAAGAAGAGATAGAAGAGAGATTTGTACCAATCCTATGAGTAGAATTGAGCAGAAGATAAAAACTATACATTTTAAATTGTTATGTCTCAAATATTAAAGACACTCTTACTTGATCCTAAAATTTAACATTCTCAAATTTGTAAATCAACATACACATCACATATTCATCCACTGGACATATTTGGGGCACTAAAAATATATCAGGGACTGAGTCTGAGCCTTGGACTACCATATTTATAAAACATTTGTAACTCATTCTAACTTTTAGAGAAAACAGAGTCAATAACATGTAATACTTTGGAAGTCTAACTCTGTGCCAAATGCTTATTTTTTAACACTCATAGTAATACCAGAAAGTTATCTCAGTTATTGTTTCTAAGTTACAACTGAGGAAAACTACAGCTTTCAGTCATGAGGATACAAGACCAAGATCAGAAAGACAGGAAGTGGCAGAAAGAGTTTAACTCCAAAATGAACCTGATTTCAAAGCCCACATTGCCATCCATGCATAGCATTTTTATACACTGTAAAAGTTTCTTCAAATCTAAGCACTTGACCTCTTACTAAAAGCATGCAGAATCAGACCACAATTATTTATATGATATTGCAGCTCATTTATAGATGAATCATTATTTGAAGACCAACCTATGAAATGTAGCCACACTGAATTTCTCTATTCAGGGACAGGCTTGATTTCAGGAACTGGGTATGCCTGACTGCACAGGTAGGGGCAAAGTGAACCCAACTGTAAAGGTTAGCTAGAATCTAGCAGATAATTAACAAGTTCCTTTTAAATGTTCACAAAATAATTCATTCGTAATCTGGGGACTGCCTGTATTGATTCTTCCCATGGAAGGTGTGTGTGTGTGTGTGTGTGTGTGTGTGTGTGTGTGTGTGTGTGTGTGTGTGTGTGTGTGTTAGTGTGTGTGCCTGTGTGTGTGTGTCTGTCTGTCTGTGTATCTTTTGTGTGTTCTCCTATATATATTACAGTGCCATATTGTAGTACACAGTGCATTGTATAATGAAATCAATGGCTAATAATGTATTTCATTTATTGTGAAACACTTGGAATAAACTCTCATTTTTCCAAGTTGTTTTTAAGTAAAAACAAGAAACTAAATTAACTTAGCCACATGAAGCATTCCTCATTAAATCAGTTCACATGCTTATAGTCTGTAGTACTTTTACTTGTTCTACTTTTTCATTGATTTGTTTATCCATCAGGTGTTTGCTGAGATTATACTGTTTTCCATGTAGTAACACATATATACCAATAACAATTATAGTATAAGGTGCTCAGAATGAGGGGACACTTTAACAAGACCTGGGTGCAGTTCCCAGCACCATCTATAGCTTCAGTTATAGGGACCTCAATGCCCTATTCTTACTTCCACATGTACCAAGCACACTCTTGTTGCAAAAACATATTTGAAACTAAAACATTCATAAACCTAACATGAAATACATATTTTTTTTTAAATTTAAGACCTAGGGGAGGGGAATAGAGTGAAAGAGGGAGGGATAGAGGAATGGGAGGATAAAAGTGAAGGGATAACAATTTAGATATAATCTGAATAAATTAATAAAAATTAAAAATGAATTATTTTATATTTAAGAAGCTAACTTATTAGCTAGGGATATAGCTCATTAGTAGAACACTTGCCTAATGAAGTCATGCATTCAAGCCTCAGAAACAAATTACAAATAAAGGTGCTCAAATATGAAAATATATGAAATAAATATGCAGTATTTCAGATGAAAATGCTAAGAGGAAGTATAAATTTGAGTGCAGGGGAGAGACAAAACATGGCAAGAAGTGAATATTTTCTATATGGAAGCCTGGAAGGGGCAAAAGAAGAGTCATTTGAATAATATTTTAATGGAATTGAGAGAATTTAGCTTTCACATATTTGATTGAAAACTATTCCAGGTAGTAAACGCACCAAATATAAAAATCCTATTGAGGAATGAGATATATGTACATTGTTCATAAATTTTTAAAATATTTATAGACTCACAAGTGATTGCAAAAAATAGTTCAAAGATGTCAGGATCATTTTTCTCTCAGTTTTCTGTAATGGTTATACAGTGTAGAGGAATTTTCATCCAGCAGTATGACTGCTCTGACAAGGGATCACATTCAAAGGCCTTCAAGGTCTGTATAATGTAGCCGGAATGCAGACTCACCACGCATCTTTAATCCCTTGGTCTAGAATACAGGCAGGCACCTTTATTCCCTCTGACTAGAATACAGACACACACTTTTAATCCCTCTGGCTGGAATACAGACACACACCTTTAGTACACATCTTTAATCCCAAGCCATGAAATCTAATCGAGGGGCAGACAAAGTGGTGAATCAGAGAAAGATTTGACAGAGATAGGAGTCAGAGAGAGGATATACCCAACTCTCAGGAAAACAGTAAAGAGACCACTTAAGAGCAGTGCAGGGTGAGAGAGTGAGTTCAGTTTGGTGCAGTTCAGTTGACTGCAGTTGACTTCGTGCAGTTCCATTCAGTTTCTTTCAATTCCTGCAGTCAGTGCAGTGCAGTTCATGGGGTTCAGAGGAAGTTTTCCCAAACAAATCAATTTAGTCAGAAGCCAAGAGAAGCTAGATTGAAACAGTCCCCTTGGAGAGGAGTTAGAACCAGAAATGCTGAGTTGAACCAGTCAGCCAGAGTTCAGAAAGAGTTAGAAAGAATGAGCTCATTCATTAATAAGTCCCAGAAGCTGAAAGCATTTTAAGAAGACAGAGACTGGAAGCTGATAAAGTCTGAGCTTGCAGAATGTTAGAAGGGACAGAAGCTTGAAACTTCCAGACTGAGGACGAGGGATAATGGGATAGAAACACTAGGGTTCAGCAAAGCCATGGGTATTGCTCTCATGTCATCCTATCATCTGAGTAAATAAAAACAACATTTGAAATATCCTCTATAACTTCATACAAAAACAAACCAAGGAATTGGCATTTTTATTATCTAAAAAGTCTTTCTCAAAACTTGCAATTTTCTAAATGTGGTTATTTTTATGTGTTGATCTTTGAAGGTTTATCCCATATGCAGTCACAGAACTGGCAAATGATATAGAATGGTTGCATCATTATAATGGAACCACCTCAAAGTACCCTTGTAGTTACATATATTCAAATTATTTGCTTCCTAATCCATAACTACCAGTAATCAACTCTTCTAATAATTTTGTTTTTTCAAAGGATTTGGAAAGCTAACTCATTGTTTGGGGAAAAAAAGATACATTTATATAGGCTCCTAGAGAGCACTCTAGTTGCAGAGGGGAAAACTACAGATACATACATAATTAGGAAGTAAGACATTTTTTTTGCAAGATGTCAAGGCAGATATTGAGGGTAGTTTAGAACAAGAATGATTTCAGTGCAGGACAAACAAAAGGACTTGAGGAATCTTTGGAAGGTAGCAATACTAGTTCACCAGTGAATAAACTGTGTGTTATGAAGTTAAGAGGAAACCCCAGGACAATTCCAAGGCAAAGAATTTAAATAGATTGGAGTAAGTGAAAGACAACTTGGGGTAGATAGTAAAAATGAAAGCTTGCTTTTTTTTTTTTGAATAGGTGTAGGTTTGAAAGATTTTAAGAGATTCTACCACTGTCATAATATGAAATTGAATGCCAGTTTGGAATACATGGAATATTTATGAGCTAAAGTTCAAAACTGGAGATAAATCTATATGAAGACATTTATGTTATGCACTGTTAGGGTACATGGCTGCTAGGACAGTGTCTTCAGGACAGTGTCTTCAAGATAGTGCCTGTTGTTTCATATTGTTTTCATTTATTGGTTCATTTAACATGGTAGTAGTACAAAGCAAGCCTTTCACAGGGCTTTGTGACATGTCTCCAGTATTGGAAAGATGTACCTATAAAACTGTCTGATTTTCCTTGACATACATAGAAAATGAGATGCACCATTCTTCCTGAACTCCTACTTTGTTGTTTTGTAAGGTTCCACAGCACTTCCACAGGAGAGGCTGTATGTAATGGGGAACGAAGACCAAAGATTGCACTCTAGACCATAGCTGCTCTTCAGGTCCTTCTTTTTCTCTCTCCTTGCATAAACTTTTCTTCCTTTTTGAAGTTTCACATCCTCTAGGCTTCAGTACTCATTTTGTCGTTCTCCAAAGTATCTTTATATGCCAAATAAGGAATTTATTAGCATCTTCAATCGTAACACTCAATGCTACTGGGAACTAAGGTCACTGTCTTCTTGGATGTTAGTCATTTCTAGACTTTTCTGGGAGTGTATTTTTCACAACCCCCCACCTCTAATATAAGTTATAGACTTGCTGGTTTTATTTACCCACAGCAGTTAGTTGGTTTACTTTAAAATAATTCTAATCTAAAAGATTGCAGGTAGGCAGACAAACCAAGAATGGCTAACGTCAGTCTGAGAGACCATAGTGCACTGCTTTTTACTATCTTTTAATATAGGAAACAAGAAGAAAATATCCATGAAATAGGCTAGCTAGCTTTAAAGAGCTCACCACGGCAAATCCATGCAGGTTCAGATAAGACAATTGCCATTATTAAAAAAGAGAGAGAGATTCTGCACAACTAGAATCTTAGAACTTATTTTTTTTTCTTTTCAGTCACCAAAGAAAAGTTCTCTGCAAGTTAGCAAAAAAGGCACAAGTTTTATATATGATATTTATAAGATAATGTTCATATTTTCAAACTTTACATCTTACATTGTTCATTTGAAAAACCAAAAATATTGATGTCTTTTACTACAGTTTGCACTTGGTCAAGTTGCAACTCATTTTAATAAAATTGTTATAAAACTGCAACAACAAACTTTTTTTCAGATTTGAGCCAACAATCTGAGTACAGCATGGAAGGAAATTCTCAACAATTATCTGTGCTGCTCAGGAGATGTTGCCTACATTAAGGCCAGTCACCAGTATAAGTTTGTTTTTAAATCAAGGTTTTGGAGAAGTCAAACTAAAGCTGGAATACAATAAGTGTTCATTGAATGAATACTGAATAAGAATATTCATATAATTCACACTAATTAGAGATAAATTCCAGACTCCAGTTCAGTGTCTTGAGGAAATTAATGAACATAAAATTACTTTTTTTTCTGCAACGCAAATTCAAAACTGTCCCTCCCTTGCTTTAAATTCTTGAAGAGATTACCATAGCCTCTTAGATACCATTTTTAGCTTTGATTCTCAATCTCTGATATGTAGATGAATCACCTGAGATTTTTATTCAGCTGACCTAGAGTATAGTCAGAAATTGTTCAATTTTAAAGAAGAGGTCAGGGTTATAAGAATAATGCTGTCAGTTGACCTCAGTTTCAATAGCAATGACATATCTTGCTTAAGCTGATATAATAGATTGTCATTTTATGAGTGAACTCCAAGTTTCTACCCAGTTTTACCAAAGTAAGCATTTTCTTTATTTTATGCAAATAAAAAAATAAGCAAACAAACAAGCAACAACAACAACAAATCGTGATGTTGAGTGTATTCAGATGCTAAGTTTCCTTCAATTCTAGCTCAGGTCAGGCATCATCAGAAAGTTGTCTCCTCTTCCCTAGTCTGTTTCTTTGTTCATTTTTTGTTTTATTGAGATGGTGTGTTTCGGTGTAGCCTGAAATTCTTTCTGTAGCCCAGGCTGGCTCATACTCACTGAGATCCCTCTGTCTGCATCCTGAAAGTGGTTTCAATGTGGGAGCCACCACTCCTGGCTCCTAGTTTTCACTAACATTACTCCCAAATGTTTTCAACATATCATTCAAACCTCTGATATGCACTCTGGTACCCACGGTTTGATCGGTGCCCCTTGACAGGATGGCCTTGTAGGCACACAAAGGAACTAGATGCAGGCTATCATGATGAGACCTGATAGGCTGTGGCCAGACAGTGGGATAAGATGCCCCCCTGTCAGAAGTTTAGAGGAGGGGAGTAGGGCAGAAGAGGGAGGGAGAGTAGAAATCAGAAGATAAGAGCGAGGAAATAACAATCAGGATATAATGTGTAAATAAATTATAATGAATGAAATATTTGAAAATATCTATCACATCCTTCATCTGAATCAAGATTGGTGTCATTATTGTCATTAAAATGCTTATGAAAGTAAATAAACTTGGTTCAGGGATTATTTATGAAGCTAAGTTTGCAGAAAATATAAGTACACCAATTTCCCTTCAGTTGTATATTAATTTGTGAAAAACAATAAAGAGGTTAGTGTCCCTTAATCTATCTCACTTCAACATTACCCATCTCCTTGTTACATACTTTTGATGCACATGTCTGTTTCACATATATGGAAGGTTACTAACACAAATTGTTGATAAGAGTGAGTTTATTATTTATGATGATACAGAAAGTCCCTAGTGCACCCAAATTGTGGATTCTTTACAAACTGAAGAGTGAATTTGGATTACTTGAGAATTTGGTTAGGTTCAGATACATCTTTTATATGAGAGACCATTATATATTGGATTATGATTACAGTTCTGATATTATTGTTGACTTTTGTTGAAATAACAAAACACAGACATTTGATTCTGAGAGTTTTCAAGATTGAGATATTGTTTCTATCAATAACCTTTCAATTAAAGGGTTGACAGAGCTTTCTAGCATATTAGTGTAATGAAAAGTGGATCCGTTACCTATAAGACTATCCTGCATAAAATTATGTTAATTAAAATATGAAATGGTATCTTGCATCGATGTAGATTGTAAGCTGTCTAACTATCTTTATTGCCCAAGCTTATTGTGGTGGCAGTGGTTTTCACACAGAATCTGTAGCTTACTGGTGACAAGCAGGTTTTTACAATACGCAAAATGCTATTCTCAGAACCCACCTTAAATTATGCACCCAGTAATTGTTGGTTGCATAAATTAAGAGAAAAAAAGAGGTTATCTAAAAAAATGGAAACCAGATACAAATTTACTATGGCTTGCAATAAAAGTAGTCATCTCCATTGATAACTATTACCCACCGAGCAACAACATAAGTATTAATTGGGTGTCTCTTTCAACTGAGGACTTTGAAGCACATCCTGGACTTACTGTATCATAGGCTGAATTTTTTAAAGTGTCCCTTTACTAGTTTGTATCATATTATATTTTTTTACATTTTGGTTGTGATCTTTTACCTTTAATAGCAGAGCTATCTCTCCAATAAATTCTGTTCACAATACATTTTAAAGGAATACTGCTTGATGATATATTAACTTCATTCCCAGGTGTGGATATTTAAAGAAAGTTTAAAGGAACTACACGACATCAAATAGCATGTAGGTAACTGATCCAGGACACTCCAGTTTCTGACATCCTTCTTCGCAACTCAATTACTGCTTTAACAAAGAAGATGCAGTAATACAAGATAAATATGGCAAAATAAACAATTGTATACACCTTTTGAAAGTACAGTTTCTTTTAAATTCTAATTTATCTTCCTCTTTCAAGTTTTTTGATGTGTAAAAATATGAACAGCACATCTGAACAATGTTTAAGTGAAATGCTTTGATCTTTTTTCCATTCAATGTATTCAATTGCATTCTGCTAAGGATTCTCTGATAATCTCTGTGATGAAGACCATAGAAATAGCCAAGAAAGGAGAGATCCACATTCATTTATGGCATGGGTATTAACTATTCAAGATAAAGACTGTCTATTTACAAATTATGTTAATAATTTATAAATGAAAAGTCCCTATCATTTCCTCTGTCATGAAATCTATACTGACTCAGGAAGAACCTGTTTGCATCTGTCTAGCTAATTAACTTACTCTTTCAAAAATGGCACTGGTATGACACCTTAAATATCAGACTTTATCAAGTTTAATCTATCTGGAAGGCAACTGCTGATGATATTTTATGGGATAAAAGTAGATTGAATAGCTAGACAACACAAGTAGCAACTCTTGTAAAAATCACATGCCTGTAGTAGCAATCTTGAAAATATAAGTACCAATGACGTCCTCCTTCATTCATAATGTATCTGATTATCAGTCAAGTATTTATTGCCCATCTGTTACCAACATAGGGATATGTGCTGAGGTGTCATGTGTGAATAGAGCTTCTTGAAACACGTATAGCACTCCACTTAGAACCCAGAGATGTGATCATGTAAGCTGAAGATTCCTTCAGAGGACATTTAGTGATGGCATAGTAGTTAATAAAGAATAGACTAGTCCTTTGTGGTACATAAACAGTTCAGCACCACTGAGGATATTAACCTCCTGTTTTGTTGTTGGTGTACTTAAGTACTACATCAAGCAAGCATATAACAACCTGTACATATTTTTGTAAACAACATAGTTACATCAGGGTGGTATCCTGCCAATTTAGGTGCGTTCTTTGACTCTTGTCATCTATACTCACCTGTGCCTTATTAGATATTTGCTGGAGTTTGCTTTCAGGTGTGGGGATGTCTGTGAGAGGAAACTATGATGTAAAGCACACTGAAACCTTTTCTTGTGGCTTTAGGTATTAACTCACAGCTGCCTTGTCAGCATGCATTTTGCTTTAGTACAATAGTGTGGTAAAGAATGTGCCTATGGATTTAGAGCTATAGAGAAGTTACAATAGAGGTAAATTTTTTGAATAATAGGAGTTTTATTCATTGTAGCATTCTGGTTTGGTATAGGGCTTTCATGACCAGCTCCTGGGCTTAATAAAATATGTATTCCCTAGCACAGCTGACTCTAAATGTGTATTGATGAGGTAAAATAAAATCTGCTGTTCTTTCATTGAAAAACAGATCACTACAGTGAACTACTATCATGTTAGAAATGACTGAGGGAACAAGGAAATAGCAGGAATTCACTTTAAGAAACTCACTAAATGTAGGTACACTTAAATAGTTTCCTTTCAAAAATTTTTGCTACATACAATTTGATCTTGCTATTAAACCTTCAATATTTGGACAAATAGTTTTCACTTCTGTCTTTGTTCTGTATGCTGGAGCTCTAGTTTTAAAATGAGCCGTAGTTGTCTCTAATGCATGATCTTCATTTAAGTATTACATCCTTAGTTTGCCACAGTAATGTAAAGAAAAGAAAATATTTGTCTGCCTCCTTGTGCAAAATCTGCACTAAGAGCCTGCAGAAATTGTCTCTATTGAACATTACAGGCTGTGTGTGGAGTGGAACTGAGTCCAATCCATGATCCAGCAGAGCTTCAGCCCAGGATTTCTTTAAAGCCTTTGCTACACACAAAGTTGGCTGATGTGCCATTCAGCATCCCAGCAGCTCTTTCTCTTCACACTAGCAATGGCAAAGCTTTGTGCGGAGGCATTGCTGGCTGTTCTGAGCTAAAATCATCAGTGTGGACCAGAAGGGGGTTTTGCACACCTTATTTAAGGTAGGCAAGTGTGTCTGAGTGTGTGTGCGCCAAAAAGCAGAAAGACATCTGTTGAGAGGAAAGTGCTCTTCCGTAGGTCTGGCAGCCTCTATCTAAGTCTTCTATTCTAATGCAGGAGCCTGGGAGCTGTAGGTGGGAGGAGATGCTTTTGTACTTGGAAGGCTGAGTTCCGGATTAAGTGATATTGCCTTAGCTAGTTAGAGGCAGAATAAAGGGCGGTAGATCAAAGCATTAACAAAACGCATCCTTCCATTAATTCTCGCAAGTTTAACCACATCATTTTAAGGGAAATTGAAAAAAAATAACAGCAGTGAAGGCAAGTAGCCCAGATCTGTAAGATCATTTAGCCTCTCTAGTCTTCTAGCTTTTGAAGTCTCCTTCTTACAGACAATTTGTTTGGCTCCCATGGACGAGGCAGTTCATATTCGCTTCCCTCTCCTGAACCCTTTCTTTCTTCTCTACTCAATCAGGGAACAATAGAGTTTAACAGAAACAGGCAACCCCCCACCGCCCCCAAAACATGTGCCCTCTTCTTCATTAAAGGTGTTTTGAAGAGACTCCTGCTTGGGAAATCCTGATGCCTAGTCCTCAAGGTGGCAATTAACTTTTAGTGTCTGTTATATTAAAAATTCTCTCTTTCTTTTTCACTAACGCGGTCATTAAAATTCAATGTGAGTAGCATGAAACTTTATAATAAAACCTTGCTTTGCTTTAGAATACCTTGTTCTTTTAAAGACAGGCTTTTTAGGTGATATATATATATATAATTTCTTTGTACTGCTACTCTGAGAAGTACTAGTTTGAACCTCTTTTCTTTGGAAAAAATAAATATTGTCAAAACTTTAATTTGTTCAAGTTTTAAGATTTGAGTGTAACTCAGACATTGTCTATGAGGTTTTAATCAAGTAATTGTACAACTCATGTATAATTAAGCATAGAAATATAATAATTTATCTTTTGTTATTATAAAAGTTATTAAGTGAATCTTTACTTTTAGTAAGAGTTCAGAAGACAGACAGAATTAATAGCTGGACTCTGAAGACCTCTTACACTTCGCAATCTTACCTTTGTGGTTTCACCTTTAGAAATGTCCCTGCCTTCATGAAGAGATTATTTATAATATATGTTGTGCTTCAATAAAGATGAACAGTTATGGGCTCTCTGTTGTACATTTGAATGCTGTAATTTTTTGCCATATTTATTGTCTCTTTTTCCTCTCATGAGGTTTTCTTTGGAAATAAAACATGCTCAATAATAGGCTGACATTCAGCTCCCATGTTTTAAATTTAAATGCTGTCAATGTTGATATCACATCTGGAATGTGTGGGAAGAAAAGATACCAAGTTTTATTATTTAGATTGAAATTATGGAATTGTAGATTGATATTTTTCAATGCATTTTCATTATAGTTTCTGCCACGAAGGCAGCATGAGGGCTTTCAGGAAGATGGAGTGGTGTAATTACCAGGTGCACACTTTCATTAATCCTTCCTGGCCAGAGAAAGCTTCAAGTTCTTCTCCAGTGGCCCATTCGTAAAGCTATAAATATCTAAATTGTGTCAGCCAAGAAATCACACAGAATGGTGGCTCTTTTTGAGTTCAATTTCATGCACTGTTGCTTTGGTCTTGTGAGGAAACACTGAATTCTTTAGGATACTCATGCTTATAAAGTTCCAAAAACAAATATCAAATCATTGAGGACTTAATTTAAAATTTATACTATTCTTTATTAATGAGGCTCATAATATGTTTTAGGTTCCTTTTCTTGGAGCCACTATTTGTATTTTGTATGATTAAGATTAAAATTATAGCTGAGAGTTTGGTATTTTCTTTTAATTTCTAGCTTAGTCTGTCAGTGTCCATAATGCTTCAGACCTTGCTGTTGTATTTGATTTGCTGCAGTGGAGAGTTTGATTGTATGTGGAAGCTATGTAAGACTTGTTTATAAGAGTTAAAAGTTCCTTATAAGTGCTGCTTTACTAATTGAATATTACTTAGTAAAATAATTCTTATGGTATTTTCTGTTTTTAAACTTCAGAAGGGGAAGTATTAAATAATGTAACTGAAAGGTACAATACTATAGTTTGTTTTCTCCCTGTCTCTCTCTCTCTCTCCTCTCTCCTAAACTAAGATAGTTATTAGAAATCATATGACTAGAAATGCATCTGACAAGTACAATCGAAGAATAACTTTCTTAATTTTTGAATGTAACTTTCTTAATTAGAAAGATATAACTTAACTGTCTGTCTCTAGCTCTCTCTCATGCGCATGCACACACACACACACACACACACACACACGCACACGCACACACACACAAACACACACACACACACACACACAGAGAGAGAGAGAGAGAGAGAGAGAGAGAGAGAGAGAGAGAGAGAGAGAGAGAGAGAGACTGGCTCAAATCTATTTTACAGTGTTGTCTGTTCTCTAAATCAAGTGCTCCCAACTTTCTTAATGCTGCAACCTTTTAATACAGTTCGTCATGTTGTGGTGACCCCAACTATAAAATTATTTTTGTTCCTTCTTTATAAATGTAGTGTAATTTTGCTATAGGTATGAATTGTACTATAAGTATAGGATATGCAGAATATATGATATGATATGTGACCCCTGTTAAAGAGTCCTTTGACCGCTCAAATATGTTGTGATTGATGGATTGATAATTGCATAAAGACAATTCAGCATATATTAAAAACCATCTAAAATAAATTTTACCTTAACATTTTACTTAAACTTTAAAGGTAACACATGTAATCAAATCTTTTACAATTCTTTCCTGCATTTTAAAAAGCCAGACTGGATATTAAGACATTCATTATTTGTGGTACATATTATCCAGAACATTTTAGAACGTATTATTTTGTATCTGATTTTACAATTTAAAAAACCTGGGTTTTTTCTACTTTAAAAATATCTGTTGTTAATATAATCTTTAAAAAAATGCCCAAGAGCAAGTTGAAGCTATTTTATTATCAGTAAAAGAAATACAGGGGGAGGTAATCCCCCTCAGGAACAGTCATAGGGGAGGGGAATAAGGGGAAAATGGGAGGGAGGGAAGAATGGGAGGATACAAGGGATGGGATAACCATTGAGATGTAACAAGAATAAATTAATAAAGGAGAAAAAATAATACAATTTTTCCATTGTTAGATGCAAAAAAAAAAAAAAAGAAAAGAAATGGCAGGACATACTTCTGAATGAAGTTAAATATGTGTATGTATGGGTGTATATGTATATGGTATATAAAATCATATTTTAAAAGACAAATGGAGAATCCTTATGGCTTTTACTCTCTGAAAACTCAGGTAAAGCTTTAAGTATCTTATATACTTAAGTATTTAAGCAATAATTGTCTAGTAAAATAACCAGATCCAAGAAATTATTTCTTATGAGCAATAAACCTGTCATAAGTGAAAGCCAAATATTTTATTGGAATAATAGGTACAACTTTTGTAATATGTGAATACTTAAGTTATGTCTACAATAATTTGATTGCTGGATTTTTGAGATAGCTCAGTGAATAAAGTGAAAACGTGGGGGGGGGGGAGAGGCTACATTTGAATCCTCAAAGGTCATATAAGGTTGAACACTGTAGCTGTGTCTGTAATTCCACAACACCTGTGGTGAGATGAAAGGCAGAGAATGAAGAATCCTCTGACAACTGCTAGTCAGCTAGCCTAGTGTACACAGGAGCAACAAAAAAGATACTCTGTCTTAAATGAGGTGGAAGGCACAGAGTTGAACTGGACATTTTTCTATGACTTCCACATGTGCAGTGTGGCACTTGTCCACACAGACACAAACATCATACCCAGACGTACAAAACTCAATGACTGAAAAATCAGTTCCTTGCAGTTTTCTGATTTTAAATTATATATATATATAGATGAATGGGAAAAACAGATTCAATGTGACCAATATCATGTGTTTATCCTATAGAAAATACTGATAAGCCATGAAGAAAACCCTCTTCCTTTGTTAAAGTGTTAAATCTTTTTAAAACTGAACTTAAGCTTTCTCCCCCCACTCTATTCTGTGTGTTTTGCAAGTGCACTCTTACACTCATGTGCATAGAGCAGATGCACTCAAACACCATGGCTGTCAAAACAGTCATTTGTTTGAATATTCTGGAAAGGCCTCATTTGAAGACATAGAGAAGTGTTTATTCCCTACACCCTAATGCAGAATTCACTATTTGCCTAGAGAAAATAATTACACATAATTTCTAACCTGAAGACATTTCATTTTCTTTTTGTTTTGTTTTAATTTTATTTTTATGTGTATTAGTGTGAAGGTGTCAGAGCCCTTGCAACTGGAGTTACAGACAGTTATGAGCTGCCACATGGTTGCTGGGGATTAAATTCGGGTCCTTTGGAAGAGCAGACAGTGCTCTTAACCACTGAGCCATCTCTCCAGACATTCCATTTTCAAATATAGGTCCAATACATACAGTAATGAAGATTCAGTAATGTTTCCAATGAAACAGAGAAGAAATACAAGTTCATAATAACCCAAAAAACAACAAAAATAATTCTTGGTTTGGTAATGTATGATGGATACCATCTCTATTACTAAAGGTCCCCATGTATTTGGACTGAATTAAAATAAAAACTATCCGTGTTATAGGTTAAAGTAGAAAAAATTTTCATGGCTTAGATCTGTTTGTCAGTGATTATGGAACTATACATAACAGGGACGTTTCATGGCATGTGTTAGAATAAAAGGTATAATTTCGTGGCTTTTCTATAGAGCAATGCCTACAGAAACTTAATCTGCAAAAGAACAGTAGAGAAAACCCATGTATACTGTCACTTTATCCTTTAATCTTGGCCAAATCCTTTACTGAGGAAGATGAAGGTAGAGGTCATCACCCGATCCTTAAACAAGTATATAAACAGATACCGGATCTACTTCTAAACTCAGTTGCATTTGTCAGAAAAGGAAAGTCATACCAATTTTTCAGAAAAATTAGAGGATGTATAGGAAAAGTAGTTCTTTACTAATGAATTTTTAAACTCCTGGTAGAATTAAAAAATTATTTTTAAAAAGCAGGGCAGTTTTTCTTCTGCTGACTAGTCTCTTCTAAATTGACCTTCATCTTTCTTAGGTTCTTTAAAGTACCCCCAAATGCTTGCTAAAAAATGTCAAACAAAATGGAGTTTCAGAGAGAAGGGTTAAGTACTTACCCCTTCCTTCTAGTATATTAACATTTGGGTAACATATATTTATCCATCCATTCACAGCTAAACCTAGCTTTTAAATAAAGAATGAAGAGTTGTAGCAATGAAGTTTAGATATGCCACAGCTCAATGCATCCACATCATTGTACACTGTCAGGTACCACTGCATAGGCTATGGATTTTGAGAATGTATTTCTTATTTCTCTGTCTCTCTGTCTCTCTGTCTCTGTCTCTGTCTCTGTCTCTGTCTCTGTCTCTCTCTGTCTCTCTGTCTCTCTCTGTCTCTCTGTCTCTCTCTCTCTCTGTCTCTCTCTGTCTCTCTCTCTCTCTCTCTCTCTCTCTCTCTCTCTCTCTCTCTCTCTCTCTCTCTCTCTCTCTCTCTCTCACACACACACACACACACACACACACTCCTTTCCATGTGACCATTTATATTATTTACATCTTGAAATAATACGCACATGTTATTCTTTTTTTTCTACTGGTATACTGTCATTCCCAAAAGCTGTTGCATCTTTTTTGTGGGAGGTTGCGTCTCGGACTACCAAAACCTGTATTATCTGCACAAAAGGATAGCTAGATTTGCCCTATGATTTACATCCATATATGTGGGAAACACTTAGTCAATGATGCCTGATAGTACAGGTGTAAGCTCTTGAGCATTTTTGCCCTCAATTGAGAAATACAGAATACACTCTACTGCTGTCCTAGACATGTATGCTATGAACAAGTGGATCCCTTAACTTTTGTCAACCTCATAGTTTTGTTCTGTTACTGTTGTTCCCTGGAAACCTGACCTGTGTTCTCACAAGTACATGAAGCAACATCTCTGAATTTCTAAGATACTCATACTAAATGTATTCTATTAAATTGAAACTTGGTTTAAAATACCCAAAATATCAGTAAGTAACCAATATAAAACCAAGTCATGTTTAAACACTTCAAATATTTTTGTTCCTTATTTGTGGACTTTATTTAAATTCATTATTGTATCATTGGTGACAAATAGCATATATTTATTGCATATTCCATTATAATAATAGATTTTGAATATATCTGTATACATGACATACTATTTTACTGTTCAATAACTCATATAGATGGGAACATTAATAACACCTACCTCAAAGAGTGGCTATAAAGAATTATAAAATGATACACATTAAGGTACTGAAGATAACAATTTGTAGTTACTTCTGCTTATTAAGTATTACTGGTTTGCTGATTATTATTTCTTTTGAGTGTCTCATATAAACCACATGATTTTAAAGACTATTATATAATGTAAAATCCCTGTGCCGAGGACAAGAGGTACTGGTGTAGGCATTGAAACTTGTAGTAGAAGAGAAAGGCTTTTAACTGAAGTCTCAGTAGATGACTCTGAACTGTTGTCTACTTGTTTCCTTTTAGCCTTAACTCATCAGAAGAAAACATTGGAAACATTTCTGCTAGACTCAGCACATCAGTTTGGGAAAGATGAATGGCAGCTTGCCTCAAATGTATTCAGTCATAGCTGTCTTTTGCTAACTTCATATTTTGTAGTTCTTGATAAAAATTAAAAGCTCATCTTTTTCCTTATCTTTTTTTTAATTTTTATTTTTTTAAATTAATTTATTCATATTACATCTCAGTTGTTAGCCCATCCCATGTATCCTCCCATTCCTCCCTTCCTCCCACTTCCCCTCTACTCCCCTCCCCTCCCCTATGCCTGTGTCTGAGGGGGACCTCCTCCCCCTGTATATGCTCATAGGGTATCAAGTCTCTCCTTGGTGACCTATTATCCTTCCTCTGAGTGCCACCAGGCATCTCCACCCAAGGGACATGTTCAAATATGGGGCACCAGAGTTTGTGTGAAAGTTAGATCTCCTTCTCCACTCAACAGTGGAGACTGTCCTGTCCATCGGCTAGTCTGGGTAGGGGTTCGAGGTTTACTGCCAATTTTTTCCTTGGCTGTTGCCATAGTTTGCGGAGGAATCCAGGGCCCAGACTCGCCTGTAGTTTTCCAGGACCCGCTGGATCCTTCTATTTCCTCTTTCTCCCAGGCTTCTCACACCTAAAGTCTCAATAGGATGTCCTCCCCTCTTACCCACTATCTTGGTAGGTACAGTTTTTCATGGGGACGTACACCTTGGACTAGTGTCTCGATATAAGTGAGTATATACCATTTAGCTCTTTCTGCTTCTGTGTGAACTCACTCATTATGACAATTTCTAGTTCAATCCATTTGTCCACAAATTTTGGAAATTCCTTGTTTTTAATAGCTGAGTAGTATTCCATAGTGTAAATGTACCACAGTTTCTTTATCCATTCTTCTATTGAGGGACACGTAGGTTGTTTCCAAGTTCTGGCTATTATGAATAAGGCAGCTATGAACATGGTTGAGCATATGTCCCTGTTGTGTGGTAGTGCATCCTCTGGGTATATTCTAAGGAGTGGAATAGACCACCAAACCAAATAACCCAATAGAGAAATGGGGCACAGAACTAAACAGAGAATTCTCAACAGAGGAATATCAAATGGCTGAGAAACACTTAAAGAAATGCTCGACCTCCTTAGTCATCAGGGAAATGCAAATCAAAACGACACTGAGATTCCATCTTACACCCATCAGAATGGCTAAGATCAATAACTCAACTGACACCTCATGCTGGTGAGGATGTGGGGAGAGAGGAACACTCCTGCATTGCTGGTGGGAATGCAAACTAGTACAACCACTTTGGAAATCTATCTGGTGCTTTCTCAGAAAAATGGGAATAGGGCTTCCTTTTTCCTTTTCTTATACAACACATCTGACCCCAGCCTTCCCTCTCTCCAGTCTTTTCAGGTAAACCCCCAAGCAGTCCCACACCTCCTCTTTTCTCCAGATACACTGCTCTTCTCTTTCCCTTTAGAAAAGTGCAGGCCTACCAGAGATAACAATTAAGCACAGGATAATAAGATTCAATAAATCGAGGCTGGGAGAGGCAATTTAGCAGGAAGAAAAATGTTCCAAGGGTAGGCAAAAGAGTCAGAGAATCTGGGCATGGTGGTGCACACCTTTAATCCCAGGACTTGGGAGGCAGAGACCAGCCTGGTGGTCCACAAAGCAAGTCTAGGACAGCCAAGGCTACACAGAGAAACCCTGTCTCAAACAACAACAACAACAACAAAAAAAAAAAAAAAAAAAAAAAAAAAAAAAAGAAAGAAAGAAAAGAAAAAGAAAAAGAAAAACAAACAAACAAACAAAGAGTCAGAGATGCCCACTGCCACTGCTTGGAGTCCCATAAAAACTCTAAGTTAAAAAACCACTCATAAATGCAGAGGATTAGTGGAGATCCATGCAAGCTTCTTGACTGTTGTTTCAGTTTCTGTGAACCATTTAGTTGATTTTGTGGGACCTGTTCTCCAGGTGTTCTGGACCTCTCCAGTTTATACAATTCTTCTCCTTTCTCTTCTTGAGCTCTGAAGGAGAGACCCATTGGAGAGCCCAATTTGGGCTCTCTCTGCACCTAATGTCTGTCTGTGTGTCTCTGCATCTGTTACCATCAGCTGCCAGAGGAAGCCTCTCTGACAATTTGGGCTAGACAAAAATGTATGAAAAACTCCTTTCTTTAACTGACTAGTATAAAATAAAATTGTCATTTTATTACCATAGCTACATCAGAGTATTCTGTGTGAGGACACTAGCCAAGTGAAATACTCTTGTTATAAGGCTCAGAAATAATTTTAGCAGTTGCAAAATTGCTGTGATTTATATTTAGCGAATTGCGTGATTTGACATTTTTTTAAAAGAAAAGTTATTGACTTTACAAAAGAGTGCTTCAGAAGCATTCAAATGAGTATTCTTCTCTACTAGTCAATTGAAATTTATTTAAAATAGTCTGCTGGAAGCCATACTCACCTAGCATTTCTATACAGATTTATCCTAACTTATTTTATAAGTATATAGTCATTTATATAGGGAAGTCTATGGTCTGCCAAGGTATGGAGGAAATAGTATATGATCTTTTACAAAGATATTTTCACTATAAGGAGAATACAAAAGTAAATGCACTTTATAAGTAGAAAGAATTAAAAAGAAATAAGATATTTTACATGTAAGCCCTGAAGTGGCATAAATGATTCCTCAGACTCATTTATTCCTCACAAATTCACTGAATGAGTGAACAAATATAAGCCATTATCCTAAGAAAATAAAATTAATATATAAATAAAATCAGTTGTGCTCTTTTCTTAAACCTATATTTTTATAAAATTTATTTAAATAATAAAGTCAGAATAACATCAGTCTTGCACAAATCAGAGTTTACCTAACCTTTCTCTAAGGTACTATGGACAGTTAATGGTAGTTAGAAGGAGGAAAATCATATTCATTATTGGTATGCTCATTGATAAGATGCTTGCACTCCAGTAAATAACTTTCTCATTCAAGCAAGCATATATAAATACAAAAGTAATTATTTTAAATTTATAGAGTTAGAAAATGGCAAACAGGAGCCTCACAATACCATAATGAGACTAAAGCCCTACATTATTACTATTGTATATTAATATTATACTCAAAATCTCGTGTGTAGGTATAGATATGTAGATACTCACATATACACAATACAGATTTCTATTCAAGACATTTCCTTTTAACATTCCAGTGTCCTTTTTATAATTATAATATTTTACATTTCAGTTTTTACTTTTGTATGTATGTCACATAGCAATTTATCTAATTAGGAAAATGAGACTATTTACTTATAAACATGATCAAAAATAGTTTTTATGTGTTTAGGTAAACCATATCTGAATACATATAATTGTTTCAGCAGATACATGATAATTGCTTGCCACATATTGCATATTACATATATCATAAAGATGGACCTCTAATACTTTGTGAATAACTGGAGCTCTAATTTCTATGAACTCTTTTGCCATTCATTAGTCAGGCCACCTGAGAAAACACACTACCTAGATATTTCAAGCATCAGAAGTATATCTACTGAGTTCGGTCTTACATAATTGAATGAAGATTGCTTGGATGTAGATGAAACAAGATTCGCCTTGAGTCTATAGTTGCTGGAATTTTAATGGTGGGTTCATAGAAATTTATTACAGTATGTGGTGTCCTTTTGTGTATTTCTATTAGTTTAATTATAAAAAGGAAGAAAGAGAGTCAGTTCTTTACATCATGCAGTTTATGAAGAATCAAAATATAGTTTATATTTAGACCACAAATATATCATTATAAAATATTAAATACATTTTATACCTATAAAACGATGAGTTTAATATACTTTTCTTGTTTTCATGCCAGAATTCCACAACAACTAATAATTTTGGGGCATAGTCAATCATAGTGGGAAATGGGTGTTTCAATCAAAGGTTGCTATGAGAATTTAAGCAAATGCATTCCCGCTAAAACTCCATCTAGTTAGGAAAAAATAAAGGATGGATAATAAATTCATATGTGGAATTAATCATATTCAATAAATTTATATTGGAACTCTTCCATAATAATATGATTTTTGTTAGGTGCTAAACATACAACATAAAATTTACATAAGCAATGACTTGCTTGCAAATTCAAATGGCCACAAAAATGTTGAAAATTAGTGAAACAATAGAAAAGGTAGTCTATGTAGTTTGATAAAAGGTATTATAGTTGGAAGGCAATGCAAAAAGAGTGGTATTGATTGCAGGGTGATTTGAAGAATGTCAGATAAAAGGCTTAGTCATTCATAGATGATAATGGTAGTTCTCTTGACACTGATGATCATAACTATTATTTATATGAGGCACTTTGGTTTTTCGTTTTTGTTCTTTGTTTGTTTGTTTATTTGTTTTGTTTATTTTTTTTTCAAGACAGGGTTTCTCTGTGTAGCCCTGGCTGTTCTAGACTTGCTTTGTAGACCAGGCTGGCCTTGAACTCACAGTGACAGGCCTGCCTCTGCCTCCCAAGTGCTGGGATTAAAGGCGTGCACCACCATGTCCGGCTATGAGGCAATTTGGTAGAAGTTTTATCCATTGTGTCATTCCAAAAAGTATGTACCTAATTGTGAATTTATTGTATCAGTGAGGATCCCGAGTAGCAAAAACTAAATAACTTTCCCAAGGCTAATGGGCAAGAATAAAGGAGATAACTGAAACTTTCATCTGTCTATGTTCAAAGACTACATATCTATTGGCCTCCCTTTATGCAAAGAACAACATATTTGTTTTTACAATATCATGGAACAAGTAAGATTTCTTGTACTATACATAATACTTATCTTAGGAAGGGAAAGATCAATTTTCAGTGCATAGTATTGGCAATTATTTTCTCTCATCTGAACTTTTCTGTGAGGCATATAGTATAGAGGTAAAATCCTCAAGGTAACTCACCAAGTGCAAATAACAGATACAAAATTTAAAGCCTTTAGTCAAAATATCTCTTACTCAGTTTGAGCATAGAAAAACAATTAAAGTGGATGATGTAGGTAGGACAATCATCTATGTAATCTTTTGAGACTAAATCCCTGTTGTTGGCAGCTAACTCTATCACAATTTGCTGACTGTGTCATTAGAGCAAGTACTCCCTTGTGCAGTTCTTTTCTATTTTGTATAAGCTCAGAGCTCTAAGAAGGTATTCTCTGCAAAGAGAGGCTTGGCCTTATGTTCTGTTGTTACTGCCTCCACTCTCAGTAGCAACTAATATTGTATAATACATATGCTTCTTTCTATTCTTCATGACACATGTAAACTTCCTACTTGTTTTTGTGTGTATGAATGGTGGTGATGGGATATAGCATGCATGTGGACAGTTAATGTTTATAATAATTCATTCATCCTTTCATTTAATACACATTGAAAGCTAACTATCACTTTTTCTGTTAAAAATGGAAAATCCTGGTGCCTGACAATTGGTTTAGTAGTAAAACACTTTTGCAATGTGGATGAATGAATGAGGGAATTACTATAAACATTAACTGTCTTTCATCTCCATCTCTTCATTTTGCATTTTTCATCATCAAAGGAAACCTAAAGTTGCATCACTGCCCACAAAACAGATAGAACTGATTCATTTTTAATTGAAATTTGTAGTTTCTACACATGTCTATTAATTATGTGGGAGATTGGATAAGATCTTGTTTGAGTGAGTGAGGGAAAGAGGTAATGAAGGAAGAAGAGAGAGAAATTTCTCTCTCTCTCTCTCTCTCTCTCTCTCTCTCTCTCTCTCTCTCTCTCTCTCTCTCTCTCTGTGTGTGTGTGTGTGTGTGTGTGTGTGTGTGTGTGTGTGTGTGTGTGTGTGTATTCAGTTCATCATTAAATTGAACCTTGGATTTTTAAATTGTAATCAATACTTGAAATAACTGTCTTTATAATAGGAATTCAATATCTAAAGAAATACAGAGATAAAAAGAAAATAACAATTGTAGTTTTACATTTATGGATACTAATTATGGATACTAGTAGCACATTAATGTCATCAGAAGAAGGCATTAACAATATTCAATTTTAAATGTTAAATATCACTGCACAGCAAGCAAGGGTATTAACAGTGATAAGAACTATATTCCTTTCCTGAGAATGTTATATAAGCTTTTTGAGTATACATTTCTAAAGAATAATAATTTTATTGTTTTACAGTACATGACATATCTGAATTTCATGTTGTAAATTTGGTGATACAATTGCTTAATTTCCACTCTTCTTTTAGTAAGCAATGTAACTTTTAGTGAAATATGTCTAATATAATTTAATGGCAACCTGATCAAAATTAACTTTGAAAAGTGGTTTATTAATGACTTTTGATTAAAAAAGATAACTCATTTTCTCAAGATAACTTTATTCTTGAACATTTAATTTTATTTCAGTGTTGAAGGTTTTTATATGTTGCCATTTAAATACTTTGTTAGCAATGTATTTTCATATGGTGATTTGTGAAAAGAAAGCTAGGAAAACAAATGTGGCTCGATCACTTAAATCTCAATAAATATAATTTATTCTATTTAATGTTTGCAAGATGGTTTTGTTCCTAAACAACTTTGAAATAACTCAGTTGAATTTTTTGAGGACACAATGTGTTCTAGATATAAGCTATGGTATCATATTACTTAATATATCATATATGGTGAATTTAAGTTCTGTCTTGAAATCTGCCAACTCAGTCATG
The DNA here is from genome assembly GCF_964271855.1 of Acomys minous. NCBI lineage: Eukaryota > Metazoa > Chordata > Mammalia > Rodentia > Muridae > Acomys > Acomys minous. The sequence continues at coordinate 89,062,700 of NC_140488.1, read as the reverse complement.
ACCTAAAATCAGTGACTACACATTACCATTTCACACACATAGTCTGTAAACAGAAGATACAAATCAGTGCAGAATAAATAGTTTTTTTTTTGTATTGTTTAACTTGCTTGGATAAAAATTATTCACACTTTCTTAAGCCTTGTGAAGAAAATATACTTTGCAAAAATTGGTAAAACAAACTTTTGTTTTACATTTCTAGTATGAAATAATAATCATTTCCAAATAAGAATTAGCCAGACTCCATTTATTTCTTCCTCTTCCTCTTCCTGCTTTTCCTTCTCTTCCTTCTTTTTTTCTCTCTCCCTCCTTCCTTCCATCTCCCCACCCTTCCTCACCCCCCCCCATTATTTTCCTCAGTTAAAATGCCATCCAAATTTCTATTGGTTTTTTAACATGTTTTAGTTGTTATGATGAGATATTTATAGATGCATAAGGAATAGTAAATTAGTGCAGATAATAATTGTGTTCATATCACCCAGTTCTCTTGAGGAATGTTATCTGAAATAGAGAAGGCTGTCATCCCCTCTAATTGACATTAGTGCCATAAATGTAAGTAAACTGAAGATCTTACTTTGATTTCACAGTTTTATTTATGTGTTATATTTTACTGTAGGGCTTTATTTTAATACCATGGTGTTTAATCACATAAACAGTTTCATAAAATCAACATTCACAATCAAGATAGAGAACTGTCATTAAACAATAACATACATGACTATTTTTATAAAATAGTCATGAGTATTTCAAAGACTTTTCTTGTGTTGCACAGCTAACGAATTGGAGATATTAAAATTTACTAATCCTTTCCCTTCTGACTATGATAATTGTGATTATTTGACATTAAGGAATGTAAGAACATGTAACTTACTTACTTTGTATATGAGTTGACATAATTATAATATTTAAAGTGTCCTAGTATCCGGCTCTTGTTTTCTTTTGATTATTGCATTGAGGTCCAAATATTAGCAAAAACTTGGGTGAGTAAAGAGGCCATCAAACCTTTGTCTCTAGTGTGGAATATCTTGTCTTTGCAATTTAATTTTCTCTTTTAGAAAATGTTACAGAATGAGAATTAATTGTAACATTAAATTTTCTAATATATAACTCTATCTCTATCTATCTAGTAATATCTATCTATCTATCTATCTATCTATCTATCTATCTATCTATCTATCATCTTCTTGAATACAAAGCAGATACAACAAATCAGGAAATACATTAGTTTTTCTAGTTTGCAAAAAGTTTCTTTTAGTATCCTCAGTTAACAATTTAGTAAGTAATAGGACATCTGGATATCTTTTTCAATGGAATAATGACAATGCAATTGAGAAAATTATAGACAATGAATTTATTCTCTTACAGTGAAAATCAGTCTAGTACCTACTAATTCATATGCCAGACCCTTGGATTAGATTCTGCAGAAAAATGACAGAACTGTAATTTCTATTAATGTCTTCAAGTGGTCAATATCTAAATATTTAGATTTGAAATATTAAGTTTTCCATGCAATAGTTGAAGTTCCTTGGTTAAAGTGAATTGTTCTGTCCAGTTCTTAGCATAGAGCAACTGTGCATTTTATATGCAATAGATATTTTCTATTCCTCAAGGACCTTGAAATATTGTTGATAAGGGAGGACAGAATGAATTGATTCTAATTAATATTTATCATGTAAAAATATTAAAATGGTTTAGAAAAAGAATAGGGATAATCTAGCAAGCAGATAATCAACATTAAAGTACATACTATGCTTCCTTACTTTGAGCCTTAATTTCCTGCTATCATTATAAGAAATCCTTAGCCCAGGCATAGTGGCACACATCTTTAGTCTTAAAATTCAGGAAGCAGAGTGAAGGAGAATTCAATGAGTTGGAGGTCAGTCTTGTCTACATAGTGAATTCCAGGAAAGTCGTACTATAGACAAAGTCATCTCAAAAAAAAATCTAAGAAGTTCATGCAATATTTGTGTTTTGAAACTTAGGAAAAATGGTAGATATAAAGTGTTTTATATCATTATGAGTTGGTTATTAATTTTGTGGACATAGAATCAACTTCTCTTGTAAATTCTGGGAATGTATTGGCTTGAGACTGAGGAGAAAAAGTTGAGATGAATGCAGCCTAAGTGGTACATTAGTCTATCAAGAGACTATGAACATGAAGCTGTAGATATTTGGGACACACCCAAATCTGACACCAGAATATGTGCTGATAACACTTCAGTGAATCATAAGTTATTATTACTGGTCATAAAACACATAACTGAAAGTATAGATTATGGTAGGCAATCATATATAGGAATTGCAGCAATGGTGACAGGCTAGCTATATAGAATCTTGAGGCTTTTCAAGCACTGGGGTTGTGCAGATTGATGAGTTGTCTGAATATTCTACAATGGACAGTTCTAAGGTGTTATTGTTTTTCTAAAAAAAATTCTGAACACCCTATAAATCAATGTCCAACTTGCCTTTCTAAGTCACTGAGCTTCACAATAGAATATGTCTAGTGGGCTGGTTAGCAGTTTCTCTGTGGAGAACCTGTTTCACTACTTTGACTCATAGCTTTCCTTTATATTTTTCTTTTCACACATACACACTTATTTGTGTATATATATACACAAATATATATATATTTATTATATATATATAATAAAAAGTTTATAGGTTTTGAAGGACATTATCTTTGTAATTTAAGCACTCTGCATTGTTTTTGTTGTTATTATTTTCTTGTTTTGTTAATGACCATCTCATATTTGCTTTGTTGGCATGGGAGGAATTAGTAAGGGAAGCAATACCTACATCTGAATTTGTATTGTTAATTTTTATAGTATAAGTTATCATTCCTAATGGGTTTAGAACACTTAAGACCTGAAAATAATCCATGTTAAAGTATCTTTGTTATCATTGATCATGATGCTATAGATAATAGAATACTATTTTCTAAACGGCAGAAGAAATAAGGAGTTTGTCATCTTGTCTGAGAATTAGCTATTGTATATTATAGAGTGCGTAATTTTTGAACGTCAGTTTGACTTCCACAAAATGTAGACCCTGTCAACAAGCAGGCTGTATCATTTTAAAATTCACCCTTTCATGCCTATTTTTCAGAGCTTCCTCAGTCTTTGCAGCTTGATAACATTTCCTTGTACTCTGCGTTAATTTGTTTCTTAATTTCAACTGCTAAGAATGGAGGGTTCTTTGTATAGAACATATGGCCTAATGAAAGTATCCTAAGAATGTAGGAAATAATGGCCAATCACCTATGAAATAAGGCCCACAGACATAATTTTCTATGAATGCATTCAGTTTTATTTTACTCATTTGATATCATGCTTGAAAATATGGCTGGAATACTACTTATGGGGCAGAATGAGAGAGCCTAGATTGTAGTGTCCTTCCAACTACAAGAAATCAGATCTTTAAAAAGCAAAATTAAGGACTGAAAAGATGCTCAGTTACTAAGAGCAGGTGTTCCTCTTCCTGATGAACTGTATTCAGTTCCCAGCAACCATGTTGAACAGCATACAACATCCTGTAACTAATTTCTCTGTCCCCAAAGGAGTAACAACTGCACTCAACCTTCACAGACAAATACACGGGCACACATGTATATATTTAAGAAAAGTAAAATTAAATACGTTTAAAATAATGTGTTTAAAACAAAGTCATTTGCAGCTTTCAGATGAATTTACCTGCATGATTTCTAATTATTCCCAACTCTGGTAAATTAAATATCAGAAATTTTAAGTATTCAAAAATAAATTATAAAGTGTCCCTTGTTAGAAAATTCTTAGTAGTTTATAGATCAATTGTTTTTAGCATTGTGAATTCTTAACAGTTTCAGTATGCTAATTCTGATTAATGTCCTAATAATAGGTTGTTGTCTACAAACTAATGAATACATTTTTTAATGTTTGTTTCGATCGATCTTGATTTGTGCAGTTTGTGTTCATTGTGTTGATTATATCAAATTAAATATTAATTAATATTAAATAAGTTATATGATTTAGTTGAAATTTAAAGTTAAATATTTGAACTAACCTAAAATATTCAATAGCATTTCATTTGCTATGAAACACCTTTAAATAGCTACCGAAGCATGCTTATAAATAAAAATTAGCAACTTATTAGAATGAATATGTGAACATCACTTGTTCACCAAAAGCATAAATTTTTCAGACACATTTTATTACTGTTTTAAAAAAGAAACTATTTCCATATATTTGCATGTAGATCACATTCAGTCTTAGAGAATTTTCCATAAACAACTTTGTATATTTTAGCTGCAACTGTTAGAACTGATAGAGTATATTTGAAGAGGTATACAAAAACTTATTCATAGATTTTATGATCTAAATACATTTTAGATTGCAACTGTTGATATAAATTAAGTAATTAAAATTCTATTTTTTCAGATTCATCACTTTGGCAGGATATTTTCAGGAATGAAAAACAAATAGGTAATTTTAAACTTATGGAAGATACTTCTGTTCTAAAACTATTCTTTTTTCACTAATCTAAAAATATCAATTAAAATTAATATTCCTGACACAAAACATCTTTTCCCAATAAACCAATAAAATTAATTATTATACTTGCTTCTGTCTGACTATATAAACAAAACTTTGCACCTCTGATGTTTCCTTTTGATTCCACACAAACTCATTGGATCACATGTGTCCTATTTTCTGAAATTACTTTCCCCAATGTAAATTAGTTTCTCATGTATTTTTCTTGTTTTGTTAAACTTAAACAAGTATTGTACACACCTGTTTTTTATCCATAATAAAATTTAAAAGACCTTGTAAACAATGTCATGTTGGGAAAATAGGGACAAATTGATAATTCATTCACCATTCAAACTTATATGACAGTTAAGTTTAGTTAAGTTTAGGTTTTTTAAAATAAAAAAATGTCTTATTTGTATCATGATTCTTCCAACCTCTTATTTATTGCCCTGCCTCACTTTCTTGTCTCCAGGTGAAATATATGACAGGTTTGTCTTTGTGTTCCGTTGATATCTTATTTATCCTTTTTCTACCTTGCCTTAATTTCTATTCATCTGTATGTGCCCTGTTTAATCATGTTTAATTCATTTTAAGTACTCTGAGATGAACTACACTAATAAAACAAAATTGTTTTATCTAGCATCGGGTTAGTTACCACAAATATTGAACTCTTACCATAGGTCAGGCATTATGTCATTAGTGAACAAAACAAAACAAAAACAAAAAAGAGATATATGTTCTATACTATAGTATTTGGCATTGCAGAGAGTAAGCAGTGGCCATAAAAATAAGAATATTTCATAGTATGCTAAATTGTGATAAGTTGTGGGAAAAAAGTAGAAGAGCAAAGTAAGAGACTGTTCTTGGAGAGACTTGATACCCTATGAGCATATACAGGGGGAGGAAGTCCCCCTCAGTCACAGTCATAGGGGAGGGGAATAAGGGGAAAATGGGAGGATACAAGGGATAGGAAAACAATTGAGATGTAATATGAATAAATTAATAAAATTTAAAAGAAGAGATTGTTCTTGTGTAGACTTTAAAATTAACATATAGGTACCTTGCTATTATTCACTGAGAAGGTAGTTTGAAGATCTGAATGGTCTGGGACTGTGGAGGAGGGTGGTGAATATTGTTCTTATCTCAAGGACACTCATTCTGACCTGAGGCAACATAGAATATTTAAAGCATTCTTTTTTTCTGCCTTCCTTAGCAATTAATGTGCTTTTCTTTATAGTACATAGAGTCAGAGAGTTATAGATGACTTGATTAAGTTAAAACAGAACTGTGAAGCCATTGTAATAATATTTTCTTTCTCAATGAGTAAAACAAGATTCAATGGAGAGTTAGGTAGAGAGAAATCTGACACAGGTCTTAAAAAATGGTGGTGGGTTAGAGATACTTGCAGCAAGGGTTCGAGTTTGATGGCAATTATGTTAATCCAAATAAAAAGGACAGTAACCTAGCTCCTAGTGATAAGAAGGAATCCTGTTTTTAATGTGTCTAAATATAGACCCAACAAGAATTCCCCCAGGGACTGAATAAAAGATATGGGAGATAAAGAGAATGGCGAATGAACCCAACGTTTCTGGTTCATTTCCTTGAAAAGAATAAAATTACACTCAATGGAGATAGTAAAGACTGTGGGGTAGAATGTCCATTTTTATTTAGTAGAGAGCACAATAAATTTGGAGATCTATTAAATATTAGTGATGATACTGAGCAGGCAAGTGAAGCTGTGACTTGAAAGTTCAGAGACAATTTGTCCAAAACTGGCATTTAAACCTAAGTTTTTGACATAAGTAACATTTAGAGTCATGAGAATAATCTCATATAAAAATAATCTCATGAAAAAGGGTATGACTATAAAACACTTCTATAGAATACCTCTAAATACTTCTAAACTAAGAACTGGGTCAAAACAGCAAAGGAAATAGGAAAACAGTGACTAGTAGGGTAGAGAGGGAAATGTTTAATTATCTTAAAACCTGATGTTCTCAATATATATCCTACATTTTAAAAACTCATCTCACTCTTTCCTGCTTTTAAAATTAGTATAATCTTGAATTGTTAACTAAGTAGTAAAAATGAGAAATATACAGTTTTTACAAATAGTATGCCAAAACCTTGGAAGAGTTAATATGAACTTGAACAATTCAGTCCTAGAATATAGGAAAAGAGAGAATTCATAGGGAGAAGAACAGACAGGATATGATCTGAGTTAACCTCAACGCTAAAATCCCATGTCAATTCACTTATTCTAGCTAGGCCTTAGAGGTTGAATTAGTTTCAAGATTTCTTAGTAGGGTAAAATATTGTGGACAGTTTTATACACAAGACTACATTAAATTCCTCCAACAATAAAATGTGGTTAGCATAGTATCTTGAAAAGAATCCTAATTGAGAGTCTAGAAACCTAACTTCTACCGAAGACTCTACTGCTGACTGATTACATTAACTTCAAATCTATCATTAACCTCCTTGTGCCTCATTATCTTCATTTCACCAAATAAGAAAAATGAAATATTCCTCCTTCCCTACCTCACTTGGATGCTGTGAATTTAAATGTGTGAGAAGTGCTTGGGATGCATAAAATTTGATGGAGTGTTTTATTCATGAATTCAAGGCATCTGAAGTAATTTGACCATGATGGAAAGTTGCTTCCTTGCACATTTTTTTCAAAGTGATTTCTGTAATGGACCTAGCCATTTATGCAGCCTGTTACCTAATCCCAACTGGAAAACAAACCCAGATCTACCTTATAATAAGCATTCCATCTATTTTATTTTATATCCTTTTGTAACATTCATTGTTTACCTACTTTTTCATTGTGTATTGAAAACCTACATTAAGCCTTAAATCTTAAATACAGTGAAAGAAACTTCCATCTGTGTATTCTTCTGGCATATAAAATATGCTTTTATAGCTATAAACTCCATCACTCTCTCAAATCCTTGGAGTTATAAGGCATATGCGCTTTTCTTATGTAAGATGAGGAAACAGGGATACAGTAATTCCTGTCTCCTCCAGTGTAACATCAATCAGGGTCTAGTTTTGAAAAATTATTTTAACTTACAGAGAAGAACATTATAACGCATATCATGATCTTTGGCTAATATTATTATAGGCATTATAAATATTTACAGAAAATATAAAACATCTAAAGAACCACCAATTAATTGATTTTCTTGATTAGTTTTAAAAACTTGTTATTAATTCCCACAGACCTTGCCTGACTAAGAAACTATTTGGGCAATACATGGTAACTTTTGTGTTTTTCAATGTTATAATCAGATTAAAACATCCTGTATATGTCTGCTGTATGAACATGAACTTTTACCTTATCCATCTACCCTCAGTTTCTTAATCCTTAAAGATAAAAATGAAATAATAGTAATTGAAAATGGCACTTTTAATATTTATTTAATGATCTGACTAATAACGAACACCTATATTTAATGTGCCAGATTTTCTGTGAGATATTAACTTGCATCAAGAAGAAAGCAAATATTATTGCTCCTAAAGATCTTACACTATCATAAAAGAGGCATAGAAATTATACAGGTTATAAATATTGATAACGATTATATAGATTCTAAAAGTGGGCAATGTGGTAGAGTGTTACTGTTGTGCAGAGTGGAAGGCAAGGTTAAATACAGACGGCAGAGAGGGTAATCTTAACAAATTGACTTTTGAGAAGGATGTTGAATGAAAGGAAATAGTCCAGATGTAGAACATCCCAGACAAAAAGAAAAGATTAGAATCCTAGTCATATTGATATATGTGACAAACTATATTAATGGGATATAGTATTGGAGGGTTGACTGTCAAGATATGAGGTGAAAATATGTGATTGGGGCCACATTCCAGGACATAGTAAATAATTTAGGGTTTAAAATATATTACATTTTATAAACATGAATTAATTGCACATGTTACCTTAGTGCATATAGTGTATACTAAGCAGATCCAAACATTTAGTATTCACCTCTTCTAGTGTATGTGTATAGGTACTTGTACTCTTTTTGTAAACTTTAACTAAATATATAATAGCTTATTGTGGACTATACTCATCCTTCTATTGGTATGGAATTCCATAGCAAAGATTTTTCTATTTAGCTGTGTTTTAGTAGTCACTATACAACCTCCATTTCTCCCATGCCTTTCCTTTTTCCCAAACTCTATTAATTATTATTCTATATAAACAATGACTGTTTTCACTTCTTAATATGAATGAGAACAAGCAATGGCATGTCTATCTGTATCTGATTTATTTTTACGAATGTGTTCTTCACTTCAATCAGCTTTATTTCCAGTGACAAAATTTTATTCTTTTATGATTGAATAGTATAACATTGTTTGTATATACCATACTTTCACTATCCTTCCACCAATTCATAGCTATTTGTATTCATTCTTTATGTACTAGTGCTTGAAAAAAATATGAATATCTAGGTATCTGCTATATCTTGATTTTTATTTCCCAGAAATGTGATAACTGGATCATACAGTCATATAGTATATCTTCTTTTAGCTTTTTTGAGGAAATTCATATTGTTTTTCATTATTTTGTTAAAAACACACATTCACACCAAGTATTTATTGGATTTCCTCTTTCTGAACATTATCAGTAGCAATTTCATAATAATCATTCTAACTACAATTATTTAACATTTTAGCTTTCAATCACATTGAGTGGATAACTAGTGATGCTCAGTATATTTTAATTTGTTGTCTGTTTCTATTTCTTCTATTGAGAGAGGCCTGTTTAAATGATTTTTACATTTCTTAATTTTTGATAATATTTTTGTGTTCCTTAAATAGTCTGGTCATTAACCTTCAGTCAGATAAATAGTTGCAAAATTTTATCTCATTTTGTCATTGTCTCCTCACTATTTTGATTATTTGCTTTGCCACATAGAAGCTTTTTAGTTTTGTGTAACCTCATTTATCTAAATTACTCTTGTATCCAGTGATACTGAGATCACATCCAAAATCATTGTGTATACAAATGTCTTTAAATGTTTCCTATAGTTTCTTTCAGTATTTTCACACTTTCTACTCTTATTTTAGGCCATCAATAATTTTACAATTTTTTTTATTTAGTCAGAAGAGGATGGGTTTAATTCTTTTAGATGAAGACATTTGATTCTTAAAAATATATAGACCAAAATGCTTGATTTTTAACATAGGGGGTGGATAATATGATTTATTGAAACACATTTGCTCTATTGGAGTTTGTACTGAAATTTAAATGTATGAGTACATTTTAATTATAATTATTTGTCACATATATTTAAATTATATATGTATAATATATCTTATACTCAGTAGTTCTCCAAAAATAAGAAAACAAATTTTATCCACTGATGGTAATTCTATCAGTGATGATAATGAGGATCTTTTTTATCATATTTCCCAAACTTCTGAACACCTATATTTGACCCATAAATCCAAAAGTATATGTATCAAATGCCACAATATTCTCTCACTTCTGTAGTATTTGGCAGAGCTTTGAGTGATAAAGCAAATTGCCAGGTGTCTGTGTCAGCCTTCAGTATCTTTACCATCTTGTTAGAACTCTCCAATAATATTATATTGGTAAAGACTTTCCTGACATAGATGTCACAGGGACCTCAAAGAAAGACCATAGCTAAAACATAACAAGAACAATCCCACTTCTTATAAAATCTAAAATCTTTCTGGGACCAATTTCTTTTGAAATAAGAATGAAAGGCTAGAAGAAAAGATACTCTTTTTGACAACCTAACCAACCTTTAAAAAGTTAGAGTATTGTGTTACAGCTAACAGCTACTTGTAACTGTTCCTACTTCCTTATACCTATCCTGGAAAATAGTTCAGACTCCTGGAACACAAAATAAGAATCCAAGAAAATAAGCATGGAAGTAACATTTCCAAATATATATACATATGACTTCAATGGACCCTTGTATTCTGTAAGAAGGCTGATTGAACTTGATTGAAGTTTTATGTAGCAAGCTTATATGGTTACTATGAAGTTCATTCTGCTTTGGTAAATATGCTAAACTTTAAATGGTGATGGGGAGGTAGTATAAGGACAATGACACTCCTGAAGCATTTTGAAAGTATCACTCAGATTGTCATGTCATTTAGGCCACATAATAACAGCTATTAAACATGAACAATTACTATTTGGTTTTATGACTTTAAAAAAGTAGTTAATTTAAATAACTTTTTAGGTTGTACTGAATGCCTATATGGCATTGCCTTTTATAGTAACCCCCCAAAAAATGTTGGGAACAAGAACTTGAGACTTGTCATTATGTCTTTTTGTCTTTTCTGTGTAATAAGTTACACTGGATAAAGATCTAAACTAAATTTATAGCTAATATAGTAAGTTGAAAGTTAAAATACATACTAATTTTAATGTAGAACATAAAGGTAGACAGTGCTTCCAGATACAGGCAGTACTTATTAAGCCCTGTTGGTATTTAATTTTTCTGTAAGTTGTTAGGTTCAGCGGTATGTTAAAATATCAGAGCAATTGAACTACATATTTCATCAAGTTTTGATTTTATTTTCTTTAATTTCTAGACTTTATGCTTGAACCTTTGTCATAAAAACTTGGGCATTTTAAATTATCCTCAGTGATGTGTCTTGGTAATTGGCAAGTCATGGGGCTTTACATAAAGAAGAACTATAAAGGTTAGAAGATAGCTGAGTTTAAACCCTCATGGATCAGACAGTTTGGTCTGTCTCAAACAGATTTTCTTTAAAATGATGAATATGAATGTTGAAGGGTGATAAATACCACCCGTAGGCATTGGAGCCTAAATGTTGAATTTGACACTCAGAGTTTAAAGGCTTCATGAAAATTTCTTTAAAACTAATGTTCAAGCAATTTGGGTTTTACAGGCAGCTGAGAAGTTTGAATGATGTAATTATTTTCAAAGTATGACCATAAAAATCTATGTTCAGAGAATTGATACTTTGCATTATAAAAAGAATGTAAATGTCAATCAATTAACTATTGGAATATAGTTTTTAAAACTTATATTTCAACTTATTACTATGTAATTCATGATTTTGGAGCAAATGATATATCCAGCAAAGAGATTTTCATTTTATTTTATTTTATTCTTTCACATTCATTCTTCTTTCGTACGTTACATTTGGACCACAATTTCTTCTCTCTTTTCCTCCCTTACCTCCAGCCACCTCTCCTCTTCATCAGATCAACTCCTGTTTCCCCTTTTTAAAAAAACAGGCCTCCCATACACGGCCTAACAAGATACAATAAGACTGGAAACAAACTCTTATCTCTATGTAATACAGAAATACACATATGAATACTATTTTACTTTTCTCTTTGAACTATTTCTAGGGCATTTATAAGATATACTTCAAGGTAAATCTTGTACTAATTTTACAAGCAAACTTATTTTTCTTGTTTAAATATCTCTTTGTTGGGGGAAATCAAACTGGCTGTGGTAAGGAACAGATCATCCCAAATTTTGATAGCTGTTTCTTTCTTCAAATTCTTGTACAATTTTTGTTTCTCCCTGAAAATAATAAACATTGAAAGGAGTATCTGTGTAGGAAGTGGAAAGCAAATTGGCAACCAGTTACTAACCAGGAGAATTGCATATTTTCCATATGTTTTTGCATTGTATAACTATTGCTATAAGTAAAAGGAAAAAAGAATTGTATAGTCTTTGTTTTCATGGAAGGGATGTCTAATGCATATAACTAGCACTCTTGAGAGAAGCCACTGTGAATACTTGTCTTTTCATTTATGGTCTGATTCGCTTCTTACATATTTGAAGGTTCAAATCAATGACTAGTCCCTTTGTGGAACATACTGAAGAGGAAGCAAAATTACTCTGAATACAAATTATCTTTGTCTTGAGTATTTTAACAAAGCTAATGTGTTTCTTACATTTGGTTGGTAAAAGTAAAGTAATGTTGAGATTGTATATGTTGTAAACAAAAACACAGCTGAATAAGGTAGAGAAATTACTTTTTAAATTCAGTATTAAGTGAGCTCTCTCTTCTGATTTGTGAAGAGGCGACCTGGAACCATTAAAGGAAGAATGAAGGATGAGGAGCCTGGCTCAATACAGCCAGAGCTAAATTGCAATTGCTGGCTGGTGTAAACTGAGCTTAAACCAGATGTAACTGCTAGCTGGCAATTATCAAAATTTAGATTCCACACTCCCACATGGATTAGGAGACAGAGGCCTAATCTTTTTTCAGTAATTGTATTTGAAAGGGCTAACTCCCAGGTCCTTGGTAAAGAGAATTCTGAGTTTGAAAGAGGTACAAGTTTACAATTTGAAGTTGCTTAATAACATGCACATTTAGAATTGCAAGTCTAAGAAAGGCAAGTCAGGCCAACATCAGGCATGTCTCATTTATGAGACAGATTAGATTTTCTTGGAATAGCTGACCTTTCTCAAAGACATTTTCACATGGACAAGCTATCTTCCTCCTAAGGAAATGACCTATAAGCTTCTAGAAGTCATTCTACTGTTTGTTCGTCTTTGTGCAATGGTTTGGAAGAAGTTTTCATGTGCCAAGATGTCTGTATTTCTCAAAGTCACAAATCTTGCATTTCTTAAGTTTTTACACAGAATTTTCTGACAACACTTATTTTTATCCTCTAGGATAGAAAACAATGTGTAAATACTATATACAAGAATAAAATAAACTTATATGAGCAAGTGTGTATGAACTGATAAAGAAAGAGATGTGCTTTATTAGTGAGATGCCTCATTTAATGAAATTGATATTCAAAGTAGGATGATAACATATACAAACAAAACAAAAACAAAGACAAACAAGTAAACAAAAAAGAACCCCTTACTGATTTGCCCAAGAGCTAAACTCCTGGGTTCAGAGTATAAATCAATATCTTAGAGTGCTGAAATGAGCATAAAAAACTACAAATTTTCCTTACATACTCAAAATCAAGAATTAATAGAAACTTCTAACCTATACGCTGTGGGAGAAGCAAAGGCTTCTGTGTTTTGGACATTAAACATATCAATCTCCCTATCTCCTGCTATTATAAGGTTGTCTTAATTGTACATTTATATAAAAAAAACTATTAAATGAAAAATTCAGACCAAGATTTTAAACATATGGGTAAGGTTCCATATTTTAAAGTATCAAAACATCAGAAACTCCTTTAAAATCTTGTTGCTAGAGAATAATTTGCAACTGTCAAGCATCCAAAATTTCTAACATTGTTCTAAAGATGGAAGTGTGGGTGTTGGAGTCTTGAAAATAGTTGTTTATGTCTATCAAGGAAAGAGTAATGGCTAAAAGTGCCATCTCTCCCAAGTGTACCAAATCAACTCTTGCCTTCTGTGTCTTCCATTTTACCTATTCAACTTAGACTGATAATGTCATTTTCTCTGGCACCACTGTTTAGCACTTTTGCAAAGCACATAAAAAGGCATGCATAATTGTTGGTGCATAAAACACATGTACAATGTTCTCTTCAGTTTCTCTTGAGGTTCAGAAGGTCAGCTTTACATAACCTTCTCTGGCACTGACTCAAGAACAACTTTACTTTGTTCGAAACCATGCTCCCTTTCTTAATAATGACTGTGTACTTGTCACTTGGTTGAAAGCCATTTATATAAGTGGTCTGATTTAGTTAGGATTTCTGTTGCTATAATAAAACACTGACCAAAAACAAGCAGAAGAGATGCTTTATTTGGCTTACATGTCCCTATCACAGTCTGACACTGAGGAAAGCCGAGGCAGGGCACAAACAAGGTAAAAACCTGAAGGCAGGAACTAAAGAAGGCATCATGGAAAAACACTGCTTGCTCTGCATGGCTTATCAGCATGCTTTTTATAAATTCCTGGACCACCTGCTGAGGAGTGGCACTGCCCACAGTGTTACAGGCACACTCGTATTAATTATTAATCAAGAAAAAGTACCCACAGACTTGCCTGCATGTCAATCTAATGGAGAACATCCCACAACTGTAGTTACTTCTTCCTAGATTATGATTGTGTCAAGTTAACAAAACCAACTCATTCACAGTCATACAAAGTAACAGGAATTTTTAGATTTGACCATGAGTCACACTCAGCAGGAAGGCAGGGCAGTTGTCCTTCATCTTCTGCTTTGCTAGACCTGGTATCATGTCTAAATATTTATATTTTTAACTAGAACATAAGCTAGTATGATGAAAATAGTATATAGTATATAATTAAATATATGTTTATGTTAGCAAATTTAACTAAAGTCAGAAAATGTGTTTTTCCTTGGCTCTACTTTTTAGACCAAAATTGTCCAGTTAACCTGGTCAGAGGACTAGACTTTTCCTGAATCTTCCTTATTGTTTTTAATTCCTTTTTAAAAAGTGACTGGATTCTACTACTTTACAATTTCATTATCTTTGCACCTATGTTTATATCCACTACTATTCTAGTATAAGTGCCCATTGCTTCTCATTAAGATTATCAAACAATTACATAATATGATTCTGCCCCTACATACTGAACAGTTCTAACCACAAACAGAATATGCACTAACACTAAAAATATAGCACTGTTCTATTGCTATGATGTTATCAGTATACTCAAATTTGGTCAAAGGTTGATACAAACACAAAGTAAAGTCTGAAGACTTATTTCCCCATTGACTAGACTTTTCTTTTCCACCTATTATCATTCATTTCAGAAATACTGTGCACTGTGCTATTTGTACAACTCAATTCTTGGTTTTGATTATGTTTTATTTTATAAGAAATTCTTATTTTCTTTCGTAGATTCTGTTTTCTGTCCTCATAGTATCTCATAAGGAACAATATTATCAAATAAGATATTTGAAGCTAAAACTAACTAAATAAGCATGGACACATACTACCTAAACAGGAAATCTGCTTTTGTCTCATTTTATCCTTCAGATGATTTAGTCTATTCTGGATGTTTACATAGAATAGATATTTGAGGAATATTTATTGAGTCAATGTAAATAATTTATAAACTATTTTCTGATATATATTAAATAATGAGCTCTCTTTTTAGGTTTATATATTAGGTCTTTGGATGCATATAAAGTAAAAATTAGTTTTACCCTAATTTACAAGTCGTAAGTAATAGAAACAAGGTGAATTTCACTTATATGAAGATCTAAATCCTCTTGAAAGCAAGTCAAAAAGAAGTAATTGTAAACTTTTAGGCCTCCCAAATAGAAGGGAAACTCTGTTTTTTGGTTAAAGAGAATAGAAAAGTTTTCTACAAATTTGTAGACATGTATTTTTGACAAAAGGCTTTGGTTTCCTCTTATTTAAACTACAGATGCCAATAGTGCCATTATCATGGGGTGTGTTATAATGAATAATTAAATAGAAATCAAAGGAAGGGTATTTCACCATGCCTATTGTATTCAAAATATAAAATAAATTGGTGGGGTTTGAGTTATATTAAGAATTTCTACTATTTGGTAAGCTATTAGTTTTATAGTAGGAGCTCAGTGAACAGAAAAAAATGTCTGTTTACATAATATTGCTTTACTCTCAAACTAGTTATTCAGTATCATATAACAAAAATGTGATGTTCTGCTCATCTGCTTTAGGTGAAAACTAAAGTGAAGAATTTAAATTGTGAAGTTAAAAATATTTGATAAGTTATATATCACATCATATAATTTCTACTATAAAGGTTCAGGTATGTAGTCTATTTCTTTTAGAATTAGTTCATTACCACAAACAGCAATTTAACTGTGCCATGACAGTCGTATGCTGTTGTAAAATGTGCATGATTTCTTAAAAGCTTTGTATATAATTAAATTATTTTACACAAACTGTTATACATGATGCAGCAGTAAATTTAGACTAGGTACTGAATACAAAAGTTATACATGTATGAGAGAAATACAATTAATTTGAAAAACTTTGTTTGCTTAAGGATTTCTTTTTTAACTTTTCAATTTATTTTTTTTTCTCCAGAGCACAAGGCTCTTCTTTCGGCATATGTAAACTTTTCTCCCTACACAGCAAAGCGGTTGTTCTCCAAGCATGATTCTCAGATCAGTATCACCCTTGAAGTGATAGAGAAGTGAATTTATGGGGACTTCTGCATATTTTCTATATCATAAATTATTAGACAAATAAACCAAAAATCTCTGGGTAAGCCCCCTTCCACGATTCAGATTCAGACTCAGGGTCAAAATCTACAAGAAACAATAGCCATTATCCAATAAGATAGAGTTGCTCATTAGCATCAATTATAATCTTTTTAAATTTTTAAAAATTTTTACATATACATTTATATTATTCCACATATATACAATAAACTACCTACCACAAGAAGAGCCATGACACAATCAGGAATTGTATAAATGTTACATTATTGAAGTTTTGGCTATTAGAATTTGACAGCCTTGAAGAATACATCTTTCCAATCTTGGTGCATCTAAAAGTCTGAATGTAGATCAATCTCCATCACATCTTATCATTATCAACTTTAAACATCTATCTAGACCTAATCTTAAAATTCTATATTTTCACAAAGAAACCCACCTGTTCTTGATCCTAAATTTCTCTATGTGTATGTTGTGAATGTGTAGAAAGCAGATCCTTATGTTCTGTGAGACAAAGGAGAATTGACAATGTCCCTCTGTGATTGTAGTTCTCCTTTAATAAAGGCCCAAGCTTTCATTCACTTGTTTTAATTAGTAGATTTTAATGTTGAGGTATTTTTATCTTTATGTGTTATAGAATAAAGGAAGAGAGATGAAAGCTCTTTAAATTATAGACAACATTTACTTAGATAAAATATTTTATCTCACATCTAGTACAAGAAGAAGAAAATCTTATCAAATGTGTTAAATAGCACCTACTTATAAATATCATACTTGAAATATGCCTGAAAATTTTGCCTTATTTTTGTAGATAAGAACAAAGTGGTTCACATCAGCTAACCATCAGCTCTTAACCATAAGCTATTTATATATTCAGAGGAATTTAGAGAATTAGAACATGATAGATATATTGTAGGTACTATGATAGTGAATTAGAACTCATAGAAGGATAGGTTGATCTCAAGAAATTTCACTGACTGGAGTAGTAAATGGTTGGCAGAGGAGATAGATACTTAAAAAAATTTAACAGAAGCAAATAAATAATATAGCAATAGATATGATGCATGAAAGTTCCATGGTAAAAACACTATTCTACCATATGCTTTTTACTTTCATAACTAACAGTGAATAATATGGGCTCTTGAAAAAATACATACAATAGATAATTAGTTAAATGAATGTGACAATTATCCAAGGACATTCCAAATACATTATATATTGTATATTATGAACAATGTATTAGAGGACCGTCAAAGAGATAATAAAAGTTTCCTGGTAAGGTAAAGGCAGTTATTTAAAAAATATGAAGAGGAATACAAGATGGAGATACTGAGAAAAAACTTGGTGGTATAGTAGGATGTTCACAACCCTACTAAAGGAATTAGTTAGAGAAAGTGTGTGAATATTGTACATAAGTGAAAATAAAAGAGGATGGAAAGAGAGAGTTGGAGAGGAAGAAGCCCGGCACATTAAATATCAGATGTAGAATTTTGGATATAGTCTAAGTACAACCAAAAGAATGCTTTTCAGAATCAGATAGCTGGCATATTAAAGCTGTAGACCTTCTTTTCCTCCTAAGCTTATGTGGCAATGGATCAATACCTGGGTATTCTACATTTTGTTAAATGGTTTTCCTAAACTGACATATCGACATACAAATTTATAAAACCATCTCTAAGCTTTGTTTCTCATATCAGAATTACTAGAAGAGTTTGTTGGATCCCATCTATACCAAAGGAGTCTTATTCTATCTAGAATTTTTATGTTTATTGAGATTTCAGAAGATTGAATTATTGTCTTATACTAGCAGGAGATTTCATTTACCTGAATTTGAGAATACCTCTTTATAAAGCTTGCCTTATAAAGTAGAAGAAATTCATGGCATGACACTAAAGCTAGTTAGGCATTATGAAAGCCTAAAGACGATAAGCTAGTTAAACATATCCTGACTTGCCAAGGAATAGGGCTTCAAGATGTATCACAGAGAATGTATGAAATACTGGGCCTTCATTCTATATTTATGACCAATCAACACCTTCTACTTCTTATGTCAAAGTGACTGGAGTAAAATCAAGTCAACTCAAGAAACCTTAAAACACTTGCTTTATTTGCCCTTTAAACATGTCATTTTAAACTGTCACTTTACAGTTTTGTCCTTTGCTGTTTGAACCCACCTCTCACCAGTGATGCTTCCACTTATTTTTAATAGACTGGAAAAACAATGTTAGCATATTTTTAAACCTTATTTGAAAATAAAGGCTCATGGGAAAATCATTATTTAGCAGATGTATCAGGTATTTGACTGAGAGTCCTCTTGTCATCCCTTGACTTACTGTATGCCATCTGCAGGAAACAGGAATGACATGGGAATTGAGGAAGCAGCTTACATTTCAGGTCAGGCCCAGTACCACCACCTGTAAGTGGAGACATCAGAAGCAGGAAGTATATAACCAGCTACAAGGAGAACACCCCACTGAGCCAAACCAAAATAAATAGCTGTTAAAATACCAAGTCATCCTTTCAGCTTCTGTCCCCTAAGTTTGAATATTCATATGTTTGCTGATTAAAAACCAGCAGATAAAATACCTCTTTGTGGCTCTATACTTTCTTTGCTCATTGATTATCTTCATATCTTGTGGATACCTCACATTGATATCACTGTAGTCAGGGATAGAAGAAACATTTATATAGCTATACTTGACAAAGAGAAGGATTTCAAAACTTCATATTATTTTTATACTTCACTAAATAATATTCATATGCCCAGGCTTGTTTCCTACCTAGGATTTAGATGCATTTGTAATGATGATCATAAATTCTAATATTGATATTACAAAGTGACCACAATTTGGATCCAGGCAGCCAGAATTTCAGAAATTTGATTTGGGCTGTAATTGTGAAAAGTGTATAAATCAGTGAGGCAAGAGTTTGGTTGCTATTAATGTACATTTCATGCACATCAATCTTGTATGGGTTGCTAATCAGCCAGTGTGGCTCATTAGCTACCATAGCGTATCATAATACAATTCCTAGTTACCCTGACAATTGCAGACATTGCCAACAGAATTTTCATGAGTTTGGTTAAGTTAAATGGAAACAAGCAACCTTAAGCCTTGATTACAAGGGAAGTCAAGAATGGAGGCACTCAAGTTTAAATTCATTTAAAATCATTTCCCCTTTCCCTCTGTGTTTACAAACTTTGTAAATTCATTATTCTACTTGCAATGTTGCATCATATGTCGTGATGCAAAAGGTAATTTATTCAGAGATAAACTTCACCCATTTAAATTCCAGTATCTATTTCTCAGTGTTTCATTCTTTAGAAAGTGAAAAATAACTTCGTATTTCAAATAACAGGGGATGAATAGGTGAACAATGTTATCCTTAACAGTCTTAGTAAAAATGGACTGAAGTTAGTCACCAGCTCTATGGAAACTTGCGACATGAAGAGAGGCAAGAAAAGGGCAAACAAGAAAGACAATAAAGAGTTTGCACTGATAGACAGGAAGCAGACATTCCAAGAAGACTGAGCTTATAGGAGTCAAAAACATACTTCTTTATCTATCTCTGTTCTTTTGTCAGGGCTATCTCACTCAGGGTGATTTTCATGCAAATTTCATGATTCCAATATTTTAACAGCAAAGTATTGTGTAAATTAACCACATTTTCATTATTCTTTCTTCCTTTGAGGAACTTTTGGTTTTTTTCTAGGTTCTTGCTCTTATAAACAAAGCCACAAAGAACATAGTTGAGTAAATATCCTTGTGATAGGATGAAGCATTCTTTGGATATATGCCCAAGAATGGTATAGCTGGATCCTGAGGTAGATCTATTTCCAACTTTCTGAGGAACCACTGCAAATGCAAGTGATTTCTCTCATACCACAGCTTCCAAAATATTGACTCTTAGCCTTTATATTTATGAATTTATGACCAAGACATAAGCTTTGGTTCATTCCCTGACTAGCTCATAACTTAATTACCCATTTATCTATCTTACCTGTGCCACGTGGCTGGTTACCTCTCCTCCAATTTTCGTATGTTCATCTTTCTTAGCATGTGGGACTAATCTTCTTCCCCTCACTCTATCTCAGAGCTCCTCTCTCTCCGGAACTCTGACCTCCTTATTTGCCGCATCGGCTAATAGGCCATTCATTAGCTTTTTTATTGACAGGTAATTCTTCCATATAGACACAAAAGAATCCTTACAAAGTGCCATATTTATTTCCATAGTAACTGTACAAGTTTGCAGGACCACCAGCAATGCAGGATTGTTGCTATTGCTTCACATCCTTCAAAGAATTAGGTATTTCACTTGTGTTATTGATCTTAGCCATTCTGGCAGGTGTAAGATGGTATTGCCAAGTAGTTTTTATGTGTGTTTTTCTGATGACTAAGGAAGTTGAACCTTTAAGTGTTTCTCAGTCATTTGAAATTCCTCTATTGGTAATTATATTTAGATCTTTACCACATTTTAATTGGATTATGTGGGTTTTTTTGATATATAGCTTCTTGCTTTCTTGACATAATTTGCATATTATTCCTCTATCTGCTGTGCTTGTGGTAAAAAGCTGCCTTTTTATCTGAATGACAGTGTGCTTTGCCTTACAGAAGTTTGTAGTTTCAGAAGTCTCACTCATTAGTTGCTGATCTTAGTTTCTGCATTATGGGTGTTCTTTTCAAGATTTTGTCTCCTGAGCCGATGCACTCAAGGCTATTCTCTACTTTCTCTTCTATCATGTTTAGTGTATTGGTTTTATATTAAAGTTTTTGATTCGCTTGGACCTGAGTATTGTAGATGGTGAAAATTATGAATTTATTTGTGTTCTTCTACATTCAGACATCCTCTTTAGCGAGAACCAATTGTTGAGGATGCTATTTTTTTTTTCCAATGTGTATTTCTGGCCTCTTTATAAAAACATCAGGTTTTTATGTGTGTATGGATTTTTGTTTGGGCCTCTAATTTGATTCTATTGATCAACACATCTGTTTTATGCAAATGCTATGCATTTCTAATTTCTATAGTACAACTTGAAGATGAGAATAGTGAGACCTCCAGAAGATTTTTTTGGTGTTGTTGTTGTTGTTCAGTTGTTTTATCTATCCTGGGTTTATAGTTTTTTTTTTTCATATGAAATTGAGAACTGTCCATTCAAAACTATGAAGAACTGTGTTAGAGCTTTGATGAGGATTGCATTGAATCTGTTAGTTGCTTTTGATAGGATGGCTGTTTTTACTATGTTAATCCTGCTGATCCATAAACATAAGTCATTTTTCCATTGTATAATATAGTCTTCAATTTCTTTTATCAAAGGCTTGAAGTTTAATAAAAACAAGTATTTTATTTGCTTAGTTAGAGTTACCCCAATATATTTTATATTGTGAAAGGTGGTATTTTCCAGATTTCCTTCTCAGTCCAGTTGTCATTTGTGTATAGGAGAGTTACTGTATTTTTTAAGCAAATTCTGTGTGTAGCTCATTTGCCAAAAGTGTTTATCATTTGTAGGAGTTTTCCAGAATAATTTTAGGGTCACTTACATATTCAGTCATATCATCTGAAAATAATGACACTTTGAATACTTTCTAATTTGTATCCCTTGATCTCCTTCAGATGTCTTACTGATCTATCTAAAACTTCAAGCACTATATTGAATAGATATGCAGAGTGAACAACCTTGTCTTACTATTAGTTTTAGTGGAATTGCTTTGAGTTTCTCTCCATTTCATTTGATGATAGGTATAAGCTTGCTGTAAATTGTCTTTATTATGCTTATGTATATTTCTTCTATCACTAATCTCTCTGAGACTTTTATTATGAAGGGGTGTTGGATTTTTCTCAAAGGGTCTTTCAGTATCATGGTTTTTTTTTTCTTTCAGTTTGTTTGTATGGTGGTTTACATTGACTGACTTTTATATGTTTAACAATCCCTGAATCTCTGGGATGAAGCTCATGTGGTCATAATGGATTTTTAAAAGTGTTCTTGGATTCAGTTTGCAAGTATTTCATCAAGTAATTTTGTACCTATGTTCATGAGGGAAATTGGACTATAATTCTTTTTCTTTGTTGAATATTTATGTGGTTTTAATAGCAAGGTAACTTGGTCTTAGAAAATCAATTGCATAAAATTCCTTCTGTTTCTGTTTTGTGCCATAATTTGAAGAGTATAGGTGTTTACTCTTCTTGGAACATTTGGTAGAATTTTGTGCTAAAACCTTATGGCCCTCAGGAGTTTTTTAGGGGCATGGGTTAGTATTAATGACTGTTTCTATTTCACTGGGGATTATTGATCTATTTAAATTGCTTGTCTACTCTTGATTTAACTTTGGTAAGTGGTACCTATCAAGCCTGGTGCCATTAGAAACCACCCTTGTAGTCCAACCCAAAATGTGTTCACATTGAGGTGAAACAGTGGTGTGAATTGAAAGCCTTCATTTAGAAGAAGATTCAATGATGGATGGAATATTGAGCAGGAGAATCATTGAAGACTTTGAATTGCTTTGTTAGGAGAGACAGAAAGGTAGAGGAAGAGCAAGCTAAAGCACATGAGGAAATTTAGTTACTTATGTTATTTTTTTCCAAGTTCTGTTTAATAGACATTCAGGTGATATTGCTAGGTAGTAGATGAAACTGGGGCTCTGTGATGACACTAGGACTGCTATAAAATGAGAAGGACATAAGGTTTTAAGTAATTTTCAATGACATGGAATGAGGTAAGATCTCCTACTAAGATTCTTTACAACAGTGGTTCTCAACCTGTGGGTAATGACTCCTTTGGCAAGTTTATGCCTCCAAAAATATTTATATTATAATTCATAAAGCTGGAAAATTATAGACATGGAGTAACAACAAAATAATTTTATGGTTGGGAGTAAGCACAATTGGAGGAACTATATTAAAGTCTCACAGCATTAGGTAGGTTGAAAAACATTGTTCTATAAAATAGGTTTAAGAAGGAACCATGCTATTCATAGTAGGAAGAAAAAATAAACATTCATAGGAAACTAGTCAACAACAAAAGTGAAATGACAGTGTACACACTTATGGAATTTCCAGAAAATAAGTAATTTAAAAAAAAGATGTGTGATACCCATAAAAGCAAGTAAATAAAATGAATAATAAACAGTTTTAAATTCTACTGAATGTTCGATTAGATAAATACGTGTAAAATAGGTATATGGTTTAATAATACAGAGCTATGTTCCAGGGCAACCACATTTGTACCATGTGTTGGCAGCTAGACTCTGTAATGTATATTGATCAACCAGGTGGTACTGGTTTAGAAAGCCTGGAGGGGTTATGCAAAATATCTAGTTCTTAGCACTGTGAAAGGTGAGGAGAGGCCATTGGTAAAGGTGCAGACTCTGTACACTGTGGGTACAGCTGAAGGCCCAGGATGGAAGGGATCATGCAAAGAATTTGATGCGTAGCACCAGGAAGAGAGCCTATTACAGGCTATTTGTGAAAGTGCAACCCAGTAGCAACAAAGGGCTCCAGAAGTTTCGAAGCAGCGAAGTGAAGCGAGCTAGGGCCTTGAAGATAAGCTGTTTGTGCAACAAAGAGCAGAGCTGGAGCAAGTCTTTGGAAGAGCCCAGAAGATTTTGTGTGAATCCCAGAGATTTGACATTGAGTTATTTATACTGTTGGAATTTGGTTTTGCCTGATTTAGATTGTGACTGTGCCCTGGTTCTTCTTTCGTGAAGAAAGTATTTAAGATTTGATTTTTACAGGAGCCCATAGCTGAAAGATATTGAACTTTAATGAGAGATTTTGGATTTTTAAAGAGAGTAGCTATTTTAAAAAGACTGAAATTTTAATGTGTTATAGTTATAATTTTTAAAAACTGTTGGACTTTAAAAATTGCTTATATTTTCAAGTGAGATCTTGGGTACATATAAGAAAGAAAGTGTTGTTGCTTAATAGTGATATATCTGTGTGTCAAGTTGACAAGGGGTCACTTGTACTGGATAATATTGTGTGCCAACTTTACACAAGTTAGAGTCATCACAAAGGAAGGACCCTCTGGTTGAGAAAATGCCTTCATGAGATCCAGAGGTAAGGCATTTTCTTAATTAGTGAAAAATGGGGGAGGTTCCAGCTCATGATGAGTGGTGACATCGCTGGAGTTGGTGGTCCAGGGTTCTATAAGAAGGCAGGCTAATCAAGCCATGTGAAGCAAGCTAGTAAGCAGAAGCCCTCAATATCCTCTGCATCATCTCTTGTCTCCACGTTCTAGCCCTGCTTGAGTTCCTGTCTTGACTTTCTCCAGCGATAGACTATGATCTGTAATTGTAAGCTAAATATACCCTTTCCTTCTTTCCAAAAAAAAAAAAGTACAGAGTTCATAGTTGGCATTGTAGAAGACATTTTCATAGGAAGTGTATATCAAAAGTTGTTTATAGTAAGGTAAACCAACAATGTATGCACAGTACAGACACTGTTGTTCATGCTCCAATTAAATGATATTTCCTGTGCTTACTTATTACTACATAGTAAAACCTTGTTCTCATAGGAAGAACCACCAT
Source organism: Acomys minous (assembly GCF_964271855.1). Taxonomy (NCBI): domain Eukaryota; kingdom Metazoa; phylum Chordata; class Mammalia; order Rodentia; family Muridae; genus Acomys; species Acomys minous. The sequence goes on along the minus strand of NC_140488.1, from coordinate 89,037,588 downwards.
TAAAAGCAACATGGTTTCACAAAACTGGGAAAATAAAGTTTGAGAGAGAATAAAAGGAAAAATCTTATCTCTAAAATAAAAGGTAGCATATAAGATATTCTGGGAGGGTATGAATGTGGAGATAACCAGACGTGAGGACAAAAATAAAAATTCAAAAAGACTAGCCTGTCCTGGAAATAATAATTATAAAATAATTGGACATTAGGACTTTAAAAAAAGGCTTCAGATGGATAGAATTAATGATGTCAAAGAGAATTAGAAATTTAAAGTAATTAAAGATAAATATAAAAAGAATTTTAATGCAGTTATATCGCATGAGTAAGAGAACAAACAGTAGAGATAGTGAGAACAATTGGAAAAGTCATGTTATGTAGACAAATAACAGCTTCAAATTACCCAGTCACCGTTGTTCACAAATTCAGTGCATTATCAGTTGAATGTCTAATGTATCAACATATTTAATAACCTCAATATCTTCTGAGACTAAATATAAGTGACAATTTTGGATTACTTATTTATGATTAAGATGTGGCTATAGATTAAATGTTTATTAGCTAAATACAAATTAAATTAATTTCTTCTATAATTTCACAACAGATTGTTATTATTGATGCCTATGAATTAAAAACAGAAGCAAACTTTTAATCAACATCAAAATACTTAGAAAAATTTAAAAGAAGAGACTTGATACACTATGAGCATATACAGAGGGAGGAGGTCCCCCTCAGTCAGTCATAAGGGAGGGGAGGAAGGGGAAAATGCAAGGGAGGAAGGATGGAAGGATACAGAGGAAACAATTGAGATGTAATATGAATAAATTAATATATTTTTAAAAAGAATTAGGAAAAGGTAAATATTAGACTAATTTGTTATCACTGCCAATCTCTTGTTATAGAAAGAAGAACTGAAAGGTTTTTCTATGTTAGGTTAAGTACTGTCAAGGCAAGCTTAATGAAATATTACAAGGTGTTCTACTGTACCTCATCCTGAAACTCTTTACAAGGTAATACAGCAGTACTAAGTACCTTTTTACGAGTGTAATTAGGCAGTGAGGACTGTAGAACAGGTAGGTGTAAATGGGCTTCTTTCTTCCGACCACTCACTGGATATAGACTCTAATATTTACCTATGTATGTGTCCTGTACAAATGTCACAAGCACTAATGAAGTCTTCAATTCTTGATCAACTTTATTTCTCATTCATCTAACTCAAAAGTTATCAACACCTACAAGTTTCCTATAATGAAAAAGAGTCAGTAGGAAAAGGAATTTAATGGTGAACTATAAAATATTACAAATAATTATTTTCTTAGCAGAGTTAAAAAGAGGTAGATGTGGAAAATTTAGTAATAAATATGAGAAATATATATAAATATTTCATATAAAATGGATACAATTGATTGAAAGAACACATAATTGGACACTTTCAATAAATCATACCAGAAAATATTTTCTTTGACATATTTTATATACCTGCTAAAATAACATAACAGTATCCATGACAGTTTCAGATAAACAACAATTTTGAACATTTTACTAAAGAACCAATAAAAAAAGAATGCAAATTAAAAAAGAATTAGGAAAAGGAATTATACAATTGTCAGTATTATATTATGTCTGAAGAAAATACATTGAAATATATTATCTGCAGTAAATAGATTTGTGAATGAATGTTAAGATTGGCAGCTTAAGGTCAAAGTTTGATAATGAACTTCAATTTTAAACATATTCCAGAAATTAAAATCGGACTGAAATATTGCAGCAATTGTTTGTGAAAATCTCACAGGGTAGTTAATCTACCATAGGAGTTTCTTGTGCTGACCTCCTCTGGTTTACAAGAAGGTAATAGGATACTTTTAAATATGTTAGATAATGTGATGCTTGGAAACTGTTTATGGAAAAAAGTGACCTGAGAAACGATATAATTTTTCATAGAGGTCCTGGAAAGCCATTTTTCTTCACTGTTACTTAAGAGTTTCATATATTGCTTATAAGATTCTAAAGCGGATATAGGTAAAGTTGAGGTGTTACAATTAGGAATTCATTTTTTCCTAATTAGCCCAGAGCACAATATTGAGCAATAATTACTCCATCCTAAGCCTCAAAGCTAGTATAGCTTTCTTCCATACAGATTTCCCACATTATACTTGCTTTTTAATCATCTTCTAGGTCCGGCTCATTTTCCTGATATTTCTCGATCTTCTCATGTCGCAGTCTCCTATTCCGCTATCCTCTCCTCACTGAACTCAGACATACCACCTATTCTCTATATTGCTCAGCATTGTCTCATTGGCATTTTATCAGCAAAACAAAGAATAAATGGTGGGCATGTTTATACAAACTTGAGACAGTAGATGTTTAGAATAAATATCAGGATGCAATATCTGGATTGAAAGCAGATAGTAGGGTTGAGAAATCAGCATTTGAATTAACAAGGCTAAATGGTGCACAGCCCAAAAAAACATTATGCCATCTAAGTTGGACAAGACAAACCAACAGAAGATGTCGATTTTGGACTGCTTAAGAACCTCATACCACACCATAATCTACAACATAGTATGCAACAGTCAATAATAAAAGAATAGCATAGGTTCTATATTTTATTTCTAAACTTCACTATGATACAAAGGTCTAGAAATTACATCTGCTTTTTAAAAATATTTTCCAAAACCTGAAGCCCAAAGGTAACAACATCTTTACTATTTTTGTATTTCTAACATAAATTCTTCATTTTTCTAAAATACACATTGCTTTCCATGAAGTACACAATCTATTAAATATATTTTGTGGTCCCAACTAGCATGGAATATTTGCCTCCTGTGTATTATGTAAGCACACCATAGAGCCTCATTGTTGCTTCTTGAATATAGTAGAGCCTCTACTATATTGTCTGTTTTCTCATATATGCCCATGTAATTCCCATTTTCTTCTTTATTTTTTTTTAAATTTTTTATTAATTTCTTCTTGTTACATCTCAATGGTTATCCCCTCCCTTGTATCCTCCCATTCTTCCCTCCCTCCCATTTTCCCCTTATTCCCCTCCCCTATTACTGTTCCTGAGGGGGCTTTCCTCCCCCTGTATATGCTCATAGGGTATCAAGTCTCTTCTTGGTAACCTGCTATCCTTCCTCTGAGTGCCACCAGGCCTCCCCATCCAGGGGACATGGTCAAATATGAGACACCAGAGTTTGTGTGCATTTTCATCTTTAAATTAATGCCTGTAGAACATAACCATCAGCATCCTATGTGAATGTGATGGAAATGTAAGGCCCTGTTTCAGATCTGCTAAATCAAAAAGTGTTTGGGGTGAAGACTAGCAGTACTGGTTTTAATAAGCCCTCTAAGTGATTGGATGCACACTACCATTTGAGAACCACTGGTCTAGAGCATTATTTTATGACCTTTCTTCTAGCAATTATTAGATTGAATTACAGGGACAGAATCTCCTTGAAACTCAAGAACAATTATTTGCCACCCCTGTCTTCACGGCATAGTACTCTATTTAGGCAATAAATAAAGCACTATAAATGCTTTCTGTGCCAATAAATAGGTTAATCAAATATATTGTTTCTGTCCTTGAAGTATCTGAGATTTGGTAGAAGAAAATATAGCCCTTTTGAGTAAAAGCAGAATAGTTTTTTGTCATTTATAATAAAATAATAGAGCTGTGCAATACATGTTCAGTTATGCTCTATAGGCAAAAATTGACATGTGGCTTCTGATAAAAGAAAAAGAGTACTTGTGACTGAGTCATCTAAAGAAAGGTTTGCTTAAAATATGGAGCATGCAAAAGGATTTTAATCACTTACAAAGAGATCTAAGCTTGTGAAAGTGCATGGTTTGTGTGAAGAATGAGTATGACACAGAATGTTAGTCTTTATATTAAGACTTTAAACTAAAAAGAATGACTGAATTTGTAAAAAAAAAAATGCATTGAGAGGTTTACAAGAAGGAGACTATAGATTTAAACAGTGTAAGTGAACAATAATTTTATGTAATGCAAATGTTTAATATGTCTAAACAATGTTTCATTCATTAGTCCTTTATGAACTCAAAGTTAAGTTATGGCTTATCCGTTTAACAAATTGCTTATATTCCATTATTCTATTGGTTATAATTAATTTTATATTGTTGTATTTACAAAATAATATTTTAGTAAAAATATTTTAGAAATAGTTGTTACTACGCTTTATTTAATCTGTAGGAACTCTAATAATCACAAACAAACTCCTTAAAAAATAAGCCCAATTGTCCTTGGAATGAAACGGTGAGATTAGAATATGTGTTTCTGCTTAGATAGCATTACAATATGAATTGAGTTCCTATCTTTCAAAAATATATTTTGAGCTACTTGGTACAATTATTCATGTTCTTGGATCATTCTGAAATTCTGAGTGCGTATATGGAAGTATAACTTTATTGAGTTTTTTTTACTTGTTTTTATGACTCTTTACACATTTATTTTGTGAGTATATACTAGCTATGGGGTATACATTGCATAGTTTCTTAAATAAATATGGCTACTATGTTCCAGTTTAAGCAATAAAGTAGACACTGTCTCTAAAATTAACATTTCTTTAGATGTGAGTTTGAAATTGAATGTTCTGCTTCCAGATACTTCCACTGGAAAATTCCAAGAGATATTCAGTTTCTTTCTGTAGCTTCTGACATAATACCATCTTGCCTTTTCTTTTCCTGACACAAAGAACAGCAATTTAATTAAGTTGAGTCACATTGCAGAATTAATAGTAGGAAACACTTTATAACCAGATTTATCCAGGAACTTGAAACATTTTTTATGAGAAATAGAATGTCCTTACTGTGATTACACTGGCTCTTTACATGCAGCATTATGCTTTCTCTCATAAGGAAGTTAGCCACATGAAACTGGAGCCATTGGCCACTTCTTTAGTTGAGAAAGGAAATCACCTATGAAAAGTGCAGAAAACATGCTCTCTAGTTACTGTCTAAAGCAAGAGAATATAATATGGGAAGATGTATTTACAACATATTGGTGGAACTACTTCATGTTTGGAAACCAAGCATCTAGTTTTTGTAACTTCCAAGTCAATAATTTTCATAGTTTACATGGTGAAGTAATGAACACTACTTGAGTTTAAGTAGGTGGTGCAGATCTTATGTATGTGTTTTTGCCTTTTAGTTTCCTGAGCGTATTTCATTTGTTTCTAAAAATGTATGAATAAGAACTGGATATAGAGAAACATTTAAGACAATACTCACCTACCATGCACAAAATGTGGGTTAGATCTCCAATGTAACAGAAACCTAAACTGACACTTAGTCCCTGTAAGCCCCAGTACTCAGGAGGTAGAAGAGGAGAGTCAAGTTTAAGATCATCCTCAGCTACATAACACTTCCAGGCCAATGTGGACTACATGAGACTGTCTCAAAAACTAAAGATAAACAAGCAAGGAAATAAAAGTATATAAAAATGTGTTGAAAGAAACACCTAATAGGTAAGATTCTGGCAATCAGAATGAAAAAAAAAACTTTGATTGTAAAAAGTTATTTTCTAAAAATATGTAAGGCTTTAATTAAGAATAAAACAAACTACAGAAGACTACAATTATGGCATTAGTAATATAGTAGGCATTGGAAATAATCTTTGGAGATCTGACCAGCTAGTAGGAATATAATCTTTGATGAGTTATTATAAATAAATGGCTACTGGTAAAGAGTCACTTTTCTTCAAGGATGTGATGCATGTTAAACTACTCATGATTCAATAGATGACCCTATCTTCATGAACACAATGGAAGCACTAAGTGGAATTAGGTGGCTTAAAAACATGTATGTAATTGGAAGAGAATAGTGAAGGAGTATAGAGACCAAGTATAAAGGAAGGAGTAGGGGTGGACTGGATCAAAACATATTATATGCATGCATGAAACTTTTAAAGAATGAAAAATTGAAAAGGAAAATGTGATGTGCATGATTGTTTTTCTTTACCTGTTAGATATGACAGGTGCAATATTGTTGAAGATATCTGGATATATTTGCTAACAATTTGCTCCTCAGCTATCCTTTAAACTTAGATGGGAGGGGGAAGGAACTGGGAGGAGTAGCAGGAGGGGAAACAGTAATCAGACTAACTTGTATGAAAAAATTTAATAAAAGAAAAAATAATGAAAATATCTAAAAAGGGAAAAACACTTCACAAATTTTAAGTATCATGTATGAGTTTATATTAGAGCAAGTGAAGCAGATGAATTATGTATCAGAACAGGACTATCAGAATAGGAAAATTGTGTTCTAATAACTATTAGGTTTATATCTTATGTATTTTATAATTTTCTCATCTGAAAGTTTAACACAAAAAATTATATGTTCCGCTTCTTTAGTCTATATCATTTACTAGACAACCATTTCCATGATGCCGAGCAAATTGTCCATGTTATTCTAGTCTCCATCCTCAGCATGTTTACAGTGAGTGACAGAATATCATCGTCTAAATGTACTCAATAATAGAAAAGGGGGAAATTCACAGGAAGAAATAGGAATTACTTTAAGAACAGCAGACAAATTTAGTTTAGGCTTTAAAAAATGAACATGTGAAATGATTCTCCTACTGCCAATATTCTTTGATTTGATAATTTCCTCAATTGCATTTTCTTTAATAAATTTTGCACAACATTAGCTATTAGTATATGAGATATTACCTTGTTCTAATCTCTGTTTTACTCTAGGAAATAAAAGTATGAAATGAGTTTCTCATTTTCTTTCATTATTGATCCATATCTCTTTTGATATTCCTCTGATTCATTTTGCCATAGCATAGTAAAATTGCATTTTGTGAAAAGACTATGTAACTTTTTCTCCTGTCTATATAGAATTTTCAAAAAAATGAAAGACATATCATATTGTTATTCTATGTGCATGGAATGAAAGATGCTGAAACGTGCTTTATCTATTGATTCTTCTCAGGCAGATAGAATGGACAGAGGGAACTTTCAAATTACTGAGTAAGCAAGGGAGCTCTGGCTGAATCAGATTGTATGAACTATTAGCAAACAAGTAAATATTACCATTAAGAGTATAAAATGACATTGGATCATCATAAAAATCTTTGAATACAATGAGCATGATGAAAAAATATAAAGCCCATTATTGATATTACTTTGTGTGGAAAGTCACTTTTAATATTTTAGTACATTTTCTGGTTTTATGTTGAGGTCTTTGATCCACTTGGATTTGAGTTTTGTGCAAAGTGACAAATATGGATCCAGTTGCATTTTTTTACACATAGACCTCCAGTTAGACCAGCACCATTTGTTGAAGATGCTATCCTTTTTCCATTGAATGGAGTTGGCTTCTTTGTCAAAAATCAAGTGACCATATGTGTGTGGATTTTTATCTGGGTCTTCGATAGTTAAAATATTTTAGTAGTGTTTTCTATTTTATATAAATACATATTGAAGTCATTCATATTTTATGAAAATACAATGATAATGATTCTTTGTAGAATGATATCTATTCTTTACAATATGCAATCAACTTTATTTTTGTTTTGTGATTTTTTCGGCTTTTTGAGACAGGATATATCTATGTAGCCTTGGCTGTCCTACACTCGCTTTGTAGACCAGACTAGCCTCTAACTCACAGCAACTTGTCTGCCTCTTCCTCCTGAGTGCTGGAATTAAAGACATGTGCCAACATGCCTGGCCTGCAGTCAACTTTAAAACTATTCTAAAATCACACTTGCATTCTTAACTGACACAAACCTTTTGTGTTATACAAATAATCACTTAAAATAGCTATAATTTCACAAAAGAATTTATTAATACAGTTTCCAACTCACATTTTTAGAGATAACTTTTCTATAAGTATTTACACATATTAAGCATCTGCTAGTATGTGATTACAAAAGTTACAGCAGATTAAAATTATGTTTTTCATTGCATCACACTTGAGTTTAGTTTCATCACAGTATTATTTGCTCTTCAAGCTGTTAATAGCATTAGCTTTGTTTTCTGTAGTGGTCATGATTTTATTATCTGTATCAGATATCACTTGGAAATGGCTCTTCTTTTATCCAGTTAATATGATGTTTCCTTTCTGCTGATTTCATACTGAGTGGAAACAATCTGTCTCTGATGAATATTAATTAATCCCTCTTATTCTATCTCTGAGAATTTAGGCATTTCATTGTAAAGTGATATTCTTTAAAAACAAATACTGGTTTTGCTATTCTTCTTTCTACATTTCCATTTTTATTTTATTTGTCTATTTATTTATTTATCTCTCTCTCTGTGTATGCATGTATACACACATGGATGCCAAAGGACAACTTTCAGGAGTCTGTTATTTTTTTCTACCTTATAGGTTCTGGGAATCAAATTCATGTCATTGAACTTAGTGGGCATTGCTCTTATTTACTGAATCATCTCACCAGTGTTCCTTCTACATTTTCAATGTCATGAGCCTGTTATGTTATTAAACCAAACTTACCTTGGATATACATGATACAAATTGAGAAATATAAAACAACAACAATGAAATTGTCTTGATTATGAAAGAATAGACTTTCATAATAGAGGATGCAGGATAAGAATCCAATTACTTGGTTGAAAAAGAAGAACATACAGAGCAGAACACACCATAGAATAGAGCCACAGTGGAAAAGGAGGCAGGATGACTGGGCCCTAGTCCAAAAATAAGCATGAGTTCAGTAAAATTTAAAAGTTGCTTTGAGACAGTGACTGCTGTGTTCCTCAAGCTGCTATATTTGTGAGTGAGTATGGCTTACCTATGAGAAACACATGAGTTCATTTGGCCAAAGGAAGGACCGGTTGTACCTTCAAAGATGGTCAACAAGGTCTTCTATCTGGTAGACTGTTGCATGTTTTCTTTGAATTTGGCCAGCCATGTGACCACAGAGAATGATATAATGTACGGTCCCACTATAAGATACAGTTTCATAATGGTCTTTCTTGGGATGCTTGTTCTCCAAACACAGATGCTAGATTATGAGAGAGCTGAGGCCACCTACAGGTGTTTTACTGAGAACCTCAGATAATAAATAGCCATCCAGCTTTGTCTACAGACATACATGCTAGAAACCTTTCAAAGGGACACCAGATCCAGCCACCACTTTATGATGGTGATGTTCATATGAAAAACCAACTACTCATCTGAACCAAATGAACCCAAGAATCATAAGAAATAACACCAGTTTCAGTCTCTTAGCCTGAGATGATTAGTTATACAGCAGAAAATTAAAATGGTTAGTTTACTCTCTCTGGTGATGTCTTTATTGTTATTGCTTTGAAATCTTTTGTACTTTTCTTTAACATGTGATATGTGTATATTATCTCAGAGAGCAGTCAGGAAATAAATTGATTTCAGGAAACAAACTATTTTAGAAGTTGAAGAAATGGATAGGGATACCTATTTGTCTGAGAAAATCTGGTGATCACTGAGTGTCCTTTATCTTTGGTACAATTCGTAAGTTGTGGCTCATGAGCCTTATACTTATTTTGCCACATTTGAAGCCATCTGCATGAGGATATTCTTTGATGCAAGCTGGATGTTGCCAGGACTTAAGCTGCCTTACTGTCAATGAATATTTAAAACAAAAATATTTAAATGTCATATCCTATATGTCTCTGAGGTTTTTGAAGACCTTATCTATTTTACCATAGCTATATATAGAATCATATCTATCTGTTACACCTAGGAAGTGTATTTTTGTGATAAAAATAGATTAGTAATTTATATGACCAGGATTTGATCAAATAACAATCAACATGTATAACTTACTTATCCTAAACAGCCTGCAATAGCATTTTCAAAGTATTGGAAGTAGACCTTGTCTTATAATTGAGTTGTATGGGTACAATACCACATATAAGAGTGTATATATATATAGTGTGTGTGTATGTGTGAAGGATAATCTTAAATTTGAATTCTATACCAATGTATCTAAAATTAAACTTACTTTGCATCTATATACAAAATTATGTACCAGTGAACTAAAAATAACCTTGTGAGTAACAACTGAGTCATTGAGTTGAGGAGTAGGTTCACTAATCTACTTTTTGTCCTATCATCCCTTTATATTTCTATATTCCCCCTTCTTTCATTTCAATCCCTATCTCCAAACCTAAGAATGAAAGATTAAGAAAAGGAGAGACATCCTTGAGTCCAACTTTGTTTTCTCTCTAAATGAGACCAATAATAACTTGTAACTAACTCCCAATGAAAATAAACATCTATACCCCAAGAAAGCTACCAGAAATCTACCCAACACCCCTTAAGGGAAATGGAATGTCATTCTCTTAAGGTTTCTTCTGGCTGAATTGAGATGAATAATACTTTTGTAAGGGCCCAAATATTGTATATAAGTGCAATAATATAAATGTACATGTAAAACATTTTTTAAATTGTTTATTTTTTAACAAAATTGGAGAAAATGGTTAAACAAGCTAGGAATAGCATTTCTACTTCAGTTTCTAAATGTTGAGAAATTCCAGGCTTAATCAGAGTCCTGTGTAGGACAGTCTGCAATGTTGGAACCATTGGGATAAGAAGCTTTCTTAGAAGGTGACCTGGGAGCTGTCCTGTTCTGATGAGGAACAGCAACTGAAGCACTTGATGCCAGAACATGAAGAGTGCAGGATTTTAGTGTTCAGGATATGAGAGGAATGAATTCTGTCCGGTCTGATCTAACCTCAGTGTCTGATACTTTTGTTCTGAAAGCATAATTTCTCATAAACATATAGTCCTAAAATTATAAGTGTATAAGGTGTGCATGATGCACAGAGCATCAATACTGGTCTTTGTAAGAGCACAAAAAAAACCCCCACATTTGTAAATCTTGATTCACACCATATGAAAAATGGCATCTAATAATAAATCACAGAGATTCTGTAGCCAATAAGAAGCATTCATGTGTCAGCCAGTCTCAGAGCTATTCCCATGTAGTGTGATTAGCAATATAAGTTATCTCCATGTTCTGCAGTTTGAATTCTTCACATCCTGATTGTAGCACCATCCCCATCCCTTCCCAATCCTCATTCCTCCCTCATCCACACTCCCTCCCTCCCCTAGTCCTCAGAAAGGGAGAGCCCTCTCCCCTAACATCTGACCCCAGCCTATCATATTTCATCTGTACTACCTATATCCTCTTCCTCTTTGGCGTCCCAGGGGGATGTGATCAAAGTTGGGTGGCCAGAGTCTTTTTATAAATCATAATTCTGATAAGCAATATTTTGATGTATAAACATAATAGAATCTAGATGTTTTCATGAAAATATTCAATGAATTCCTCTTTTGACTCTGAGCTGATCTTGTAACTAATATTGTACACTGTCTTTTCATTATACGCTCAATTATAAAATATGACTTTTGGACAGTATAAAGACACAAAGTTCTGAAACACAATTTATAACAATGAAAAGGACAGAGTTGTGAATGACAGTTAAATTTGAAAAGATTGTAGGAGTATAATGGAACGTGAATAATGAACCATTTCAACTCAAGACATTGGCTAAGTCATTAATATGATTGTGTTAGAACAAAGTATTCATCGATCATGTGGGCAATAAATGTGTAAAAATGCAAACATTTGTATTGTGTGAAATAATTAAAATGAAGACTAGTTTTCCATATTAATTCAGACAATTTTTAAAAAATTAAATCACTTAAAGTGTCACAAATAGGCTTATTAATTTTAAGCTATAACTGTAACAAATGGATTTAAGCTGCTAATGTAAGTTTTTCTTAGAGCAATTCAGCTTAAATGTGAAATATTCATTATCCAATAATAGTTACTGTGTAGTACTTATTGTATACAAAAATAATTCGCCGAGTCCTTTGAAAACAGGTTCTTATTGTTAAAATTCTCACTTAAAGTGCTTCTCTATACATCTGAATGCAAACTTTTAGCCTTGTACTAGGGAGGCATTTCTTGTTGTTACAATAAGTGTTTGACCCCACTGGCATTAAAGGATATGCCTAAGAGACTATAGTCCATGGACTATTTGAACAGATCCTCACCATGCCACTGGACACTCAAAGGTAGTGAAGTCCTGTTTATCATTCAGTACCTTTAGAACTTAAATTGATTTTAAAGTGGGGCTATAAATATATTGGTACATTTGTGATCATATGTGTGGTAGTGTTGGAAGTGTGAGGACAGAGAGATAGGAAGAAAAAAGGAGTGAGAGAATAGAAAAGAGAAAGTGTGTGTGTGTGTGTGTGTGTGTGTGTGTGTGTGTGTGTGAGAGAGAGAGTGAGAGAGAGAGAGAGAGAGAGAGAGAGAGAGAGAGAGAGAGAGAGAGAGAGAGAGAGAGATTTACAGCAAACAGAATGATCAGGAAATATAATGTGATAATATTTTTATTAATTTCACAAATGAATAAAACATATTTTCTCTATCAAGGAATATGTAAAAGATCATGTGTTAGTTAACACCTGCAGTGATCTTCATCACTCATTCCTCTTTTTACTAAAATATACGGCCTTTCTCTTCTCAATTGTCCACATCCCTACCACTGAACTTTGAGGAAAGGCTGCAATGGCTAGTTCTATCTGTGGTAAAAGTTACCAAAAGATGAAGTCATTAGTTAAGAAAAGAGCATACTATACATGAAAGCTTAGCTTACTTCTTTCTGTGGGTGATAAACATGTTAATCAAGAGACTTTTTCATTAAAAAGGAAAGGAAACATATTCATAAAGGGTACAGTTTGTGAGGCTGAAACAACCAGATTTTCATTTTACACTCAAACTAACAAATAAATCCTTTTACTTAGTACTGCTGATATATGTGAAGGGACTTCTTTTTAACATTTATTTGAAGTAAACTGGAGTCAGAGACAAAAGCTACAGGCTAAGTATTTTTGAAATGGCTGTGTATTTTATTAAACCACAATTTGGAATGCTATGCTTCACTATTTTAAAGATAAATGTTTATAAACAGTACTCATTAGAGTAACTCTAGAGTGAAGAGTGATTAATCTATCTTTAGATCTTTAGGTATTGATTGTTTATAGTGATTTAGAATATAATTGAAATGCTACCAGAAACGTATGACATGCATTTCAAGACAACCCATTTTTTTTCATTTCTTTTCAGTTAATTTGGAGCATCAGAGAAAGAAAGAGTCCTTCCTTAGTAAAAACAATTTAATATTGTATTAGCACTTGATATTATATGTGTCATTCCCATTTTCATCCAGATTCGTTCAAGTTTTTGTGATTGTAGGACAGCAATGAAACAGTTTCCTTACATTGTACCTTTAAAATAACTACTTCAGTTTGTTTTTCTTTAAACACACATATGTATATATGCATTCACTGGAATATGAAGTAGCTATTAATACCTTGAACACTGTCAAGGAAACTACCGGACATGTCCTACAAGAAAATCGTTATGCAATATTATCTCAAAACAACAATAGTGTTAACGTACAGGACTAATACCAAGTTCAGAATTAATCAAGAATTTTAACATAGTTTCAGTTTAAAGAAGCTAAAAATGATTTTCTGAAGAATGTGTTCCATCAGTTTGAGTTAGGTGAGCCTAAATGGTATTTGAAAATATTATCCATTTAACATTCACTTAAAAATATAATATACAGTAGCATCATTATTTTAGTATATAATTTTTAAACACAAATTTAAGTTTTCCTTTTTTTAATTTATCTAAATTTCCATGAGGACACAAAAAACAAACTAATATGAAACTTACTTTGATAAAAAGAAATAAAGTAATAAAATTAGGTAATAACTGTCTCAATACAGTATTATATTTTTAAAGAATGATCTCACAAATTTCAATTAAAAACAGAATTTTGTTGACTAATATATCTCTAAAGTTTTAATCATTATCAAGAAACAGATAATGTTTTAGTTAATTAAAATCAAATTAAATTTAGAAGACACTTAAGAAGACTTTCAGAAGACATACATCAATAGTGGAAACCATTTAATAACTAATGTAAATTATTAAGAACCAATTATAAGGTGGAGAGAACAGTGGCTATGGCTGTTATGACAATGAGAATAATGGAAATAATAGGCATTGCTTATGGTATGTTTGATTCCTTGCATTTCAAAACTAACACTTTAAAACCATTGTCAAATTGTATTTATAGGCAAGAAGATGTACAAAGGTAGACAGATATAGCACTGATGTCTTTCAATAATAATAAATCCATATTATAATGAATTCAGATTAAGGAAATGGTAGCAGGAATAGATCACAAAATGATAAAATGTTTGTAAACCTCACAGAAAGATATCATAGCAGGAGGAAAGCATAGATAGCTCTAAGAATCCAAAAGCTAAGCTAAAGAATTGAACAAGAAGTACAAGGAAAGACCAAATCTTTGAATGGTGCACATAGTGCAAGAAATGAACCAAGAAAGGAAGGCAAAGCAAAGAAAATCTGCATAGAATATTGATAGCAACACACACACACACACACACACACACACACACACACACACAGAGAGAGAGAGAGAGAGAGAGAGAGAGAGAGAGAGAGAGAGAGAGAGAGAGAGAGAGAGAGAGGTGGGGTGATACAGTGTATTATCATTTTGTGTGAAGACACTTGTGTTATACATTAAGAAAACAGACAGAAACATAAAGTATTGTTAAGGCACATCTTTATTCATAATAGCCAGGATCTGGAAACAACACAGATGTCCCTCAAGTGAAGAATAGATAAAGAAACTTTGGTACATTTATACTGCCTAGCTATTAAAAACAAGGAATTCTTGAAATTTGCAGGCAAATGATCGAACTAGAAATGATCATCCGGAATGAGGTAACCAAGACCCAGAAAGACACGCATGGTTTATACTCACTCATAAGCAGATATTAGCCACATGATACAGCATACTACTACAGTATACTGTCCTAAAGAAGCTAAATAACAAGAAGAACCCTTGAGAAGATGCTTCATTCTCATTCAAAAGGGCAAGTAGGACAAACACAGGAGGAAGTTGAAGAGAAGCAACAGAGAGGGAGCCTACCGTGGAGGTCCTCTGAAAGACTCCATCCAGAGGGGGATCTGGGATTGAAGCAGATGCTGAGACTCACAGCCAAACTTTGTGATGGAGTACAGGGAGTCTTATAGAAGAGTTGGGAGATATAAGGAGCTGGAGGGGGCAGGAGCTCCACAAGGAGACCAATGGACACAATAAATCTGGGTCTGGTGGGGATGGGAGGTGGCAGGGACTGCAGAAACTGATGCACTAACCAATGACCATGCATGGTGACAATCTAAATCCCCTGCCCAGATGTAGTTGATAGGCAGAACAATCTCCTTGTGGTCCCATAATATGGGGAGTAGGGGCTACCTCTGAAATGGACTTTGGTACCCACTTATTGATCACTTTCCCTTGCATGGGTGTCGTTGCCAGCACAAAGGAAGAGGATGCAGGCATTCCAGATGTGACTTCATAGGCTGGGATCAGATGGTAGGGGACTAGAGCTCCCTCTTTCCGAAGACTAGGAGATGGAGAAGGGAGATGAGACAGGTACCGTGGGACAAGTAGGATATAAAGGAGGAGGCTGCATTTTGGATGTAAAGTAAATAAATTAAAACTAAAAAACAATAATGAAAGTAGGTATTAGTTAAAAAAAAAGAGAGTGCCAAGCTTTCTTGCTTATTGTGAGATAAATGCATGTATATCCTCTGTATAAAAGGGTATCTGTGACAATAATATACATTCACTTTTCCTTCTTCCTCACTCTTCATTCTCTATATTTTTCTCTTTCTCTATCTCTATTTGTATCATTTATTTTTCTGAAAACATAAAACAAACTATTTAAAAGATTCTTTTCAATCATTAATGCAGAAAGTTAAGTGACCTTATATTTAAAAAAGCTATGCCCCAGGTAATGTAATTTCAATTGTGTAATTTCCCCTGAGTAATTTTTAAAAGCTTATCTTTTATAGAAAATTATCTTGGGAGGGTAGTATTTTAGAGATAAATGGCTTGAAAGATATTCTATTTGGTTTTTTTTAAAATTCTCATTATTGAGATGGAATTAACTACAAAATTTGATTAGAAATAGATTAGAATGACGTAAATGTATCAAATTCATCAGTAATATAAAATTAGATCAAATTTATTTACACAAGGGGTCAAGGGAGTAAAAAAAATGAGGATAAAGTGAAATAGCTTATTACCCAGTTTGGTTCTTCCATGCAAATCCAAGAAAGAAAATGTCATCAGTGTAAGAAACACTCTTAGCATCATTTCATTCCCCAAAGCAATTTTCATATGGCATTCACTCTACAGTGTCTAGATGTGATTCACAAATTCAAAGGCCCAAACTTTCTATATACACAGCAATATACTCAAAGAATAATTGTAAAGATGATGATTCTGGAACTTTTTAATGGCCCCAATCATTAGTAAAGATTAAAATTATATTCTACATTCTATATTTACCAAGGCAATAAAATAGACTAATCTATTTTAAAAGGGCTTTAAAATGAAAAGAATGAAACAAACAAAATGATTTTGATTTAAGCCTCATAAAAAAATAAGTTAATCAAATGGTTCTATTTTATGAGTGCTCTGATTGAAGTAATTATATTTAGCCCAGAGAGTCTGGAGGAAAGTAATGTATGGGCACAGGATTGGATCTATAAAATCTATTATAATATTTGGGGAAATGCTACTAAGCAACTGTTGTGTGCCAAAGATTATGGTAGGAGCAAATGATGCCCAAATTATGTTGTAATTATTTTATAGGGGGGTAGAATGGGAATATGAGTTAATCAACAATGAATAATTAATACCAGTACCTCTATTTTGAAATACACTCATATTTCTTTGTCATTTTAATCAAGTCAATGGGAGGTTAAGGTACTCTATTAAGAATATATTGCTAGCAAAGTACAATAGCCATATAATCAACATGGTACCTGATACAAAAATGGAAATTTCTTTCATCTGTGGTTTCATTTTATAATCAGAACATTAAAAAGGTAATAAAATGAATATTCTGTAGAAAAAATTGGCTGATATTAATTGAATACATTTATCCTTATTTTTTTGTTGTTAATTAAGTTTTATTTTTCTCTAGAAATATATCTCATTTAGGCTGGTACTTAATCATTATATAATGAAAATAAAAATGGATGCTAATACACCAATATACATGTGTGTCTATATGCATATACAGCTTAAACTATTCACATGTATACTTACCTAGAAATGCATACATGCATTAACACTCACTCACACACATATATGCTATGAATATACATAAAACAATCTCTGAAGCTTTTTCATTTCCTTCTTTGGGCTTATATTACTCAAATGGAATTATTTTCAATTTCTAAATACATTCTTTCAGTATGTTCATCTTAAACTTATTGCCATGAAACTAGTTGCTAGTAGTATGAGCTGTATCCAGACTGACTTTCATATTATTTTAAATGGTCAAATATGGGGATGAAAATAAGACATCATCTATATTATATGTGAGGAAAGGATAGATAGCCTATTCTTATAGCCAGCATATCTGAGAGTCATTGGAAAACATAAAAGACTTAATTAATATGACTGAATTATGGGATATGGTCAAATAAACTCTCCAGTACTAAGTAGTCATTTTTCATAGGGGCTTATATATATAAATAACATATTTATAGTTTCTTTTTCATTTTATAGAATATCATCATATTTCTAGCTTCATTATAGAAATATTTATTTGAAAAATTGTTTCTTATAGATAACCATTAGTAAAATTCACTTAAGTGGTTATTTCAAAATAGTCGTACACAAAAGGTTCTGGCCTGGCGTGATAGCGCATACCTTTAATCCTAGCATTCAGGGAGTCAGAGGAAGGGGCCTCTCTGTGAGTTCAAGGCCAGCATGGTCTACAGAGGTGAGTTCAGGACAGCCAAGGCTACACAGAAAATTCCTGTCTCAGAAAAAAAATTCTGTTGTCAATGCCAAGCAACCTCAATCCCATTAAAGGCACAGCCTTTTCTGTTTCCTTCCTACTACATTTTGACAGCAAAACTTGGATAAACTACAAACCTGGAAACACATATGCAAAATCAGCAATCAAGAAATGGTCAGTCATCTAGATTTGGAGCAAATCTGAGAAAAGCCTGATTGTTTAGATGATGGCTGATAGGCTCCTATGTGGGTGACTTAACATATGTTCTTGTTTTAAGGGATACTTTCAGTTGTCTAGTAAGTCCTATGGTGAATTTTATCATACTCTTACCTATTTTGTACCTTGTGAGATACATATACAAGCTTAGTTTCTTTTCTGAAAGGATAATAGTTTTGTTGGTGGTAGTGGTCTTTTCTGTTGCTGTTGTGTATAATTCTTTCACTATTAATAAAATATTTGAGAGCTATGCTTTAAATTTCTTCTTTCTTGCATAGGTTTCTTAAAAATTTCTTTATATTCTACATGTCCTCTCATTACATATTGTTAATAAGTGTTCCTGGATTATAAAAAATTAAAATAAACCATTAAAATGTTTTGTATTCTGGAAACACTCCTGGGAACTGATGGGAACAAGTAGATGTTCTTTAATTTAAATTCTTATAAGGCAATGTGGCAATGTGTGTGTGTGGTATGTGTGTGTTTTGTGTGTGTGTGTGTGTGTGTGTGTGTGTGTGTTTTGCAGGTATTCTGTATTCAGATATACCTGAGTTCATATATTCATCCTCAAATTTAGCTATATGACTTTAAGTGCATTTTTGAGTCTTTGTTTTTTAATCTGTATAATAAGCTTATTAGGACAATTAAACATATAAAACATAACAGAGATACCAAGAGGTGGTTCTTGAGTTTTAGAAGCTTTTAATCCTCTTAACAGGAATACATGTATGTCACTTGCCAAGCAAACAGTATATTTTCAGCTGCTACTGCTGTTTTAAAGTATAAATAAGGAGCATTTAACTGTATAAGTGTATAACAAAAGCAAGTCAGAAAGAAGCATTTTTAAAACAATGTGAAAGAAACAAAAATTAAAATGAAAAGTTGATGCTTATATTCCAAATTTTTTTTACATTAACAAAGCTTACAGGTTAATCGTTTTTATTTCTCTATGATACAGAGAAATGAAAGCCACTTAGAAATGATTCCTGTTAATAATGCTATACAGCTTTTATCCATAATTTAATGAGCACAAACTGTTAGCCAGAAACTCTTTCCAATTTGCAGAGAGTATAATAAATGATTCCTAAACACTCTTTATGAGCAGAGACAGAGAATCTGAGGCACTCCTTTACCAGCAAGCCTAGTTAAATGGGTAAAAATCAAATTTGGTGAAAGACTCCATGCTAAAATGATAATCCTGAGTGAGTTAACCCAGACTCAGAAAGACTCGCATGGTATAAACTCACTTATATTTGGACACTAGCCCAAGAAGCATGTCACATGAAAGTCTGACCATACCAGGAGATCAGGAGAGATACAGAGACTTCCTATTGGGAATCTAGGTGAGGGAAATATGGGAGAATGGGGAAACAGAAGGATCTAGAGGATCTAGAAACCCACAAGAATTACATCATGATGTGCAGATATAGACCCAGGAAGCTCTGCTCAATGTACTGCACTAATCAAGGACAAGACATGCAGAAAACATTGATCCCCTACTTAGATCTAGCCAATGGACAGGAATTCTCCACAGTTGAGTGAAGAGCAGGGACTGACTCTGACCTGAACTCTGGTGCCCCCTATTTGACCACTTCCTTTTCGTGAGGAGGACTGGTGTCACTCAGATAAAGGATAAGCAGGCTACCAAGATGAGCCTTGGTAGGTTGTGGCCATATGAGAAGGGAGGAGGTCCCTTCCTTTCCCAGACCTAGTGGAGGGGAATCGGGTGAAAAAGGAATGGAGGAGGAATGGGAGGATACAAGTGAGGGGATAACAGCTGAGATGTAATCTAAATAGATTAATAAAAATTTTTAAAAAATGATAAAATGGAGAATGACAGAGAAAAATACCCAAGATTGAACTTTGGCCTCCATAAACACTCATGGGATAATTGTACCTACACACATGTGTATATACAGTCATAAACTACAAACACACACATACACAGCACAAGAGAGGGTGAGAGGAGTGGGGAGAGGGAGAAGAGAGAGAGGGAGAGGGAGAGGGAGAGAGGGAGAGGGAGAGGGAGAGGGAGAGGGAGAGGGAGAGAGAGAGAGAGAGAGAGAGAGAGAGAGAGAGAGAGAGAGAGAGAGAGAGAGAGAGAGAGGAGTATCATCATATTTCTTGATTCTAATACCACTCTGACTACTATTTCACTATTTCATATTCTTTCACTAATACTATTTTTTATGAAGTCAAGTTGTCTTATACATTATTAGTAAATTGATATAGGGAAATAAATGTAGTTTGAGACAATGGACCATGATTCTGAGGGACTGAGATCTAGTTCTATATTATTATATTACTCAAGGTTTATCTCTTCAGTTCTGAAAATAGAGTTTATATCCAAGCTCTTTCCTACTCATCTAATTGTGCCATCTCTAAGCCATGCTATGACTCAATATCAACTGTTGTCTTATTTGTCCCAGGCTTTTCTACTCTAAGGTGTCCTGTAAACCATCTATCATCATATAACATGCAAATTGCATCTATCATTAAAGGACTCCTATTCAAGTCCCTTTAGTTGAACACACACTTGAAATATCTACTTCTAAAAGGCAACTTCTGCTCTAAATTTCATACTGTCCTTCTGATATTTACTATATAGCACAAGAAGCTATTATGAATACTTTTATAGATACATGACTTATAGCTTGGATTGAATAAAGATTTTCTATCATTTATTATAATTTAATCAGATAACATCCTAATTGCTATCCCCTCACTTGTATCTTCCCATTCTCACCCTCCTCATACCTCTGATAGAAAGGAACATCCTCCCCCTCCATATGACAACAGCCTATCAGTTCTTATCTGGATAGCCTGCTTAAAGATCTTTAAGAACAAGAAACATATTATGAGTGGGTGAGATGGCTCAGTAGGTAAAAGTACTTTTTTGGGAATCTGAGTTTGATGTCCAGATCCTACACTGGATAGAGAGAATCTATTTCAAAATGTTGTCCTATGACCTTCTATACACATGCTATGGCATTTGTGTAATGGTACACATATGCACATGTGTGTTTGCACACACATACACATTAAATAAAAAAAATTCATCCTTTTTTTATTGCCTAATTTAACTTTAGCTCAATGTGTAGGCCTAGAATTTTCAGGATAATGTGTACTCCATTAGTGTGTATTTATTTTCCTGTACCTTCACAATTAAATATACCAATTAGGGTTTGCCATATAGTATGTACTATTTCAAGGATACTTATCATTACTTAATAATATGAAAAATGTGGATTGCAATATAAATGACAGAATAGAAGTAAGAATATTTATCTGGTATATATTTTTACAGTTAAAAATAATTAAATAATTTGACAATAATAATTTATAAATTTATGTAACAATGATTTATATAATATACAGTAAATATATTATTATATTTCATTACTGTATATTATATAAAATATTAATATATTATATATATTTGTATATGTGTGTATGTGATCAATTATTGTAGGAAACCCTAAACGTATTCAATATTGTTAAAAGTCAAGAACTAACTACTCACATTTTCACACATATTGTATTTATAAACATTCATACAGTGTTTTGAAACTACTAAAATTATGATTGATAATAGTTACTACTATTAAGAATACATAAAGGCATCTTATTCTGTTTGTTTCTTACTTGTTAAAATCAGCTAGGCTCTTCAAATTATTTCATATTTAAGAAAAAGTACACCTTTCTAGGTATGATTCTCCTTATTGTTTATAACTAGTCTGATGTCAATAATTAAAAACAATGTGAGTTTTTCCTTATGTTTCTTAAAATAAATTCTTTATAGCCTAGTTATTATTTCTGATAAATTTGAATAAAATTATTTTTCCAAAGGAAGCATTTGAATAAACATTTAGTCATTATGTATTTGTTAGTCCTATACAGTTAGACTATCTGATATTTTATTTGTTCTCATAATGAAAAATTTTATTCTTATATTTTTATATGAAAACAAAATCATTGTAAATCAGACTAAGAATTTTTGAGATAATATCCTAATTCTAAAGCCATGAATTGTTTTTTATTCCACAAAATAAAGGAGTATGTACCTAGCTCCAACACAGAAGTAATGTAATATAAAATATGCCCACAAGGAATTCATGAGTCTCATTAATTAAATAATTTCTTACCAAAGATACCAAAAAGTTATTTCATTCACAATTGGGGAGTTTTATTGCAATATGTAGTTCTACTATTGTCTTTGGCAGGAGTATGTAAAAGTTCAAAGCCACTTAACTCATGATTGAGAAGGAAGGAAGGAAGGAAGGAAGGAAGGAAGGAAGGAAGGAAGGAAGGAAAGAAAGAAAGAAAGGAAGAAAGAAAGAAAGAAAGAAAGAAAAAAGAGTGAAGAAGAATTGCACAGTCTCCTTTGGAACAAGTATTCTATATCTTAAACATTTCCCATTAGGCCTCACCTCTTGAAGGGACCTCTTGGTCCCTGTGGACCAAGTCTTCTATCCATGAGCATTTGGGGACCTTTTAAAATACAGGTTATTGAATAATGTCCTTGATCATCAAAATTTATGTCCATCAACCCCAAACTTCATGCTCATCTTATGATAAAAATATATTTATTCTGCATCCAGTAGTCCAAACAGTTGTAATTATTCTATCATTTCTCAAAATTCCAAGGTCCTCAATAGTTTTTTACTTCCCAAATTCACATTACCTCTTTCTTCCTGTGATATCCAGTATGAAATATCACAGGTTTGGCTTGAAAAGTAACATTGAACCAGATTGTCCTTTTAGGTAAAAATTTATTAGAAGATCTGTTAATGCCCCCAAAGGAAAGACTGACAGGGGCTATAAAGAATCCAGGCTCACTGGGTGGAGTTAAGTCCTTTCTTCTTTATAGATTTCAGAGCACTGAGGTGATGGTACCATGACTTATTGTTGTTGAGTTGGTTGTCTGCAGTAGATGCTACCTCTGGAGATGTCAGGCTGTCTCTGATTCCCTATTTACAGGAGAAAGGGAAGAGAGTTTTGAATTTTAGGGGGACGAATGTTTAACTTTACAGATATGGGAGAGAGTGGAAAGGAGGACTTCATTGTATTAATATGTATTTAAGATATTTTGTAAGTCCTATAGCTACAGATGGGCATCATGTGCGAAGCACCTCCTCTGGATTATAACACTCTTATCACTATGAGGACTGTATGTATGTTCTCCAGTTAGGCAATGTTCCAGCTACCCTCCCAGTTTTTCCTTTAAAAATCTCATTTGAAATTTCATTATTCCACTATTCTTGGATTCATACTTCTTGAGGAGCTAGAGTAATGTAAACAATGTTAACATCTGTTGCTGGCATGATCTATACCTGACACTACATGCACCAAACTACTCTTCCCTGAGTACCTTGCCAGTGAAATAGGGGATTTAATGCTCAGGCACTTTTTGCAATTCTTCTTATCTATCTTAATATAAAGCCCTTGGAGAAAAGGTACCTTTCCAAACCTTTGGAACTGTATTGGGTAATTGAAAGCTCCAGAGAAGCCTTTGAGGCATCCTGGATCGTATGGTACTTACTGCTGAGTCCTTGCACAGCTTGGATTCCAGGACTCTAAGGATGAAAAGGGGAGAAAGTTATAAAGAATAGATATACAGACACAAAACAGAGGGGGTTTGGTGGACTGAGATCTGAGGGAGATGTGGTAGCTCTGGCATGCCAGAAATTCAGTGTGCTTATTATATACAGCTTAACAAGGAGGAAGGATTTATAATAAACAGCAGAATCAGAGTCTCAGATTTAGCTAATCTCCAATAGGGGTAGTCTCTGTAAAGGAACAGTCTTCAAGGCATAAATATCTGGAGTGGGGAGAAGAGAATGCTACAGAGGATATTTTCCTCCACAAAGTACCAGCATTCACATTTGGACCCAGATGGATGATTTAAGATCTCATAGAGCCTCACAGAGGATTGGGGGATGCTTTCCCAATTTCTCTCTAATCTGAAACATTTGTTCCTGAGGTGGTTACATTGAGTAAATACATGTCCACCATGACTCCATAAACTCAAGACTTTCTCTTCTTCTGACACCTTACACGAAGTATTTGGCTTCTTTCTCTCTATGCTAAAGACTACATCTTCCATGGACAAAGCATTGCATGGCAAATATTTCATCTCCACTCTTTATTTAGTCCCACATCTAAAAAACCAAAAGAAAGGAAACACACACACACACACACACACACACACACACACACACACACATATACACACACCACCACCACCACCCCACACCATACCACACATTCTACCACCACCAATTTAGAAAAAGGAACTAAGAACCAATGGTTATTAATATTTCACAACATAGTTGGCATCAACACCTCAATGAAAAGACACAGTCTAACAGAATGGATGCAAAAACAGGAGCCACCATTCTGCTACAGACAAGAAACACACCTCAGCAATAAAGATATACATTACTTCAGAGTAAAGGGCTAGAAAATGGTATTCCAAACAAATAGCCCCAAGAAGCAAGCTGGAGTGGCAATGCTAGTATTTAATAAAATAGACTTTCAGCCAAAACTAATCAAAAGTGATGGGGAAGGACACTTCATTCTTGTCAAAGGAAAAATCCACAAAGATGACACCTTAATTCTGAACATCTATGCCTCAAATGTGAGGCCATGCACATTTGTAAAAGTATTGAACTTCACACATTAATAGTGGTAGACTTCAACACCTCACTCTCAACAATACACAGATCACCAAGACAGAAACTAAATGGAGAAATAATGAAACTAATAGATATCAGTACTATTTTCAAAACCTAGATCTGTATGCACTAATCAAATCTACCTTCTGTTCATACCATTTCTAACTTCTACTAATCATACAATTCTGCAGTCAAGTTGAAATTCGAGGAGGTATTTATAAAGCTAAAATACTACCCTCAAACAAAAACGTATATTTGCTGGTATTTTGCTGAGATTTGTTATTATGTTGTAATTATATTGTTTAGCTTCAGAGTCTTCACATGTACACAATATATTATTCAATGGGTCTAGATCAAATATCTTCAGATAAATGAAATAAATAAAATAGCATATATAAATTCCATAGCCCATATTCTACAACAATTTCAAACAGAAATACCAAAAGAAATATATTGCTAATCTAAAAGCATGAAATTTATTAGATGATGAAATGAAAATTCAATTCATTGCTTCTATATCTTTTTCAATTGGGCATTGGAATGAGGCGTAGAAAGAAGTTGTCTGAAGAGTCTATAATTTGTGATATTATTATTTAAACCTAAATTATGAGAGTGAAAAGGATGCTTTAAAGTACAATAAATCAATAAATGAAGGCACAGATGTATGCTTTCAGACATTTGCTAGGACTCTGTTGGCATGCAAGGAGCCACTTATTGCTTGTTTGTCTAAAGCATGTTATCATGAGCAAGCTAATTCTTGAAAATATTTTAAACCTCTGGAAACTGAACTCAGACATATCTTTAAAGATATCATTTGCATGTTGACATTGAATCATAGCAGGAGCCAATCTTTCAAGGATATTGCTATTCCCTGGGCAAATTCTTTCTGTTGCAATAATAAGATCTTTGAAAATTCTACATATGAAAAAGTATTCTCTTCAGCATTTCCTTGGTAATGAACATTAATGTTTTCTCATATAATCTGATAAAATCTATGATTTAAGTATTATCTCTTTTAATGATAGTTACTATTCATAAATATGAATAAACTCTAATCTCCTATAGTTATCAGTATATTACATACCACCTATCAGACTTTTTTGGCAAGTATTTATACTGATTATTTTTTCTTTATATGGACTTTTCAATGTATAAAATGCAATTGTATTAATTGTTTCAATAACAGCACTGCTAATATTTTAATTATATGTTTTCAAGTATATGTTTTAATATCATGGTTATTAACCATTGATTGTTAAATGTGTGGATTATATATGACAATTTTCAAATGTTTTAAACCTAAAAAATCTGATAACTTCGAGTTCAGTTTAGGCAATAGAATATGTGGAGATAGGAACTGCCAAAAAAATTTTAAGTAGCCCAGCCCTTTGAGGATTGTAAAATAGAGACATTTTCCAGAGCATTGGTTTCTAAAGCTTCCATCATTTCTTATGTTGAGATTTTAGGATTTAGCTACAATATTTACTCTGCATTTGAGATAAGCTGGTTTTATCAGTCATATTTTATTTGCTTTGTAATTTGTCTTTGAAAAAATATATACATGTTTTCATGATGCTTGAAGAATTCTCTTTTATATCTTTGATGTGATTTTTGACATGTGTAATGAAAATTTAAAATGGGGTATTATCATTAAAGTAGTTCAAATATTATTTTCCCATCATACTATTTTAGCAATTGGTACTGTTTAACAAATTGTGTGCTCTCTTAAAATAATCTTATGCTACCAGTGTCTTTCCACTATGTCTGGGAAGATGAAGAGTGGAAGTCCTATATTGTTATATATTTATGAAATATGGCTTATTCTTCTTTAGTAGGTTGTTCTCACTTAGATTTACCTACCAGAGAAAGGTTAAAAATAAGAATAATTTTTAATCTACAATACTCTCAATTATACTAGTGTTCTACCTTTCATGGGACTAAATATCTAAGTGCACCTGAATAGTTGGAGAAACTGATTTCTCTTCCAGGTATACACCTGACCTGAACACACCTGACCACTTCTGATTTCACTTTCAGATTTTTAAAAGTTTGAACAGGAATCCTAATTTTATGGCCAGTGACAATGGAGCAAGAGAATAGTTTGGCTTTGAATTGTCCCTGCCTCATAACTGAGCTTATCCATGGATGACTGGTTAAGAGTACAGAGACAGTCTGCACTCTTAACCAGTCACCCATGAAGTTCCATGTCCAATTGACTTACATTATGAGGATATTAAAAGCCATGACAAAACCTCAGTAATAATGCCATTTATCAATACAGAGTACTACAATATTATGCTTTAATGTCAAGAATATGGGTTATTTTGTTGTATGATGGAATATCTTTCATATATGTGCCCAGGAGTAGTATGACTGGCTCAGGATGTTGAGCTAGTCCCAATTTTCTGAGAAAAGCACCAGACATTTGCTCAATTGTGTTCATAGCAGGTTTATTAATAATAGCCAGAATCTGGAAATAACCTAGATGTCCCTCAACCCAAGAATGAATGAAGAAACTGTGGCACATTTACACAATGAAATACTACACAGTTTCACAAGGAAACTGTGAAATTTGTAGGTAAGTGGATGGAACTAGAAATGATCATCCTGATTAAGGTAACCCACACCCAGAAATAATGGCATGGTGTATAATCACTTCTAAGTGGATATTAGCCAAATAATACAAGATAACTACCCTACAATACACAGGACCTTAGGGGAAATATTAATTCTTGTTCAGAAGGACAAATAAAATAGACGCCAGAAGCAGTTGAAGAGAAGGAACATGAATGGAGACAACCATAGAGATCCTCTGAAAGACTCCACACAGCAGGAGATCCAAGCAGATGCTGAGACATACAACCAAACTCCAGGGTGAGCACAGGGAGTCCTGTGGAAGAGTTGGGTAATAGAGGGACCTGGAGCGGTGAGGAGACCAATGGAGCCAACAGATCTAGGCAGAGGAGGGTAGTGCTGCAGAGTCCAATGTACCAACCAAGGACCATGCATTGTGCAGACCTAGACCCTCTGCTCAAATGTAGTAGATAGCAGCACAGTCTCCTTGTGGGTCCCATAATAAGGGGAGTAAGGACTACTTCTGACATGGACTCTGGCCCCCACATGTTGATCACTTCCCCAGGCCACAGAGGAAGAGGATACAGTTCGTACAGATGAGACTTGATAGGCTGATGTCAGATGTTAAGGACAAGGGGAGGGAGTGAGAAGATATTAGGGAAGAAGAATGGGATCAGGAGGCAATGAGGAAGGGGCCTACAATTGAGATGTAAAATGAACAAACGAGGGAGACCTGGTGGCACTCAGAGGAAGGACAGCAGGCTACCAAGAAGAGACTTGATACCCTATGACCATATACAGGGGGAGGTAATCCCCCTCAGTCACAGTCATAGGGGAGTGGAGTAAGGAGAAAATGGGAGGGAGGGAGGAATGGGAAGATACAAGGGATGGGATAACAATTTAGATGTAACAAGAACAAATTAATAAAATAATATATATCTTGGAAAAAATGAACAAATGAATAATAAATTTTTTAAATATGGTTATTTTATATACTTTTATATATTTTATTAAAAGGTGACATCCAAATGGGTCTCTTAGAAATCCTACACCAACTTGAGTAACAGTCTAATAATAAGACCCAGATATAAATGTTAATAGTCAGTTTACTTTGCATTCTTCTAGTTATAATTCAGAAGAGTATTTCACTAAAAAAGAAATCTGAAGCAATGCTTCAATGACTGAAACTCTAACTTAGCCTTTATTTTGGTAAAGTTCTTATGAGAAATATTATCAAAATCCATTTTCTTCTTTATTATACATGTTGCATTTTTCTCACTGTAGCTAAGCTGAGAGGAAAAAAAAATCCCTGGTAGTATTTTTTTTGTTGTTTTTACTATACAAAATGCTAAACATAATCAACTTGTAAGGGATAAAAGATTTATTTATTTTGGCTGAATGTTTTAAACCTTTTTGGTAATTGGTTGGCCTCTCTGGTTTGATACCTATGACAAGTTATCACACCATGGCAAAGAATACAAAAAGTCACTAATGGATGGATTAGCAAGGTTAAGAAAATAAAGGTCTGTTGACTTCAAGGGCATATTTTTGGTAACTTAAGCCTACCGCTAGTCTATATATCTTAAAGCCAGACTGGAGACTCATGATCATAAGGGCCTCTGGAGAGCATTTAAAATCAAATACAGTAGTCTTTTAATGATAATTCTTCATAATCAAAAGTTGAAAATCAATGTTTGATTATACATTAAGCTCTTTCATTGTTTTTGAGAAGGAAGTGGTACCTATTTTAGACAAGAGTTTTTCACATGATGATATCAACTTGTAATTATTTAAAAGAAAAATCCTGATGGCTGGAATGGCACATGCCTTTAATCCTAGCACTTGGAAGGCAGAGTTAGGCAGGTTACTGTGAATTCAGCCAAGCCTGATATACATAATGAGTTTCACAACAGGCAAAGCTACATAGTAAGACCTGGCCTTAGGTAATAAATCCTAAAATTAATAAATTAATTAAAAATTTCAAAACTATGAATTAAAATTTCTTGGTAACTTAATTATGCTGCAATGGTTAATGTATGTATTTTTGATAAAAATGTCTTTTTGGATTTAGTCACATAATTTCTTGTCTAAAACAAAAATGAGCCCTCTTGTATAATTTTTTAATTTTATTTTTACTCTCCAGTAAGTATTTATTCTATTTACCCAAAGCACATTTTTCTGAACATGAGTTAAAATTAGATCAATCTACTCAGTAGAAAATAAATCTCTTTTTCCCTGAGAACTAGTTCAGTTTATTTATTCCCCTGGGGAAGTGGCCAGGGTCTCTGGGGCAAGGTTTGTCTGGTCACATACCATTGGCTAGGGCAGAGACACTGAAAAATGCTTCATCTGCATACTCAGAGGCTGTAGGAGCGGGAAAATCTTATAACATCAAACAAGGAGTGAAGCCTGATAACTGTCAGGGTAACAAATTCTTAGTAGAGTTGATGATGGGGAAGCTGGCTTTGGGTGCCAACTTGGAATGGGGAGGTAGCCTGTTCCTGCTGTCCTCATGTTTGAATATCCAGGGTTGAAGCTTCCTGGGCCATTATGGTCCAACTTGCCTTTAGAATAATCATAGATACTTACAATCCTTTTTCTTTGGCCTCTGTAGGCACCCCCCTCACACACACAGTACACAGAAAAAGATATGTGCATATACATATAGATAAAAATATGTCTGATAAAGGTAATGAAATATAGAGGACAAGGGATTTAGCACTTCTTAGAGGCTGGTGAAAATGCCTTAAAATACTGTAGCAAGAAAAGGAATCATACCCTATGAACATATACAGGGGGAGGTAATCCCCCTCAGGAACAGTCATAGGGGAGGGGAATAAGGGGAAAATGGGAGGGAGGGAAGAATGGGAGGATACAAGGGATGGGATAACCATTGAAATATAACAAGAATAAATTAATAAAGGAGAAAAAAATTTAAAAAATCAATTAGAAAAAATGACAATATTAACATTTTAATATTGAAGTTTCTCTTCTAACTTACAATACTTAGCAGCATTTTAGACAAATGAGTGACAAATAAAACAATGTTCTATCATGGAGCTGAAAGTAGCTTTGATGTAAAGAAGTAATATAATTATGTTTGCGTAAGTTCAAAAACTGTTGGTAGAATTACTTCATACTCTGCATACATGTATGTTTGGAATTGTATTATACTCTGTACAGTAATATAATAATGATTTTCCCAAAATAATATGCACTAATGTATTCATTTCACTGATATTTTCATAAAAATATGATAATAAAAATTTAAAAAAACACACAGATAAACATTATCAGTTAGAGTATACTATCACTATTAATATGTCTTACCAGGTTGCTTTTGAGATGAATATCCTGAAGGAGATAAACCTGTGTACTACTGAAACCATCAAGTAACAATGCATACCTATGATACTATACTTTCTCCTTACCACAGAGTAAGAAAAGTATTGAATGTATTTATATTATACCACAAACTTGGATCTCTTGTTATCTCTTTTTTTCTTTAATTAAAAATAGAGGGTTTTTTAAATGTATTATATTCTGATCATGGCTTCCCCTCCCCCTACTTCTCATAGGTTCTCCCTACCTCCCTTCCTATTTGGATGCATACCCTTTCTCTCTCTTTATAAAACAAGCAGGCAGCTTAAAAAATAATAAAATAAGATAAACTAAAGCATACAAATTGTAATAGGACAAAGCAGGCAAACAAGAAAAGGAGTCAAAGAAAAAGCTCAGGAAATAAATTTTGATGCAGAGACACTCACACTTGCACACACAGAAATCACATAAAAATGCAAAACCGGAAGCCATAATATATATGCCAAGGATCTGTATATTTTAAAAAAGATGCTCTGACTTAACTCTAAATATGCTACTGAGTTCATTTTGTGTTGGTCATCTACTGCTATGCATGAGGCCTATGCTCAAGAGATAATTTCTAGGTTAGAGATGAGGGCATGTGTCCACGTGTTTCTGCTCAATTTCAAATAGATACTTAGTTAAGGACTGGGACTCTGTGTACTTGCTCTTCTCAGTGGTAAGGGTGTATCTGGTTTGATTCTGTGCAGTTTTGTGTGTATTGTCACAGTCTTTGTGACTTCATATGTGTATTAGTCCTCTTGTGCCTGGAAGACGCACTTTCCTTTAATTAATCCACAGACATGGCTTTGAAAATCTTTCCCCTTCCTTTTCTACATAGATAACTGAGCATTGAGGGGCAGGTTGTGACATAGTCATCCCTCTTAAATCTGAGTGGGTCAAAATACATAGCCAGATATCAGTTATTTGTGACATTCCTTTGTCCTTAAGCTTTGTGTTTACTTTAATGCATTCAGTTGTTTTAGGTCCCTTTTTTTAGACACTATTAATTGTTTCCTTATCTACACAAAAAAATCCTTGATACCAGTGACATTTCTATTCAATAAAATCCTAGTTTTAACCCAAACGTGCCTAGTTTTTTCAAAAAAATCAAAAGAGCATTGACTATATTCATTAGCTAATTGTAAAACAGTTGTACAGCATTGTAAAATATTATACAAATAAAGAAAAGGGACCTTCTTTCAGAGGACCTTGGTTTGATTCCCAGTACCTATATGGTTGCTCACAACTGTCTGTAACTCCAGTTCCAAGGGATCCGATGCCCTTGTCTAGTCTCTATGGGCACTGCGAGCATGTGCTACACAGGTATACATTCATATAAATAACAAAATTTAAGAAATAAAATAGAACAGAAGATTTCTAATCTTTTTGAGGCCAAATGGATGTTATAGTTTATGTACATTTATGAAGTGTTATTGTTTACACATTAAGACATGCTTACAAAATATTCGGTTGGCTAAATTAGAATGCCGTTAGAAACCTAGTCATAGAATGGTCCTTTTATTTAGTCTGATGTTGGCTCCCATGTTAGGATACCTGTAGAGAGCTCCATTATTTATTGTACTATATAGAGATGGTGCAAATGAAAAATGACATTAAAGGAAACATCAAATTCATTAGGAGTTTTGATCTCTGTCTCTCTCTGTCTCTGTCTCTGTGTGTGTGTGTGTGTGTGTGTGAGAGAGACAGAGAGAGAGAGACAGAGAGAGAGAGTGACAGAGAGACAGAGAGAGACAAAGAGAGACAGAGAGAGACAGATAGAATGAGAGAGAGAGAAAGTTGTAGCTCTAAGAGATTGGTTCTTTTCTTAGGTCCTCAAGCTTAGTGGAGCTTTTTAAAAAGTAAATACTTTAAAGAGCTTATGGAAATGACAACAATTTTCTATGACAGAGAAACAGCTATTAGCAGGAAAAATGATAAAAGAAAGATTCATGTCACTTGGAAGGACTGCTTTTTTAGAAATGAGATTAATGACTAACCTTTATTTAAAAGGGGAGCATAAAAGAAATGAGTAGAAATAACATAAAGGCCTTATTCAGATTTAACAAAATTGAATACCTTAAACCTGAATAACTGCTGAATTTATTTTTGAAAAATTGAGTGACTTGGTAGGATTGATTTTGAGTTCTAACTTTTAATTCATTTACTGAAAAATTTTAATATATGGTATATATTTTTAAATGAAATAATGCAGGAAGTAACTCTGGGGCTTCTTCAGCTAGTAATAAATGCAATTTCTGGCAGCCAAAGAGAAAAAAGAAACCCTACTATTCTTGATTTCCTTTAGATACTTCATACAGTATTACAAGTTGGATTCTCTATATATCAGCCTCTAAGATGGAAGTTGGTGTGTATGATACTTACTCAGGAGTGCCCTTCAGACTATCCCAGAGGAGAGGAGAGTACTAAACAGAAAGCGACACAGAAGTTGAACTGTGACACAGTCTCACTGTTATTTTTTTGGTTTTACCTTTTACTTTTTAATGAATTTCATACATGAATAATACACACACACATATATGTGTATATATATATATATATATATATATATATATATATATATATATATATGATTTCAACAGTTTAAACAGTCTAACTCCTTCCATGCTCCCCTCCCTCTCAAATTCATTGCCTCTTCTTTATTATTGTTATACATACATACACACCCATATATATATATGAAGATAAACACAAATATTCTATGGCACTGTCCTACAAGATGAGGACCTCCTTTTAATATAAGGAAATAGGTTAGATGAAGCCTTGATATGTATTCTGTTAAGAGTACCTTTCTTTTTCAAATTGTATGAATCATGGAGAATTACCAAGAATTAGCTCAATCTGCAGTTTAGCCTTACCAAACTAGCCTATCAGGATATAGCAATATCATGGGACATCTACAGAGATGTTTCATAAATCTTTGCCAGTGACTTGAAGAATCTAGAGATTTTAATGTTGTCATAATAGCCTCAAATTGAGATAAATAAATGGTCCTTTACATTTCTGTGTTCATCAAGAACATTCATATCTTCTTCAAAATGAGCCATGACCTTTGTCATAGTGTTGTCTGCAACTAAACAAATTCATATATGAACTGAGAGCTGAAGATCTTGCCATAAATACTCAGTTCCTGTGGCAAGTTCATCACTGAAGATTCTCTATGTTCTTGTCTGTCACAATAGTGCTGCTCCTCCTCATGGCAACATGGTACTTATTACTAAATAACACACTCACAAACTTCTTAATTCCTGTACAAATAATGCATACAAATAGAAATTTAAAAACTGAAAAATTGAACTTTTATTGTTTGGAAAATGATCATAGTTGAAGTGATAATTTTTGTGGCATTTACATAATTTTATTTAAAAGACCCATCCATTTTTAATTAGCTACTTTTAATTGGCAGTTAGAATATTTATAAGCCATATAGTAGGCTAGTGGATGTTTAATAGCAGAGTTAAGTTCTTTAAATGGAAATGCTGACAAACCTTTGTGTGTAATTACAGAAACAGTGTGATTGAAAGGGGGACTTCTTTGTTTGCAGCCTTAAAATTCCCTCCATCCCGCTTTCATCCTATTCCCCTACACTAGGTCTATGACTGAGGGGGAACTCCTCCCCCACTATGTGGTCATAGGCTGTAAAGCCTGCTTATTCCCTATGCCTATAAGGAACAAAGTGCATTACTAGCTCACAGATGATGTACTTAACACCTGGCATTATTCAGCTACTTACTATTTTTAAATAACTTTCAAAATGATTAATGTTTTAAAATCAGCACAGTGACCAGCTTATAATAGTGTTTTCTTTCATACTGTAAATTTTAAAACAAATAGTTTACTAGTCTTCTGTAGCCACTATGCAGACATGTTCATTGTGAATTAGATGAACAAATGTACATGAAAATGTTTTCACATAAATACCGCATGCTAAGTGATTGCACCACTCAAACCTAATCCTAAGTTATGCTTCATTCAATCTTAGCACTCAAACAGTACTCAATACATCAGTCAAATCACCTACTAGAGAGCCTTTACTAAGGCGAGGACCAGGTTTGCAGTGATAAGCAATTAAGAAAGACTTTTACTATCAGGAATAGTATATCTCTCTGAAAAGAGATATAAATAAATATTAAATTATCCATACATCAACTTAAAGTGAAGGAAAATAATGGATATGTGTTGGGTAAACATTTTGAGTTGAATCAATGAAAAATATTTTATATGCTTTATTATTTAAACTGTCATGTACTTGAAAACAGTGAGTCAGTTACCTGACATAAGGGGATGAGGAATCTTTTCTCCCCAGCTACCAGGTTCCTTCATTAAGGTATGTAAATTTGATTGGAAACTATAGACTAAAAAGAAGTAAAGAACAAGATTGTTGACATACACACTATGCAGCATCAGGTACAAATTTAAGTTTGAATGACTTCAAATAGTGATTAGAAATGTGGCATTATATATAGATTGTGCAAAAGGAAAAATACTATATAAAAAAGTGAAAAGACAAATGAAAAAGGGTTCTAAGCCCTTCGGGGTAACACACTGTGAGAATGGAAATATATAGGTTAAACCAGTGGAGTAAAGTTTGCCATGTTTCCCTTTCCTTCAAGTTCCTAGCTTTTCTATGTCTGTCAATTATGCTCGGGATATAAAGTCTGTGGTAATTTTCACTGGATTTCTTCATTTATATAGACAATGATGCTCTCAGAAGGTATTTTTCTTTATTTACTGCTATTCGTTTACCTCCACATGAAAATAATCACTAAATCAAAGTGATATATGTAAGTATCATATATTTTGATTTACTAGAGTGATAATAAAAAACAATGTCTTTGTTAAAGAAAACCAGTACTAATTCAGAGTATTTTGAGCTTTTATTTTTATTTGAGCATGCTAATTTGGAATTAAAAATTATTTTATTATTTATTCAGATTACAACTAAATTGTTATCCCATCATTGTATCCTCCCGTTTGTCCCTCCATCCCGCTTTCATCCTATTCCCCTACACTAGGTCTATGACTGAGGGGGAACTCCTCCCCCACTATGTGGTCATAGGCTGTAAAGCCTGCTTATTCTTTCTCTGAGTGCCACCAGGCCTCCCCACCACAGGTGGGTCTGTCTCCAAATTTTGAATTTTTAATAACAAGTTTAGAGTAGATTTTAAAATGAGCAACTAAGTATAACCTTGAATTTCAGAGGATATGTTAGAGCTGCCATAGCACTAGAGGACCTAAGTTTGTTTCCAAGCTGCACCACAGCCGTACACACCCATCTGTAACTGCAGTCTCAGGGGATTTAATACCGTTTTTGGCTGCTGAAGAAACAATACATGCATGTTGTATACAGGCATATATGCCATCAAGCACTTTTATACTTGATTAAAAAAAAATAAAAATCTATTCTAAAATATAAATTACTTTCTACTCAAATGATCTGAAGCATATTATTGGAAATGACTTCTATGTCATTATTTAAATTTTATGTAGTTATTAGAGGATTGAAAAATATCATTATTGGGCTGGAAAGATGGCTCAGCAGTTAAGAGCACTGACTGCTCTTCCAGAGGTCCTGAGTTCAATTCCGAGCAACTGCATGGTGGCTCACAAACATCTATAATATGGTCTGGTGCTCTCTTCTGGTCGGCAGGGGTACAAGCAGGCAGGGCACTGTATACATAATAAATAAATAAATACATCTTTAAAAAAAGAAAAAATTCATTATTTTGCAGTGAGGTTATTAAGATGATTAAATTGAGTTTTTGTTGCATTTCTGATGCTCAACTTAACTCTTTAAGGGTTTAGTTAAGTGTGTTACAATATAGAAAAACACACAAAATAATATAGATTCATTTTCAAAAGCTGGCAATATCTTGTATTATTTAGCCTTTCAATTAAAAATGAAGCTATCATTACATCCCAGACAGCTCCATTTTCCTCTCAATGCTTGTGTTATAGTTAAGTACTATTATTATTTTTAACAATGTAGATTAGTTTAGATAAATTTTGAATTTTACATAAATAAAATTTATATATAATTTGTACATTTATAATGTATATATAAAAAGGATCAATACTAATATATTTCTATATATAGTCAGAAGTTTCTCAATGACTTACACTGGGTGTTACAATGACTTCTCTACCTCCTCTTTACATAAATTTACTCTTGCTTCAAACTTAACATAAAATCTATGACTTTCACATTCTTCTGTCTTTCCATATCCATTCTCTCCATGTATCTCTAACTATAAACGTGCTAGAAAAATTCTTAAAGTATATTTTGCAGAACTACTACATAAGAATTATCTTGGGAGCTTGTTAATAATCCTGGTAGCTGAGACTTTTCGATAGTTTATGAATCTGTCAAGAGTAGGCACTCTCTTGCCTCTGTAATATATAATGTCTTTCTATAATACTCTTTGCTGGAACTCTTATTAAGGAGGTTACCAAGTTACTTTTATGTACAGACTCTAATGTTACGTAAAACCATGTACAAAATTTTTCACCAGAGGAAAACTTCTGTCATTCTTTTTCTCTATTGATACATTAACCTCAACCCTGAGGTATAGTCTAATTACTTACACACAGGCTTCCAACCTAGAGAGTCATGATTTTACATTCTTTCTGTTATCCACATTATTAAGTACAATCATTTACAAATAGTAAGTACTAAATAATTATTAATTGAATGCAACCCACAACACTAGTATAATTTATTCCTATAGAATTACTATGAGATTAAAACTATAATCCCAAATGGTTGATTTTTTTCAATTTAGATGTTATCATAGCTTGAGGCATTAAAAAATTATGGGTATAATTGAGTGGTATAAAAATCTCAGAAGATAACCTTCATTTTCCCAAGAAAGATCATAGTAGTTAGTTTTCAGATGGATATAATTATTCCCAATACAGAAAGTGTTGCCAAAAATAAATATTTGCATATTTTATTTACCTGCCAATGGCCTAATTTGATTTTATTTGCTCACAGATATGGTTTTGGTGAAAAATGGAAAATATATGCATGCCAATATATTTAAATTGTGAGAATTTCTATTGCATTTTTTTTTACAATCTTAGTAAATGAGTTCTGGGTTTGGTTGGTACCTTCCATTCAGAAGCCTGTATACAGATGAATTAATTATATAGTTCAAATTCAATTTTATAGGTAGCCCTCTTGATTTTTTTCCTTTTCAGAATAGCAAACTGTATTTAATATTCTATTTCTGTTAGTGTAATAAAATGATGTCAGAAAAGAATTTTAAAGAAGTCGGGCACTGTGGCACATGCCTGTACGTAATCCCAGCACTCTGGGAGGAAGAGGAAGGAAGATCACTGTAATTTCTAGGTCAACCCGGTTTACAAAGCAAGTCTAAGACAGCCAAGGCTATGCAGAGTAATCCTGTCTCAAAAAACAAAAGAAACAAACAAAAAAGCAATTTTAAAGAATTAAGTATTTATTTTGGTTTACAATTCCACAATTCCAATGCAATGCAGTGCATCACTGCAGAGAAAACTTGGCAGAAGGCAGAGAAGGAATTGTAACTGGATTCTAGCAGATAAGGATGCATCTGCACTCAAACTGCAGAGTGTGAACAGGAAGTGGGCCTGGACTATACAGGCTTGCTCAGTTATTAACTTCCTTCACCAAGACTCTATCTCCTAAATATCCCCCCAACCTTTCCAAAATGGCACAATCAGCTGTGGATCAAGTGTTCAAACCCATGGGCCTGAGGGTGTGGTAGGGCATTTTACAGTCACAGCACCATAAAATATTCCATCACTAATTGTAGTTATGTCTAGAGTTTGAAAGAAATAGAAGATGTAATGAAATGACATTTACTTTTCTCTAAGTGCACTTCTAATACTGGATCGCTGAGAGCTCATACTTCAATTCAGCCCTCTCTCTGCATTGCTGTGTTCAGCTCCATTCTACTCACAATCCCCCTTAAAGCAAAACATTACTTTTTCCTTGACTTCAGAAAAGTGTGAGGATGCAAATATTAATTCAGGCACACAAAATTCTGACTTCTCTTAGAAATCTCCTTTCACCTTTCATAATTGATCTCCTAGAAATCAACCTGAATCTTAATACTCTATTAGATCTTACTTATTTGCATATGTTATAACCTAAAACAGGGTTCAAAACACTTATCTTAAAATGGCCATATACAAATATTTAATGCTATTTAGTCTTTAGCTACTAAGCTGAGCTTTTGTAGCATAAACGAATATATAGAACACAGGCAGGTGATTAAACATAGTTTTGTTCTGAAAACTTTGTTTACTGGCAATGAAATTGTAATCCCCTATGATTTTCATGTGTCAGAAAATATTATTCATGTATAACACTTTAAGTCACAAAAATGTATTATTAGCCTTTGTTCAAAGTAACAAACAGGAATTGCCTTATTTATTTTTGTTCAGGGACACTTTTCTCATATAATTTATTCATCTTTGCTTTTCATTACTTGTATGGTGTCTTAGGGTGTCTTTTGCCATGATAAAATACCATGACCAAAAGCAACTTGATGAACAAAATGTTACTTCGTCTTATGGCTTGTGTCTATCATCAAAGGAAGTCAAGTAGGAACCTGGAAGTTAGAACAAATGCATAGCCCATGAAGAGTGATATTTAACTGTCTTGCTCATCTTGCCTTGGTCAGTTGGCTGGCTTCATTATACTATCTTAAACCACATGCCCACCAGCAGTATCACCCTCAGTGAAGTAGGCCCTATAACATCAATTGTCAATAAGAACACATGTCTTACAGACTTACCTATAAGTCAATCCTGTGGAAGCCATTTTCCAAGGTAAGATTTTTTCTCGCCCCAAATAACACGAGGATGTCAACTTGACATAAAAATAAGAGAGCACTCGAGGTGAATGCAATTTCTTTATTATATCACATCTTTAAAAGACTTATTTAGTTTTACATGTTTATGACAATTTTTCTTACAAGTATGTGTGTGTATCACATGC
Organism: Acomys minous; assembly: GCF_964271855.1. Lineage (NCBI taxonomy): Eukaryota > Metazoa > Chordata > Mammalia > Rodentia > Muridae > Acomys > Acomys minous. Next base: position 88,997,863 of record NC_140488.1, on the reverse strand, counting down.
ATTCTTGGTGTCAATAAGAGGAAATTAAAAGGTGTCAGATACCATGATGTGGGTGTTGAGAATTGAACCCAGGCCTTCTGAAAGACCACTCCCAAATATTCTTCCTAGCCCCAAAATCTTATTGTTACTTGAAAACTTAAAGTAAAATCATAAGTCCATTTTCCTTTGAGTGTGGAAAATGAGAGTTTCCTTTGTAATCCAAAGTCATGAGCCACTGTTTAAAGTACAGATACCTACCATATATGCTTCAGTGAGACTTCAGAAAGAAGACACTGTGAAATAATACTTGAATATTTTGTAGCCATGGTGTTTATCACATGACAAAATATGTGTACTTGTGAAATGCTATAATTTTTTAAATTATCAGCAAGCAACAGAATAAACCTGGAGATTTCTTAAGGCATCCTCAAACTCTAATTTATTGCTTACACACAGTCATTTGCAAATGACACCCTAGTGAATTCAAAGAATTAATGTTCTTCCCTAAGAAACTTTCCCTGGGAGAGTAAAAACCAATGAAAATTTATCAATGAGGCAAGAAGGAATGCACTCATAGTCAGGAATAGTGGGAGAAAGAGATAAGAAGTTTGCTTCCTTCACTTAGCTAAAGAAACATGATTCAACTCCAGTCTCTGCTTAGAAATACTAAATAAAGTAATGAAGACATGTTTGTAGTATGTGAATTTTTCCGAATGGCTGTGTGATTATTTTTCTCAGTACCTTAAAAGTTAGTTGCATCCAGGTTGCATTCCAAACCTGTATCAACTAAAGTAAATATCCATCAGCAGGTGTAAATGACAAAACTCTACAAGATTAAGTGCTCAAGGAAATGGTAAAGCTGAAATAAATTCTTCTTCCATGTTACATAAGGTTTTACTAGCTAATTTTTATTTCTAATGTATAATTAATAAAGCACTAAATATAATGAGAAACTATCAAAAATTTGCTTTGATAAGTAATGTATTCATAATCATAAAGAACTATATCCTAGGTTATTGTAATCCAATTAAAATATATTTGAAGTAGTAAAATTGAAAAGTGTTGAAAAATTTCAGAAATACATGAATCTGGATTTTTCAAAACAATTACTAGCCAAGAGATTTTATTATGAAGTTCGGTCTTTCTAGGTATTGGAATCTCATTTCTAAAACATATTCTTTTTTTATTAATTTATTCTTGTTACATCTCAATGGTTATCCCACCCTTTGTATCCTCCCATTCTTCCCTCCCTCCCATTTTCCCCTTATTCCCCTCCCCTATGACTGTTCCTGAGGGAGATTTCCTCCCCCTGTATATGCTCATAGGGTATCAAGTCTCTTCTTGATAACCTGCTGTCCTTCCTCTGAGTGCCACCAGGTCTCCCCCTCCAGGGGACATGGTCAAATATGAGGCACCAGAGTACGTGAGAAAGTCATATCCCACTCTCCACTCAACTGTGGAGACTGTTCTGACCATTGGCTAGATCTGGGTAGGGGTTTAAAGTTTACCGCCTGTATTGTCCTTTGGCTGGTGCCTTAGTTTGAGCAGGACCCCTGGGCCCAAATCTGCCTACCATAATGTTCTACTTGTAGGTTTCTAGGACCCTCTAGATCCTTCTACTTTGCTATTCTCCCATGCTTCTCTCATCCAGAGTCTCAATGGGATGTCCTCCCCTCTGTCCCAGGTTCCTGGTAAGTGAAGACTTTCATGTGACATACCCCTTGGGCTAGTATGCAGATATAAGTGAGTATATACCATTTGAGTCTTTCTGCTTCTGGGTTAACTCACTCATTATGATCATTTCTAGCTCAATCCATTTGTCCACAAATTTTGGGAATTCCTTGTTTTTAATAGCTGAGTAGTATTCCATAGTATAAATGTACCACAGTTTCTTTATCCATTCTTCTACTGAGGGACACTTAGGCTGTTTCCATGTTCTGGCTATTATGAATAAGGCTGCTATGAACATGGTTGAGCAAATTTCTTGTTGCGTGCTGGAACATCTTCTGGGTATATTCCAAGGAGTGGAATAGCTAGGTCTTGAGGAAGCCCTATTCCCATTTTTCTGAGATAGCACCAGATAGATTTCCAAAGTGGCTGTACTAGTTTGCATTCCCACCAGCAATGAAGGAGTGTTCCTCTCTCCCTACATCCTCGCCAGCATGTGTCGCTTGAATTTTTTATCTTAGCCATTCTGATGGGTGTAAGATGGAATCTCAGAGTTGTTCTAAAACATATTCTTAACTAATTAGAAGGCTTTTATTTTTGGTCAGAAGCAAATTGTCCTTTTAATTAAAACAATGAAGGGCTTCAGTATTTCCATGGAAATGGAAACTGTGCCACAGTCATGGGTCTTGGGAGTTTTATATGGAAAAAGAAAGGAACTTTTGGTATAGAAGATTCTGTTTGGAAATTAATTACCCTGAAGTCTCACATGATTTTCCCAAGATCCTGAAGAAGCTGTTGCAATCATGTTAATATTCTTGTCTGGGGTTTCTCATCCCACCATAGGCCTTCAGGACATTAACCATTTATTCCACATTCTGAGAGCAGAAACTAAGAAGGGGTGAAAGGTATCCCTTCATTTGCTGATTCCTGCTCGAGAGCGGACTAGATTGGGGCTCTAGGCTCTGTTTCCAAAGGATTAAAGGGGCATGTGCATAACTCTATGTTAAACTTTATGTTCCAGAAAATGAGCTTTAACTTCATTGGTTGCCATGGTTCATGAGATAACCCTCATGTCATCTTGAAGAAAACTTTTAAAATAGAAGGCATGTTTTTTAAAAAAGAAAAGATGTTAACAGAATGCTCTAGTCAGTAGATTGTTTTCTCCAATATTATACAATGTGTGTAGAAACATCATGAGATGCCATATTATATATACAGTCTTTGATCATCTGTTGCAAATGCTTCATGTAAACAACTCTAAATAATCAAGTCAAAGGGTATATATTCAAATCTCTTTTGAAACCTGTTAACAAACTAAATTTAAGTTATAAGAAATGCATGTCTTTAGACTGGAGGGTCAAGGGGCTTGAAACAGCATGTTTCACACCAAAAATCTTGGCACTCAATTCATTAAGATTCAGAATAGTTTGTAAAAGTCAAACAGATTAAAATAATCTACCTTCTTCAGAAATGATTTTTCACAGCAACAAGGCAGATAAAGCTATTTGTACAAATAGTGTGGAAGCTTGTGACAATATAAGCTTGTGTGCACAATGCATTTTATCTCATAGAGTTCTTAGATTGTTCTATGACACTGAAATAAATTCAGTAAATGCAAAAGACTAGAAAAATCAATTTCAGTGAAGGCATTAATAAATTTGAAATGACTACTTTAACAGCATTATCATCATTATCATCATCATCATCATGTTTTTTTTCAAGACGGGGTTTTACTTCATAGTCCTGGCTGCCCTGGAAGTCTCTCTGTAGACCAGGCTGGCCTCAAACTCACAAAGATACACCCACCTCTGCCTCCTGAGTGCCAGTATGCTAGTTTATTTCTCATATTTATTACTGAAGATAGATGAGGCCAAAAAAGAAAAAATGAAATATTACATTTAATTTTACGTATAGGATCGTGGTGATCCTCAAAGCTAAGTCTCCTTGATTTACTAGTAGGTCATGTTCTTAAAGAAGCATGACACAAGTGCTATATATATTTAAACATTGCTCATTTCCTTGCTCCTTTAATGAACTCTGAGGGGTCCAATGTAGCAAGGATTCGAAGCATTATGTGTGCTTTAAATTTTTTATTTTTACAATAGTTTTAGTAGCATAGTACTTGTGAAATTCATCTTATATACTCAGAATCTCTTCAATTTGTCAATTCTTGATGTCAGCATGCTTACATAAAGTGTTGGTAATACTTCACAACACTCTGATCAACTTTATGGGTTATGTGTGAGTTATGTGTTAGTCAGATTTCTGTTTCCATGACATAATACCCAAAATAATAAAATTAGTGATTTAGCCTACTTGTCACAATTCTGAAAGTCCCACTGGTTTCCCATAGCACAGAGCTAGGGAACAAGCCTTTATACTTGAGCCTTTGGGAGAATAAGACAAATCCAAACTATAACATGCTACTTAAAAGTTATGCAGTAAAGAGATTCTCTTCATGCACTGTTATATGATTAACACAGATGTAATAATTGATTTAGTGAAATATTATATTTGTCTGTTTCAGACCATTCCAAATGATCTAGGCTGTTGGTTATATAGTTGACACTGGGTCAAATTTCCATTCTCCCCTTTCTTCCTTTCCTAAGCCTATATAACTACATACTATCTTTGTGCTAACTATATTATAAATACGTACCACCTATGTATAATATTTGATGCTGTATTGTTCCCATCTTGGCATATTGTCCCTTAAGCCAATATATGGTTACACTGCAGTGATATTTTATGGTTCTGTAATTTATGAAATATAAATAGGTATTGCGTTTTTGTTTATCAAACTTTTTCATTACCTTCCAATTTCAGAGGAATAGTAGTTAGCTGAAGTTGGAATGCAAAATCCAAAGTTCCCATGAAGTCAGACAATCTACTCTGAAAATTCTACAGGATATTCACAGATGGTGTATAGGCTTTGAATAGTAATTTGGTAGAATAAAATTAAATGAGTGAAATAATATGCAATAATTAATCTATCACCATAGTTAAAATGCTTAATTAAAATTTCTTTTACTACTCCAAATGGAAAACAAGATCAAAGTATGCTATACAAAAACATTCAAAACACATATAACATATGTACAATTTGTTTGAATAGTTGCAGAACCTATTTTATCGCTTCTAGAAAGTAATATTGTGCCACACCTCAATTGTGCTAGATTATTTCTTAAATGAACATGTTTATTCTGTGTGGATAGTGTATGAGAAAACCATCTCCATAAATAGAAGATGATCAGTAATATTTTTAAACTGGTATTTTATTGTGCTACCACCTCAAACTGAACAACACACATTTTAACAAGGACAGACAAGTTTTAGTTACTTGTGTATGATTCATCACGACATAATATCTTCCAAGTTTCCAAAATTTCAGATACATGTCCCACTTATTTAAGGATATGGATTTTACTGTACTTGATTTACAAAAAGTGAAGTGATGAAATTCTCTGTGAAAAACATGAATCACAAATACTCTCAGATTTTCAAACTGATGTAACTTCAATCTGATTTATAAAAGGACAACTATGCCTTGAGCTTTCAGTCACCTAGTTTACTTCTATGTTATGGTAGATAATCTCAAATAATTTTAGATAATATGTAAATATTCAATTTCACCTAACATCAATTTAAGTCGAATTATGTTTTGCAATTTTCTTAAGATGTTGTTTTGTTAAGGCACTGAGTTGTTTCATATCCTACCAAAATAAAATGTGAAGAATGTCTGTTCGTAAAGGTATCACAAATACCAAAATTTGAATAAAAAGTTATGTTAGTAATCGTTTACTGCCTTAATCAAATGGGAGTACTTTTCCTTGATATAACCAGTTGCTTCTTTTATCACTGAGGAAAACATGCCAATGCTGAAAATTAAAAGTAGTAGGCTCTAAGAAAACAATTTCATTACACAATTAAGATATTAAATTACTGTAATTTTACATATAAAACTACTTGAATATGTATTCCCCAACTTTTACAATAGATGATTTGTATGTGCCCAGAAATTTCCCTTTTAACACTCAGTTGGGCCTTTTTTGATCCTATGTTGCAATCTAATTTGGGACCTTGGGTTGGCTTTTTGAAACTGGCCTTCACTATGGAGTTTTGGCTGACCTGCAACTCACTATGTAGACCACGATGACAGGTATTTACTGATATATTCCATATGTAAAATATGCCAAGATTAATTTGTGCCAACAGAAGTAATCCTTTTACTACATCATATCGAAAATTATCTATTCCATAGAGATATTTATTATTAGTTTGTGGGATTGTGCACTCAGGTGCATAAGGTAGTCATAGTGATACGTAAAATAGACAAAATCAAGAGGAAGATCTTGCTCGCACTTGCAGAAAGTAAAATGTGTTTCATGTGCATACTCTAGTTCTCTGTTGTGTGAATTGCAGATATAATAGGATTAATTCATCAACATGAAATATAATTGTTACAAACAATACAGACTCAAAGTACACAAATATTTTTTACCTACACCTTATTGAATTCACAGATACAGAACCTGAAGTCTAGAGTTTTGTTTTCTTTAAGGTAAATAAAATGTGGTATAAATTTGAGGGTTAAGTGTTACTTTCATGCATGGGGGTGTATTAATAACAAAACTTCCAATTTGAATATATTACTTCTTTTAACCAAGTTATCACAGTGTGAGAAATTTTTTTTAGAAAATTCATGTCATATACAATTATTATAAAAATGGTGTGTGTGTGTGCTTGTGTGTATGTGTGTGCGCGCATGTGTATGTGAATGTGCACAAGAGCTAGGATTGGCTTTACCAGTCTTTGAAATACAATTTACTTTTTAAAATCAAAGATAAACACAGAGATAAGTATACTGTTGTAATGCTGGGTTTGGTTATAGCTACTTCAAGAAAAAAAACCAATTATGTACATTCACATAGTACTGACAAAGAGAAACAAAGCTTTTGATGGCAAAGAATTTTCATTAGTCTTTTGACATGTTCCTGCAGTGTGATTTATTAGGTAGACAATCAGCTCAACTTCTCAAGTTTGATATCCTTGGAATTGTTTGAAATTTAAACTTTAATGAAAATTCATTAATTCCACAGCCAAAAGAAGTGATTCTAATTGCTTTTGAGAAACAGACTATGAAAGATTTCTTTGGGAAACCTGTTCTATCTCTTTTCTTGTTTATCATTGCTTTGCTTGTAGGTACTTAATTGAAGGCCTGGGGATTATCAGCAAGGGTTGACATCAGTGTAATCCATGCATTTTAAAGAATTGGCCAGATGTATAAAGGATCAGCAGAAGCATCAATAGCATGCTAGTGAGAATAATAAAATTTTAGTTATGTACAAGAGGCAAATAAAAAGCATAAGCTTTCTCCTCTTTAGCTGGAAGGAGATGTATGCCTAAGCAGCATTTAAGATCGAATGAGTTCATAGGGTCTCAGTTCTCTTCTTGGTAGCCTGCTATCCTTCCTGTGAGTGCCACTAGGCCTCCCCATCCAGGGGACGTGGTCAAATATGGGGCACCAGGGTTTGTGTGAAAATCAGCCCCCCACTCGCTACTCAACTGTGAAGAATGTACTGTCCATTGGGTAGATCTGGGTAGGGGTTCGATGTTTACTGCATGTATTGTCCTTGGCTGGTGCCATAGTTTGAGCAGGACCCCTGGGCCCAGATCCGCCCATCATAATGTTCTTCTTGTAGGTTTCTAGGACCCTCTGGATCCTTCTATTTCCCCATTCTCCCATGCTTCTTACATCTAAAGTCCCAACAGGGAGAGGAGGTCCCCCTCAGTCACAGGCATAGGGGAGGGGAGTAGGGGGAAAGCGGGAGAGAGGGAGGAATGGGAAGATACAAGGGATGGGATAACAATTGAGATGTAATATGGATAAATAAAATATTAAATACATATAATAAAAAAGAATGAATGAGTTGTAAATGAATTTGATTCGGAAGCTATTAGTAATATATTGTATATTCTATACATATGGGAGAGAGAGAGAGAGAGAGAGAGAGAGAGAGAGAGAGAGAGAGAGAGAGAGAGACTGACACACAAGCATATAAGAATTTAGTTAAAGAAAAATAATAATCCTGTCACATGCTAAGGAGAGACTATCTTGAGGGTGCAGCATATTTTATCTCACACTTAAGCCATTCACTTGTTTAATGTATATACTTTTATTGCCAGGATTAACAATCCAATAATGCAGAACTACCTAAAGCGTTTTTAAAGTCTTCTGACTACAGTATTCAAAGTTTCTGGTGAATATACATTTTTAAGTTCTAAATAGCACAGATATAGCAAGAAAGATTTAGAAAATAAGATTGCACACATATATACATATAAAATTCATGTTTAATAATAATTTTATGTAATGAATTTATCTATCATTTATCTAAAATGCCATTTCAATTAATATTTATTGTGTAAATAAATTAGATTTTCTAGCATTAGATGATTCAAAATTTAAAGATTACTGTGATATTTTGTTTCATGGAGAAAATTGTTGATATTCTGATGAAAGATAAACATTTCTCCTATAGATGAATGAATATGTTAGATTACTCATTTTGTTTACATTTGCCTTGAGTTTTATAACACTGTTATCTTATATTCTTTGTGAATTTCCATAATAATTCATACTTATTTGCTTAGTCTGATGTCTCACAATTCCAAAAGGGAAATTTCAAAAGTGAATTTCAGAATTCTTTTATCAGAAACAATGATCACATCAGGAGCATTTACATGATACATGCTGTAAATTTTTTGAATAATCATTGATAACATGAAGTTTATGTCAGAGAATCATGGGTCTTCTAAGAATTGGTTCTAGGCTTTTAGAGCCTTTGAATGTATGATAAAGAGTATTTAACGGCAGTATTATCTTCAGGTTATTATTATACTACTTAAGGCATAGACAAAGTTTCCATTTTGTTACTCTGACTGGTACAAAGCCTTGGCAATATATTCAATGTGGAAGTATGTTAAGTCTAGACCATAACATACTTAATTTATACAAGAGTCATTTGCTTAAGATTTAGGTGTGCAAATCCTGTAGGCATTGAGCACTCCCTAGTATGAATCATAGCCTTTTGAACCTGAAAATTATCCTGAAGGCATAGTCATGTTTCATGAAAGGATTATAGATACCTAACTGTGAAAAATGTATCTTAATAGGCATTTTAATTTATTTATAGAATTATAAATTGACCTGTTCAGTATTTTTTGTCATTGCAAAATGGAGCCCATTTGTATATAAAGAACTGAGAGATAGCATCCATTAAAATATTTTTAGTATATGAATAAACACATACTAGCTTAATTTATGGTCTTTCCTTTTAGAATCTACTACACATTTTGTGGTATCTGACTACAACTTAGAACGTCTGTCTTTCTTTCAATTGCCATAGCCTAATTTATAGTACTTCATAAGCTTCAGTACCTTAAGAGAAAATGTTCAATAAGAAGGATTAGATTTGGTCACAGTGGTACTCATATGCAATATTATGACTCAGGAGGCAAGAATAGTATAGTAAATTGAAGATCAGCCTAGTTTCTATCCCAACACACAACACACAGACACACAGACACACACACACACACACACACCACCACCACCACCACCACACACACCACCACTTCCACCGCCACCCTCCCATCAAAATCAACACCATAGAATAAAGAATGTTTGATATTTATTTATAAAATAACAATGAATTTTTATTGAGAGCTTCTTTGTCAGGCTGGTTTTCTTCTAGATTTTTAACCTCCCTATTTTACACATGAAGAAACTGAAGCAAAAATGTAAAGTTCAGAAATTTTTCTTAGGTAGTTCAGTACATGTGTACTCCACTCAGGATTGGAGCCCAGAACTATTTTTTCTTTACCACTGTCCAATAATGTTTCTATTTTACTCAAAATGCATTTTAGCTATATATCTACGGATATCCCACAGTCCTTCTCAAGATGGTAGCTAATGTGAGCTCTCTCGAGGATTTTTCTGTGGGTTAGCTGGATGGCCTTGGTCTGGACCAATGAAAGTAAATTCTAAATGGGAAGATTTCAGTCATTTAGCAGACATTATACTCATTATATTCTTGTTTCTTTTCATGCTCCAAATTTTTATTCAGGTCTTTTCACTCTAGATACTCTACTAATATTAAGACTTGTTAAAAAAATAACTACAATCCAGTTAAATTTGTCATTTCTTACTGCATGTTCTAGTAAGGTGTTTTTGCTTTTAGACTAATTATGTTTCAAAATATATCTCAAAGATGAAAGTTAAGACTAAATATAGTAGTGCCATATAAACCCCTATAACTGTTCATCCCTTGCTTTCTTGTGCTTCACAGGCAGATGAATTGTGGTGCTTATTAAGTTGTTGGCAGCAAGCAAAATACAAAAGTTTCCATAAATTGGACACTAAGTTTCCACTAGCTTTTCCACAAAACCAAAAACTTGTGCAGTTATTCACCAGTTTTTTAGTTTGTCTGTTGAAATGGGATCGCTAAAAGTATAGTGTAACCACCTGATGTGGGATATAGTACAATGCTCACTTAAGCATTTTAATATCTTGAAGGAACTTTATAACTTTGCAAAGCATTTATAGCTCTGTGTCACCATTTAAACTTTCTAGGGTCATCCATGAGCCCAATGAAAAGAAATTAGCTCATGAATGTAATTGACCCTCAAATTAAATAACCATGAAAGTAATCAATAGTTCTAATGGATGTGGATTTTCAGTACAGAGGTCAAGTTTTTCTGAGAAAAATTGCATGAATTAAAGAAAAATTAAAAACCAGTTATTTCCTCCTCGTTTGACATCACCCTTTGCATAATGAATACAAGGATGATATAACATAATCAAGAAACTTAATTTTCCAAATTTTCTATTTCTGTGCCATTGAAAAACTAATTTTATGCTTTGAACATTATAATAACATCTATATTAAAGGTCTCTATATGACCTTAAGCATCCTGTCTTCTCCTAACATTTCCATGCATTATTCCTTGACACTAGCCTCTTAAGGTTTTTGTGCTACATATGTTGTATACTTTGTGATTTTATTCCTAGTTCAGATACACTACAACTTTCCTTCTTCAGAATCACATCTCTTGGTATGAAAAGCCCATTACAATCCACCATATTAAAAATGCATTCCATTAAGATTTAATTCATAATTATTTCATCCTGTTGTATAATATGATGTATTTAATTTCTATTTAGTATCATTTCAGCAAATAGAAATATCATATTAGCTCCTATTTCTTTTTAAACTATTTTTAAATTTACATTTATATTATTACACATATATACAATAAACTAACTATAGCAAGAAGAACCATGAAACAATCAGGAGTTATATAAGTGTTACATTCATAGTGTTTGGTTATTTGTATTTTTCAGCCTTGAAAAAAACAACTTTCCTATCTGGATGCATCTAAAATTCTGAATGTAAATCAATACTTGTAATATCTTGTCATTATCAACTTAAAACATCTATCTAGACCTAAAAACATCTTAACCTCTAAACAAGTACGCTTAATTTTAAAACTAAACTGTTTGGTCTTCAGCCTCATCAGAGACTTGAGAATGAATACAATTGATTACCTGAGTATACTGGGAATGCAGGTTAGCAGCTTCCCAAATAAGAAGATGACAGAGACAATTTGCTGCCTGAACAGTTACCCAAAACTCTCTATAATGTTGGAGCATCATCTTCAGCCTTCTGGCCCAACATGTCTGACAGACATTTATTAGTCAGGAACTATTGAGGACTTGCTTACCCTGTCTTGGCAGAGTTTGGCTGTCAACTCTGCCTGCATCCAAGCTTGCCCATTTTTAGGCAGAATTTTGTCTGTGTAGAAATGAGGAAATTTTTCCCAGTGGCTTTTTTTGCCACATTTGAAGCCATCTCCATAAGGACATTCTTTGATGCTCATCATCTTCTTTGAGATAGGTTGGGTGTGGCCATGAGTCAACCTGTCTCATTGTCAATGAATCACTAGGTGTTTTTGTGGGGTTTTTGTGTGTGTGTGTGTGTGTTCTTTTAATCTCTTCATCTGCTTTTAATTTATAGTAGTACTACTCTCATTACAAGTTATTAAAATGTCAGCCATTTGATAGTCTTTTATAATATCAAGTGACATGAAATAATTTAAACTCAAATAATAAATCCTCTAGAAACCCATTTAAATGTAGATCTCTTAGATTTGGGTAGTTAGAAGGAAGTTTTGTGGTCATAGAATCCTAACTTCTCATTTTCTAGATGGGGACATTGATTCTGATAAATGGCAAAGAGATTTTTCTCCAGTGAGCATTTAAAAAATTATATAATATTTTTAATCATATTTTCCCTCCTCCACTGCACTCAACTTCATTCTCCCCTCCTCCTCTCTCAAGGACGAGTAACTTCTTTGAATTACTTCTAAGGTTGTCCTATTGGATTTGCACCAGCCATAGCATTCTTCTAGACTTAACTTAAAATGTTTTTGCACAAGATTTGATTTTTGGAAACAGAAAAAAATTCTTATTCATACTGAATTCCTGGTAAACATTTTTTCTCTTTTTTTTTTTTTTTTTGCCCTCCTCACTCTAGCTTTTTTCTTTCTCAGTGCATACAAAATAATGTTGCACTCAATTTACAGAGAGAATGGAATGAACAAAGAGAAAACATATGTCTTTGCCAAAACTTCAACCTCCCATAGGCCATTTCCATAATATCAGCAATGTCCTATATGAGGCCTAAGGGACATGGAAGCATATAAGCAACCAGTTACCTAATTGTAGCTTTTAGCAAATACTTGTCATAACTTCCTTAAGCAGAAATCACTTCCAAAGGAAAAAAATGTGTACCGATGAATTCATTTTTTCCATATTGAACTACCATTTTATTGAGTTTGTTTGTTTTTAATTTATTTACTTTACATTTCAATTGTAACCCCCTGCCTCATCTGCTCCACATCTCACTCATTCTTCCTCTTCTGCCCTTCCCCCTTTACCTAGGCCTCAGAAAGGGGTGCCCTCCTCCCCTACCATTTGACCCCAGCCAATCAAGTCTCATAAAGACTTCTTGCATCCTCTTCCTCTATGAGCTGGAATGGCCACACCTCCAGGAGGAAGTGATCAATGAGTGGGCAACAGGGTCCATGTCAGAGGCAGCAACTATTCCTCATATTATGGGGCTCACATGGAGACTTTGCTCACTATTGACTGCATCTTATCAGGAGTGTAGATACTTTCTATGCATGGTCCTTGGTTGGTGCATCAGTCTCTGTAGGTCCCCTTGTTCCTAAATTTGTTGGCTCTGATGTTCTCCTTGTGGAGATAATGTCTCCTTCAGGTCCTTCTATCCCACAACTCTTTCCTGAATCTTCCTGTGATCTGCCCCAAAGTTTGGTGTTCCCTTCAGGTCCTCCTATCCCACAACTCTTTCCCGAATTTTCCTGTGATCTGCCCCAAAGTTTGGTAGTGATTCTCAGCATCTGCTTAGATCTCCTACTGGAAAGAGTCTTTCAGAGGACCTCTGTGGTAGGTGCCTGTCATGGTTCCACTCTTTGTGTACTTCCAGGGTCTGTTTTAGTTGAACTTCTGAGTGAAAATTAAGCATCCCCCTAGGGTCATCTTTGTTATTTAGCTTCTTTAGGTCTGTGGACTGTAGTGTGGTTATCCTGTATTATATGGCTACTATCATCTTGTAAGTGAATGTATATAGTGGGTGTTTTTCTTGGTCTGAGTTAACTCACTCAGACCTATCAATTTGACGCACTCTAGTTCCACCCATTTGCCTAAAAATATCAAGATTTCTTTGTCTTTAACAGTACTGAATTGTGTAAATGCACCACAATTTCTTTCTGCATTCTTTGGTTTTGGGATATCTAGGTTGTTTCCAGATTATGGCCACTATGAATAAAACTGCTATTTTCATACTGGATCAAATGTCCTTGTTGTATGGTAGAGCATTGTTTTGGTAAATGTTCAGGAGTGGTATAGCTGGCACTTGAGCTAGAACTATTCCCAATTTACGAGAAAGGACCAGATTGATTTCCAAAGTGGTTGTACAAGTTTGCACTCCCACCAGCAATGGATGAGTATTAACCTTTCTCTGCATCCTTGCCAGCATGTGTTGTGTCACTTAGCCATTCTGAAGTCTATAAGGTGGAATCTCATAATTGTTATGATTTGCATTTCCATGATGACTAAGGGTGTTGAGCATTTCTTTAGGAGTATCTATGCCATTTGATGTTACTTTGTTGAAAATTCTGTGTTTAGCTCTATACTTCATTTTAAAAATAGGATTATTTGGTTTGTGTTTAATTTCTTGAATTCTTTATATAATTTGGGTATATATATTTGGGTAGCCCTCTGTCAGATATAAAGTTGATGAAGATCTTTTCCCAGTCTGTGGGCTTTTATTTTGTTCATTGACAGTGTCCTTTGCCTTACAGAAGCTTTTAGTTTCATGAGGTCTCATTTATTAATTATTGATCTTATAACCTAGGTTATTGGTATACTGTTCAGGAAGTTGTCTCCTTTGCCAATAAGTTCGAGGCTTTTCACCATTTTTTCTAAAAGATTTAGTGTGTCTGGTTTTATGTTGAAGTCTTTCATTCACTTTGACATGAGTTTTGAGTTTTCTGCAGGGTGAGGAATATAGATCTATTTGTATTTTTCTACGTGTAGACATCCAGTTAGACCAGTACTATTTGTTCTAGATACTGTCTTTTTTCCATTGTATGGTTGTGGCTTCTTTGTCAAAGATCAAACTCCAGAAATGTGTAGATTTATTTCTGGTACTTTCAATGGATTCCACTGATCCAACAGTCTGTTTCTATGCTAGTACCATGTTGGTTTTGTTACTGTGGCTCTATAGTACAGCTTGAGATCAGGGATGGTGGTACCTCCAGATGATCTTTTACTTTACAGGATTGTCTTATCTATTCAGGTGTTTTTGTTTTTCCATATGAAATTCAGAATTGTTCTTTCAATATCTGTAAAATTTTTTGTTGTCATTTTGATGGGAATTGCATTGAATCTATAGATTGCTTCTGGTAAGATGGCCATTTTTACTATGTTAAACCTACCAATCCATGAGCATGGGAGATCTTTCCAACTTCTGATATATATTCTTCAAATTCTTTCTTTAGAAACTTGAAGTTTTTTAAATATAAATCTTTCACTCCCTTGGCTGGTGCCATAGTTTGAGCAGGACCCCTGAACCCAGATCCGCCTATCATAATGTTCTCCTTGTAGGTTTCTAGGACCCTCTGGAGACTTCTATTTCCCCATTATCCCATGCTTCTCTCACCTATGACACCTACCAAGGACAATACGTGTAGTAAACTTTGAACCCCTAGCCAGATCTAGCCAATGGACAGGACAATCTCCACAGTTGAGTGGAGAGTAGGGTCTGACTTTCACATAAACTCTGGTGCCCCATATTTGACAATGTCCCCTGGATGAGGAGGCCTGGTGGCACTCAGAGGAAGGATAGCAGGCTACCAAGAAGAGACTTGATACCCTATGAGCATATACAGGGGGAGGATGTCTCCCTCAGTCATAGTCATGGGAGAAAGGAGTAAGGGGAAAATGGGAGGGAGGGAGGAATGGGAGGGTACAAGGGATGGGATAACAATTGAGATATAATATGACTTAATCAATAAACTATATTAAAAATCTTTCACTTCCTTATTTTGAGATATATAAGATATTTTATATGGGTTTTTTGTTGCTATTATAAAGAGAGTAGTTCCCTAACTTTTTTTCAGCCTGTTTCCTTTTTTGTGTGCTGGAAGGCTGGTGATTTTTTAGCTGATTTTTTACCCAGGCACTTTGATGAAGGTGTTTATTAGCTGTAGGATTTCCTAGGTAGAATTTTTTGAGTCACTCATATATACTATCATATCATCCAATAATAGTGATACTTTGATTTCTTCCTTTCCAAATTATATTCCTTGATTTCCTTAAGTTTTCTTACTGCTCTAGCTGAGACTTCAAGTACTATTTTGAAGAGATACAGAGAGAGTGGACAGACTTGTCTTGTCCCAGATTTCAGTGGAATTGATTTAAGTTTCTCTCTGTTTAGTTTGATGTTGGCTATAGGCTTACTGATATAGCCTTTACTATGTTGAGGTAAGTGCCTTATAACCCTGATCTCTCTAAAATGTTTAACATTAATGTTCGTTGAATTTTGTCAAATGTTTTTTCAGCATCTAAGAAGATGATCATGAGGGCTTTTTTCCATTTCAGATTGTTTATGTGGTGGATTACATTGATGGATTTCTGTATATTTAACCACTCCTGAATGCCTGGGATGAAGCCTCCTTGGTCATAATGGATGATATTTTTGATGTGTTCTTGGATTTGGTTTGTGAGCATTTTATTATGTGTTTTTGCATCTATGTTCATATGGGAATTTTGTTTGAAATTATAACTCTATGTTGGGTCTTTCTGTGAATTAGGTATCAAGGTGACTGTGGCCTCATAGAATGAATTGGTAATGTTCCATCCATTTCTATTTGTGGAGTAGTTTTAGGTGTATTGGTATTAGCTCACCTTTGAAGGTCTGGTAGAATTCTGTGCAGAATCCATCTGGCCCTGGGTGTTGTTGTTGTTGTTGTTGTGAGATTTTTCCCTCAGTATCTGTCATTATGTATCCCTTTTCATTTCTGATTTTGCTGATTTGGATATTTTTCCTGTGCTTTTTAGTTAGTTTGGCTAAGGGCTTCTCTGTTTCTTGGTTTTCTCAAAGAATCAGCTCTTAGTTTCACTGATTCTTTACATTGTTTTCTTTGTTTCTAATTTATTAATTTCAACCATGAGTTTGATTATTTTCAGTCAACTACTTTATTTGGGTATGTCTGCTTCTGAGGGCTTTCAAGTGTTCCCTTAAGTTGCTTGTATGAGATATCACCAATTTCTTTATGAAGACACTTAGTGATACATACTTTCCTGTTCACATTACTTTCATTGTGTCTCATATGTTTGGGTATATTATGCCTTCATTTTCATTTAATTCTAAGAAGATTTTTTTACATCTTCCTTTATTTCATCTGTGACCCAGTTGTCACTGAGAAGAGAACTGATCAATTTCCCTGTATGTGTAGGCTTTTTGTTATTTCTATTGCTTTTGAAATTCAGCTTTAGTCCATGGTGGTCTGATAAGATATAAGGGATTATTTCAATTTTCTTGTATCTGTTGAGACTTTCTCTGTGACTGACTATATAGTTAATTTTGGAGAAGGTTCTGTGAGGTGCTGAGAAGAAGATATATTCTTTGGTGTTTGGATGAAAAGTTCTACAGAGTTCTCTTAGGTTCATTTGATTCATGACATCTGTTAGTTCCATTATTTCTCCATTGTGTTTCTGTATCAATTATCTGTCCATTGGTGAGAGTGGGCTGTTGAAGTCTCCCACTATTAATGTGTATGGTTCAATGTATTATTTAAGCTATAGTAATGTTTCATTTATGAATGTGGTTACCCTTTTATTTGGGGCAAAGATGTTCAGAATTGAGATGTCATCTTGGTTGTATTTTCTTTTGATGAGCATGAATGTCATTCCTCATCTCTTTTAATTTTAGTCGAGTGTCTATTTTATTAGATATTAAAATAACTACTCCAGCTTGCTTCTTAATTCTCTTTGCCTGGAAAGCCTTTTTCTAGTCCTCTACTCTCAGGTAGTATATATCTTTGTGGCTGAGATGTGTTTCTTGTATGCAACAGAATGATGGGTCCTGTTTACACCCACATTTTGTTAGTCTTTGCATTTTTATTGGAGAGTTGAAACCATTTATGTTGAGAGATATTAATGGCCAGTGACTATTAGATCCTTTTATTTTGGTGTTTGTTGTGGAGCTGTATGGCTTGTCTGCTTTTGCTTTTGATGTAGTGAAACTTTTATATCCTGTGATTTGGGGGATGTAGATAATGGCCTTTAGAGGGATTTTTCCTTCTACTGTCTTCTGTTGTGCCAGATTTGAGCATAGATAATGTTTAAATTTTGTTCTAACATAGAATACTGAAACTTTTGCTGGTTGTAGTAGTATGGACTGGCATCTGTGGTCTTTTATGGTTTGCAGGATGTCTGCTCAGGCACCTCCGCATCTATGGTCTCTGCTGTGAAGTTGTGTGTGATTCTGATAGGTTTGCCCTTATATGTTACTTGTCCCTTTTCTCTTGTGGCTTTTAACTTTTTTTCTTTGTTCTGTACATTTGGTGTTTTGATTATTATATGTAGGGATGATTTTCTTTCCTGGTCTAATTCATTTGCCATTCTGTAGTCCTCTTGTATGCTTATAGGCATCTCTTTCTTGAAATTGGAAATGTTGTCTTTTTCTATGATTTCGTTGAAAGAATTTTCAGGGCCTTGGAGCCAGGAAAGTTCTCCTTCGATTCCTATAATTCTTAGGTTTTGTCTTTTCATAGTATCCTTGATTTCTTAGATGTTTTATGTCAGGTGTTTGTTACCTTTAACATTTTCTTTGACAGATGCATCTATTTTTTCCATTGTATTCTTTACACTTGAGATTCTTTCCTTTATCTCTTGTTATCTATTGTGGACACTTACCTCTGAAGTTCTTGTTTTCTTCTCTAATTCTCTCTTTCCAGGCTTTTCTGAATTTGTGCTTTCTTTATTAATTCCATTTTCAACTTCAGATATTGAAAGGTTTTCTCGATTTCTTTCATCTGTTTATATATTCTTTGATTTCTTTATATTATTTCTTCAATTCCTTCACCTTTTTGTTTGTGTTTTCCTGAAATTCTAACAATGATTTACTCACTGCTTCTCTAAAGACCTCACACTGTTTTCTTGTACCTTCTTGTATTTCTTTAAAGAATTTTCTTTGTTTCTTCTATCATCATTTTCATAAGTATAGACTTAATGTCATTTTCTTGTGTTTCAGTTGTATTAGTGGATGCAGGGCTTCTTGCTGTAGGATAACTGGGTTCTGAATATGCCCATTTTTTATTTGTATACAGGAAGGCTACTAATTTTTTAAATTAACCTTGCATATACTCACTTTGCTTAAAGTGTTTATCAGCTATAGGATTTCTCTGGTGGACTATTGTCGGTCACTTATGTAGTATTCTATTATCTTCTGCCTTTCTGATGGGAACTTATTTTTTAATAGAAAGATAAAATGTTTATTTGTTCCTCTGGCTCTTTTTTTGTCTCTCAGATCCCTTTCTTACAGAAGCACATGCATTATTACACACATGCATGCACACACACATATACACATATGTATATATATACATATATGGTTCTTTTTTATTATCATTTATTCAGATTACATCACAATTGTTATTCTCTCACTTGTATCTTCATGTTCCCCCTCCCTCTTTTGCCCTATTCCTCTCCCCTAGACCTCTAATAGAAGGAGACCTCCTCCCTCACCATACGACCACAGCTTATTAGGTATCATCTGGATAGCCTGCTCTCCCTTCCTTTGTGTGCCACCAGGCCTCAGCACCAAGGGGAAGTGATCAAATGTGTTGCACCAGAGTTCATGTCAGAGGTAGTCCGTGCTCTCAGCACAACCACAGAGAATGATATAATTCTTGAGTGTGAATATATTTGAACAATGACCACTCAGCATGCATAGGTTTAGGAATCCAATGGAAATACTAAGTTTTCCTCTGAGTATTTAATACATGTTTGTATTGACAGATAAAAGTGGTTTTTCTTTTTAACAGAAAGAATACTATTAGGGAAGAGTCAGGTAAAGAGCTTGCCTTTAAAGCATAAACCTAACTAGGAAGAGACACATAACCAAGATAATAAATTATTGATTCAGGAAAATAAA
This sequence comes from Acomys minous, assembly GCF_964271855.1. Classification (NCBI taxonomy): domain Eukaryota; kingdom Metazoa; phylum Chordata; class Mammalia; order Rodentia; family Muridae; genus Acomys; species Acomys minous. Next base: position 88,978,409 of record NC_140488.1, on the reverse strand, counting down.
ATCCAATTTATAAACAAAGAAAAAATAAGTGTAGTTGTTACTAAAAGTTAAATTAAAGAGGACAGTGCCAGGGGACATCATTAAAACCAAACCTCAAAGGATAAGGAAGCTGTTAAGAGGCTTAGAATATAGAAAACCTCTTGCAAAAGAACAAAGCCTTGTGTATGAAAGTCAGGAGCTTGCTTAGCAAGCAAGAGTAGTTTCTGTGACTTGAGAGAGGGCAAAGACAATGACATTGCCTCTCTTAATTGAACATTATACTGGAGCAAGATGTTGAGTGCTTTGCCAGCCCTGGTACAGACAGGATGAGAAGAAGCCAATGGAGGAAGTAATAGGTCTTTCTGATTTATATTCTTCCTATGAACACGATTTGAAGCAAAATATAAGTATTGAACTAATAAATTCTAAATGGCACAAATACAACCTGGATTAGCACACTATATGGAATATGTTCAATATACATATTCTCTTTATTATTATGACTATATACTGGGTTCAAACTATCTAAGGAACATTGACTAGCTGTCTGCTAAGGGTACTTCACTAAAAATTCTGTATTGTATCTCATTAGAGCACTGTTCTCTGTCTTAATCCTGATTTGTATATCATGTCCTTTTGCAATTGGGTGCTCCATTTCATGTTTCAAATTAGACAAGGTCCTTAAACTATTTTAAAAAGAGAAAACTAGCAGTGCAGTATGGATAATTATGAGACCAAAGAAAAAACTCTTTTTGGGAAACTAAACCCACAAGCTATGTCTTTCTTATTGTTTCCAACTTTACAAGCACTTTCATCAACAAAGAAACATTGCAACTCTCCTTCTGTAGTTTGTTTTCATTCAGAAGCAATAAAGCATTAATGAAGACAGGCTTCTGTGCATAATTAAAGGGATTATGTCAATTACAATTTATCCACTGCTGCTCAAGGTACTGTGGTTATTTGGGTCTATTTCTGTCAACCATTCCCAATTAATGTCTACTTTTGATTTATTTCAATAAAACATGTTATAAAATTTAATTGTTGTTGATCCCACCTTCCCAATTAATTTCAAGTAAGTTTCCCAGTGACCTGATTAAACCAAGGAAAATATCTCCATATAGAGTGTTCTGCGGTGGATTTTGTATGGTTATTATGGCCACAATGACATCATTTTTATACCATATGGGGAACTCTTATCTTTTGGATTGTTTTATTTAAACCTGAACATCTAAATGGGTCACACAATTGCATGGCTTGGGGACTGGAAACCTGACTAGTGAGTGGTTACTAGGGAGAGTGGTTACTAGGGAACAAAGAATAGACATATGCACATAATGCTGTGATCACATGGTCTGAGCTCTTGGATGGCGATGGCATATCACCCTTCAGTCTCAACTTGTTGTTTTCTATACACCTGAACAGGGAGGCAGGAATATTACATAGGGATTAATTAAGGAAGCAGAGTTATTGCATATAGATAAACAAGGAGGCAGGGTATTATATTCAGCTGAACAAGGGAACAGGTTTCGCTAATCTTTGTAGGAGCAGTCTCTGTGGGTAGGTAGTCTTCTTGATACAAATATTCAAGAGGGAAAAGATATGGTTACAGTTTCTGCACACTGGCAACATTTGCACTCTGAGTACACGTATGCTTTGCTATCCTTCTTAGCCTCACTGGTGGAATGTGGTGCCACTTCCATGGGTGTAGGTACTTGACGTGGACATGCCTATGCAAACAATACATATTCAAGATTTCACTAATTTCAAACATAAAGTAGAAGACCAATAAAGTACAATATGGAATAAAACAAAAATATGTCAGAACAAAGGTCACTTTAAGACTCAACATAAGTTTAAATATTATGCTTAGGTTGGTTCTTGGTTATCATTAAGATCGGCATATAATCCTCTGGGGTTTAATCTTGTGAGTAAAATGCTAAAGTTCAAACAAAAACAAAAAAACAAAAAAGCTAACAATAACAAATACAAAGTGCTTATACCTTCCCTATATTGTTTCCTTATGCCGTGGTTTGTACAGAAAGATAATTCTATCTCTAATGCCCTAAATGTCACATATTAGTAAGATCCATATTGTCTTTCATGCCTTCTCCATAATTGCCTAAGACTTTTAGTCCTTAAAACCCATTCTTGAGACTATAAACAGACCTAGGAAACTGTTTTTCATACATTTGAATTATCTTTATTCATTTTCAGTGACTTATTTACTTATTTTTAAGTGCTAAATATAGAACACAAAACCTCACACAAGTCAGACTAAGTATCTTGGCACAAATGCATAAACTAGAGTTAAATACTACAAAATGTAAATATTACCATAAAATTTCTGTAAAGAAATTGGTTTCCTGTATATTCTTTCTTTATTATCATGTCTTTTATGCCTGTTTGTGAGAAAAATGAGTCTTTCCATATAGCATTGCTATATTTGACTTCATAAAAATAGGCCATTTTCTGATTTTCTAAAGTGCTTAGATACTACTTTAAAATAAAATTACATTCTATAATTAAAATATAGTTTATTACATCAAGTAAACTCCTTTGTGACTTTATATTAAATACATAATTTTAAAATGTAAATTTCTAAGAGTTACTAATTATAGAGAATGCATATTTCTTAATTACTGTACCATTTGACCATCTAATATAGTATCAAGCATTTTATATTAAGAAATAGATTATAAATATAAAATAAAAATAAACTACTACTTTGCTTCATTTGTATGCATGCATAGTTCTAACCTACATTTAAAAAATATTTTTTCTTCTGTGGTGGAATCTTCTGTGGTACAATGTAGACAGAAAATGCATTTCTAGGATATTTATATATGATTCACATTATTTCATAAAGATATTTTAGATAAGACTGTAAATGAGCTTCACAGTTGAGTGGAGAGTGAGGTCTGATTTTCACACGAACTCTGGTGCCCCGTATATGACCAGGTCCCCTGGATAGGGAGACCTGGTGGCACTCAGAGGAAGGATAGCAGGCTACCAAGAAGAGACTTGATACCCTATGAACATATACAGGGGGAGGAGGTCCCCCTCAGTCACAGTCATAAGGGAGGGACGTAAAGTGAAAATGGGAGGGAGGGAGTAATGGGAGGATACAAGGGATGAGATAACAATTGAGATGTAATATGAATAAATTAATAAAATATATTTTTTAAAAGACTATAAATGGATTCTTTTACTTGTTATTCCAGAATACAAAGAAATTGAGTCTGGATTTGCTTCAGTTACAGGACATGCATAATCCATAGTTCTGATAGACATAATCAATTTAGATTGAAAATGCCTATTTGATAACTTATCTCTATAATTTTCAATAGTTTTTAAAACAGGAGTTGCATTAAGAATGTATAATTCCTTGCAAAGCGTAAGATGGGCATTTGAATCCAAAGGTGTCTATCTTTAGCTCCTTTAGAAAAGTAGCACTCTTCTGTGTCAAGTTTTATATTTTAGTAGATCAGGCAAATTAATCAATACTTGATTTTTATTATCATTATTATAATGGGTTGAATAAAAAATAGTTGGCTTTGATTTTTATAAATCATAATTCAGCAGTTAAATTTTATTTTCAATTTATGCAGTAATTCTATTGATAATTTTCATGATTTATAAACTATTTCTCATGTTACAATATTTCTCATTTCCACTTGCTAAGAAAATAACACTTCACAAAACTTGGTTTTTTAAAGGGTGCATTAATTTTCTTAAAATGTGTTTTGGATTCATGTGGTATTTTATGTAAGAATAAGTAAAACAACACAAATTATGTGTCATATCTGTGCTACAAAATAACTGGTCCTACTTGTCATTATAATTGACAATAAATAATATAATCAAGATAAAAACATTTCTGGAGTTACACATTTGTTTTATCAAAATATATTATTTTCTGATTCATTTTGTTTGTACCAAAATTTAAAAATTAAAATATTTTAATTAGGAGAAGAGCTGATTTGTTATAAACACTTAATGTAGGAAATTATTTGAAATGTTCTTGGGAATTATATGTAGAGAAAAATGGCATATTGCTAACTTATGTCAAAGTACAGACTTTATCTCAATGTAAAATGGCATTTTTGTTACTTGTTGGATACAGTATATATAATACTTTAGTAAGAGTACATACATACTGAGTTTTCTTTATAAAATCCAAGTACTTCCATGTCTAGAACTATACTCAACTAACTGTTGGTCACTAAGGCATAACATTTTCTTTTTTCCAGTTCATCCAAGCAATGTTTTTTGAGTTACTGAACTGACAGAGGTAAAGAGATGTGAAATGGCTCAGTGATGTCTGATATAAATCACTTTGACCTATCACTTCTGCTTCTGTAATTCTATTTCTGTAGTGCACTGTGTATGTTTAAATTATGCTTGTTTAAGAAGATCACTTATAGAAATTAGAGACTGGGAAGGGATAAAGAATTTTAGGTGTTTCATTATACCTTTGGCCCTAGAAACATGTTTCTCTTGAATTGTCAAATCATTTGACTTCATAAGATATTTACTATCAGTCATCTCTCTCTCTCTCTCTCTCTCTCTCTCTCTCTCTCTCTCTCTCTCTCTCTCTCTCTCTCTCTTGCTTTTTAATACCCATTCTATACTCATGGTGGCACACAAGTACAATGTACCTGTTTCCTTGAAAGTACAGTAAAAATCCTCCATTCTAAAATATTTCTATATTTATTTCAAATTCGACAAGAAAAAATTTTAAATACTTGATGCAAATTCATGAATCACATGAACATAACATTTCTCTTTGTGAGACTATAAAGTGCCTGCATGTTTTTTATGTGTGTATGCACATGTGTTTCAAATTCCAATTATCACTCACTTAGAGGTCCTTTCACTACCACTACTTAGCTCTTGGCCTCATGGCTTTATTGTCCTTCATTTTGGACTTACTGCATTTCTCCAGTTCTGTGTTAGAAAACATGGTAGCACCTCTTCTTCCCAAATGGATATTTAATATCAGATAAAACATGCTATGGAAAACATTAAAAACAAGTAAGTTTTGTTTTAGAACTATGAAAGAAAGCTGAGTATCTTCTCAGAGTAGAGACTTCTGTCAACTAAACGAATGAAACACACTGTTCTATGGAGAAAATCAATTTAGTTGAAAGTCTACTTAAGGCTTAGGGTCTGAAAAGGAGTATATGTTTTTTCAGGAACAGCAGTATAACTGAGTAGTGTAAAGAAACAAATGATAAAAAAAACATTATGATATCGAATAGTATCTGCTATCAGGGAAATAGAAAAAGAGTAGCGGCTTCAGGAAGAAAAACAAGGAACAACAACAACAACAAAACCCCAACAAAACAAAAAGCAAGCAAGCAAGCAAACAATCAAAGCCAAAACAAAAAACCAAGGTAAACAACAAAGTGATCCTAAACTAAAATATATAATATATTAAGTATATATTTTAATTAATTCTTGTTAGAATACTTGAAAGCATCTGTTGAAAAATTTAAAATGTAGTGTATAGTTTACATTTGCTTATTTTAATAGACAAATTATGGGGTACAATGTATTGTTTTGACCTACACATAACATTACAAAAACATTCAACAAAATGAATTCAAATACCTCCCACTTTATCAAATTATCATTTTGTGCCTTAAACTTTTTGGAAATATATCCTAATACTATTTGAACATAAAGATTATTACATGTATTTTAAGTATGATTGAATCTAGTTTAAGACTATATATTATCTCTAATAATAAGAGAAATTTATCTTGAAAGGTAATTCTCACCATAAAATAATTTGATTCACTAGTGGCAAAAATATTTTTTAATCTTAGTGTTTAGTATATTATAATTAGATATTAACAAATTATTATTTCTCATGTCTATTTTGTATATGAAATTTAAACATCTATCAATTTTGAAGCAACATTAATAAAGAATGTAACAACTGAGTAGTTAGGGCTTTGTATGTGTATAGTCATTTTAAGCATTTTAGTAAGGACTGTCAATAATGTCTTCTGGTTCATTTATCTTAGCATATAAAAACCAGAGTGATGATATGATGAAAATTATAATGAGTACTAGGGAATTATACAAAATAATTTGTAAATTAAATATGAAACTAAAACATCTGTTCAAATAAATTTCCCACAGGTAATAGGGTGAGGAGTACAATTTACAGACTGAACAAAAAAGGAAAATTCTTCCACAGAGGCACTTACTGTGTTTAAGATACAGAATTTTCTTTCACATTTAATAAACAAACTCGTAAAACCACACACATTTTTCTTTTGGAAATCTGCCTTGTTTCTCTGTCTCACTAATAATCCCTTATTTTTTGCCTTAAAAATCCCTAAATCTTGAAAATTCTCTTTGGGTTGTTATATCCATATAACAAATCTAGGAAGTGTCATCAATGCGAAATTTTTTATCATAATTTTTAAGTTTATTATAATTTATTCACATTACATCTTGATTGTTATTCCCTCCATCTTATCTTCCCATTCCCACTCTCCCTCCCTCTTCTTCCCTATTCATCTCCCCTAGACCTCTCACAGGGAGGAACTTCCTCCCCCACCATCTGACTACAGCCTATCAGGTCTCATCAGTATAGCCTTCATCCTCTTCCTCTGTGTTCCCACAAGGCCCCCCAGCCAAGGGTAAGTGATTAAATTGAGGGCAACAGAGTTCATGTCAGAGGCAGTCCCCTCTGTTCTCCATATGAACAGGGAGAATGATTTGTCCATCAGCTACATCTGAACAGGGGTCTAAGTTCTCTGCTTGCAATGAACTTGGCTGGTTTATCAGTTTGTGCAGGCCATCCAAAGTCCAGATAATACAGCCTTGATGGTCTCCTGAACCCTCTAGGTCCTTCCATTACCCCATTCTTCCAGACCACTCTCAGCACTCCACCCAGAGCCCAGCTGTGAGTTCCAGGATCTGTCCTGATTCCCTGCTGCATGGAGTCTCTCAAAGGACATCTATGTTGGCTAATATCCACCTATAAGTGAATATATACCATGCATGTCTCCCTGGGTCTGGGTTACCTCATTCAGGATGATATTTTCTAGTTCCGTCCAATTGCCTGCAAATTTCAAGATTTCTGGTTTCTAATACCTAAGTGGTATTTCATTGTGTAAACATACCCCAGTTTCTTCATCCATTCTTCAATTGAAGGACATCTACGCTGTTTCCAGATTCTGGCTATTATAAATAAAGTTGCATCGAACATAGTTGAACAAATGTCCTTCTTGTATGCTGGTGCATCTTTTGGGTATATACCCATACCATTTGACAAAATCCAACACCCATTCATGTTAAAAAGCCTTGGAGAGGCACATACCTAAGCCTAGTAAAAGCAGTATACAGCAAGCCTATAGTCAACATCAAACTAAACAGAGAGAAACTTAAATCAACTCCACTGTTATTAGGGACAAGACAATACTATCCACTCACTCATTCTCTTCAGTATAGTACTTGAAGTCCTAGCTATAGCAATAAAGGCTATCAAGGGAATTTGACGGACATTTAAAAGCATGTATCATTCTTTTCTGTCATTTTCTTTTTAAAATATAAGTTAAAAAATAAAACCTAGTAGATAACCTATAATATGCTAGTGAATTCTAATAGAAATGGATGAGATAAAATCCTCAATATAAGGTGTTTAATGTTTATTTCCCTGTTATGAACAGCAATGTAATAAATATATTTAAACATTATTGATGAAATCCATGCTCTTCAACTAATGTCGTTTTCTTTTCACCCCATTTTATTGGCTGCAAGAAACAAAGAGCAATGTCATATCTGAGGCTGAATCCATGTCATAAGTGTACGAAAATGTTCTGTGTTTGATATCATGCATAGAGCATATTTAATCTTCATTAATATAAATGATTGAGTATTTACAGGAAAAAACAGGGCTCCCATTCATATTAATCTCAGCATGTGCATTTTCATTGTTATAAATAGTTTCCTTTTACTTTTCTTGCCTTTTTGGTCAAACAAGCATGTAGGTTTAGGTCTTTGAGTTTGTAAAGGGCTGTACATGAATAATGAGTGAATGAACTTTCCAGTCACTTCATCCCAGAGTTTAGTTAGCTGACAATAATTTGAACAATCTATAGTCTTAGGAAAGTTAAAAGTTTATATTTTTATTTTAGAAATTACGTAAAAAATTCCAGTACCTTATACTGTCAGCTAGTGGTAACAGTATTATTTGCTTATGCTAAACATTATTTGCTCTGGCTTCCTGAAATCATACTAAAATTTTTCATCAAAGATATGACAGGACTGTAAATTCAAATAGTGACGCAAATAATATTTGTACATTGTTTTGAGAAAAAGAGAATTAGATGAATGAAGCAGGCAAAATATGAAAGATGGTTGAAACAAATAGGTCCATTTCTAATTACCGTTCAAGATATCTATACGCAAAGCATCTCCTCTTTTTATATTACTGGGCATATCTGATAAAGATGAACATTAGACAGTTAAGGAATGTTATAAATGACATTTTAATATATAACATAATATATAATATAATTTTTAAATTATACATAAATAATATAGTAAAGTCTAAATGCCTTAAAATATTGGACTATGTATAATGAAAATAAGTATGTTTTTCTCTTTTCAGTAGGCTGCTTATTTTAGTGCATAGGAGTATTGAGTACAGGGCCTTCTGGAAACTCTTATTTTATTAACTCACTATTCATATTATAAAACCAACAGTATGTTATTAGAATGGCTTCCCTAAGCCTTAGTTTCTCCTTATCTAAAAGTGACAAAATGACTGTTTGTCCTAGGTTTGTTTGGCTGGAGAGATATTTCAGTGCAAGTAGTAAAATTTGTACAATGTTTTGTATACAGTAAGCCTGGCATCATAGTATCTATTTTAACTACTTCTACAAGAGTAACATTTATGCATTGATTCAAGTAAATAGATGTTTTTGTATTCTTCATTTAAAAAATATGCAATTATACTATTCACCTCCTAGTTGCCATTTACAATTGGATATTACATGATGAGTTTTAATCAAAGGCTCAGTGAACTTTCTCATAATGATTTTTATTGAACATACAGAATTCATTACATTCTAGTAAAAGCCACTATCTAGTGAGCTGAATCCACAGGCTGACATGTATATCTCTTGCAAAATTAAAGACCTGAATAAATGTACTAACTCCTGTATATTACCTGTTATTCTAAACTCTAAGGACATTTCAACAAACAATATCTGCAAATTAAATATATACTCTTAGTTTTCATATAAGAAATGTCTTTTCCTTCAAAATGTACTATGAGAATATAATAATACGATCTATACAATTTTTATCATTTTAATTTAAATTGAATATACTCTACCAGCTTATTTATTAATTTAGATGTAAGCAACCTGTGTAATATTTAAACCAGAAAATTTATTTATTTGAGTTACTATTATGATAATATAATTTGTTCTAGTGAGTATGGCATTCTACTAGAAGTAAAAGTCACATGTAACTATTTTCTTCTATCTTCTGTTTCTTTTACCTTATCTTCATTTTGCTCATCACACACATATGCACACAGACACACAGACACACACACAAACATAAACACACACATACTCATTCCTGCATGTTTTATTAATGACCATGTATTGTAAGCAGTGACACATTTGAATACTATGGATTTCTAAAACTATTTGAAATATTTGCAAATCATTAAGTGAAGTAATGTTCTATTCCAGTAAACTTCTAATATAACCATTTTCATAATATTATAAAGAAATTTTATCTTCAATTAGAATTTCTTGAAACAAGTAGTGCAGCATGTCCAAAATCATAGACATTTAACAGATTGATTTCTAACACATAGCTTCCATATCACTATCATTGTCACTTTGCATGCTACAATTCTCTATTTCTGTATTAAATTATTGAATGTTAATAACTATTTTACAAATTATCATAAAGGTCATCAAAATAAAAGATGTGAATACCAAGTATAGTGTTTGTCATGTAGCAAATAACTGAAAATGAAGTATTTAATTTAACTTATTGTTAAGTGTGTTTTTTATTTAGAGAGAGATAAAGCTGGCTACAAACATAAGCTGTTCAACATCATCCTGTCACAATCCTTATGTTATTATGTGGATTTACATATATCACATATTACTAGGTAATACAGTGAAGAGGTTGGTTTATTCCTTGTTTGATTTCTCTTACTATGTACTTCTGGTTGTCTTGGAGCTTACTATGTAGATTAGGCTGGCCTTGACCACATAGATATCCACCTGCTTCAGTCTTCCTAGTGATGAGATTAAAGGCATGTGCCTGGACAATATGCTGTTTTACCAATTTTTCTTTTCTCCTTTGTTTTTCTTCAACCTAATAATAGCTAATTCAATAATAATGTGAATTTTAAAGTGTTAGAACTATCAGCCTGTCGTAGCGAGAAAAGATGAAACAAGTAAAAAGTGAGATATTTGTGAATGTAGTGGCTGCATATGAGGTCCATTGCTTGAAAGTAGAGTTGTTGCTTAAGGACAGGCACTGTGAAGAAAATATGTCACCTTTAAAAAGACATGTAGAAAAAGAAACAAATTGAGGAGATGCACAAATGAAGAAGTAGATGTTAGATGTACCTTAGAGCATAAGAAATAGAGTAAGAGATGAAAATTAGTCTAACACTAACTCAGTTGAAGGCAGGGGATTTTTAAGGAATTTGGTAGATTATGTGCTTAAGGCAAGTAGATCTCAAACCAAAGATACTAACTGGGCTCTGAGCCAGATCATATTGGTACGACCCATTGAGTTCATGACTATCAAGGCATCCCTTACAACACTTGAGAACACCAGGAAAGTTGGGGGTGGGGAGTCCTACATTGACAGATTTTGAAGTGGGCGAAAAGGTCTATTTTGAGCAAAAATGTTCAATAGAACATATGTCAGCAAGAAAGAGAAGATTGTGCTTAGATTTACAGCTGAAAAGGCCTGTCTTACACCCTAATTTGAGGGAAATGTACCCAAGGAATGAAAACTTAAAGTTCTATTACTTTTTTCTTGAACAGATGGACCTTATACCTTTTCACTTAGAGAACACTTAACCTTACCAGTCTTAGGTTCTCTCTATTTATTTTTCAGTAGGATTATTCCCTCCTTTTTAAATTTTAATGTAAGTATCCAGGTTACCAAGTGTTATGATCTGAAGGAGGACAGAAACCATATACATGCTAACATGGAAAGGAAAAATTTCACAGGACTACAATCATATACAAAGAGCTACAGATAACTATGGAATGTTGAGAGTAGAAGAAAGTAGTCTTCCCTAAGGAAGAGTCCAATTAGTTATGCAATTCCAAGTGATCATCCCAGGAATCACATACTTACAGGGAACTTTATGCTTACATATTTAACAATAGATAAAGAGGCTAGAATTCACTAATTTGAGAGAGAGAGAACAAGGCCAGGATGCACAAATAGGAGTAGTTGGAGAACAGAAATGGAGTAAGGAAAAGGATGTTTATTTTAATATCAAAATAAAAAGTACCCTGCATGATCTATATCACTATCATGACAGGTTACTTTATTCTTTAAACACCTATATACTCCAGGAAAGAGAAACATGAGACCAATTCCTGATTGAACTTTAAGATCTTAAATATGGGAAATCTGCCTTTTCTATTCTGACTCATGAAATAATACCACAGGATATATTCTCAGAAAACCATTTGCACCTAATTATCTTCTTTTCTACCTGATTCTGTCTCTGACTTGAGAGTACTTTTCTCTTCCTTAATGAGAAATAATTATTGTTATAGCACTTTCCAAAATTTTTCTCTATTTTATATTTGAAGTCAGGTTCAAAGTCAACAAAGTCAAAGCAAAAACCAGGATCAAGAACATATGGTTGATGAAATGATTTCCTTCCTTCACAGAACAAACATCCTTTTGAGGTAAAATGATAGAGGAGACTTTCAAGAAATAGTGCGCAGATAGAGGCAGGAAAGACAATCGTCAGTACCACCACACCAGGAGTTTACAATTTAGAGGAAATTTTCAACATTTATGTGCACATATTCTTATGAAGTTATAGGGGACTTTGTTATACCAATGACATCATGCCTGACTCTATAGATCAATTATAACCAAAATGTAATAAAATATATCCCAGGATGATAAGTGCTAATCAACTAGAGGTGGGAAAAGAGTTACCCTTCCCCAGACCTGTACTATAGCCATTAAATGAACTTTTATACTAGAATAGTATACTTATAATATTTATATCCATATATCAAAATGGTATGCATTTATTTTAAAGTCACGTGTGTTGTGCACAGTGCACTTGCATAAATAATTTTAATGATAAAGTATATGAGTATATTTTAGATTCCCACCTAAAGTAATAAGTATTCTTCTATATCTCTCACACATTTGGAATGAGTTGTAATATGATACATCCTTTATTTGAATTCTGATAGAATCTATCTAGCTTCATGATACTACATTTATACTTACTGTAAATATTCTACTCATAGAGGAATACTCTGGAATCTTAGATTTTGGTCGTTTCAGTTTCTAGTGTGTGAGATCTTGGGACATAGAGATCAATAGATCAGTTTAATTTCCTGATGATGTAATCAGTTTGGCAGGCTTCATGGATAATATGTACTTTAAAAAATGGAAGACATGGATTCAGTGGACATTATTATGCCTGAGCCTTGTCAGTTAGTTAGTACCTATATAATTTAAAGTAAGTAATTGACTTTACTGTGTCTTTGTGTTCTCATTTGTAAAACTATGAAGTATATATATATATATATATATATATATATATATATATATATATATATATATATGTGTGTGTGTGTGTGTGTGTGTGTGTGTGTGTATTCACTATTTTTGTAAGGATATTGCGAGTCACTAATGAAATAAGACTATAACATGGCTTTGAAAACTGTAAAATACACCCTTGAAAGGAATTTTAAATTATATTTTCAATTTGCATATAATAATTTTATATGTCATGTATGTCAAGTTTTCTACTCCAAAATCTATTTTAAGAATACAAATGTGCTCAGAGGAAGGACAGCAGGTTACCAAGAGGAGACTTGATACCCTATGAACATATAGAGGGGGAGGTAATCCCCCTCAGGAACAGTCATAGGGGAGGGGAGTAAGGGGAAAATGGGAGGGAGGGAAGAACGGGAGGATACAAGGGAGAGGATAACCATTGAGATGTAACAAGAATAAATTAATAAAAAAAAAAGAATACAAATGTGTCTTCCAAGAGTAAAAAAAGTACAGACGGTAAGCTTAGCATACAAAAAACTAACAACAGAATGACTCTCATATCTTGAAGGTCTATTATTCATTTTGTAGGCACTGTCTACGTTGTTTATAGTACCTTTTTTTCATTTTTTGTTGAGTTAGTATGTTTCATTTCCCCTGATCTACTATTATTTTCTCAGTCAGAAACTCCCCGTGGTTCTAATTTCAAGCTATGAAAACAGGCTCAGAGAAAGATAGATAAAACATGCATATATATAACACAGACCTGTAACATTATTATGTTGTTATTATCATATTTCCTTATTCTTACCCTCATTTAAGTATTCAGGGGCTTTATTGGCCATTTTTTATTATCAACATTATAAATTAATACATATAACCCTCTAGGTGATAGAAACTACCTTTCAGTCTCTAGTGAGTGTAAATTTAGTCATTCTGTGAGCGTGCAGTCACTACAATGCTGCATGAGAAGAAGGAAACATTTCAAATTCTAGACAAAGAAAATAAAAAATACTGGGTCTGGAGAGATGGTTCAGAGGTTAAGAGCATTGGCTGTTCTTCTAAAGGTTCTGACTTTCATTTCCAGCAACCTCATGGTGGGTAACAACCATCTTTAACGATATCTGGTTCCCTTTTCTGGCATGCAGGCATACGTGCAAGCAGAACTTGTATATGTAAGAAATAGATAAATAAAAATAAATAAACACGTACTCTGGTGCCTCACCTTTGACCATGTCCCCTGGAGGGGGAGACCTGGTGGCACTCAGAGGAAGGACAGCAGGTTACCAAGAAGACACTTGATACCCTATGAGCATATACAGGGGGAGGAAAGCCCCCTCAGGAACAGTCATAAGGGAGGGGAATAAGGGGAAAATGGGAGGGAGGGAAGAACGGGAGGATGCAAGGGATGGGATAACCATTGAAATGTAACAAGAATAAATTAATAAAAAAATTACCAAACCATACTTGAATTTGATATTTTCACACTATTATTCCTATTGACATAATGCAAATATTGATTAAAGTACAGTCTTTTTAGTCCTAAAAGTATTAAATTCACGAATCCTCCAAAGACTTTTGTTGATTTCCAAATAGCTTAAAATCCTTGGCTTGTCCAATGAAGGCTTTGACTCTTGGTGGCCAGTCTGTCTACCCCTCTAACTGGCTCTGTTCTTGATGTTCCTCTACTCAAGGGGTGACCTTATTATAATCGTAATCTGCTACCAGAAAGTGTCTTTTTTAAAAAATTTTTCAAGAAGATTATTTTTTTATATACAAGTACCAATTAAAACACATTATTTCTACCTTATTTTTTGTAAAAGAAAAAGTTAGGTTTTCTATTAAATTGTAACATTAATTAATTACATAAGTTTCTAATTTTAACTTCTTATTGACTTTGAAATAATTATTAACATTGTCTTTGGCAATGGGGCCCCACAGGCAATTTTCAGAGAGTGATCTTTTGTCCTAACATCAACGTGGGTTGTTTATAGATCTCCACAGGATGTTTACTCCATTGCCAAAAACTCAAAGGAATGTAACCCAGTTCTACCTCTGAAAGCCTTGCCTGGCTACCAAAGATGACCCAGTTCAGAATTTGTATCCTTCATTACTATTAGACCATACTAGGGTCACCTTCATATATTTTAGAGAGTCTTCACTGCAATGCTTCCACAATACATCCCACATGCCCCCTAATTTCAACTGCATCTTCCTGTATTCTCTTTCTCCCTCTCTTCCCTCTTGTTCCACGCTTGCCTGATCATTCCTGCTCCCACCTCCACCTATCCTCAAAGCACCCAGAAACTTTATTCTATTTTCTCTTCCCTGCATGGTCAATACATCCACCTAGAGTCCTTCTCTTATACCCCCTGGGTCTGTGAACTGTAGCTTGATTATCATTTACTTATAGATAAATACATAACATATTTGTCCTTTTAGTTTTGGGCTACTTTCTCAGTCTAATTTTTTCTAGTTGTATCCATTTGCCTGAAAATTTCATAGTTTCATTTTTAGTAGCTGAGTTATAATTCATTGAGAAAATTTACCACAGTTTCTTCATCCATTCTTTGGTTGAGGAACATCTAGGTTCATTCTAGTTTCTGTCTATTATGAATAAACCTGCTATGAACATAATTGAGCAAATGTCCTTATGGTAGGATGGAGTCAAGGGTGGTATAGATTGGTCTGGAGATACATTGATTCCAACTTTCTGAAGAACTCCCATGTTGATTTCCATAGTGGCAGTACAAATTCACACTCCTACTAGTAATGGATAAGTGTTTCCATTGCTAGATATCCTTGCCAGAGTGTGTTGTCACTTATGATATTGGTCTCAGCCATTCTGACAGGTGTAAGATGGAATATCAAAGTAAGTGTAACTTGCATTTCCCTGATGACTAAGGCTACTGAACATTTCTTTAAGTGCTTCTCAGTCATTTGCAGTCTTACCAGAAGTTCTCTAACACTCCATGCCAGTGTATTCTATCAAAGATGTTACCCTGCATCCCCTACACCTGGTTTCCTCTTTTTTGTTCTGAATCACAGAATTTTGATGATGTATTTATTAGATATTTAACAGCCTAGATAGGGCATGTAAATGCTATGCATAAACCAGACCTCCCTTAAATAAGCAGAGTGTGATCACCTCAGCCATATATCATAAAGTTGGGGAACTTACAAAGTCAACTACAGGTTAATTAATACATCATTCTTAATTATGTTATATATTACCAAATTACTATATGGTCGTTTGTCTATGAATGTCAATTAGTATTTAACAATTTATTTGTGAATATTTTTTGCAGAGCCCCGGTTCAAACTTTGAGAGACTGACCCCAAGTTGTTTCTCTTAGGTATATTTAAACACAGAACAACGATCTGGTGAAAACCAGGTATATCTAAATCCCTGAGGGACAAAATAAATTAGATACAACTCAGCTGTGACTACAATGAAACTATTTGTACAGTACATGTGGCACCTTCCATAAAGAAAAATTCTATAGATTGACTGAGAAAAACAAGCTTATCCGAATCGATCTGGAGGAGGGTCCAGTCTTCGGCCACACAGATTGTGCAAAGTCACCAGGCTAGAAAGCACCTCTGCCTCAGCCTTCTAGGAAGAAAGCAGGTTTCACATTCCTTCTCTTGAAGGAACAACCATGTGTGCTTAACATTCCAGGTTCCCCTACTCCTTTTCTGTGAGCAAAAGGACCTCCATGTGCCCTACAAAATTTCAAGTATAGTGTAGATCATGGCCAATATTCTAGCTGATTTAATGTTATCTTCTACTTTAGATTACATAAGCAGCTGCCAAATTAATGTGGTAGCCTGAGAAATTCAGTTATGAGATGCCATGTGGAATAAGAAAAATGAAATAACGAGGTAATTTATATTACTTGTCCTAGTTACTATTTTATTGCCATGAGGAGACACCATGACCAGGGTACATTTTAGAAGAAAGCAATTAATTTGGGGCTTTGTTACAGTTTTAGAAAAGTAGTCAATGATTAACATGGTGGGAAACTTGATGGCAGGCAGGCAGGCAGGCATGGTGCTGGAATGTTAACTGAGAGCTCACATCTGATCCACAAGTTGTAGGCAAAGATAGAGTGAGACTAGGCCTGGCATGTGCTTTTGAAAACTTAAAACTCATATTCACTAACAGGGACACACCTACTGCAATAGGGACATTCCTTCTAATATTTTCCAAACAATTTCACTAATTGTGGGGAAAGCATTCATGTATGTGAGTCTATGAGTACCATTCTCTTTCAAACCACCACAAAACTATAGTCCAAAGTTAAGGTTAGTTATTTTCCATATATGAAATCAAGCCAGAATGAGGTTCTAGAAATCTGAGAATTAATCCTCATACTATTGAAGAAAAATTCATAAAAATCCATAATTTCTTAGTAACTTATTATAAATCAACTGTGTCTATGGTAGTATTGAGAGTACTATTAGTGATTACAAAGAAGGGTATTAAATGAGAGTTTTGTGAAAAATCTAGAGCACCAATAAACAAGAACTTTTATAGAAAACAGTTTTTCTTAAAATTTGTCAATGTTATATATTGCTATAATTTTTATGTCACTGTTTCAGTAAGTGGAGGAATTCACTAACTAAAAATTGATTTTTGTTAGTACATTATAACTTTCATATTAAGTTTATAAATTGAAAATTAGACATAATTATTCAGCAAGTCATGACTCAGCATTTGCATACAAAAGAGCTGTCATTGTTGGCATGTTTTACCTGTGGGGGTTTTAGTTAAACACCTGAATTTTCACAAATGCAACCTTAGAGACGATAATTCACTTATGAACTATTTAATGTTAACACATCCATGAATATGCTTGTGGGCGTATACTGTCTCCCTTTCTAGTTTATGAATATGTGTGATAGTCATCACTTCTATTATGTGCTAGAATCTCATCAACATTTAAAAAAAAGATATCATATTCTCTAAGTATTCAAATGGTATCTAGTATTTCACATTATTAAAATTTCAGAAGCCCTGTGGATGTCTCTTGTCTGTGTTCCTCTTAGAGGCCATGTTTGTGCATGGGGCCCATGCTGCTGCCTGATCCCATGTTGATGTCTGTGGCCTGTGCTCCTGCCAAGAGTCATGATAGTGTTTCTAGTTCCCTTACTTATTTAGTAAAACTGCTATGCACTTAGGTAACCAAAGCAAAAGTATGGGTATCATCCAAATAGCCAGTCAATTATAACATTTTGTCAGATTGTTTTTGTGTTTTCTCACTGGAATGTCTGATTTTACACCATACACCCATAGTAAGAGGGCTTAAATTTCTTTTTAAGTTTCAAAATATCTTTTACCATGTTCTAGACTTTCAGATATGATTCTCTCCAATATATTTTTATACAAATTGTTTAGTATATTTTCAAAAACAAGTATGAATGTGTGAATCCTTATAATTGTTCAGTAATCCCTATTCTTACCTCTTAGAGATAAAATAACAACTTTGAGGTATGAGGATTTTTCAGTTATTTTTAATTTAATTTTAGTAATAAGAATTTTATACTACATATTATAATCAAATTCACTGAACTACCTTTACCACCTTGAAAATTCAAATCCTTTCATTTTCAGTAATCCACTGAATCCAATTTGTGCTGCCTCTATATTGTGGGTTTAGAGCCACAAGCTTGAACATACTACTAGGGAGCAAATAGTTAAAGAAAATTCATTCTCCCTTTCCCAGATATGGTTATTGAACCATTAAGGAAAAGTTTGTTATGTAAATGTACTACTTGTGCCTGAGTATTGCATTAACCCTTAGTCTCTGAGCCTTGACCAGCTGTGAGTTTCTTCCTTAAATATTGTCCATGGTGCAAAGAAGCATCTCTGATGAGGTTGTAATAATATATAGGTATTGAGATGCAAATTTTAAAAATACTTTGATATATTTTGACATCGTAGAGTAATAGTAGGTTGACCCCTGGAGCCTAGAAGCATTGTTGATTCTTCTCTGTTTCCTTTCTTTTCCTTTCCTTTGCTATCCTATCATTTCTTTTTCATCTTATTTGTCTTTTATATATGCATTTACTTATTTGTTTGTTTAAAGACAGTATTTCTCTATATAACCCTGGCTGTGCTTGAACTCACTGTGTATACCTATGTGGGCCTCAAACTCACAGACATAGACCTGCCTGAGATTAAACATTTGCCACCATGCTTAATTCCCAATTATGCATTCTTAGCCAGATTTGCAATGTTATTCATGTATTTTTCTCTTATTTGGTGGCCTCTACATTTGATTAGAAAGCAGTTGGTTATCTACAGATTTGTGCCACTATAGCACTTGTTGGCATATCTTTCTATGGTGATCATTGTTGTAGTTTATAGGGTTCTCAGCTGTGTAAAATCATTGATGACTTCTTTCTACCAACTGCTTACATAGTGCTTCCTCAGACTAAGAATACAAGCCGAGAGGAAGAATTCTTCCTTGTCAGCACCACCCTGATTCCTCCATATGCTGGGATCAAAATATGTGGTGTCTTTACAATTGTCTGTATTGTTTGGGGAGTCTCCATGACACCTCTGACCAACAACTCAAGAGGAACTTTATACTTGATAAAATTTAGCCTTTTCGAGCCTTGCTTTATAAAGTAATATAAGTTAAGTTCTATTAATGAATATTTTATAAAATATAAAAATTAATCATATGCATTATATAATTGTGCAAATACACACATGTATGATAAATCAGAATATTATAAATCAGTATGTTTCCATAAAGCTTTTTCAAACATCCTTAGTGTACATTATCCTGACCCCTGCAGTCTTATATGTCCTATCCCTCTAATCCTACACTTACCTAAACCTCCCACACTATGACAGTAATAAGTTTCCCTCAAAATAATATAATAATTATTTGAAATATGTTATCTTTCATGTTATGCAACTATGTTAGCTCTTAATATGCTATAAAGATGTTTTTACACCTATAGTTACATAATGGCTACTATCAGCATACTGATTTTGATGCAGAAAATAGTCTTAAACACATGAACGCTAAGGTTTATATTTTTTTATTCTTATGGAAAAGTTGCTGATAAAGAGGCAGTTTTAATCTGTGGAACATATTACATGGTAGTTAATTTATGAAGGCATTAAATGTTTTAAAATATAAAGACATACTCAAATTGATTTTAAATCAGTAGGATATGGATTTCTGTTACATTTAAGACAATCTGTTTAATTGAGGTCTTTATTGTAGGCTTGTAATCTTGACCACTTGGAAGGCTGAGTCAGGACTATCATAAGTTCAAAGACTTCCTGGGAAAACGCAGCTTGAGCAATTTAATAAAACCTGCCTCAAAATAAAAAGTAAAATGTATTGAGAATATAACTGAGTGGTAAAGCATTTTCCTAGCTAATACACATGATTTACTAGATTGGATGCCAGAAATATCAAAATAAATAATAAATGAATAAATATAAATAATTCATCTAGAAAATGTCTCCAATTTAACAAATCTCACTTTTATTTTAAAATATTTGTTTCAATTTAGTTGTTCTAATTTATTTTCTTCAAGATTAATTCCATCAACTTAAGCATTGCCAGTACACTTAGTGTTGCATTTAAAGCTCTATGTACAGAAACAGATGGATCACAATAGTTTCATAAAAAGGAACACTGGGTAAGGAAATGCTCTTGAATGTATTCAAGTATGTGTTCCCTATAAGATTTATGTTATATCTAGCTACTTTCCTTCTGAGTCTTACTAAACTATTTGTTGCTGTTTAAGGACTTCCTTAACACGGTCATCCAGAAATTTTAAAAAAATTGGAATCTTCTAATATTTCATATTGCATATGAATGGTCATAGGAAATCAGAATGCATTACTGGATTTATGGAGTCCAGTAGAAGAGTAAACATGGCACCCTATATATCACAAGTTATGTATTTATAACACATGCCAGATCAACACACACTTTGGAAACAAAAAACATTATGATGATATGGAAGTCTAGATTTGGAGATCTCTAACTCCCTAGCGTTCTGTACTAAACAAAGTAGTTTTGAAGGTTCTTATCTCTGGTCTCTGGAGTTGAATTTGCCCTTTTTAAATTGAAAAAAATAAGAACAAAGTAAGAAAAACTATAAAATTACTAAATATAGACAATTGTATAGGATGATTTCTCAATTAGTGATTGATAGGAGGAGACCCAGCTCATTGTGAGTGATATCAACCCTGAGCTTGGGTTGTATAAGAAAGTAGACTGAACAACTAATGGTGAGCAAGCCTCCATGGCCAATGCATCAGCTCCTGGTCCAGGTTCCTGCCCTGTATGATCTCCTACCCTCATTGTTTTTGATAATGTATTACTACATGAAACTGTGAGCAAATAAACAATTTCTGCCCAGGTCAATTTTGTCATGGTGTTCCTTAACTAGGACAAGGTGGAACCTGGGTAATGGGGTGGGGGTATTTCTGTGACAAACTTGACCAAGTTGTTTTGGAAAGTCTTGTGAAGGGACTTTGTAATCCTAGGCAAGAAAAGCCATCAAAGGCTGAGTGCTCAGAGTACTGTTCTGTAGGAGCTTGGATGATAAGAATGTTGAGAACAGAGCACACAATGGATATGTGGCTCCTTTTCTACCCATGTTGCGCTTCAATATAAGTGCCTAGCTTAAATTCCACCTCTACTATTAGTGAACGTTACATGTTTGAGTCATCTACCTTCAGAATCAAATCTACCTTGTAGGCTTTTTATAAAATTCAAAGTGCAGTAACAGGACCATAAGATACACCCATTTTTTAGAGCAGTATAACAAGAAAAACAGTAAAAACAGAAATCGGAGTTCTGTGTTTGTTCTGTTTATGATCCACTGACATCTGAGGAGTTAGGTTGGCAGGAAGTCCTGGTGGACAGTGCTCTAACTGGCATGAGGGTGAGGAGCTAGGAGAGGTATGTGGTGGGCACTCATAATGGTCCAGCATTTGACATACCATCATTGGCTCTCCTACAATACAACCTCTAACAAAACTAGGCTGTCTCAAACCCTTGGCAACAGGATTGTTTACCTGTACACCAAGAAGGTTGGGAAAACACCTAAATCTGCATGCAGTGTGTGACCAGGTTCGTGCTGTAAGGCCCAAAATCCTTATGAGATTGCCTAAGTCCAGGCAGTTATTTCATTCGAATGTCAAATATAGCCAAGCATGATGGTAAACAGCATTAATATCAGCACCTGGGAGGTTAAGATATGAGTATCACAATGTTCCAGCCAGTCTAATCAACATAGCAAGAATCTATCTAAATAATGTCAGATACATATAAAAAATAAGAACTAGCTACTTGAAGAAAGTAGAGGTATGTATCTACTGTAAGCATTTTTTATACTTAAAAGCAAATGTTTGGTTTCTCACACTGCTTCCTTATTGTTACTTTCCAAATTTTTTACTTCTAACTCTCATTCTTCCATCCACCTCCATGAATTTCAATCTCTAGTACAAATACCCTAGGATTCTGTCAACTCCTCTTAGAGCTGCAATGAAGTGAGTTTAAAGATTTGTATTTGATGTTTAGTAGATTCTTCCTGGTAGTTAACCTCAGGAGCCAGGATTTGTTTGCTAACCTCATAGACATAAACATAAATTTCATCAATGAATAGAATTTATAATCATCAAATGAATGGGAAACATGAGATACTCTATGTGATTATAATAGAAAAAGAATGACCTAAGAATATTTTACTACAATGCTGTAGGCTTACATTTTTCATGACTGACTTTATCCAGCCAAACAAATTATAGAAGAAAAGTTTATTTGCCATAACATAATCCAAATAAGGGAAGCAGATGACTATAAAGAACATTTATCTGAACTATACCAGAACCTAAACAAATCAAAATCATTCAATACAAGAATATTGTGGAACAGAAGAATCCACTTTGTGTGAATACTTCCAAGTTTCTGTTATACTACCTTTAGCCCATTTCAAAGCAAGTAGCTTTTTTTATGTGACTAATATATCTTGTATTAGGAAGCATAGGACACATTTGTAGGAACTTACTGACATCTCCTAGATTACTTCCTTATTTCTGTCCCTTTGTCTCTTTTCTGAGTCTTGCTTTCCTTACATCCCACAATCTCACTCGGAAAGATTATGTGTCAGTATTATTGTTTTTATTATTTTTGTGTTTTTATTTATCATTATCTCATACAATACATCCCAACCAAGGCTTTCCTCCTTTCACTCTTTCCATTGTTCCCATTTCCTTTCTTCTCAGATCCACTGCTTCTCCACTTAGGATCAGAAAAGAGCAGACCTCCTGGTATATCAACCATACATGGCATAACAAGATCCAATAAAGCTAGCACAAACCCTCATATCAAGGCTGGATGAGGCAACTAAGTAAGAAGAAAATGGTCACAAAAGTAGGCAAAAGCATCAGAGACAGGCACTGCTCCCAATGTTAGGAGACCCCCAAGAACACCATGCTCCATAGCTATGTAATTTTGTTACAATTATTTCCTCTGTCTTGACCTGGGGTTCTTCTCCTTCCTCTATACTTGTCATTCATGGTTTTCCTCTTCTCATTGTGCTCAAGATTTCCCAAATATTTTGTTCCTGAGTATTTTTAGATTTATCTTTTTGACTGAGCTATGTATTTCTTCTACCTTATCTTTAAGAGCCGAAATTCTCTACTCTATGTCTTTTGATCTGTTGGTGAGGCTTACTTCTGATGTTCTTGTTTGACAACCTGAGTTTTTTATTTCCAGTTTTATTTCAGTTAGTGTTTTCTTTAGTGATACTGCTTCTTTGTTAAATTCTACTTTCATGTTTTCAATTGTTTTAATTATTTTATTCAACTATGTGTTTGTGTTTTCCTGGTTATCATTAAAGTATTTATTCATACCCTCTTTAAGGTCTTTGTTGTAAGGTAATTCTTGTTTTGAAAACCTTGTCTCATGGTTAAGCTAAATTGCCTTTTCAGGGCCTATTACAATAGGATTTCTGGCTTCCGAAGGCTGCATATTATCTTAGATATTCACCTTTTTTGTTTTGTTTTGTTTTGTTTTGTTTTGTTGCCCTGATGTTATGATATTTGAAATGTTTCTTGGCAAATATTCTCTGTCTTGTATTTTTTGAGTGGCTGTTCCCTTCTTTGGATGCTATTGCTACTCTGGATCTTATCCAAGTGTATGTATGTGGCATCTTTGGTAGAGAGTATTTCTGAGAAATGGTGGGTGGGTCTAAACCTCTGAATGAAATTAACTATCTATCCTATCTCAACTCCAATAATTAACTCCTTTATCTTGACCTAAAAGGATCTTATCCCCTAACCAACTAAATTTGATTGTAAAGCTAAACTGTCTGGCCTTCAACATCCCTCAGAGACTTGAGAAGGCATATAACTTAAATTCCTGAGTGAACCAGAAGTGAGGGTTAGCAACTTCCAAAATGAATAGTTTGACTGAGGCAGTTTGCTGTCTGAATAGTCACCCAACACTCTCTATAATGCTGTAGCATCATCTTCAGCCTTTTGGCCCAATATATCTGGCAGACATATTTGTGAGGCAGGAACTGTTGAGGACTTGTTTACCTTGCCTTGGCAGAGTTTGGCCATTGACTCTGCCTGCATCCAAGCTTGCCATTTTGTAGGCAGAATTCTGTCTGTGGTAGAAATGAGGACGTTTTGCCCAGTGGCTGGTTTGCCACATTTGAAACCATCTCCGTAAGGTGGTTCTTTGATATAATCATCCTCTTTGAGATAAGCTGGGTATTGTCAGGAGTTATCTTGTATTTAGACCCAGCAAGATAGGAAAGAAGTTTACTTCAAGCTTGACAAATACAAATAGTCAAAGCACTATGAATGTAATATTTATAAAACTCATGATTGTCACATGATTCTCCCTGTTGTATGTAGTTTGTTTTATACATGTGCAATAAAATAAATGTAAATAATGAAAAATTAATATCATTTGTGAGAATTGTTTTTAAATTAGATATTCCTTTGAGGACCTGCCTAATTAGACAAGAAGTGCAGTAAATTAAATGACTTCTGCTCTCTCTGTTAAAAAAAAGGAGAGAGAGAGAGAGAGAGAGAGAGAGAGAGAGAGAGAGAGAGAGATATGATGATGATGATGATGATGATGATGATGATGATGGGTGATACAAATGAGTGGATAAGGAAATGGTAAAAGGGAGGATAGAAAAGAACAAGTGAAATCTTGGGTATGTACCACAAAGGTAGATTTCATAGGGGATAAAGGTTTACTGGGAGGAAGAGTTCCTGTGAGCAGGCTGCAGCAGGACTAAAAGTAAGTCTAGAGAGATCATAATGTAGTACAGGAAGGATAATAACAGACCTATATCTGAGTCCTAGCCTAGTATGGCACCTGGGTCTTCTGGTAGAGAATAGTACTGTGAGTTGTATGGTGTCAAAAATGCATAGATATGGGCTAAAAAATGCTAAATGGGGCAGTGGAAAAAACTTGACTCTTATAATATTTAACTTACAACTCTCCTTTCAAATTCATTCTATACCAGTGGCAATTAGCTGTGCATCAAAATCTGTTGCCACTCTTTTCTTTCTTTGAGACAGGTTTTCTCTGTGTAACCTTGTGTGTCCTAGACTTCTTTTGTAGACCAGGCTGGCATCGAACTCATAGAGATTTCTCTGCCTCTGTTCCCCAAGTGCTAGGATTACAGGAGTGTGCCATTGTGCCCTGCATGCCACTCTTTTTTTCCATTTTTAAAAATTAATTTATTTATTCACTTCATCTTGTATTAAATATTTTTTTATTTTTGCATATACATTTATATTATTACACATATATACAATAGACTACCTACAGCATGAAGAACCATGAAACAATCAGGAATTATATAAATGTTATATTCTTAGTGTTTTGACACTTGAATATAATTGAAGAAAATATCTTTCTTATCTTGGTATGTCTAAAACTCTGAATGCAAATCAGTATCTATAATATCTCATCATTATCAAATCAAAACATCTATCTAGACATAAAAATATCTTAATCCCTACACAACTAAGCTTCATTGTAAAACTAAGCTACCTGGTCTTCAACTCATTCAGAGACTTGAGAAGGAATAAAACTTAATTACCTGAGTATACAGGGGTGCAGGTTAGCAGCTTCCCAAATGGAAAGATGACAGGCTTTGTACATCCTGGCCATAGACCTGTTCCTCTTCACCTCCCAGTCCCATCCTCCTTCCCTCCCACCTCCCCCATCCCTATTCCTCAGAAAACAGGAGCCCCAGTTCCTGTCTACCCCAGCTCATCAAGTTGCATCAGGACTGAGTGCATCCTCTTCCTTTGTGGCCTAACAATGCAGTCCTGCCAGGGGCAAGTAATCAAAAAGCTGGCAACATTTCTAGTCCCATCCATTTGTCCACAAATTTCAGGATTTCTTTGTTTTTAATAGCTGAGTAGTATTCCATAGTGTAAATGTACCACAATTTCTTTATACATTCTTCAACTGAGGTACGCTTGGGCTGTTTCCGGGTTCTGGCTATTATGAATAAGGCTGCTATGAACATGGTTGAGCATATGTCCTTGTTGTGTGCTGGAGCATCTTCTGGGTATATTCCAAGGAGTGGAATAGCTGGGTCTTGAGGAAGCCCTATTCCCAGTTTTCTGAGATAGCGCCAGATAGATTTCCAAAGTGGTTGTACAAGTTTGCATTCCCACCAGCAATGAAGGAGTGTTCCTCTTTCTCCACATCCTCACCAGCATGTGGTATCACTTCAATTTTTTATCTTAGCAATTCTAATGTGTGTAAGATGGAATTTCAGAGTTATTTTGATTTGCATTTCCCTGATGACTAAGGAGGTTGAACATTTCTTTAAGTGTTTTTCAGCCATTCGATATTCCTCTGTTGAGAATTCTCTGTTTAATTCTGAGCCCCACTTCTCAATTGGGTTATTTGGTTTCGTGGTATTTAATTTCTTGAGTTCTCTATATATTTTGGATATTAGACCTTTTTCAGATGTAGGGTTGGTGAAGATCTTTTCCCAGTCTGTAGGCTGTCACTTTGTTGTGTTGACAGTGTCTCCTACCTTACAGAAGCTTCTCAGCCTCATGAGGTTGACCTTAAGGCCCGGGCTGTTGGTGTTCTGTTCAGGAAGTCGTCTCCTGTGCCAATGTGTTCCAGGCTCTTCTCCACTTTTTCTTCTAACTGATTTAGTGTCTCTGGTTTTATATTGAGGTCTTTAATTCATATGGACTTGAGTTTTGTGCATGGTGACAAATATGGGTCCAATTGCATTTTTGTACATGTAGACATCCAGTTAGACAAGAACCATTTGTTGAAGATGCTGTCCTTTTTCTATTGAATAGATTTGGCTTCTTTGTCAAAAATCAAGTGACCATATGTGTGTGGATTCATTTCTGGGTCTTTGATTTGATTCCATTGATCAACCAGCCAATTGTTGTGCTAGTACCATACTGTTTTAATTACTGTTGCTCTATAGTATAGCTTCAGATCAAGTATGGAGATTCCTGCAGAGGATCTTTTATTGTACAGGATTGTTTTTGCTATTCTGGGTTTTGTTTCTCCATATGAAGTTGAGAATTGATTTTTCAATGTCTTTAAAATTCTGTAGGTATTTCTATAGGAATTCCATTGAGTCTGCAAATTGCTTTTAGTAAGATGGCCATCTTTATTTACTATGTTAATTCTCCCGATCCACTAACAAGATCATACTTAGTGAGTTAACCCAGAAGCAGAAAGACTCACATGGTATATACTCATTTATAATTGGGCACTAGTCCAAAAGGCACGTCCCATGAAAGTCTTCACTTACCAGGAGATTGAAATAAGTGTGAGGACATCCTACTGAGACTCTAGGTAAGAGAAATATAGGAGATGAGGAAATAGAAGGACCCAGAGGGTCATAGAAACCTACAAGAAAAACATCATGGTGGGTGGACTGGGACCCAGGGAGGTCTGCTCAAACTATTGCACTAACCAAGGACAATACAGTAGTAAATATCGAACCCCTACTCTGATCTATCCAATGGACAGGACATTCTCCACAGTTATGTGAAGAGCAGGGACTGATTCTGACATCAACTCTGGTGTTCCATATTTGACCACCTCCCCTTGGTGGGGAGGCCTGGTGGTACCTGAAGAAAGAATAAGCAGGCTACCAAGATGAGACTTGATAGCCTATGACCATATAGTGGTGGAGGAGTTCCCCCTCGGTCATAGTCCTAGGGGAGGGGAATAGGGTGAAAGTGGGAGGGAGGGAGGAATGTGAGGATACAAGTGATGGGTTAAAAATTTAGTTGTAATCTGAATATATTACTGAAATTTAGAAAAGTTTTAAAAAATGGCAACAGATCATGTCAGAAAAGCCCCTGCTCCACTTACTACAGTACCCACATTAAGCCTGAGCTAACCATAGGCTTAATCTTTGTAGGGAGCCAATTTCCAGTCCATGCATAGTCCTTGGGTGATGCTTCAATTTCAGCAAGTCCCACTGAGATCTGTTTGTCTTCTTGCTGAGCTCCTGTTCCCTCCAGCTCCTTTATTCCTTTCCTCCACTTTTTCACAAGACAGTGTACACATCACCCAATGTTTGGCATTGAGTCTCAGCATCTGTTTCATGGCGCTGCTTGATAGAGCCCCTCAGAGGAATATTTGGCTAGGTTCCTGTCTGCAAGCATAACAGAGTATCATTAATAGTGCCAGGATTTGGTCCTTTCCCATTGATGGGTCTTGGCCTGGGCATCCTGAGTAAGGTAACCCAGACCCAGAAAGGCACACATGGTAATTAAACGTATAGTACAGGATAAATGTACTATAAGGCACAGACCTAAGGGAGGAAGTTTAAATTAATAAATGATAAGGCAATAGTCAACCTCAAGTAGACTCTGTGCATATCCAATTGCATACTTACCAAATTCTGGATGATCCAATATTGTAGGAATAATTCTAAACATTCAAAGCTGGTGTGATGCCCCAGATCTCCTGTGGCCCACCTTTTGTCTTTCAATCTTTTTGTTGTCAAACATGTAATTAATAAAGTTTTTAGAGATTTAAAAAAAAGAATTAATATATAGCTCTTAGTCTATGTAGAAAGAAGCTAGAAAACGCAGTCTATGTATGTATTAGTAGTCGCTTAGCATTTGTTAATATATTACTGATAATGCCATTAATTCTTAGCAATGTAATGTGAGTAGAAGTTATGTTGCAATGCAGGAATGCCTTTCTCATATTTTTCCCATTGGCCCACCCAGTAATTTTGAAACACTAGGAGATGAAGCCTAACACAGAGGCATTCAACATTCATGGACACTATGTAAAGGGATTTTCTTCAGATAGTAAGTAACAACTGAAATTGTTGAGTATATTTGTTATAGCAATTTCCATCAGCATAAGTAATGCACAAATGGATAAAAAAGTGCTTCAGCTAAGAAAAATGCTTACATGTCTCATAAGGAAAGAGGAGATTTAAATATGTTTAAGAGGAATACAGTCAAACTCTATGTTTTGTTTAAGATCATTTGTGGTGAATAATATTGTCTGTTTTGAAGTAAAATTACAACCTGGGGCAGCTGAATTACATCAGTTTTTATTTCTATGCACATACTCTGTTTTGTCTTCAAGGTTCAGTACTACTGACATATAACAATTTATTTGTTTCTTTTAATTTCCATGTTTAAATGTCTGTTTGCCTTCTAGGCAGAAATTAAGTCCCATTGTGGAACGAGATTAGATCAACACTTCACAAAGATTATTGTAGTTTTTTGTAACCTTAAATGAAGTAAGCTAATAAAGCATTAAATTAGCATGTTGTAAAACGTCCCAAAGTTTTAATATGCTTTTAAGTGGCAGCTCTAAGCTTATTATCTCCAAAGCTAAAGTCAAATAAATGTCCTTCATTTCGTGAAAAGGAAATGAGACAAGAATTTTCAAACAGTTAACAAAATATTTTGAATCTGAATTAGAAGATATAGATTATACAATAATTAATTCCCAAATGAGTATTTTACTTAGGTATGATTTTTTATCTCATCCATAGCTCTGGATAAGCCCCATGGTTTATCTGTGATATTTTATTCAGACTTTCTCAAGTATTTCTACAGAAATTATACACTGCATTCACATTCTCTAAGTAAAAATGTAGAAATGATTATAAAGGTTCAGAGTATATAAAGGACTTTTGTATTCATGTCTTTACTTGATCTTTTGCATACTGGTTAGACTAAAAACTAATTATCCTTGTTACATGGGCTCCCTGGGGACTTGCTGAAACTGCCTGACTTGCTCAAGGTCATGAAGGTACAAACATAGATCACAATTTTTCCTATCCTGCCATAGTTATCACATGTAAGTCATATTGTAGACTATTTAAAAGATTGAATTAATAATAATTTTGTTCAGATAATTTAGGTTGTTTTATTAGCTACAGTGTGTAAAGAAAAGAAAGATGTTATCAAATTCACGTAGCATTTCACTCTTCCTTATAAGTAAAGTCCTACAGAATTGATATCAAGGTCATATTTTTTCACCCAGTGAAATGTTCTGAAAAGCACTATAGAGAAGAGCTTTATGTAACAGCCCCTGGTCATGCATGGCCACTAAACAATGGTAATCTGGTCATATAGTTTAATAAACCATTTTTATTTCATTTATTATGAATGTTCAATTAAATTTCAAAAGCCATGTGTGACTAGTAGTGATATTAGTAGTATTAAATTTCCCTCTTCAATAATTATATTTATTTTATCTGTAGAT
This sequence comes from Acomys minous, assembly GCF_964271855.1. NCBI lineage: Eukaryota > Metazoa > Chordata > Mammalia > Rodentia > Muridae > Acomys > Acomys minous. Next base: position 88,947,903 of record NC_140488.1, on the reverse strand, counting down.
ATACATATATTCACACACATATCTTTCCCTATGTAATATTCTCAATATTAAATCAAGTAGTTTAGAAGTACTCTGAACCAAGAGACACTGATCACATGACTTATCAATATTCTTTGCTACCTAATTATAAATTTGTATAAATGCTCAGATTCTATTTGACATTGTTTTACATGAAAGAACATCAAGAATGATAAAGGGAAACTCATATAGTTTGAAGCTGTCAACCAGATTTAATATGAACAACTCAAAGTTTATTATAGTTTTAAATTCCTCATTATATTAATTAGTGAAAGAAAAGGCCATTTACATCCAAAAGTTCTTTGTAAAAATACCTACAATTGCTGGAAGTGTACTTCTTTGATATTCTCAAGGTTTGTTGAATTTAAGAGGTTCAATTTATATCCAGTCCCTTCAATGGTGATATTGATTATTATATTGATATCTAAGAATTGTAGTCAGTCTTCTTCTATGCCAGATACTAGTCAAAATGCTTTCTATGCATTAATTTAGATAATCATTTTAACAATCATTTCAACAAGAAGAAACCTAGATATAGTAAATTTTCCAATGGTATAGACAACAAAGAGGACTCCAGAGTCCATTTTTCTAAGTATTCATGACACTGTCTATCTCAGAACTTAGCTTAGTGATTAATGCTTTCCCCTTTCCGTAATTATAAAGCCATATATTCCACTCGGTGTATTTTAAAGGGGAAAACCATCCCTTCATTAACATATTTATGTTTGTTTCTTGTCCTGTATCTTCCCTTCTTTAACAGGCCCATGTTCTCTCTTTGCTAATTTTGAGTAAAAGAGGTTTATATTTAAAATGTATGGATTTTTAAAAGACTTGTTTTTATATGTATAAGTGTTTTCATGAGGTCAGAAGAGGGTGTCTGGTGTCCTGGAACTATAATTACAGGCAGTCATTAGTTGACATGTGGATGCTAGAACTTGAATCTGAGTCTTCCGCAGGAACAACAAGTGTTCTTACCTAGTGAGCCATTGGTCTAAGTTGTGTTTCTGTGTTATAATCAATGCAGTTTTATTGAACCGATGAGGATATATACTTGTTAATATTGTTGTTCAAGTAAGTTTTTTTGTTACTTAGAGATCTCCCTCAAACTTTTTGTTACCAAGATCTGTTAATAGGAAGGATAAGATACCTGATTCTTCAAACTAGCATGATTTTGATTATAGATAATACAGAAATCTGGTATTCAGAATTAGGAATTTTTTAATGGAACAAAGGAAGTAAAAGGAAAAATACAAATCAAGTTATCTTTGCCTCCAGTTCTGAATCCTTTTTGTGGTGTAGTATAGATTTCCCACTTTGTATTTCTCAGTTTTTTATTTTGCATTGTGTATACTGAAAAACAATTCTTGGTTGAATCTAAACTTATTTTCTATCAAAACTATATATATCACAGAAAAGACTCAGGTGTGTGAAAACATGTATTTCTGACCAGACACCAGGTAACAAAAACAAACGTCATATTCAGGATTATTGTAAACTTAATTTTTATTTCCTATTTTTTAAATATCATCTTTTTATTAATTCATTCATATTACATCTCAATGGTTATCCCATCCCTTGTATCCTCCCATTCTTCCCTCCCTCCCATTTTCCCCTTATTCCCCTCCCCTATGACAGTTCCTGAGGGAGATTACCTCCCCCTGTATATGCTCATAGGGTATCAAGTCTCTTCTTGGTAACCTGCTGTCCTTCCTCTGAGTGCCACCAGGTCTCCCCATCCAGGGGACATGGTCAAAGGTGAGGCACCAGAGTATGTGAGAAAGTCATATCCCACTCTCCACTCAACTGTGGAGAGTGTTCTGTCCATTGGCTGGATCTGGGTAGGGGTTCGAAGTTTACTGCATGTATTGTCCTTGGCTGGTGCCATAGTTTGAGCAGGACCCCTGGGCCCAGATCTGCACATGATAATGTTCTTCTTGTAGGATTCTAGGACCCTCTGGATCCTTCTATTTCCCCATTATCCCATACTTCTCTCAGTGGGAGTCCCAATAGGATGTCCTCTCCTCTATCCCACTTTCATAAGTGAAGACTTTCATGGGACATGCCCCTTGGACTAGTGTCCAGATATAAGTGAGTATACACCATGTGTCTCTACATCTGGGCTAACTCACTCATAAGGATCATTTCTAGTTCAATCCATTTGTCCGCAAATTTCAGGAATTCCTTGTTTTTAATAGCTGAGTAGTAGTCCATAGTATAAATGTACCACAGTTTTTTAATCCATTCTTCTACAGAGGGACACTTAGGCTGTTTCCATGTTCTGGCTATTATGAATAAGGCCGTTATGAACATGCTTGAGCATATGCCCTTGTTGTGTGCTGGAGCCTATTTTTAGAATTCTATAACTTGAAGGTGGAATCCTAATTTTACAATAATTAAAAAAGCACACAGAATTTTACGTATCCATACCTTATTACTCAGGTACTGTATCTTTATTAAATCCTAAATTACACCATCTTACTACTATGCCAGCTGTATGGTCAGATCAAGTTGCAGAGAGGAAATACAACTCTCAATATTAGCATTTGGTAGTTTCGCAATTTGTTAGAGTAGTTATTTTTTAAAAATCTTTAAACCTTATTCCTGTTGTGTTCAGATTTTGTGTTCTCAGCCATGTAGATTGAATTAGGCTTTCATTGAGTTTTAGTTCCTTACTCAGTAAATGCTCAGTAATTTAATATATAAACTCTTAAAGAAATTAAAATGAAAATTCAGAATCTTTTCTTAGATTACTTAAAGCAATGTCAAAAACTGTGTAAATGAATATTTGTAAATAACACCTTGCTTTGAATCAGTGAAGTACTTTTTATCTACTTCCAAAGAAACACCAAGAACGTGTTAATAATTTAATAAATATTTAAGTTACATTTATCTAGTTATATTTTTATAACCCATAGTAGTAAAATTTTGATTTTATTATGTAATCAAAATGAATGTTTATTTTGAAATATATAAAAAGTATAGGTATGGATTAAAATATTGTTGTTAAAAGGAGGTATAAAATTATATATAATATATATATTATTTGCTTTTAGGTTTAATGGACAAGATAATATAAAATAAAGTTAAAGCCGGGCGTGGTGGCGCACGCCTTTAATCCCAGCACTTGGGAGGCAGAGGCAGGTGGATCGCTGTGAGTTCGAGGCCAGCCTGGTCTACAAAGTGAGTCTAGGACAGCCAAGGCTACACAGAGAAACCTTGTCTCGAAAAACCAAAAAAAAAAAAAAAAAAAAAAAAATAAAATAAAATAAAGTTAATATTGGAATTTGAACTAGTGTTTTTGTTTAGACTTGTATGAATTTAAAGTTTATTTTTAAGTAAGTTAGCCTTTTTATTTACTAAGTTTCTTAAATTCAGTATTTATATTGTATTTATATCACATTTAAATTCAGTTAGGTCACATTTTACATACCCAAAGCTAGGTAATAGCTAGCATATTAAGTAGCACAGATTTAATGAATACTTTAAACAGCTATTCCAGCTTCACAAATGCCTGGATATTGTTAAATTATTAGTAATGATTACAGCTTGTTTTCTTGCTTGTTTGTTTAATCTTCTCTAATAGTGATTCTACCTATGTGTACCTAAAGAATAAAAAAGATGCTGGGCCAGACCAATTTCACAATGAATGGTAATTCACTCCCCTTTTATATTACATTTGTTCATTCCCTTATTCAGAACATTATTCCATGAAAAGTACCATTAATTAACTAACTGATTAACTAAAAGTCATCTTCAGGTAATAGTCATTTTATATAAACTAAATTTCATTGCTTCAAGTATATGTTTGGATTCTCAAATCTCAAATTATGAACCTTGGTGATAGCGCCTTTGAAGAGGAAGTTAAGTTTCAATACTGTCATATGCATATAACTTTAGTTTATAATGAACAGGCCACCAAGGCTAAAATTACATTTAAATACATGTTGAGTAAGTAAAGTGTACCCACCATCATTATGATTTACTAGAAAATTTTAAATCTCTATTCATTAATATAATAAACATATTTTTGAACTTCCTTTAAGCTAAGCCAATAGGGAATATCAACATTTACATTATGTTGAAGTTTGAAATAATAGCTACATATCTATAATTTTCCAAATCTTCACTGCTTTCAAATTTAGTACAATTGCTTCCTTGTAGAAAATAACGATTCTGGGACTCATGAAGTTTTAAAATGTTATTTGAAGTACTGAAGAGAACACAGATAAGCTAAATTCTAACTATGCCCTTAGCACTTGTGCTGCATGGAAGATAGCTGGACAGGCAACAGTTTTCAAATCATAACTGATAATGTAAAAATAAACATCAAGAAATGGGTAGTATAGCCCAGAGGCAGGCACTGTACATGAAGCAAGAATATCTTGGAGAGACATCAAATATCAATAATATGATGCCAGTCAAGACAGGATCTTTTAAAAACAATGAGCATGCATGTTTAAACACAAAGGAAATGTGGAGTAGCTTTCAGAACAAAGCTAGATCCTATGATCTTTGCATTTTTTGGCATGTTTGTTTAAAACAAATGTGATTTCTTATGTGTAAAATATTATTGCTACAGATAATTTAGAAGGTCATTAAATTGATATCTAAAATGAAAGAATCCCTGAAGTAACAAAGTTTCTTCAGTGGTCCAAAGAACCACACTCTCCTTATGTCATCATTGCTAACAACATTGGCAACTGCTGTTCAGCCCACCTGGAATATTGGGGATATCTGCCTAGGTAACACTCACCAACTGATGTTCTGCTAAGACTAGTTTTGAAAAAAAATCATAACGTTCCATCAGCATCTAATGAGATTTACAGTCATTAGTTAAATTAAAGAACCATTAGGTAAGGAGCAGAAGGGATAAAACATAATCCATCAATTTGCTGAATGTTGTCAGATGGTTTCTGGGGGCAAGACAGCTGTGCATCCAAGTGAATGGAGAGAATATTTATGTCCTGTACCATATGTACTTGTTTCCGTAATTCAAGGACACTACAGTAAATTCCTAAAAGGCTTAAAGCTATAAAGATGTCTTGAAATCCAAAAAAAATTCAAGAGAAATTTTAATGTAAGTAATTATGGATGATTTTGTTGTTTGTTTCTACAGTAGTTGTCCTAAGCCAGGTGCCAGGACCAGTAGTGTTAGCATCAGCTGGAAACAGGATAGCCTGAGTTTTCAGAATTGGAAAGTCTAGGGTTAGAGCCTATTGACCTATATTTTAACCAGGCTTTGAAGGGAATGACATACAAACCCAAGTTTGAGAATACTGAACTTCAACATTGATAATCAATACCATGCTCAGCATCACTTATGAGTTATTAGAATTGGAAGTTATTGGTGACCTTCGAGTTTACTAAATAAGATTCTTGAGAACTGAGCCAAAGAAACTGTAGTTAACAATATCTCCAATTGTTTCTCTATCTTTTCTATACCAAGGATGAAACACAGGGCCTGGCCTATGTTAAACAAGAGCTAGTAGCAGCTTAGGAGCATCCCTATCCTCCTCTGACTGATTATTTTTATTTCATTACAACATTTGAGAAGCATATACTGAACCATTATGCCTAAGATTGATTTTTATATTTGAATACATTTGAACCATTCAATATCCAGATGAAACACAAAATAAATTAATTCCTAATCTATGAAGTTATGAGAGAAATAATCAATATTTTGAAATATTCCTTCAGTAGCCTCAGTGAGTAGAAAATGTTTAGAGGACTTCTTATGGAATTAAAGGCGACAAGGTATACAACAGTTTGTATACCTTAGACAATTCACAAAAGTCATAACAACTCCCATTTAAACAAAAGGAAAACATGTTGAAGTATTCTGCATCTGTGCTTTGAATCCATCCTCCGGAATGTCATTTCAGTTTTTACCTATGTATGATAGTATTAATATATCAGTGCTTTTCATAATCACAACAGCAGTTGGAATTATATGGGTTGTCTTGGCTAACTGGATAAGAAAACTTAGACATAAACTATTTCATCAACTAAAACTATCCCCACTTCATAATATGTAGCTTCTGCAGGAGGCATAGCCCTTTGATCCAAATAAACCTACCATTGAATATTATTTTGCAGTGAGTTTTAGGAGACATAATGTGTCAATTTCTATGATTTGAATTCTAAGACATTTAATTATCTTTAAGGAGTTAAAATGTTCAAAATATGGTCATTTAAAGAAGTATTATATATTTTTAAAAAGTATGTTAGCCAATCCATTTTCTTATTTTAAAACATACACTGTGACTATTCTGATTGAAAATAAGGTGACTTTAAATTTTTTCATTAGAATCCCATTTTTTTTCATTCTCTGTGAGCCTATGGTAAACTTTTCTTATTAGATTATGTAGACCATGTTCTCCTGGTGTGCTTCATACTCCCCTCTGGCTCATACAGTCTTTCCTTCCCCTCTTCTACAAGGTTCCTCAATCTTTGATGGTAGGGACCTAATAAAGACTTCCAATTTGGACTTTCTCTGATTAATGTTTGGCTGTGAGTTTCTATATCTTCTCCCAAAAAGGTGCCAGAGGAAGCCATACTGATTGTGACTGGACAAGACACCTATCTATGAGATTAGCAGAATATCACTAGGAATCATTTTGTTGACTTTTTTTCCAGTCATGTTTGATTCTACCGTAGGTCTCCGGGCTGTACAGTCTCAGATTCTTGACCATGCAGGCAATATATGGTATGGACTTCCTCTCATTTTTTATGAGAACTGTGTAGTAGCTTAGTGCCCAGAGACAAGTATAGAAGCTCCTCGGTTAAATAAAAATGGAAGTTTACTATTTAACTGCTTGTTTTAATGTCATTATATGTTCTCCAAAATATCAGAATTTTCATCAGGAAGCACTTTCAAAAACTGCAATACTGATAGTCAACATGATTTCCATATAGATGAAACTGAACTTGTAAATTATTTCATAAATTTTTATACAGAAACTGAGTATACTCAAATTAGACATTTGTCATAATAAATTATAACTGTTTGAATAAATACACATCAAGAAACAAACCTAATACTTTTCTCCTGATTATCGAAAATTCATTTCCTACCACTTTAGAAAAATATTTATCCCTGGTTATTTTATTGTCAGTTGAATGTTCTTAGTCATGTAAATATAATAACTTCCAGTTCTCTTATTATGATTTATCTTTCTATTATCTTAATATAAATATGATAAATGTCTTATCTTTTCTGAATTTTGTAGATCTCAGGACCAGAATGAGATCTTGCTTGAGACAACAATAAAAGAGTGATATATCCCAAAAACTCATCAGTCATTTACATAATGAAATTTACTGCAGAACAACTATGAATAAATATCTGGCCACGCAATGTGAATTTCATTAAAGATGCTTCATACTTTCCAAGGGCTTAGAGCTATTATATTAGATACATAAACAGAAATCTTCAGTTTAGAATTAATCCAAGTACATGTCTCAGAATGTAGAATTCATATGTAATTTAAGTTTAAAGAAAGAAAGGTTAATTTTCTTCCCAATACATCAATGAATATTTCAGGAATAAAGAGATATTTGAATATACACATGAAGCATCAATAATATTAAGCTGGGATTAGTCAAGAAACAACGGTATTTTGAAATTGAGAATGATATAAGTATTTATAAACTTGAGTATTAAAAGTAACAGGAGGAAATAAATTCAGTTTATAATATCTACCTGCTTGGGATAGTGGTGACTGTGAGTTTTAGTTTACTTAGAATAATTTTATGTTATACTTTTTTTCAATTCTGTGTAATCATTTATTAAAATTTTTTGCTATCAAAATTGGAATTCTATATTTAATGACTGTTATATTTCTAAAAGTATGTTGTCTATATCAAAGGATAGATTTGTGAGTTAAGGCTCAGTAGTACAGTATTTGTTTAGAAAAACAAGGCCCAGAGTGTTGTCTTCAGAATGGCAAAGTTATCCAAAACAACAGCCAAGTCCTAGTGGGCCATGCCTAATTTTCTATATTTTGTAGATTCTTTTATTTTTTTAACCCCAGAACTACAATAATGCTATTCATTTGTCTACTAAACTAATTCAAGTGAGTTTTATGTCTGCTGTACCCAGTAAAAGAAAAAAGAAATAGTCAACTGAAAGTAGAAAGATGTTGTGATGCTTCAGGCAGGAGTCACTGCTTCACAATAGCATTGGAGAAATGGGAATAGAGGAAAGGAAGACAATGAAAACAGAATGCAATGCATTTCAAGACTATATTAAAGGAGTCATGAAATAGTAAGACAAAGAAATTAGAATATTATTTTTATTATCAACTCTTACAACAGTACATTGTCAAAATAGTAATATAAATTACTTTAAGCAGGTTTAAGAAACTTCATTCAATAGACAGTTTCATATGTATGGGAGACCTGAAACACCAAAAGAGAAATAATCAACTACAAATAATATAGACATTACCAACTGCAGGATGCTGCCCCCACATCTTTTGCTGGGTGTTCAAACACTAGGCTATCAGATTTCTGAATTGTAAGATACACAGAAGACGCTAGAATCAACTGAAGGATGGCTTTCTAGAACTGAAACATCAGAAGGGGAATGTGTTCAGCTGGAAGTTAGAAAGCTAAAACATCAGAGGAAACTCAGCTACAGCTAGATATCACTCTGTTGAACAAGGATAGGACAGTACCTTGGATCATCTCTTCTCCATGATTTAGTTCCTTATGAGTGCTTTCCATTGCCTGAATTAGTAGATGAAATCTAAATGCTCAAGGCATGTAATTTGTAGAACATGAAATGGATACTAAAGGAGATAGTTACTGGTGTAACATCTCAGCAGAGTAGGCAGGGGTGGAAATCAGTATTAGTTCAGTTTTCTTTTGGATTGTTTCACACACAAGACCAAAAGAAATGTTTGCTCAGTATGCTATACTGACTGGGCCTATAAGTCTCTTGCCTATTATTAAGATGTTTAGAAGAAACAGAAAGGATTCCAAATGTCACTGCATAATTATCAGGCAAGTATTAATATTGACTTGATCTGCCACAGTTTTCAACTCTGTTCAACCAATGATCTTCATTGTGTCTGTGAGCCTGCCAGCAACATTGGGACTAATTGTGACGATTAGTGTGATAAATTTCCCCACTAACATTCAGAAAATTTTGCCAAGCAATGAATGCCTTTATAAGAATGATTGTGCTCTATTGCCTACGTTTCTTGAGCTAATAATCCACTTAATTTTCCTGCATTGCCAGGATGTACAAAACCAAATTAAATTATTTTGTGGTTGTCTGAAGAACAACCATTTATCAACTAGCTCATTTAAGAGCAAGGTACAGAAAATATAATCAATAAGGCCATCCTTATGCCTTTAGAGAGCCCTTTGTGGAGGCATCCTAGTGATCAAGCAATTAGTATAAAACTTCTGGTAATATTATCTTATTGATAACTCAGTGATATCTGAGCACCCTAAAAAGCTACCCATGTACAATTTGAAGGAGTCCAAATCTTATATTCACAGATATAGTGAGCTTGCTGATGGATAGGATGGGATGTCTTTCTGGATGTCAAGAATCTCCAGGTGCCAGGCGTGGTGGTGCATTCCTTTAATCCCAGCACTCAGGAGCAGAGCCAGGCGGATCTCTGAGTTGGAGGCCATCCTGGTCTACAAAGTGAGTCCAGGACAGCCAGGATTTTGCAAAATAACCCTGTCTAGAAAAACAAAAACAAAAAACAAACAAAAATCCCAGGCAATGTTGTAATTGTAAAGTGACCCAGAAGTCTGGGATTATTTGAGTGGTAGCAAATATCGCTGCAAAAATCAGTCAAATATGTGGAGAACTTAAACAGAAGCTACACAGCAAAGGTTTATAGCAATAGCTAAGGACTAGGAGTGTGCCTCAGCGGCAGAGCTTACTTAAATTGTCTGCCATCACCCTAGTGTCCATCCTCAAAACACTGCTACTATTGCAGCTGCTGCAGGTGCTGCTGCTGAATGTACTAAAAAAATACTAATAAAATTGGTTTGCAAGATAATGTATAACAAGAATATTTGAAGGACAGAGTGGACCTGTTGTAGCATTTTCAGAGTTTTGTGGCACAAATAAGTCACTATTCTCTAATTCATCACCCCTTGTGAATCCATGTTGCAGTCAGTGAGTACATGAGCAGCCAGTGAACACTGTGTATTATCTTAATCGCCCAGTTACAATAGATACAATAGGTGTATAATGTATAGTACAAGTTCAATATTCCATCATCTGCAATTCCATGTGCTTTATTTCACTGAACACTTTCAAGATTCATTCTTTGTTATGTACAATTGTTAATAAATGTTTTGGGCAACTGCTAGGTGCCAAACATATCTCAAGTTTCTATAAATGAAGCTTGAAAAATAGCAACATTTTGTTCCCAATGTGGTAAGATATTATTATTATACCCATCTTTGCTGAAAATGCGAATGTATTGAAATCATATTTGTTAGGATCATGTCATTAGTATGTGAAAGCATCACAGCAGAAAATCTGCTGTATTTTCCTAAATTCTGGTATTCACTGTCATTATATCATGCTACCGACAGAATTGTGGTGGACTTTACAGAGAATTTCTCTGTTTTCATCATCATGTCATTAAATAAGTAAAATAAATTTATGTAACTTTCCAAATAAATTTGGGTAATACTTTCTTGGAAGCCAATCAGGTGTCAATTTTAAAATACTGAAATTAATAAAGATTAGAACATTGTGAAACTGCAGCACTTTTAAAAAAGAACCAAGGACTTTCTATATGCACTGAGTTAAGTTCTCCAAATGGATTAAATACTTATCTGAATATTAAATAGGCTTTAAAACTTGCTTCAATTATATTAACCCTTTTATATCCACAGGCTCATGTATTTTTTTCTTTCTTCCAAACGAAAGCATTAATGTTTGTCAATTTTCTCAATAAAATAATAAAATAGCTGGTATTTAATATAAAGTCAATCTATTATCCAAGTTTAATCATGAGAATATTTTAGAGGGTTTTATCACAAATTTAAACATACACAGATATTCCAATGTGCATTTAAAAATATGTTGCTATTTTACATATGACTCCACAAATAAAGCAAGTTGCAATGAAGTTCTGTGCTAAGGAGTAAGTACTGAGTAAAATAGAAATTTAAGAGCATAGATTTGAATGCTAACTTAGATGGTTGATACCAATAATCACAATCAAAAGATAATATTAACTCTTTCATTTTTCAGTTATTCTTTTAATAAATCTCCTGATTTCTAACTATTTCATATTTGTAGATAACTGATTTATCATATTTAGTAGTTTCCATTTCCACCATCTGCTCCTAAGAGTCTGTTGTATCTTGTTTATTGGATCTACAAATCTCCAATCTCTCTACTTTTCAATCTTTATCTTATTATTTTAAAAATCTTCCAAAGAAATATATCAGGTTCATCGTATCTGGCACCTTAAGCTTTGTTCTGTTCATTTTTTTTATGTAACGCCACTTATTTTCTCATGTGGTATTATGAAGCCTTGCCTTTCTTTTTATTCAATTTCAGTGGAATTATAACTATCCTGTTACCATTTCTTTGACTTCTCCTAGTTTCAGTCCTCTGTAGCACTTATTTTTCACAAATCACTTTTGAACATAGTTAAATCTATAGCTATTTAATATGGTATTTGTGACTATTTTGAAAATTCCATATGTGAGAACTGTATTTACATATTTCCACTTCTCCTTCACATGGCTCCTACTTCTATCTTGTCAATTTCCATTCAACAGTGTGACATCTTCTATAATTGTTTATACACACACAAATATATAAAACCAACTAACTCTACTTAGTGTTGCTTCCATATACATGTGGCTTACCGCTTGGAATTTTAAACCTCTCAGGGGGCTTGTCCTATAGAAAACTGATTTTCCATCTCTCAGCATCCATTAACTTCCTGTAAATCTTCATCTAGGAATAGGGCCTTATGAAATTTCCATATGGCAATGGCATGTCAACTGACATAATTGTTCAGGTCTTATTCAGACAACCAAATTATTGATATTTCTGGGCACAGCACCCCTCTTCTATTTACAAGACACTATCTGGCAACACGTGTCATGGTCCTCTGAATCTTATAATCTATTTACCACTTCCTCCTCAATGTTTCCTGAACCCTAAGTGTGAGTACTTCCCGTAAAGTTCTGGCTTTTTGATTTTATGTTATAGTATATAAATTAAAACAATAAACATGATATTTTGTTTTTGTTTTGTTACTTTTAATATGACTATTGGGTATAAAATTATTTTTATAAGCAGCATAGATATCAAGAGGTATATTGATCTCTAATGTAAACTTTATTTTTCTATATATTATTTAGTAGATAATTATTGGCAAATCATTTTAGTCAGGCTTCATATTGGTATTACCATAGGAGAAGGACCAGGAAATATCATGGAAATAAAACAATTCTTAAAAATATGGGTTCCTGAAACAAATGTTTCAAAGTTGATTATACGCTTATGTACACACACGCATTTCAGAGATGTACATGATGTGCCAAGTTGTCTTTCATCTACCACCTTTCAAAATAAGTCTCATCTCTAAATAACTGAATCAAGAATTCATGTGATTTCAGTGGAAATCTAACCACTATTTTTTGTGAGACTCCTAATATTAGATCGGGTATATCTTTGACTCTTTTGTCTGCTCTTGAGACTCATTTCCTCCTGTTGGGTTGCCTAACCCAGACTTGATATGAGGGATTTTGCTTTCACTGATTGTGTCTTGTTTTTACCTGTTTGGTTGTTCTTTCTTGGAAACCTGCTCTTTTCTGTAAAGGAAAGGGGGAAGGAGTAGATCTGGACAAGAGGGGAGATTTTGAGGAGCTAAGAGGAAGAAGAAGAGGAGAAACTGTGGTTCGGATGTGCTGCATGAAAGAAGAGTCTACTTTCAATTTAAAAATTAAGCAAAAATAACGAAAATCTAACCTTTAACCTCTAGTTCCTTATCTGATGTTTAAACCTGGAGTTTATGAGACTTTTTGGCTAATAAGAAATCTTCAAATTATATTAAAATATTCTGATTTTGGAACACTTACCAATGAGTTTAAATAGATAAGAATAGTAATGATTGTTAATCATTTTATACTATGTACATGATTTTGTTTGATAATACTTAACATTGGGCATTATTAATCTTGCAATATAGAAAGTTAGTAACAGTTCAAAATTAGTTATATTTGACATCACTATTGTCCCCTTAAATATTTTTCCTAAGGGAAATAGTGTTGGAATATTTCAAGGCATAAAATATGCTATCACTTATTAGCTTTCATCTCTATGCCCAGGTTGTACATTAATTATTCTCCAGACAACCGACATCATTGCTACTAATCTCTCATTGGATTATTGCTTCCCAATATTTCCTCACATTCCTGGACAACAGGAGTAGTGCCAAATTCTAGCCTATTGTTTTTATTTTTATTTAATCCTAATATCCTAATAACATATCCCTCCCAAGAAAGAATTTATCAAGACCAGAGGGACAACACATATTTTTTATAGTGCAGTATTTAAAATGAAACTGCTTTTGGCCTGTGTGGTCTCAGTGGGTACAAGGCAAAATTCAGAATGCTAGCTCATCTCACACCGATTTTAATAAAGGGTGTCCTATAAAAAGCTAATTTCTTGCTGGTAAATTGCTGTTTAAATAATGCTTGCTGTTTGTTGCAAGAGAACTGTTCATAGCACTAACACTATGAAACATGTTGAAAGGCTAGATGTGCTCTGGAAGATAAGGTAGAATCCAGGTGGAATTCTTTTCCTTATGGGATGACAGTGTGTATAACTAATATTGTCCTTTGAGACTTGTTTGCATGCAGTTGCTGGTATGGCACTGTTCAGCAGCGTGCTGCAGATAAGAATGAGTGATGATGCCCTAGATTTTAATGGAACTTTTAGAGTGCAGGCAGCAGTGGGGTGCAGTCTTCAGCAAAGAAAAACGAGCTGACTTGCAGGCATGAGGGGTCATCAAGAAAGATAAAGAAATAGGGCATCCACTCTAAGCAAAGCAAGGCTTTTTAGAGGATATTATGGAAATGAGCAAGAACCAATTTAATTTTTATAATGCCACTCCACTTAACTTTAAAATACAAGGTCAAGGTACTCTGTTTTTCATAATGATTAAAGATTTGGAGCACTCTTTCTGTTGAACATCACTGTATTTGACAGAACAGGAATGTGGCAAGTAATAAAACTGGGATCATAAAACAATAAAAATATATTATACTAACTGCCCAAAACAAATTTAAAAGGAAGAGAAAAGAAATATAAAAAACTCTAAATGGACATAAAACCTATAAGAGATACTGTTCTTAAAAGTAGTTTGATTTTGGAATGATAGGATACCTTTTGAAAATATGCATAAGATCAATGCTTACTATGCCTTTATGGCAAACTCAAGCAATTCCTTCTTCTAGTTGAAAATTTTCTTTAGCCAAGATTTTTTATAACCTATCATCTTGAATTTTTTAAAAGATCTGCTGCTATTATGAAATAGAATTTATTTGCATCTTTTTGCGTTTATCACAGTTTCATGAAATCTGTCCCCTCTAATATATATGCATGTATTAATTATATAGATTAAAATATATAAAAAGAAAATCCTCTAAACTCATATATTTTTAGGTAGTGCCTGTATATGTAAATGGGGATAGTGACTTGAACTTTAAGTAAAAAATATAAAAATCTCTACAACAAACTAACTGCACAATTGTAAATAATTCAATAGAATCCCAGAAATCCATCTTTTAAAATTTAACCTTTCTTACATAAAGGCAAGTTTAATGAGAAAAGTTAAAGAAAATAATGGATAAGATCAAAATTTGTAAACTGGAAATATTATGCATAATTTAATCATTTACATTATTTTCTACAAACATTGATCCTTTTTAAGATAATGGGTGAATACAGAAAAGTATATACTAAAGCATCATCTGTTTTTAAGATAAAGATGTTCATATACATAATATGTGTGTATGTGTGTGTGTGTTTGTATGATAAATATGTAATAAAGGTTTTAATTTTAAATGATAAAAGCATATAATGAAATTATACATGTGAGTAACATTCTCCAAATGTTCTTTGTGATTTAATGATTTATTAAGGGGGAAACAACTTTTTTACAAGTTCCGTTGATTTATGCATAATGTTGACAACTTCAGTATTTTTCCATATGAGTCATTATAACATAAAATATACTTTACTTATCAAAATAGGTAGCATATTAACCACATCTCTACCTCTTGTAGTACATATGTGGCTCCTGTATTTTATCCTTTGCTTTTAGAATTATGTATTTAATGCTTTCCAACTCTATGAAAGAAGAGATTTTTTTCTGTTTCTACTACCTTGTCCTTAGCACAGTACTAGTGTGGGGCCTAAGACATACTTAGACCTACAAACATCTTTTGGGCTAAACAGAACTAAAACATATCTAGCAGATTCCAGAAGAATTATTTATTGATTGTCTATATACCTAGGCAAATTCTCTCAAAAGTAGAACTATTGCATAGGGTACATGTTAGGAGGTCTGAGAATCTAATTTCTCACATCTATAATGTCAGTTGATCTCTAAAATTTATAATGATCAGTGTAGTACCTTGAAGTTAAATTAGAATGCCTAGAATTCATTTTTGCTTGGATTATTTTCTTTTTTGAGATTTTGCTTTAATTACAATATTTCTTCCCTTCCACTCCTTCCTCCAAACATATTATCCTCTCCAGTCCCCTCCAAATTCACAGCCTTTTAACAAATTAATTGTCGTTGTATTTATGCAATTGATAGATATTCCTAAATATAACCTGTTCAATCCATATAATGCTATCTGTATGTATGTGTTCATGGCTGACCATTTGCCAATAGACAAGCAGCTTTTGTACTCTTCCCTGGAAAATCCATATTTCCTATTCTAAGCTTTCCTCAATTGCTTGTAGTTTTGTGTAGGTTTTAGACTTTGTGGACTTTTTTCTCCATCTGGTTTGGTGTGTTTATTGGTGTCATTCCTCTTCAGTTTACATTTGGTAGGTCTTATTGTTGATTTTATGGCTGTTCTTTGTGATATTTTAGAAGATATAATCTGACAACAAACTCTCTGATCTCCTAGCACTTGGAATTTTTCATCCTTTTCCACTATGCTCCCTGAGTCTGAGGTTTGGATTGTTTTGTAAATGTATCCACTGGGAATAATCTCTATTCTATGGTTTGTTTGGTTGCAGTTTTCTATAGTGATCTCCATCTATTTCAAAGATAGATCCCATTGCTAATGGATGAACACTATATCTCTCATTTGGATAAGGAAAATATTTATAGATTGTTGTTGGAGCTAGTTATCATGGGGCAAAAGTTTAATCCCATCTCTCAGAAGACAAGATAAGTGAGATCAATGGCAACTTTCTCTACATAGTAAGTTTCAGAACAACCAAGACTACACAGAGACTCTTTTCCAAACAAAAACAAAGGAACCAAAAACTAAAAACCAAAAAAAGAAGGCTGTTGTTAGGGATCTCTGTTGGTTTACTAAATTAGTGATTGTAGATTCTCCTGCAATAACTATGATTTCACTGGCACTAAGTAGTTAGCTAGGTTTCCAATATTAGGTACGATGTCTGTCTTGTTCAGGCGAGTCTTAAGTGCAATAATAGAGCACTTGGTTATGAACAAGGTTTGTGTTCCAGTACTATACTCTACGACTTACTGTGCCATGCTGGTCGTTGGTGTAGTTCAGAGACATCATAGCTGGGTAAGGCTGTTTCTTGCCTACCTTCCTGAAATGTGTTGGGTCCCCAGCAAGAGAGACTTATCCTCTACCTCTGGGTGGCAACCAAGGGCAACAATAAATAGGTTCTACATTTAAGGAGTCTCATGGGCAATTCTGAGCAGCAACTCACAGAAGGGCATCTCATGTCTGGTGTTGGAAGTTTTATTAAGTGTCAGTTCCAGAAAGGTTCATTAATACTACACACATATACTTATGCACAGATTTATGTATATTTAGGGTTGTTAGTTTGGTAAACAGTATGATTGCTTGTGGATTTTAATTTGTAGACAGACATCTTTATTGTTATTTTGTTTATCTCCAACTATCTCAGTATTTACCTCTCTCCCCTTCCTAAAGTACCTTCCATCTCCCTGATAAGATCATTTGTAACCTGCTGATACACTCTCTATTGCTCCTAAAGCCCCTGATCCTGGCACTGGTTCCATTTTACTTTCCTGGTTTCTATAGTTACTAAGACTATGTACTTACATCTGTAGATTTGGAAATAGGAGTCCACAATAACAAAACAAACAAACAACAGAACATGTAACATTTGATTTTCTGGGTCTGGATTACTTCACTTAATACAATCTTTTTTAGTTCCATCCATTTACCTGAAAAGTTCATGCATTCTTTTTTCTCCACCAGCTGAATAGTATTCCATAGTGTATATATACTACATTTTAATTATCCCTTCGTTGGTAATAGAACGTTTAGATTGTTTCCATTTCTGAGCTTTTGTGAACAAAGCAGAGATAAACTTGATTGAGCAAGTATTATGTGGAGTAGGAATCCAGCCCTTTGGGAATATTCCAAAAAGTGCTATAGCTGGGTAATTCAGTAGATTTATTTTTATCTTTTCAAGAATGTTCCTCAATAACTTTCATATTGTCAATCCTACCAACATTGAGTGAGGGGAAAACTTTTTCAGCTACAATAAATACCATTGAAAAATGAAGAAAATGTGAAAAAACTATAGCACTAGCCAAGGACAATATGTCCAGTAAACTTCGAACCCCTACCCAGATCTAGCAAATGGACAGGACATTCTCCACAGTTGAGTGGAGAGTAGGGTCTGATTTTCACACGTACTCTGGTGCCCCATATATGACCATGTCCCCTGTCTATTAATATAAACTGTCTAATTTTAATTCTTTATCCATTCTTCAAATACAGACCTCTTTTAACTTGTAATAGCTTAACTTACTCTGTCATATTTACATATGTAGAATATCTATTCAGTAGGAACTCTACTTCCAGTTTTGAATTTTGATCTATTCTTGGGCCAATAATACATGTGAGTTGTAGCCATGTTGAATACAGGCTAAAACTTACAGTTCACATCTGTTTGCTCCTGATGAGAAAGCACTTTACATTTGCAATGTATTGTTGGTGTTAGTAAGGTAGGATATTCAAAAGATTAGTATAATGGATAAAGAAACTGTGGTACATATACACCATGGAATACTACTCAGCTATTAAAAACAAGGAATTCCAGAAATTTGTGGATAAATGGATTGAGCTAGAAATGATCATAATGAGTGAGTTAACCCAGAAACAGAAAGACTCAAATGGTATATACTCACTTATATCTGGACACTAGTCCAAGGGGCATGTCCCACGAAAGCCTTCACTTACCGGGAAACTGAGACAGAGGGGAGGACATTCTATTGGGACTCTAGATGAGAGAATCATGGGAGAATAGCAAAGTAGAAGGATCCAGAGGGTCCTAGAAACCTACAAGTAGAACATTATGATAGGCAGATTTGGGCCCAGGGGTCCCGCTCAAACTAAGGCACCAGCCAAGGACAATACAGGCGGTAAACCTTAAACCCCTACCCAGATCTAGCCAATGGACAGAACAGTCTCCACAGTAGAGTGGAGAGTGGGATATGACTTTCTCACATACTCTGGTGCCTCACATTTGACCATGTCCCCTGGAGGGGGAGACCTGGTGGCACTCAGAGGAAGGACAGCAGGCTACCAAGAAGAGACTTGATACCCTATGAGCATATACAGGGGGAGGAAAGCCCCCTCAGGAACAGTCATAGGGGAGGGGAATAAGGGGAAAATGTGAGGGAGGGAAGAATGGGAGGATACAAAGGGATGGGATAACCATTGAGATGTAACAAGAATAAATTAATAAAGGAAAAAAAGAAAAATAAATAAATAAATAAAAATAATAAAAATGGCAACTTAGAAAGGGCTTATAGGGATATAACCCCATCACATATAATGCTACATATCTAGTTACCAACCACTTATAACAAGAATAGTATTGAATTCATTCTTGAGAAGAAACTATAATAAATAAATTAATTAAATCTGATAGTGATAAAAAAGCTACATTTGGATAGCCAGTTCTTTTTTAAATTTTGCTTTAAAGAACATGTGGTTTCCAGAATTTTCAAAACTGTCTAATATGACCTGAATGTACTTTGCCAGAATCTTTGATCTATGAACATGTTTTCCCTGGTTGCTAAAATTGTTTTCAAATTTTGTTTTGTGATGAATGAAATAGCAGAATCATAAAGAGTAGAGTCAGGGTTCTGGAGGAATTGTATGTCATATAGTTGCACCACTTTACCAAATGGATATAGCATTGAACTATGTTTCATTAATTCTGGTTGAGGGTGCATAGCAGCAGCGGTAAGTGGAAAAAAAGACTCGTTTTTTTTTAAACTTAAGTAATTTATTCAGATTACATCTAAATTCTTATCCCCTCACTTGTATCTTCCTGACCCCCCTTCCTCCCTCTTTCACCCTATTCTCATCCCCTAGGTCTGTGACAGAAGATTAGAGGTTTTTAAAAAATATATGTCTTGGAACATGAAACACTGTACATGTATAATAACTTAAAATTTAAAACAAGTCTTATTCTGGAGAAAAAATATGAAAATGGGCAAAATTTGGAAACCATAGGTCACAATGAACTTAAAGTAATAATTGCTATGACAATAAATTTTGATATTTTCTAAGTAACCAGAAATGCTTGACATAGGGGAAGACCAAAATGCCCAAGGGCTTCCTATATACATAGGGAAAAGAAATGAACAGACCATTTATAACATAACAAATTCTAATAATAGTAATGAATGTGAACATAATAAATCTCTCAGTTATTATTAACTGTATGAATAAAATCTCTACTTTTTAACTCCATCCACATATGTTACCTGTTGGAGAGATTTCCTATTTAATATTAAGTCAGTAAGAAGAAGGAAAATACATGGCAGGCTAATTTCCAGTATCATGTCTGCTAAATGGGATGCTGCTTTCAGGAGACATAGGGGCCAGGTCCTAATAGAAGACAAGGGAAACTTATCTTCATTCTTTAAAAAGAAAAAAAATAACACAATACCCAAGAACTACCTCTGTTGCTTATGGAACAAAGTGTAACACCAAAAGATACCAGCTTCCATTACCAATAGAACTTGAAACATTATGTAAACTGTGAGACTGGGAAGCTTAAGTAACTTGAAGTTTTCACAGTGAGGTATAAAGATGGTATATTATCTTCTGTAACCTTGATTAGGTGAAATAAACCTTTCTACAGTCCTAGAAGAACAACAATTATGGAGGTTATCAATTCTCTTTAGAAGATTAAAGTGCTTCAGTGTTCTCTTAATAGATTATTCAATAGTCACAAAGATAAAATGGGATTATGTTGTAGCCCCTTTTATGGCTAATTTATTCTGATGATCAAAGATATACCTTTAATGCATAAATTGTTCTTTGTGCACTTTGTGATCAACATCACAATAGAAAGAAACATGAAGTAATAGCACTGAATTAAATATACCAGATAGAAAACAGCAGCAAACATCTATTAATGTAGAAGAACAATACAAACAAATTTGCCTTACATTCTTCTCTGAAGATTAATAGGACCAGTTATGCTTTGGTCATTGTGATGGTGAACAAGAATTTGCTCAATAGTAACCCTAACTTAAGGTCCTACTTAACAAAAGAACAGAGAATGGGGGGAAGGATAGATGGAAGGAAGGGAGAAACAGAGGAAGGAAGGAAAAAATGACAGATGTTTGAAACAAAGGAATGAAGGAAAAAGAGAAACTCACAGAAATATGATATGTATTTCCAGCAACAAATAGCATAGAATATTGTACTACAAAGTTCAATATCACTGTTTTGATTCGTTATCGTTCCTTTTAATAATCTTGATTCTTCATAACTAACTCTCAGAAACTCTCAGAGCAGTAAATGTATGACAGACTTCACATTTGCACAGTGTGAAAATGAGAATTGATCTCACATAACGTTTTGCCAGTCATTGTTTTAGAGTCATATAACATCAGTGAAATCATGTCATATTAGAATAACCATGAATTTATGCTTCATGAATAAGTGTTCAATAAATAGTGGATTAAATCTCCAGAATTGATTTTTACCTATAATGATTTCAAAAATATCATCAAAGACATGCTTATTGTAGTTGTCACGGTTCTTTCTGAGTCTTTGTTGTGCTGGGAGGAACAGATGGTAAAATAAAAAGTGATTAGAGAACCAGTGGGGTGGGGCGTAAGAAGGGGGCCTGCCCAGAGAGACCTGTGAGAGTCTTCCCTGAGCAGTATATTAACCCATGGCAATTAAGAATCTGTACTCCGAAGTTGATTGATATCATCAACACATCTGATCCTTTCCTGCTTGGATATTCAAATATTTCTCATTATCTTTCACTTTGATCTACTTTAATAAATTGCATACAGAGCATTTTGTGTAGTTCAAATGTTGTTTCCTATATAAACATAAAAATCACACAAGTTGTTAGAAAACTATTTTTTATGTTATGCACTAATCAATTTAAGTAATTTGAATGTAAATTTTGTAGGAAGTCTAAAATATTGTCCACCTCTGCCTCTCATAGATAACAAGTCCTAGATCTACTACATATATATATATATATATATATATATATATATATATATATATATAATTAGTTCCTTGGTTAGGCTTAGAAAATATGAGCTAACATTGTAGTAACAGTTCTTATAAAACACATGAATAGCTAACAGTCTCTTACTTAAAGATAACATGAGACTTTTTCACTTACATTTCTTCTCTATTGAGGCTAATAGTTATACAGGTTTTAAGGTTAACTAACCCCAGAAGCTGAAACTTCCTTCAAGTGTTGTAATTTTATACAATGTTTTATTTTTAGTTGCATGAAAGTATACACTAGAGCAATTTATTTTAGTCAGGGTAAATATAGAAACAAAAAGAACATTCATGTGTGTGTTTGCATATAGGTACAGAAATATATGAGAAAGCTGTCTGTTTACTTAATGACATTATTTGGTTTAGTGAACCCACCACTGAAGTAAACTAATGTCCACTTTAAGTGAAAAGGAATAATGGCAATAATTACTCATAAAGGTAGCATTAAAATATTAACATTAAAGAATGTATTGGTTTCTTAATATTTTATTTGCAAAAGTCTCTAAACAGATGTGAGTTTTTTTACTTGTTCTGATCATCACCAAATCTGGCTCCCTGCTTTCAGCAGAAAATATCTACCAATAACTCCCACTGATCAAAATGAGGGGATAAACTTAATATGTCCTGAATGTAAGAATAGATGTATTTGAGGGAGAGCTACTGTCCTTATATTTATCTTCCGTCAAAATGGAAGTGACTATGTGGAAAGACAATTCATGTTATTTGATAAAGACTTCATTCTCAAAGTTAAAAAAAATCTCAGTTTATGTATTGTAGGATATAAGCACTACTGTGTATATCCTTCGTGTGCCAATGAAACTTTTATGAAGTCAGAACTTTTTATCTATTTTAATGAAAGCCTAAGCCTTCTGTGGATACTTTTATTAATTTTATTCTGAAGAAAATCTGACCAGGTTAAAGAAATCAGGTCAAGTTAAGACTTGATCCCAGTAGGAAAGCTCACTATAGTAATACGAAATAGGAAAAAGATATTGAGTTTTTGTTTTGATCCAAATCAGCTTTCTATTGTCTACACTCGAGACCTATTTGACAATTCCATCTTTATATCTCTTCCTTTTCATAGATATATGGCAACAGGTACAAGTTTATTAAATACATTTCTTAGGACACTATTAAAATTAATTCCACCTATCAAACTGACTGAGGAAAAGGGGACAGTCACACTTTGTTAACATTTAAGCCTATTTAAACCACCACATGCATTAACAATGCCTATCCTTATTGTATAGATGGAAAAATTTTAAATATTGTCTGTTCTAAGGAAACATCACAGTTTAATCAAGTTGTATCTATTTTTCTATTCCACCAAGACATCTGGGGTTTTTACAGCATTGTTGAAGTAACTAATATATATTTAAAATATTTGAATGTGTGAAATAATAAAAAAGGCAACTCAAATAATGTGCCAATTTTCTTTTTTTCTTTTTTTTTTTTTTTTGACCTTTGTGCTTGATTTTATTTAAGTTAGTTACAACATTCACTGTTCCTATAAATTTTACAAATTTGACTTTGGTCTTATAACTCAGTCCTCAACTATACTTGGCCCAGTCCATCCTTTTACTCTACTTCTTTGACCTTGACTACTACTCAGTGAATGACTCAGTTCCAAAGTATCATGTTAATATGTGTTTTCTCGGAACAACTGTTAAACACACTTCTGCAGAACATGGACTCTGAGATACAGAAACTGTAATATGTGCCAATTTTCTTCTGTAGGTTTGTTCTAATGCCATTTTATCACAGACAGTCCAGCATCAGTACACTATATAAGGCCTGAATTTGTGGATTATGGTCCTGGGTTTATTCTCACTCTCTCCCTGAATGGAACGGGAGTTAACTTCAGAGCCATCTATATTTCGCTGCCCACTGACTTCTCCTGAACATTAATTAAATGAATCCCACAAAGTGCTTAAGCTCTTTGGAGAATGGTAGTCTCTGTATAATTATTATTAACTCTCATATGCTCTTATGATATAAACTATTCTGCCAGGAAATCCTTTTTAGGGATTATCACTTAAAATGAAATTTTCATTATTAAAAGAAGAAATAATATTCATCTACTGACAGACTAAAATATTCTTTAGGCAACTGCTTTTAAATAGGCAGATATCTTGAACTATGGAGTCATCTATGCCTGAAAAAACTAAGAAATAATGAAAATAATTGGCTGTAAGTTTTGAATATTAATTATTTCATTAAATCAAAGTAAAAAGACAAGATATATTCTCTTTAAATTTGTTGCACAAGCCTTTATTCTAGAAGTGTGTAACTCTAGGCATAAGAATCTGAAGAATAAATTCTTTTGTGGTAGTGAAATTAAAGTGCACTTAATTTACTAATTTGACAACGGTGATTCTTTTTGGTGATTCTCAAACTTAGCTACTTATTGGAATTATAAAAAGTAGAAATGTATAACCTAAGTCAAATATGAGAAAATGAAGGATCTGGCAGACTCAGTATTCTCATTTTACCGATACAGCTCACAACAGGTAAAAGGCAAAATAGCCATTACTAGATTAAATACACAGATAATAGAAGATCTATAATCAGTAGTTTTCTCATTCTCATTAATACAAATATCAGAATGTCTTTTAAGGATCAGCCAATGGACAGAACACTCTCCTCAGTAGAGTGGAGAGTGGGATATGACTTTCTCACATACACTGGTGCCTCATATTTGACCATGTCCCCTGGAGGGGGAGACCTGGTGGCACTCAGAGGAAGGACAGCAGGTTACCAAGAAGAGACTTGATACCCTATGAGCATATACAGGGGGAGGTAATCCCCCTCAGGAACAGTCATAGGGGAGGGGAATAAGGCGAAAATGGGAGGGAGGGAAGAATGGGAGGATACAAGGGATGGGATAACCATTGAGATGTAACAAGAATAAATTAATAAAGGAGAAAAAATGAAAAAAAGGATCAACTAATTCAAGCATCATTTTGCAGCAGTACTTTACCAAGTTTCAAATTAGATCAAAACATAAGCTACTAAAGGAATAATTTAAAATAATGCCTACTAAGTGTGTTAGTCAGGGTTCTCCAGAAGACTAGAACTTGTAAACTATATGGGACTTAAGGGAATTTATTATAGTGACTTCCAGGTTATACTCCAGCTATTCAAACAATGATTGTCCACCAAAAGACGGTCTAAGAATCCAGTAGTAGTTGTTCAGTCCATAAAGGTGGATGTCTGAACTGTTTATCAGTGTACACCTACATAGCCAAGAAGTGGGCTTTAATGCTAGTGATAGAATAGACACCCAATGAGAGTAAGAGCAAGCAGGCACAAAACAAACTTCCTGTTTTCCATGTCCTTTACATAGGTGACCAGTAGAAGGTGTGGCTTAGATTAAAGGTGGATCTTCCTACTTCAAAGGTCTGGATTAGCAGTGCATTCTCCCTTTTCAAAGGGATTACCTAAGAAAATATCCCTCATGTTTGTATCCAGATGCTTGTGTTTTAGTTAATTCCAGATGTAGTCAAGTTAATGATGAAGAACAGTCATCACGCTAAGGAATGACATATATATGATGTACATGTAACAATTGATGAACATTGCAAAAGTTCACTTCTAATCCCTTTTCTGTTGCTATAGATGTCATTGATGCTTTGGTTCAGGCAAGTTAGTTGTTTCTTGGTGTCAATCTTATCAAAAGTAAAGCTATCTTCTATTTTCTTCATTCATTACCCATTTCATCATTCACTCACTAACTTAAAAGTGCAATCTTTTTATTATTTTGGATCCCATCCATGATTGTAACTCTATTGGACACTAAAGATACTGCAGTAAAGAAGAACTCAGTCCTGTAGTTTAAGGAATCATTCTTCTGGTCATTGTCTTTTATTACAATGATAGAAAATTGAAGGTCTGCTTACATTTTGGTTTCTAATAAGTCTAAATTCATTCATTAAACTACAGATTTGTATGCAGCAACATACCCATTTCCACTGACATTGTGTATTTTCTTCCTAATTGATATTTCACAAATCTATTGTGCCCAGTACATTAATTTTCCTCTTTGAATGGTATTTTGAATTCATTATTGCCCCTTGGGGTTCGGGGTGGTAGCCACTGTATAAACGGTATTTGGAGATTAAATTATTTTTGGAATATGATTCTAAATTGTCTGCAGATTTTCCTTTGAGATGTTTCCTATTACTCATTAGATTTATCACCAAGAAAAGGTGGTTATGATCACTATTTTACATCCTTAGAACATAGGTACAGAGATGAAAACCTACATTGTACTGGTTCCTGTTACACCAGGTTTTAGAAAGTTCTCATTCAAGATCTGGTGCAAATTTGATTTGTGCTTATATGCTATTATATCACAATTACAGTACCAACATCAATCTAATTATGTTAAGAAGCACACCACTCATATTTGAATATTTTAATGGGGTTTGAAGTTCTCTTATAATCCCTTTTATGTCTTCTTTTTACTCAGAAAGATAGGCTTATGCATTGAGAAAACAATAATCAAATAGCATGTGTATAATTGTGTCATTGGAAGAAATATAAAGTAGTGGTAAATGCATTTAACAAGTAAATAAGGTTTTTATTTCACATGGATGATACCCCTTCTGTGAAAGATAATTAGCACCTAATTGCAAACTTGTGTTGTATCAATTTTGTCTTATCCTTTAATTAATGTGCAAATATGAAATTATGTTATGGAATTCACAAAACTTAATTTTTCTTAATTGTCATCAACTAATATTTACTGAGTTATTGCTGGCAAGTGAAATAATTTTTTAACATAGTCATCTGCAGTGTTGTTTCTCCTTTCTCCCTATTCTGCTTGCCTGTCTTAATTCAACCCAAGAAAGAAAAAAATATCCAAAATTATTTCTGGTTCATCACTGACAGACTGTAATCCAAAGATGTGCCATAAATCACACATAAATTTTATAACTTTTTTGAATTTTGGTTTTCTTAATAGAAATGTAATAAGCATCCCTTATATAACTTGAAATAAAATAATACATAGAAGACAATATCAGCCAAAATCTTGCAAATTTATGGCTCTTTGTATATTATTCTATCTTTTTAAAAATATGTACATTATGCTAAAACATATCCTCAAACACTAGGAGAATTCACTGCAGATTCTCCCTCATGTTTGTCACTAAAAGGAATACCTTTTGCTACTTGCAACTATGGAAGAAATGAATAATTATTTAAATAAATTGATATTAATGATGCATACAAACCCAGCTTTCAGCTTTAGGAATATCATTCCTTCTCCAGAATCTCAAGTGAGCATTAATAAATACCCTTGACCCCTTTGAGTATTTCCACTTATCTAGAATAGTTCACATTGAGCCAATTAACATATCAATTTCATGACTCCACTTTTTAACAACTTAGAGCATGTCTTTATTAGTTTCATGTCTACTTGATACTAACTAGAGTTGCTGGAAAGGAGAGCTTCTCAATTAACAAAAATAACCAGTAAGCAGCACTCCTCTGCAGACTCAGCTTTAGTTCCTGCATCCAGGTTCCTACCCTGTTTGAGTTCTTGTCCTGACTTCCTTTTGTGATGGACTATGATGCAGAATTGTAAGCCAAATAAACCCTTTCTTCCCTAACTTGTTTCTTCCCAAAACTTGGTTTTGATCATGGTGTTTCATCATCATAATAGTAACCCAAAGTTCGGGGAATTCCACTGAATGTCTTATGGCTAAAAGATGTAACGACAATACGGACAGGAAGAAATGGCTTTCTCTAAACCTGAACTGTCAACATAGAGAAATTGAGTCAGGTATAATGGAGGCACCTGCTCTTAAACAACTTAAAAGGTAATGCTTCCTAGGGACCAATAACACTAGAGACTTGCTGTACAAAACTTGATGTACAACTTCAGACCAGTTCACCTGTAGTGGTTAGAAACTTTTTTTCAGGGAAGTCCCATGTTTTCTCAGGTGCAAAGCCCATAAAGAAAGTATCCTTCATGGGGTTGTTTTAGCTCTTTGAGATTTTTTTTTGTCATCAGTCCTACCAAGCAAAACTTATTTTATTGATGTTAGAGGATTCCCATTGGAAGTTTTATATTATGTAGGCATTTTGCTTACTTTGTTTTTGTATCTTTAGCTCATTTGAAGACATTTTGCTTTTTGTCAACTGAATTTTGTTCACATGTATAACACACCAACATGTTTACAGCAGACCTGCCACTCCAATTTTGTCACTGCTAGACAAAAACTAAAACTAAAACAAGAAGAAAAAAAACAGAAAACCCACTGCACTTCCATTGTCTTCTGTCATCCCAGAACCATGACCAGATGAAAGGATGAAGAAATGACAGACACACAGACACAAAATGTCTGGGAAATAGTGCTTTTGTACCTTAGTTGGGAAAGCTGCAGTACCCTAAAAGATCAGCTGGTTTGTTGTATACAGTTGAACAAAGAGGCAGAGTTATTTTACACAGCTAAAAGAGAGTCAGATTAAGCTAATCTCAGTTGAGTCTCACTCAACAAAATCAGAAGCAAGTCTTCAAACCTGAATATACAGACGGAGAAATCCAAGTAAAATATTTTTTGCACATACTATCAATGTTTACATTTGGACAAGTGGGAGGTTTTTCCTTGTCTGAGCCTTACCTGGGGAAGGTTTTAGAAATATCATGGGGATGATCTTTTATATGCCCATGCCCATGCCAGACAATTCACATTCACCAAGGAATTTACATGGTTTATGTGTCCTGTGCTTCCCCGAGTATTCCAGTGAGTGTTTTAAAAATATCTCAGGCATGAGAGCGACCAAAAGACAAAGTTAGAGATTGAAAGCTGCCAGGTTGCCTGTGCTGTTGACAGTTATAGTTTTCAATGTATAAACGCAATCAATTATTTTTCCTTTACTGTGTGGAAACTTATGGTGGAATAGCAGGTTTTTAGCAGGTTTAAAATGATCATGCTGTTGAGTTGGACTCTAGTGAATCATGAATAACTTGCATTATTTACAGAAGCTAGGCTATCATTTTAAATCCTGTTGCTTCACTACCCGTTATCATTCTTGACAAACTCTTCCTTCCTGTGCTCTATTTTCCTCTGTTTGCTTCCATTTATTTTTCTGAACAAGCAGCTGAGCAAAGATTTACATAACTTTTGTTCAAACAAACCCTGCACAGTTCATCGTTTCAGCCAATATCACAGACACTTTCGAGTCATGGTTACATTTTGCTATTTTAGTCCCAGATTGTGTTTACTTGCTCTATTTTGTGTGTGTGTGCCTGAATTCTCATCTTTTGTTAAGTCTTTTAGAGTCACATGAAAATCCAGAAACCATGGCTACTCGAAAGTCATTAATAATGAGATTTATAGCTACTGTTTCTGCTGGTAAATTCTTCATTTCATAAACTACAGTCTCCAAAGACCACAGAGAATTCAGCCTTGCTTATCTCTATGTTGCAGAGGATGGTTTCTGGCTTTATGCAATCCCAGTGCAGTTTGCTTGCCATCCAGGAGTTGATTTTGTTTCTCTGTGACATTAGCATATTAAAAAGATTGGAGATTGACAAGTACACTGTTCTTATTAGGAAAGTAATCAAGGTTTAGAGCTTCTCTGTCATGAAACTTCTAGAATCTGAAAATGCCAAGGGGTTGACTGCTCCTGACCCAAGCACCTATTTAAGATTCTCACCCATAATAAGGGAACTAAAGTGATTAGCATACTGATAAGATTTTCCTAAAATAATCTATTATTTCAGAATTATTCTTTCACCTCTTAATTAAAATCTTCTACAAATTTCCCAAGGTCTTTTCCTCTACCTCTGAAAGACATTTAATTACCTATATTCCCCAACCTGCACCATATTAAATTTTTATGGAACTTTTATAGAGTAATTTATTGGAAAGATGGCCTTGAGTGTCATTATGTCCAATGAATGTCCTATTTTGACAAAGCAAAGGCTAAGTTATATTGAAATAATTTTAATCCACTATGTTCTGCTTAGATGTAAATGTAAATCTGTACTTCACATTTAAAATTTGAATTGAATTTAATACTAACATATTGATTCTTTTTACAAATAAAATATAAGCAATTTCACTCCAACTACCATACTTTCCTGAGAGATTGACCATTTTGTATTGTAGACTCTAATAGTTATGAAAATGTCCTATCTTAAGGCAAATGAGATTGCTTTTCACATGAAAAAAATTAATTTCTTTTTAGTTTTTAAATATTAATCCATCACCTCTTATCTCATGCCTCTTTAAACTATAGGACAAGAGAAAGGAAGAAGAAATCATAATATTATATATAATTTATAATAATACATTTAATGATACACATTTGTTTTTCATTGCATAACTCAAATGAGGAAACCAACTATGTAGCTTTTTTAAATAATTTTTGTAAACTATGACAATGCTATATTTAAATAAGCCTTTGTGTTTAGAAATATGATAAAGTGGCCTTTAACACATGGTAAATGTGGAAATAGATTATAGAGTATTATAAAGATGTAAAGTACAGTACATAGTAACACACTTTCTGGGGGATTGCCTATAGAATAAAAATCTCAGGCAACATCTATGTACATGGGTGCTTATTGCAGCATTATTCATAATTAAAAGAACTAAGGAACCAAATAGGATAATATTAATTTTTTTTCAACTGGAAAATCATTAAATAAATTTTGGAGCATGTAAACTCTTAGTCATGACAAAGTATGAATTTAAGAAGTACCTATTGACTAGCAGGCATTAATAAATAAAATACAAAAGTCAAATGCATGAAATCATGCCCAATAAATTATCAAGTATATTTCAAAATTTAATTCTGTGTCTAACATTTGCATTATCTCTATATTTCTAAATGTGTTTTTCATGATATTATAATCATGGAAAATATCCAACTATGGAATTACTTATATTGTTAATATTATTATATTTAAGTTCCTATTGTATTGTATTATTAATTACATAGATAGGTATATCTATGTGAGTTTGCGTGACTGAAATGGCCAGAGGAGGAGCTCAGATACCTTATATCTGGAGTTCCTGATGGTTGTAAGCCCCATAATATGGATGCTGGAAACCGAACTTAGTCTTCTGTAAGAGAACTCTTAACTTCTGAACTATCATTCAGTATAGGTTTATTTTAATGGGAAATTTTAAGGTAAATAAAGTAGGAGAAGTTTGATTTAAGCAAAAGAAAAATGACAAAGCAAAGCTTTTGTATGCATATTTAAGAAGCAACTTTAAATTATGTTTGTATGCATTTTAATATCCTATAAGTTAAAAATAAAATTAATGCTACGATGCATAATTAGATGGGTGACAAATTCAGGAATGTAGCACCATCGTATAGGATTTTTCATTTTACTTGCAACATTTCCAGACAGCTTTAATTACTTGCCCATGGAGGCAATTGCTCTAATTTAGCATCCCCATTTGCAACTATTATTTCTTGCTTCCTAATATCCAGTGTCTTTAGAACTTATTTTACCATGGGTTTTTAGCAAGGGTTTGTGTCAGGTTATTCTTTGAAAAGTTTAACTACACTAAACATTCCAATATAAAGTCTTTACCAACATTTGTATGGGTTTTTTATATTGTTTCTTCCAGTGAAAATTAATCTTTTACTGACGTTTGCAAGTTACAACCTCTCTCTTCCTTCAGGGAGTGACACTTATCACTAAGAACATTTTAATGTGCTGTTGTTGGTCTCCATTCCTATTAGTAATATTAAGCCTCCTCCTCTTTATCCTCTTAAAAGATTGCAATTCTGCTTTCTTAATCATTTGCTATATTTAGTTCACAAAACCCTTCTTCATCAGAGTTCAGGGGTGATCTTCAGACTGGAAATAACTCTAGGCACTGATTTAGTAGTTGTCAAATGTACTTTCAAAATCAATACTCTTGTAATTTTTTTCTATTTTCTGATTTCTGTTTAGAACTTTAGTTTCAAATTACACAAACCCTTTCTATTTTCCCCTATATGAGGATGTTTTTATTCTACATGGCTTCATTAAAGCTTGTCTTCTATAATTAAATAATGAAAGGAACAAAGAATTTTTTTCGTAATAGATTTGTAGGTCTAACTATAGCAGCAGACAGAACCTACTGCTTTAGTTCTGTCGAAGATTAATCAGAGTTTTCTTCACATATTAAATACACTAAAAACCTTAGCCAAAAATCAAATCTTTCCCAAGTCTTCTATAATTATACTTGTATATGGCATTTGATAATGTACAAAAATGACATCGGGCCATAGGTCAAAAGAGACAGTAATAAAAATTCCAATTTTATCATTTGAGCAACAATAATCTCCTGGTTTATTTAATGGTTAATTTTGTATATGAACATGACTGAAAACAAGGTGCTCATAGATATGGTCAGAGATAGTACTAGGTGAGCTTTGAGGCTATTGCTAGATAAGAGTAACATCTGAATCTGTAGAGTTCCAAAGGAAATTTTCCATTCCTTGAGTGGGTGTGTCTCACTCAATCATTAAAGTCCTGAAAAACAAACACAAAGATTGATTAAAGGGAATTCATTCTGCTTTATAGCTTGAGCAGGAAAATATCATTTTCTTTCCTGCTGTGAGAGTTCTACATACATAGAAGAGTTGTGTGCATTAAGAGTTTTTAAATGCATCATGATTGGACATATAAAAATATATTTTTCATTCTCTAAGCAGTTATTTAAATAGTGTTTAAGTTGAACTGTGTGTTATGAGTAATGTAAATGTGATTTAAAATGTAAAGTAGCATTCCTGTAGTATATATGAATGCTTTATGTCATTTTTATATGAAATATTTGTACCTTTTAAAATATCATTCACTCTGAAAGGAGGGGGGTCCTTAAACCAATACCCAATGAAGCTAGTAGAGTGAGTGTAACTCACTACATCTACTGGAGACTAAATTGTCAACAGTGTAAATTCCCAGTCTCTATAATTGAATTAATTTTAATAAAAATATCTTCTCTTTTTCTGACTGATAAAACTTTTAACAATATCACTGATCTTTTTATTGAGAATGGATTATTCTTTCATACAATACATGCAAACCACATTGCTCTTCCCTCTTCCATTCTCAGCTCCCCCCATTTTTCCTCTCTTCCAGATCCACTCTCCCACCATTTCCCTACAGAGAGTGGGAGGTCTCCAGGAGACAAAAACCAAACAAGGAAAAAAAAAAACAAGATACAATGAGACAAGGCAAAGGTCCTCATATCAATGCTAGACAAGGAAATCCAATGGGAGGGAAAGTATTTACATTTCCTTTATGGTTGAGGATGCTGAACATTTCTTTGTGTGTTTATCAGCCATTAGAGATTCCTCTGTTAAGAAGTCTTCGCTTTATTTTTTATTTTGTATTTAATTAATTTATTCAGATTATATCTCAATTGTTATCCCCTCACTTGTATGCTCCCATTCCTCCCTCCCTCTTTCACCCTATTCCCCTCCCCTAGGTCTGTGACAGGAGGGGACCTCCTTCCCCACCATACAGTCACAGCCTATCAAGTCTCATCCTGGTAGCCTGCTTATCCTTTCTCTGAGTGCCAGCAGGCCTCCCCACCAAGGGGAAGTGGTCAAATATGGGGCAGCTGAGTTCATGTCAAAGTCAGTCCCTGCTCTCCACAGGAGAATGTCCTGTCCATTGGCTAGATCTGAATAGGGGTTCTAGGTTTACTGCTCATGTTGTCCTTTGTTGGTACAGTACAGTTTGAAGACGCCCTTGGGTCCAGATCTGCCCATCATGATGTTCTTCATGTAGGTTTCTAGGACTCTCTGGATCCTTATATTTCCCCATTCTTCCATACTTCTCTCAACTAGAGTCCCAATAA
This sequence comes from Acomys minous, assembly GCF_964271855.1. NCBI lineage: Eukaryota > Metazoa > Chordata > Mammalia > Rodentia > Muridae > Acomys > Acomys minous. Next base: position 88,914,298 of record NC_140488.1, on the reverse strand, counting down.
GAAGGCCCCGCATCTATCCCAATCTCCTGATAAGTGAAGACTTTTATGCGACATCACTTTTGGGATAGTGTCTAATTATAAGTGAGTAAATTGGATTATTTGTTTCTTGAGTTCTTAGAATGTGATTTCGTTTTTAAAAATTTTTATTAATTTATTCTTGTTACATCTCAATGGTTATCCCATCCCTTGTATCCTCCCATTCTTCCCTCCCTCCCATTTTCCTCTTATTCCCCTCCCCTATGATTGTTCCTGAGGGGGATTTCCTCCCCCTGTAGGGGAGGACATCCTATTGGGACTCTAGATGAGAGAAGCATGGGAGAATGGCAAAGTAGAAGGATCCACAGGGTCCTAGAAACCTACAAGTAAAACACTATGATAGGCAGATTTGGGCCCAGGGGTCCCGCTCAAACTAAGGCACCAGCGGTAAACCTTAAACCCCTACCCAGATCTAGACAATGGACAGAACACTCTCCAGAGTAGAGTGGAGAGTGGGATATTACTTTCTCACAAAAAGGTTTTAGCTTATTATTTCAAGAGATCACCTTTAAAGTTTTTCTAGATATTCATTTATTTGGTTTTACCATACCTTTATCCTTCTATTTTCTAATTTTTTATTCCTTTAGCCTGGGAAAGGGGCACATGTAGAACTTTGTATATGTAGAATTCAAAACAAGACCTGTAGGAGTCAGTTCTGTCTGATCATGTGAGTTCCCGGGATTGACCCTATGTTGTCAGGCTTGCCAGCAAGAGTCTTTACCTGCTGAGCCATCTCATTGGCCTCTTAATATGTCTTTCTTTTATATTCCTTCTGCTTGCATTTCTCAGATCTCCTCTAATATTAATTTCTCCTGTTCTGTTCTCTTTCAAAACAAACAGTATGACTATGAAAAATTCATAAAATAAACTAGATATTGGTTCACTGTAGATTACTTCAAACTCTTTCAAATAGAGGGCACAGTGATATTTTCATTTAGTTCTTTCTTCTAAGAAGCTAAGAGCCATTTTGTCAGCTGAAAAATATAAGTCATTGTATATTGTTCATTGTACAAATGGAATTAAACAAAAATACAGGGCACATATCCCCTATTAAGCAAAATTTATACAAATAAAATTAGGTGCCTGCTTGTTATTTGTGTTAGTTACTATTTGCACCTTGTTCAGTCATCCAGCAATGCCATTTAGTGGGAAAAGGTGAATAGTGATAGCAGTGAGTTCTCTTTATTTTTAAAAATTGAAATAACATTTTGCCACCTCCATCATCAATATCATTTCTCTGAGACCACTGAAAGCAGGGTAAGACAGCATTTTGGAAGTTCTCTCATTTCCCTGAAATATAATTGATCTGGTGCCTAAGATTTTTAGCTCATTTAGAGTAACAAGATGCTCTTATAAAAATCTCTTGCTTATTTTGGGCTTCGTTTTCTTTGTACAGTCTGATGAGTATTCTCCTTGACAGAATAGACAAGGTGAAGAAACTAAGTAGCTCTGCTTTCTATGCTATGTCTATCCTTCCCCATTCTGGCCCAATCAGTAAACTTTTGTCTTTCTAGATCTTTCCCCTCTAAATAGAAGTAAAATGGCCCAGAATACTGTCTTTGACATTATCACAAACCTCCATTCATTGCAGACTTGGTTTTTCTTCTGAGTTGCTGAGGTTGCGCATTGTTCATTGAATATTTATGCTTGTTTCTGTGCTCCTTATTTCACGCTGGGTTCATAACCTTTTAGAGTCTGAGCTCACTTAGAAATCTCCTTTAAAGTGACATGGCTACCATGAGATGTCGTGATTGTTTTATATTTTCTTTGAACACCATAGTACTGTCAAATTTTGATTTTTAAAATCCTGACAGACCACTTGGTCCATTTTACCCTTTAGAATTAAAGCTCATGGGATCACTACATTTCTCCTTTCTTAATGTAATCTATATACCCTGAAACATCCCTGACAAGCAGACATTGTTTGGAGATATATATATATATATATATATATATATATATATATATATATATATATATATATACATACACACACACAAATTTTATCATTATGTATGTGGATAAAAGGGCGAATTAAAACATCATCTCTGCTGATTGATTCACTGAGTCTGTCCTCAAGTACCCTAATTAGGCTTCAGAGTCCTTTTAATTGATAGAAAAAAACTGAGGTCTGGCAATCAGCCTATGTCTTAGTTCTCTGAGCATTACAGGAATTTATTTGGAACATGTAAATTAAGAGTGGAAGATTTTAAATTCATTGTATATTTTTTTTACACTTATACTTTTTTGATATATTTTATTAATTCATTCTTGTTACATCTCAGTTGTTATCCCATCCCTTGTATCCTCCCCTTCTTCCCTCCCTCCCATTTTCCCCTTATTCCCTGCCCTATGACTGTTCCTGAGGGGGACATCCTCCACCTGTATATGTTCATAGGGTATCAAGTCTCTTCTTGGTAACCTGCTGTCCTTCCTCTGAGTGCCACCAGGCCTCCCCATCCAGGGGACATGGTCAAAGGTGAGGCACCAGAGCATCTTGAAAAGATGCCCCATCCTCCTTCCTGCCAACCTCTACTTCCTATAAGCATATAATGTACATGATTTCTATCAGAATAAATTGGTTTTGTCATTTCTGGAATTCCTATAAATAGAATACTATAATATGTACCACTTGGATTATCACGTTTTTTGAGTTTTTCCTCTATTCCTTTTGATGGCCTATTAATATTCCATATATGAATATGGATTTTCTGTTCTCCTTTTGAAGGATATTCACATTGTTTTCAGATGATCATACCATGAACACGTATGTATACAATTTTTGTATATGTGTATTATGTAATGTCAACTGGACCAGCAAAATGGCTCAGAGATTAATGGTGCCTATTATAAGGATTGGTGATCTGACTTGGTCTCTGAGACCTGTATGGTGAAAAGGAAGAACTAACTAATATCCAAAAGTTCTCTGACTGGGCATTGAACAGTGTGACATGCCCATCCCCTCTACAAATAAACAAGTAAATATATGAATAAATATAAAAAATAAGATATTGTCAACCAGTTTTATAAACTTATTTTGACATTTTAATGGTGCCAAATGATGGTGGAGGGCACTGTTTATTCTCCTATGTTATCAAGATTTGATAGTTTTAACTATTTAATAATGTTACATTCAAAATGCTCCTCCTCCTTCCTTTCCCCTAGTCTCTGACCCTCCAGTCTGGCCACCCTGGCACATCAAGTTGCATCAGGACTAAATGCATCCTCTTCCACTAAGACCAGACAAAACAGCTCAGCTACAGGTAGTGATATAAAAGCAGGCAACTGAGTCCATGTCAGAGATGCCCTTTGCTCCTCTTGCTAGGGGACCACACATGAAGAAAAACCTGCCCATCACTTACATATTTTGGGGAGGCTAGGATCAGTACATTCATGGTCCTTGGTTGGTGCTTCAGTCTCTGTGAGGCCCCATGATCTTCTTGTGAATATCTTGTCTCTTCAAGTTCCTTCTATCCTTCCGTTGATGCAGTCTTCCAAAAGACACCTACCCACCCACCCAAAGCTCTGTCTCATATTTGTCTGTGAGTCTCTGCATCTATTTCCCTCTGATGCTGGGTGGAGCCTCTAAGAGGGTAGTAATGTTACATTCTTGCTCCTGTCAAATGTGTCTTTCTGGTTCTGGGTTACTTCACTCAGGATTATCTTTTCTAGTTCTATCTATTGGCCTGCAAAATTCAAGATTTCCTTGTTTTTAATGCCTGAGTAGTAATCCATTGTGTAAATGTACCACAATTTCTGTAGCCATTCTTTGGTTGAGAGACATCTGGGTTGTTTCCAGAGTCTGGCTACTATGAATAAAGTTGCTAGGACCAAAGTACAGCATAGAAGCTCAAAATTTGATCTTGTCAATGATTGCCATTTCACAATTTTACATAATACAATATAGTATTTGGTAGTTTTAATGTACATTGCTTCCAAACCTGCACTATTAACCATTCCCTTTCGTCCCAAAGGACATTCATATATACATGTCCTGTTCAATACTATACCTTGTTTATTGTTAGATGACTTGTTTTGTGACTTTGAGCTCCTTTTTGAAAGATCAAATTTGGAAGTTAGAAAGAAAATTTCTTCTTTGGCTTCTATTACTCTTAATTGTTTTGAAGTTAATTGAAATATAGTGCTTCTATTGAGGAAAAAGTACATTGCCTTCATAGAAACACTGTGACATGGCATTTCTGTCAGCAGTATGAATGTGCAAGTTTTTTCATTTTCTTTGATCAGGTATGAAATAATCTTTTCATAACCATCAACAATGATTTTTTTTTCATTTAGAGAAGCACTATATGATTAAAAACACAGAAATGGTTTTAGTACTAATTTTATCACATGTGCCATCAATGTGCACAAAATCCTTACATTCAGTAAAAGAAATTAATTCGTTCACATAGATATTTAGATTTAATAACTTCAAAATGAACATGTTAGAAAACTCAAGTATAATCACAAACTTCAAATTGAAATCATGGCACTTAAATATGATAGATTCTGAAAAACATCATAAAATAAACCTAATATGTGTTGCTATGTATCTTATAAAATTAACAGATAACACTCTGTGCATTTGACAGCCTTTGGTATGTTCCCTTTACTTATTCATTCAAAAATAATTCTAACTACCGTCATGTACCAGACAAATGGCTGGGTTGGGAGAAACAGGGGGGTAAGAAACATTTTGTTTCTGATTCCATGGAGCTCCCGGTCTAGTACATTTGTGTACATGGAGTGTAATAATTATAACAGGAGAAATGTGTTTGTGTGTGTTGAATGAGAGAGAATGGGTAAAGTTCTGAAGAATTACCAGAGCATCCACATTGCAGTGGAAGAGCCTATGTGTGCAAAAGTGTGCATGTAGAATTAGGAAGTCATTTTCATAAGCCTGAAAACATTTTCTACAGAGTTGTTATAAATTCTCAATGTTTCCTATGTTATTTGTGTTTCAGTAGGCAAGAACACAAGTATTCTTTTAATTAGAAAATCTACCAGTAGACTTTCCTATCTGGAAGATTAATCCAGAAAGATTCTACGCAGTATTGTATAGGGAAAGGTTTTGAAGGGAAACAATTTAAAGAATATGTTTTTAAATGACCACAGTGTGTACAACAACTGCAAAAATGGGATCAACTGTGCAAGAACTACAAGAGAATCAGTAAGACAGACAGTAGTCTATGGAAAAGTAAGTGCCTGTATCAAAAGATGATTTGATAGATCCTAGACTAGTAAATGGGAATATGCACATGCTCATTCAAATAAGTTAATAAAAGGAACCTCTTTCTTGATATTTTGAAGGCTTTTATTTGTCTTATACATCAGTTTCTGTTAAAAAAAGAAACTTCTCAAATAGATTCAGCAAAAAATAACAAAGGCTTTGTGTGTGAAGAAACTTAGAAAGAGTCATTGAAACCTGTCCATTAATAAGATATAAAAACCATATAACATGGTTAAAGCATGGAGAAAACTTTGTAGTGAAAACTTATAAAGTTTTCTCAATTCTTGTTTTCTAGAACCCATCTCCAATAGAATCCAGAAAAAAAATGTTTATTCATGGCTTTGGAGAACACACTTTGGCCTATCCAATGTATTATTTTTTTTCCATTTAAAGGTATCTGTAATTTTATGTAAGCTTCTTGGCAACAAGCACAAAAAAGAAATCATTTTCAAAAGGGCTACAAATAATGGCTGGAAAATAATTTTGGACACTTTTTTTAAATGGAACAATGCTTAACGTTGAATGGTAGATTAGGAGGAAAACCTTGTTAAAGCCAAAACCTTAGGACACAATTCCATTCCATAATTGCTTCTTGAGACAACTCTGCTTTAGTTTGTTTTCACCTCTGTAATAATTGCTGGGTTTTAGAGATTCATATGGATAACTGAGGCAGTTCTGACAAATGATTTTTCTGAAGTTCTCATTTGTTTTAGTGTCATGGATTCCTTTCGTTTGTATGCAGTTAATAAACACACGTACAGGCAATGTTTTAGAAAATGCTAATAACAAAGAATGGATCACAGTGCCTGATGCTTTTTCTTTCCAGGATTATGCACAACCAAACATTGTTGCTATTTTTGCCTTCTATCATTAGATTCTACAAAACAGAGAGATGTAAACATACAACAGATAATGAGTTACAAATTAAGAAACGTAACAGCAGGTATTAGAACATGAATAAAAAAATAAACTTGTGTTTAATGGCTTTATAACTGGAGAGGGGAACATAAAATTTCTACATCACTATGACGCCCAATTTGGTTTAGATGTATAGTGTTAGTTTGTCTTGGGGCTCCTCTAATCTAAACTGAATGCTTAAAAGCAATGAATAGATGTTAGTCAGATTGCTTTTATAAGCCTTTTCTGTCTCATTTATGGGTCTTTCTATCCTCAAGGTCCTGGGAAACTATTCATTTTCCTGATGACTTATTTGTGGTAAGAAATAAGGGTCTGAAAAAAACTCAATTAACTTTAATGGCCCTTTTCTATATTAGTATAGTATAATTTCCTAAAATTTACTTTGAACCTTTGAATAATTAGAAACCAACCCAATGCCTGGTGACATCATGTCTATGCTTAGTCGCTATGCATCAAGCATTCTATTCAGCAATTACTGAGCTGATCATTGTTTAACAGTGCATGAAACAACTGGAAAAAACTGTCTTCAAGCAATTTATAATAACAGTAGCCACAAATTCTTTATTTCTTATGCTAATATTTTCCCAAATTCCCAAATGCATGCACACACACAAATACACACACACGTGTGCGTGCACACGCGCACGTGCGCATATACAGAGTTGTAATTACAGACATGCCCACACAACTTACTGATATATGTGGCTTTCAAAACTGAAAATATCCACAGTTGTATTACATAACATTGTACATAGCTATTTGGGTGCTGAGGTGTCCTCCATTATATTCCAGTTGTTGATAAAAAAGTAAAAGCTTAAGTATCATTCATAACATCATATATACAAACAAGTCTTAACTAAGTAGATATGGTGGAGAATCACATTTGATACAATGCTTATATGCTTTTAAAATTTTACTACATTGTACAACCACTTAGAGATGTTGCCATAGTAAAAACACATCAACTTCCTAACAAATCAAACAATAGAGAGTTTGTTAAAAGACAAACTCCTCTTCCCTCCCTTCCCCCCTCCCCTCTCCAAATATTTCAAATTTATGGCTTCTCTTACTTTCCTAGTTATTTTACACACACACACACACACACACACACACACACACACACACACACACCACAATGAAATAAGTACATATATTTTTATTAGAAAGTTTATATAAATTAAACTACACCAATAAACTGTGCATTTTAATCAAACATTTCTTGTTTATATTCCATTCTATTCGCACATTATCTTTACTTTAAATTATTGTGTTGCTACTTCTATAAAGGCATGCATGTATATATTGTATTCTGGTTTGCCCTCCATTTTTTAAAATAAATACTGTATAGCTACAAATTGATAATACCTCTAGAAAGAAACGAGGAGTTATAAAATTACTTATTTCTCCTTTCAAATATTCTGTACTAAATCCAGTATTTCTTTGCTTACATTAAAAATGTCCAAAGAGTAAATATTTAACCTGCACTGGAAACCAAGCTAACAATTATGTAGAAAAAACTGCACGCTCAAATCATGTGCTCTGTAACCAAGATCACTTAACAAAGAGCAAGCATGTCTGTCAGACAAGATCTGCCTTTGAGCAGAGAAAGAAAATTCTGTTTTCTTAAGAAATCAGAGTAAATGTAGAAAGAACAGGTTTAAAGTGTTCTCAGGCATTTCCCTGAAGTTCTTATGAATGATTTAGAACTGGAGAAGGAGTGAATAAATCTGTGAATCCAAAAAGTGTTAGCATTGATTTCAACACAGAAAAACATATTTACTTTACAAAGTTGTGTACTTTATGACAGCAGTTTTCTTTGAAGCAATTCAATTGACTTTGGAGAGTGGCAGAATACCAACATCCCACAAAACACATTTAAACAATCAAACAAATTAATGCAGTTTAAAAAGTATATGATTCGTATGTGTGTGTGTGTGTGTGTGTGTGTGTGTGTGTGTGTGTGTGGTGATCTATGTGGTGTGTGTGTGTGTGTGTGTGTGTGTGTGTGTGTGTGTGTGTGTGTAGTGATGTATGTGTGGTGATTTGGGTGGGTTGGTATGGGAGGGATTTGTTGGGGTAAGCGTGATATCCCTTTGAATAACATTTGTGTTTAAAATTAAAGAAAAAAATACATGTATATATGCACACACTACTTCCTACATGTAGTCCTTAAGGCACTTCATGATAAATTCACTTGATATATGTTAACAGATAATAACAACAATAATAAAAATAATAATAAAATAGTTGCACATCACTATTATCATGAGATAAACACATGTAAATAAAATTTTACTGCAATTTGATATTAATAAATATCTCATCACACAAATTGCTACTGTACTTTCTTTAGTTCACTGGCAAAATGTTTGCTTTGGGAAGGAAACTGTCTAAATCTGTTTTTAAGATAAATTTCTCCTTTTAACGACTATCATTATCAAGAGCAAACATTAAATTGCACCACTGAACATGCTTACTTTGTATCTCAATGGAAAGCGAGGTTACTAAATGGGATCTAACAGACCATCTCCTAGCCCTCATTCTTGTTGAAAGGAAAATTCATTAAAAAGTATACATCTGGTTTCACTGTTTTTATTCATGAAGTATAATAAATGTTTAATGAAATGGGAATAAAGTGGGACCAAGAGAAAGAAGAGGCTAAGGGGGGGGTGGATTTTAAAAAAATCTTATGTTCATTTACAAAGACTGGCTCTCTTCAGTTTGATTTAGTTTGCAAATTACTAGCAAAAGCTCTTTAGGTCTTTTTCCAAAAGTTGAATCTCTGGCACTCTTAAAGTCTGGGGATGTATATCATTGTCAAGATATAATGCATTCTAGCCAAAAGATAGAATGGAAGACATTCCTTTACCCTGAGAAATGAACTAAACTTTTGAGGAGAAGATGGTTCGGAGAGCATTCTGCTGAGACACATAGGGGAAAAGAACTTGATCTTGAAATTAAAAGGTAATCCCGATTCTTGCTTTTCTCATTCTGAGACTCCCTGGTCTTGATTCTCCACCTCCTAAAAGCCTTATTCCTTGCTTTCAATTTGGCTTTTCCTAAATGTGCTTAAAGCTTTAGCCATATTTCAGTCTTTCTCAGTGTGCTGAGTAGCTAGCTGCCCATGCAGAATCATGAGGTATGCCACCAGGATGGAAAAACCTAGTTCACAAATGAGCTGAGCTGATATGTGCTACCCCTGGGCCTACTATGTACCATGGGAATTTGTCTCCTTTGGATTGCTTCAGTACAAAAACTCTTTGTAGGAGAATGATTTTTAAATAGCACAAAAGAAAAGAGATAAAGTACCATAAGTTTGTGAAATTACATCAGAGTATTCACCTAGATTTGTCACACTTTATTTTCCATTCATTGTATTTTCATTCAACTTTGTATACATTTATAAGTATACTATTCTAAAATGTATTCAGTGTGTCGCATAAAAGATAAGGGGTTATTTATTTCATATTCTTCCATCTGTAAGCAAATGGCATCTTACCTTACCTGCATTTCCTTTTTCTTCCCCTCAATTTAACCAGACTTAAAAGACTTAGAAATGCAACAGTGTCATTTTCTATGATTTCAGTTTAACTTTTGATTGAAAAGATAGCTAAGAGTCATGCGGTTGTTATCAGGTAAACATGGTCCTTGTTTTTCCCTGTTCCCGCCATCTATATGTAGTTGCCCCCACCTTTGTTTTATAGCATATCAGTTTTATATACCCTCATTCTATAGTACTCCCCATTGCTAAGATTCTGATCCTTGAGCCTTGCCATGGAAATCTTGGCCTTTGTGTTTTGAATGAACTCTCTGGGAGAGTCTGATGTACATTCCTTATTAAGAATGAATGTTTAAGTATTGGGATCAAACCACAAAAGCTTTTCTAACTATATTGAATAATCCAACAGATTTAATTATGATTTTCATTTTCTCCAATACTAAAACTAGATGTTAATTGCTAGAAAAGTAGATAAGGATGCCTATGTCAACAGTATATTAGTATGATATCAAAGCCTAGAAGATTCATGGGTAATGAATAATTCAGTACTTAAAATATTCATACACTATAGAATTAAAGTTAATGTTTTTTTAATTTGTGAAGTTGAGACTTTACATTTAATTTTATAAATCAAATGCTATCATTTTGTGCCTTATAAGCTAAGAATGAAATAGCATATGCAATTTTTATTTCCTTTTTGATCCATTATTTTTCTCTCTTATGCATTATCATTGAAAATTTTTAAGTAGAACATACACAATAAATGTTTCTTCTGGCTAAAAAAATCTTCTCACATAAATTCAATACACTATTTAATGAGGACTTTTACAAATTAAAAAACAGAAAAAATCAAAGACTTTGATTTAGGATTCTGTATAAAAGAGATTTAGAATTAACAATTTTAAATAACCACTCCATTTTAGCTATAAATTTCTATCGCTTATATGCAATCTTTAAATAATAAAATCCTTGTTGGTTCAACAATTGGGCTGTAAAGTCACTATAGACATTAGCATGTTTATTTGAAGAAGGCATATTTTCATTTTAATTGTTCTGTAAAATGACCATAAAATGAAGATCTTATCGTTTTTGTTGACTTCTGAGGTTATTTCATTGTAAGAAATATGCTACCAAAATTCTTTATTTAAAAGGTAAGAGTATGAGCTAGAGAGATTGCTTAGTGGTTACAAATATGTATTTCTCTTGCATCACATCAAGGCTCTGTTCTAAGGGCATCTGATACACTTTTCTGGCATCTTCAGGCACATTCATTTATGTGGTATACATAAACTCATGCAAGCAAATACACAAGCATTTAAAAAACATAAATAAAATTATAAAATTGTTAATAATAAAATAGTTTGATGCTGAGGAAGAATTAAAATCTTATACAGGGATGACTTAAGTTTTTAATTTATTACACAGCAATTGTTATACCCTTGCTTGTGTTTTCACATTCCCACCCTCACTCCCTCTTCTGCTCTATTCCTCTCTCCTAGGCCTATGACAGAAGGGGACCTCCTCCCCCACCATATGACCACAGCCTATCAGGTCTTGTGAGGATAGGCTGCTTTCCCTTCCTCTTTGTGCCTACCCGGCCTCCCCACCAAGAGGTAGTGGTCAAATAGGGGGCACCAGAGTTCATGTCAAATGTAGTCCCTGCTCTTCTCACAACTGTAGAGAATAAGTTGTCCAATGGCTATATCTGAATAGGTGGTCTAGGTTCACTGTATGCATTGTCCTTTGTTGGTGCAACAGTTTGTGCAGACTCCCCTGGATCCAGTTCCTGCACCCTTGATATTCCCCTCTGGGAACTTCTATTCCCCCAGAGTCTAGCAGTGAGTCCCAGCATCTGTCCAGATCCCCCACTGGGTGGAGTCTCTCAGATGACATCTGTGTTGACCTAATATCCACTTATAAGTGAGTATATACCATATGTGTCTATCAGGTTCTGGATTACGTCACTCAGAGAGATTGTTTCTAGATCCATCCATTGGCTTGCAAATTTCAAGATTTCCTAGTTTTTAATAGCTGAGTAGTATTCCATTGCATGAATGTACATACCACACTTTATCTATTCTTGGATTGAGGGACATCTAGGCTGTTTTCAGATTCTGGCTATTACAAATAAAGGTGCTATGAACATAGCTGATCACATGTCTTTGCTGTATTGTGGAGCGTCTTTCTGGTCTAAGCCCAGGAATGGTATAGCTGGCTCTTGAGGTAAAAATATTCTCAATTTTCTGAGAAAATGTCAGATTTATTTCCACACATCCTTGCCAGCATGTGCTGTCAGTTGAGATTTTGATCTTAGCCAATCTGATAGGTGTAAGATGGAGTCTCAGAGTCGGTTTGATTTGCATTTCCCTCATGACTAAGGACATTGAGATTTTCTTTAGGAGTATCTAGGCTATTCAGTATTCCTCTGTTGAGAATTCTCTTTTTAGCTCTGTATCCCATTTTTAATTGGATTATTTGGTTTGTTGGTCTTTAATTTCGTGAGTTCTTTATATATTTTGGATATTAGCCCTCTGTCAGATGTAGGCTTGGTGAAGAAACTTTTCTAGTCTGTAGACTGTGGATTTCTTTTCTTGACCGTGTCCTTTCTCTTACAGAAGCTTTTCAGTTCCATGAGGTCCCATTTATTAATTTTGGACAATAGAGCCTGAGCTATTGGTTTTCTGTTGAGGAAATTGTCTCCTCTGCCAAAGAATTCAAGGCTCTTCCCCAATTTTTCTTCTAACAGATTTAGTGTGTCTAGTTTTATGTTGAAATTTAAACTTTAGTTTTGTTCAGGGCAATAAATATGGATTTATTTGCATTTTCTACTTTTCGATATCCAGATATACTACCACCATTTTTTAAGATGCTATCTTTTTTCCTTTGTATGGTTTTGCCTTCTTTGTCTATACTCAAGTGTCCATAGTGTGTGCAGTTTTTTTCTTGGTCTTTGATTTAATTCCAATGATCAACCAACTTATTTTTCTGCCAGTACCATTCAATTTTTATTACTGTTCCTCTATAGTACAGCTTGAAGTCACAGATGGAGATTCCTCCGAAAGATCTTTTACTGTACAGGATTATTTTAGCTATTCTGGAGCTTTTGTTTTGTTTTTCCATATGAAGTTAAGAATTGATCTTTCAAGGTCTGTAAGGAATTTTGTAGGTATTTGATAGGGATTGTTGTGAATATGTAAATTGTTTTTGGTAAGATGGTCATTTTTAATATGTTGATCCTCTTGATCCAAGAAGATGGGAGAATTTTCCATGTTTTGACATCTTCATTTTTTTCATAAGGCTTTCACTTGCTTGGTTAGAGTTACTTTACTTTATTTGTGACTATTGTGAAGGGTGTAGTTTCTCTAATTTCTTTCTCAGCCCATTTGTCATTTGTATATAGGAGGGCTATTGATTTTTTAAAATTAAACTTGTTTCCTACCACTTTGCTGAAGGTGTTTATCAGTTGTAGGAATTTTCTGGTGGAATTTTGGGGGTCACTTTCATAGACTATCATATCATCTGTGAATATTGATACTTTGACTTTTTCCTTTCTGATATGGATCCCTTTTATCTTCATTTGTTGTCTTATTTTTCTAGCTAAAACTTCAAGTACTATACTGAAGAGATATGGAGAGAGTGGGCAGCCTTGTCTAGGTCATATTTTAGTGTAAATTCTTTCAGTTTCTCTTCATTTAATTTGATGTTGTCTATTGACTGGTTGCATATAGACTTTATTATGCTTAGGTATGTGCCTTGATCTCTCTAAGACTTTAAACGTGAATGGATGTTTGATTTTGTCAAATGCTTTTTCAGCATCTAAGGAGATGATCATGTGATTTCTTTTTAGTTTGTTTATAAGTTTGATTAAATTGATGTATTTCTTTACATTGAACCATTCATGACTGTCTGAGATGAAGCCTACTTGGTCATGGTGAATTACATTTTTGATGTACTCTTGGATTTGATTTGCAAGTATTTTATCGATTAGTTTTACACCAATGTTCATAAGAGAAATTGGTCTGAAATTCTCTTTCTTTGTTGGGTCTTTGTGAGGTTTAGGTGTCAACATGACTCTAGCATCATATGAGTTTGGTAATGTCCCTTCCATTTCTCTTTTGTGTAATAGTATGAAGAGTATAGGTATTAGCTCTTCTTTGAAGGTCTGGTAGAATTCTGAACTGAAACCATCCATCCCTGGGCTTTTTTTTAGTTGGGAGACTTTTGAAGACAGTTTCTACTTCCACAGGAGAAATAGGACTGTTTACTTTGTTTACCTGAACTTGATTCAACTTTGTTAAGTGGAATCTATCAAGAAAATTGTCCATTTCATTTAGATTTTCAAATGTTGTGGTGTGTAGGCTTTTGAATTAAGACCTAATGATTCTTTGGATTTCCTTGGTCTGTTTTGTTGTGTCTCCCTTTTAACTTCTGATTTTGTTGATTTGGATATTGTTTCTCTGACTTTTACTTAGTTGAGCTAAGGGTTTGTGTATCTCGTTGGTTTTCTCAATGAACTAACGTTTGGTTTCACTTAAATTTGAATTTTTCTATTTGTTACTAATTTATTGATTTCAGCCCTGAGATCATTTCCAGCTGTCTACTCCTTGTGTGTGGGTCTGCTTCTCTTTTTTCCTAGAACTTCCGGATGTGCTGTTAAGTTGCTTTTATGAAATGTTTCCAATGTCTTTATGAAGGCACATAGTGCAATGAATTTTCCTCTTAGCACTGCTTTTATTGTGTCCCATAAATTTTGGTAAGTTGTACCTTTATTTTCATTAAATTTTAGGAAGTCACTAATTTCTTTATTTATTTTCTGACCCAGTTATCATTGAGCAGAGAGTTGTTCAGTTTCCATGTGTGTGTAGGCTTTTTTAAAATTTCTGATGTGGCTGAGGTCCAGCTTTTGTCCGTGGTTGTTGATAGGATATAAGGTATTATTTCAATCTTTTTCATCTGTTGAGGCTTGTTTTGTGACCTACTATATGGTCAATTTTGGAGAAAGTTCCGTGAGGTGCAGGGGAGAAGGTACTGTATTTTGTGTTTGGCTGGGAAGTTCTGTAGACTTCTGTTAGTTCCATTTGATTCATGGCATATGTCAGTGTCACTATTTCTCGAGGTAACTTCTGCTTCATTGACTTATCCTCTGGTGGAGGGAGGTGTTGAAGTTTCCCACTATTAATTTGTGGAGATTGATGTGGTGTTTAGACTTATTAATGTTTCTCTTAGAAATGTGGGTGCCCTTGTATTTGGAGCATAGATACTCAGAACTGTGATGTCATTTTGGTTGAGTTTTCCTTTGATGAGTATGAAGTGTTCTTCCTTATCTCTTTTGAATAATTTTGGTTGAAAGTGTATTTTATTAGATAATAGAGTGTCTACTCCAGCTTGCGTCTTGTGTCCATTCGCTTGAAAGACGTTCTTCTAGCACTTTACTCTCATGTAATGTCTATCTTTGTGGCTGAAGTATGGTTCTTGTACACAGCAGATTGTTGCTTTCTCTTTACCCATATATTCTGTTAGTCCATGTCTCTTTATTGTAAAGTTGAGACCATTGATGTTGAGAGAGATTAATGACCACTGACTGTTGGTCCTTTAGTTTTTATATTGGTTGTAGTAATGTATTTGTGTGCTTGCCTACCTTTTTGTTTCATGAAAGTAAAGTTATCCATTTCCTGTGTTTTTCTGGGTATAGTTAACCTCCTTGAGTTGGAGTTTTCCTTCTAGTATCTTCTGTGTGGCTGGATTTGTCCATAGGTTTTGTTTAAAATTGTGTCACAGAATATCTTGTTTTCTCCTTATGTGGTTATTGAAAGTTTTGTTGGGTATAGTAGTCTGGACTGCCATCTGTGGTCTCTTAGAGTTTGCAAGACATCTGCTCACGCCCTTCTGCATTTTATGGTCTCTGCTGAAAAGTCGGGTATGATTCTAATAGGTTTGCCATTGTATGTTGCTTGGCCTTGCTGCTTTTAATATTTTTATTTGGTCTGTACATTTAGTACTTTGATTATTATTATACTATCCTTTTGGGAGGATTTTCTTTTTTGGTCTATGCTATTTCACTATTTAGTGTTCACTAGGCTTCTTGTATATTTATAGGCATCTCTTTCTCTAAATTGGAGGGAATTTTCTTCTATGATTTTTTTGGAAATATTTTCTGGGCCTTGGAGCCAGGCTTCCTCTCTTTCTTTAATTCGTATTATCTTTAGGCTTCATATTTTCATGGTGTCCTTGATTTCTTGGAAGTTTTGCATCAGGAATTTTTTAAATTTAACTTTTTTTTGATGGTTGCATCAATTCCTCCCATTGTATCTTCTACACCTGAGATTCTTTCTCTATCTCTCGTATTCTGTTGACGATGATTACCTCTTTTCAGCTCTAAGTTCTCTCTTTCCAGGCTTCCTCAGTTTGTGCTTTTATTATAATCTTCAGATCTTGAATGGTTTTATTGATTTCCTTCACCTGATTGCATTTTCCTGAATTTCTTCTAGTGATTTCTTCTGTAGGCCTCTATCATGGACTCTCTAAGAGCCTCAATCTTCCTGTATTTGTTTACAGATTTTATTTATTTCCTCCATTACAATCTTCATTAGGACAAATTTAAGGTCCATTTTCTTGTGCTTCAGTTGTGTTAGAATTCACAGGGATGATTGTTTTTGGATAACTGGATTCTGGATGTACCACATTATTTTGGATTTTAATGTTTGTGTTTTTATTCTGGCCTTTATGCCATCTTGTTGTCTGGCATTGGGTGATAGTTTCTGGTGTCCTTCACTGGCTGTTGAGAGCAGCTTGTAGGTGAGTGTATATAGGTTGAGACTCCTCAACTGCAAGGATCAGGGAACTATTCATGTGGATCAGGTGGGTGACTTGAGATCAGACCTGTTAACTTTCCATGGACCATGTGGGTAATCTGATGTCAGATCTACCCATGGTCCACACCATGGTGTCTCCTCTTAGAAGAGAGACTCGGGCATTGGTGTTTTGTAGCCCAGAGTTCTGATTCTGTCGGAGACACAGAGCACTAGTGCTGTGCACTCCACCAGATGTGCAGCTAGACCTTAGAGACAGTTCCCTTGCCTGCATGGACCTGAGAACTTTTTGTGGATTGGCCAAGGGACCTGAGGTCAGATCTACTTGTGTTTCAGACTGTGGGTGTCTGCTGGGCTGGGAAATGCAGACACTGGTGTTTTGTAATATCCAGTTTAGTTTGATACCTAGAGAGCAGGCATTGAGTGCATATAGGCACGTGGCTAGACTTTGGAGATTGTGTACATACCTGCAGGGACTCAGGGATTTTCTGTGCATTAGCCAGGCGGCCATAGACCAGAACCACCTGTGTTCCATACAGTGTAGACCTCTCTCACCTGGAAATCACCAACAGTGGTGTTTTACAGTTTTCAGTTTGGTTCTTAGGTCGCATACTTGGTTGAAATAATTTCATTTTAACGAACAATTTCTTATGCTTTACTCTTAAATGTTAATTTAGAATAAATTGTAGAAGATATGTAACCATGACACGACCAGTGACTCATAAAAGTGTTCTAGTAGCAATAATTTTTTTCAGATTTATTACTGTACATTAGAAGTTTCTTGAGGGTTGCTATTAAAAGCAATTAATTTTCAGCTTTATGCAACTGTATAATGCAAAATAGATTGACGCAAACAGAATTTGAAATAAATGTCTTTAATGTTCTAAGTACTTTTATTTTAAAAAGCTCCAGAAGTTAAAAAAAAATTAGCTAAAGTATATATGTTCTTTTTTACCTTTGTATTGACAGCTAACTAAGACATTCAAATACTTGGTTCATGTTTAAATTTTACAACATTTCATATACTATTGAACATATAAAATCCTTGTGGGGACAAGAAATCAAATTTTCTCTTGAGAAAGTTTCCAACTAATTGATTTGTAGGACATGATAACATCCTCTAGCTGACAAGCTTTCAATACAAAACCCCAAGCTGAACTGAGAGGGTGCTTTTTTACTAATATAAAACCTATCCTTCTGTCTTGTATACATTGGATGTGGGCATGTCAGGTTCACTGAGCAACTTTCACCGTGAGATTTTCAATTTTTATCTCTCAATGTAACTGCAAATGGAAGCATGTTCTATAAGCTTTTTCTCGCATTAAAGGATGTCGGGTTTCATTTTTTTTGTGTGTGTGTTTCTGGTGGTTTATAGGAACTCCAGGATGGAATTGGGCAACGACAAACTGTTGTCAGAACACTGAATGCAACTGGGGAGGAAATAATTCAACAGTCTTCAAACACAGATGTCAATATTCTAAAAGAAAAATTAGGAAGCTTGAGTCTGCGGTGGAACGAGATCTGCAAAGAGCTGGCAGAAAGGAAAAAGAGGTATTGTGTCAGAGATTTTTAGCAGAGATAAATTATCCTTTAAGAAAGATTTTGTTTCTTGAAAACTTATAAAATAGGTGAAAGTTACTAATATTAAGAATCTATCAAGATAATCAATAGCAGCATAGACATTTCTTGTTTTTTTCTTAGGTACTATAATATATACTTGTTGCTCTTTAGTGCATTTTCATTGTTTTTAATATATTTTATTAATTTATTCATATTATATCTAAATTTTTATTCCATCTCTAGTATCCTCCCATTCCTCCCTCCCTCCCGCTTTCCCCTTATTCCCCTCCCCTATGACTGTGACTGAGGGAGACCTACTCCCCCTGTATATGCTCATAGGGTATCAAGTCTCTTCTTTGTAGTCTGCTGTCTTGAGGACTTTATAACTGATTAAATTGGACAATTATTTTTAGGTAAATTTTAGTTTTTTTTCCAAGATATATATTATTTTATTAATTTGTTCTTGTTACATCTCAATGGTTATCCCATCCCTTGTATCCTCCCATTCTTCCCTCCCTCACATTTTCCCCTTATTCCCCTCCCCTATGATTGTTCCTGAGGGAGATTTCCTTCCCCTGTATATGTTCATAGGGTATCAAGTCTCTTCTTGGTAGACTGCTGTCCTTCCTCTGAGTGCCACCAGGTCTCCCCCTCCAGGGGACATGGTCAAATGTGAGGCACCAGAGTACATGAGAAAGTCATATCCCACTCTCCAATCTACTGTGGAGAATGTTCTGATCATTGGCTAGATCTGGGTAGGGGTTTAAAGTTTACAGCCTGTATTGTCCTTGGCTGGTGCCTTAGTTTGAGCGGTAGTTTTTTGTTCTTATTAATATTGACTACATATGCCTTGAAAAAAACAGATTCCTATTTTTTCTGATAATGTTTGTTAACCTGAGTGACTAAAGTCTTGTATGGTTTGGCTTCTAAATGGAATTTATGGTTTAAACGTAAAGATAGGGACACTATATCTGTTTACCAAAATGTGCTAAAATTTTATATTTATGTAATTTAATAGAAAGTCTTATATGCTGACTCATTGTAATTATAGGTTAGTTACAGCTAGGGATCTGTACTATAAAATGTCAAAATCAACTTCCTTAAGTTTTTTTATATTTATGAATTTATGTGCATAGAAATCAGCACATATCGACTATACTTCCACACACATACACATATACACATGAACAAATGTGATTAAACAACAATAAAAAACTTCTACAAGGGTAATGCTTTTATGTAGTTTAGCAGTCATGTGTCTTTCTCAGGAAACATTGACATTTTTGCTTCTTACTCTCTGTTACTATGCTACATACTCATTCTACTTGCTGTCTAGCAATAAACACATATACGCAATACATTTTAAAGTTAACTATTAAAGTAGAAAGTTGTCTGCATATATTTTATTTTTCACATTTACTTGGTAAACTACGTACATTAAAATGAGTGAGGTTCATTATGACAGTGCATAAAGTTAAGGTTGTTAGGAATGGAACTTATTTTGTAGCTCAGGCTGGCTTTGACAATTCTACTGTCCCAGACTATGAAGTGCTTTTTCTTAAGTTTTTATAACTCAGCTTCAACAGTTGTTTACCTCATGTAACATTTTCAACATAAATGTTTCTTTCTTTAGATTTCCACTCATATCAGCTTTGTGACAGAATTCCTCAGATTTTTTTACCCATTAAGTTTTGTGAAATGTAAATATGTTTCAAAATATAGGTGACAGTTCTTCGCAGTCCATTCACTGTTATTTAAAAATATCCAGTAGCAAATGCACAAATAATGTAATACTTCAAATAGAATATATTAACATAAGAAATGTAAAAGGACTGTAATTATGAAACTATTGTTAATCAATAGCTTGTTTTCAGTGCAAGACAGATGGAGGTCAGGAGGAAACAGAAGTTATTTATAGAACAGGTACAAAAGAAGATGCCTCTGCTATATAGCAATGGTATTTTTTGTAATGATCTTTAAATTAGAAATACTGAACAGTTTTTAGTTCAGAATGCACACCAAGGAAGTAATATCAAACATAAATGTACAAAAATATTTGAAGTCATTCTGCTATATAGTTTTAGATTTCTCTTTTATAATACAACATATACAAAATAGAGGAAAATTCCCTGAAATGTTTAAATAGTAGTATATACCCATTAAATGTAAAAACAGTATAAAATATGGTAATAATCTCACACAGAAAGTTCCTTGTTCCTTTCACCACATATCAGATGAACCTAGTACTATCTATATGTTTAAGGATGATAGTTATGTCAATAAGATGTTATACACACAAAAACAAACTTTATAAACAATGAGATGCAAATTAAAATATGTTATCTCTGAAGGGAAGTTATAGGATAAAGCAAAGCAAGCCTGTATAAAAAGGATTTCTTTAATTCTGTGAATAAATTTGAATGGATGCCACAATCTTGAGTATAGAAAAACATTTCTTTGCTTTCACTGACCTTAAAATGGAATTGAGCATTTTCTTGTATTTGAATGTTGGCCAAAATAAAAATAAATAAATAAAATGCACAGTAATAGTATAACTGTGAAATCATAGATATCTTCATTTGTAATGAAAGTTACTCTACATATCTCAAGATATTTTTCATGATTGTCTTTATTTTTACTTTCTAATAATCTAACCTTTAAACTTTATATAGTATAATATAAGAGTGTAGTAATTATTTATAGTATATAAACTTCAAATTACAATAGTTAACATTTTTAGGTCGGTAAACATTATAAAAACTGAGACTGACTTATAGGAACTAAATTATATTATGATATTAAATTATGTTAAAGTGTACAATAAGTATATGCAATACACTTATTGATCAAAGACTAACTTGTATCAATTATGTTATCTTTAGAAGCTTTATGAATCTGCTTCCAAGAACACTAAAAGCTATTTTATCCAGCTTTATTTACCTCAAAAATGCAGTATTTACTACATAATATTTATACATTCACAATAAGAACACACATTATATCACAATGTAATAGTTGTAATAGTTTTACAGTGGTTTTAACCTACTTGGTTTCTCTGTGAATTTTGTAGTATTGACTTAATGTTAGAAATCATAGGTTTAAACAAATAGCCAAGGAAACTACAGAGTAAGAGGATACAGGCTTTCCAGATGAGACTTGATAGGATGAGGTCATATGTTAGGGGAGGGAGGAGGGCTCCCACTTTCTGAAGACTAGTAGAAGGGGGGAGGTGTATGAAGAAGGGAGGGCCAGACCTGGAGGTAAAGAGGGAGGGAGCTACAATAGGAATGTTATGTGAAAAAATTTAAAATGAAAAATAGAAAAATATAATGAGTTTAGTCAAATAGCCAAGGAGGCTCATGGAATATATATATATATATGTATGTGTGTGTGTGTGTGTGTTTGTGTGTGTATTCATATGCTATATATAAATATATACATATATACATATTACATATTTTATAAATATACAATATATTTATATTATCATATATAATAAATAACATTATGTTAATATTAATAAAATATTAATTTATATTAAAGATTATAATCCAGAGATTTCTCAATTTAAAGTTATGTATTTCATTTTCATTAAATTTTATTTGTTTTTCTTGTTTTGCAAAAGTACTTCTCATAAGTTATTGCACACTTTATATTATAACATTTTAAAACATGCATAGAATAAAATTTTGTCATCGCTTGATTAAGGTAATAACTGTCAGAAATTTGGTCAAGTTAATTTAATTAGTAAATCATATTTTGGCACCAGGATCCACTTTTACATACCTCCCTAACCAACTATTACATTAAGACATAAAATAACATTAAATTTGAAGAGATACTGTTTACAAATGACTTTATTCTGCATATATATATGATGATGCCAGTGTGTACCCAAAGAATGTTTTGTCATTTTAGTTATGTTCTAATGAATTATATGTATTGTTCTTGACTAGTGGAATCTAATTCTGGCCTCTTGCTCAATACTGAGAGCTCTTTGGAGCTATTCTGGCTCTTGTTTGGAATAAACTATCTTTGATACACTTGTTATTTCTTTAGAAGAAAGAATATGCATAAAAACTAGCATAGAGCAGTAGACTCTTTAAAAGAATATTGAATTCTCTAGCAAACAGTATCAGGATAAACAATGTTTAAATATTACTTTTTCAATGATCTATTTCAGAGCACATAGAAGTTAAAAGTTAACCTATGCATATTAAATAACCCTTATGGTGTAAGACTGACTGATTGATCCATGTTTATTAGTTATTTAAACATCTCTATAGGAATAATTTGCCTGCATATGATTGATGCTATTTTGCACAAGAAACTTGACAATACAAACAAGATAATGGGAACCATCCTTAAATGTACTTAAGGGAAGAAACCATTGTTTAAAGACCTCAGTTCACTGTTTGTAAGCAAATGGATGCTGTTAATTAGCAATGAACTTTATCTAAATCATTAAAGTCAGCCTAGTAGAACCTCTTCTTGAAAATCTCCATCAGCAATTCATATATTTCTATTCACTCCTTGTAACATGACTCTTTTCTCTTAAGAGTTTCTAATTAGCACCTAATACAGACACCCCTAATCCAAATAGCTTTCTGTTTTCAGAGTAAACATAGCAGCTTTTTAACTACTTCATTTCTTAAAAACAACAGCCTAAACTTATAACAGGATCACAAACATTTTCACTGTATATATAGTCTTTTAAATATGTACAACTAATTTATATAAGACAGTTTAAAAACCCTGCTCACACATTCTAATTACACCCTCAGGACTGCTTCAGTTCCACCTTTAGTCTGTTTACTGTAATACTTAAACTTCCCCAGGTTCTCATCACTAGTTTTGACCTTGACTGTTACTTATATCATGGAGTTCTTAGTTTATACACAAAATGCCCACAATTTGAACCCAGCTAGAATTCATACAATTTTTCTATGAGCCCTATTTTGAAATAATTAATATTTAATTATTGAGACCAGTCATATTTTTTTATTTTTTAAAGATTCTTTTTTTTTTTAATCTGCTTCCTGTAATAGTCCATCAGTATATTTCTTGGAATTTTTAAGAATAAAATTATTTTTACATTTAGATTAGAACAGAAATTAGAAAATAAAATTTAAATATACTGGTATTTAAAAAAATAAATAAAATTAACTCTCTTTTGCAGTTATTTAAATGATCATGATCACTATGATGAGTGAAAATATTTAGCTGTCCTGGACTTGCTTTATAGCCCAGGCTGGCCTTAAACTCACAGAGATCCTCTTGTCTCTGACTTCCTAAGTGCTGGGATTACAGGGATGCACAACACTACATGTAATAGTGATTTTATGCATGCTAGTCATATTTTTTAAAGTAAGAATTCCTGCTTGTTTTGTTGTATTTTACTTAATTCCAGTGGTGAGGCACGGCTTCCAATGCTCTTTCTTTTCATCAATTTTAAATAAAAATTTATTTCAGGCAAGCTAACCAAATGTCTCATCTCTGTTCTAGTCCAGATATTAACTGTCAGTTGCCAAAAATGCAGAATCTAACAAATTATAGCTCTCTAATGGGGTTTCTAGAATATTCATGTGTACGTAGAAGTTTAAGAATGACTGTTTTTGGAAAGCAAGCATCATTTTCCTTTTACCATATCTGTTTTACTTTACTCATAATCAGCAACCGTTTTCTCATAGATATTTTTAAAATACTGCTATACCTAATAGAGACCCATGTCTGATGGTGATGGCAATGATAGTGGGGGAAAGGTGATAGTAGGAGTGGCAATGGTACATAATTTTGTCAGGCATGTCATACAACCCTTTCAATAACTATGAGATAGATTCTCTTCTACTTTTAATTCTATAGAGGGCAATTGGGGAAACAAAATTAAATTCTTTGGCCAAGATTACACACCTACTAAAATGTTTGAACCTGCATGCAGATCCAAATCCGCAGTCCATAATCTAGATCCAATTTTGCCCCATCTGGCTCTGTTGGGCAGGAAAGTGTATACCTCAGTTGCTGCCTTCCAAACTTTCCACTTGCCTTAGGTGACTACCTTTAGTGACAGGGGAGCTAGGACATGGACTTGGTTTTCCAGTCATGTTGGCCGTCACTTTCACCAACTCAGCTTATGACCTTCAGCAATTCCAAGTCCACTCGCATTGCTTGAAAATTCTTTCCCTTTATTGTGTGTATTTTCTAGAATATCCTATCAGTCCCTCAAGACACAATTAAATATTCTATTAGTGAGACTATGTCTCAACTAGGAGCAAATATGTTTTCTCTACAATTCCTTTTAATATTTTTAGTATACTCATTTTATGCATGCATCATGTTTCATACATATTGAAAGCAGGGTAGTATCTTCTTAGCTATATAACTCATAAAACTCAGGTGAGCAGGTGATTCATTGTAAATACCTGATTATTTTTTTCTTAATTCAAATAGTGATAATTAACACTGATACTCAAATTAAGATAAACATTTAATGTTTTACACTGGACATTGTTAAATATGTTAGAATTTATCTGAAGAACAAATTGCTAGAATTGTTTTTACTCTTTTCTAATTTTAAAACAGTGAAGTAAATTCAGATAATAATCTTTTAGGTGCTCTGTAGAACATAATACTACACTAATGAGACAAGGAGATGCAGTAGCCTTTGCGTATAGAAAAATTTTGTTCTATAGTCAAAAAGTTGTACATTTAAATCATTCTTGCTGTATCATCACCAATGTACTTTGAATGAAATAACTGAAAATAATCCTAAAATATCATTTTATCCTCATCTAGCCTATAGACAACTGATTTATTAGATTAAAACCATATTATGAGAAGTTATTTTTAGAGTGGTCAGTAAGATATTACTATCCACAGGTGTCCTTGGAAAACCTAATTTCATTCCTTCTGTTCTGTGATGACTCTTGAAAAGCTTTCAAGGATATTCAGAATTCTTTATAACTTTATCAAAATATCTTTAATTTTTATGCCATATTTTATTTTATTTTTGCAGGTTGGCAGGCTAGAGCAAAACAGACAAAGTAGGTGCAAATACACTGTTGTACTGACTGGTACTGACAGTGTCTCTTAAATAATTTTCCTTTGTTTACTCATAAAATTATGCTAAGTTCTTCATTCTTTATTTTAAAATGCCATTAATCTGATTTTGAGCTAAAAGGCAGAGTAATATAGATATTTTCAAAGGATTTTTGCTAACATTCTGGTACTATCTACATTGGTTCTTTGCATTAGATAAAAACACTTGCCTGTATTACTGTATGGGCTATGTCAATATTTGATATTTTCTAATCTTGATAATTAATTAGTATTATATAAAATGATGGCATAGTATTGTATAGAGAAAGAATCCTTTATTGTTGATGAGAAGTTATTTTATAACCATGCAAAGCTTGGGTGACCATATAAGATGTAATGAAATAGTTCACGGGTAGGCAGCTAAGAAGCACTCTTTGCCATCTTTTTCTTTTGGATCCAAAATCTAATAGTCAGTCCAACTGCATATATCTGAATTAGAATTGCTTGTCTAGTTTCAAATGCAGCATTTCTTTATCTAAGCCTGGAGGCCACCTCATTTTCAAAATTTCACAAACACTGATAATTTCTGCCTACCAAAAAGCTACTGTAAATGACTGAATTATTCTCTTGACCAAAAAAAAACTTTGAAGTTAAAACCAATTACTTTTTAGAGTTTTTATTTTATTTTTATGTATTTATTTTTATTGCTTTGTTGTTTTTGTTGCACATGCATGTGTGCGTCTGTGTGTGTGTGTGTGTGTGTGTGTGTGTGTGTGTGTGTGTGTGTGTGTGTGCATGTGCATGCACAGATTCCTGTAGAGGTCGGAAGAGGTTATTGGATCCCATAAAGCTGAAGTTACAGGATGTAGCATCCTACATATTTCTTGGGGTTCTGAGAACCAAACTCTGGTCCTCTGCATGATCAGCAAGTCCTCTTAACTCTTGAGTCATCTTTCAAGCCTCATAAGAGATAATTTTAGTGATATTACATATTGCATGTTCTTTTATGAAAGTGAATATAATAAGAATTTTACTGATATTTCCCTGTTTAATGATAATTTATTTTTTGAGGTCTTTAATATCCATCACCTTACCTGAGTTTGTGAAATAGTAGGTAAAAATTAAAATATTCATACATTCATTTTATAAGCTATAATATTGTACCTCAAAATAAATTAAAATATTTAACTAAGGTTAACCAGACTTTAGACAGGTATATAACAATTACTGAGTCTGACCCAAGTCTGTGCTTTTCATTCTAGTAGCACAAGACCATGTTTACCTCTATGAAAAAATAAACTAATAAGGATGACCTAGACTAAACAAATTGATATCATTTTAGACTCTTCATTAGCCAGTGGAAGAACATCAAGTCTATGTGTTCTGAGGTTTACCATTCCAGAGTTTAAGGACAATTCTAGCTGTAATGATATATTTGTGAATTTTTTTCTGGTGAAAAACTGAACGTTAAAGAAGGAAACAAGACTGGACATGACTGAGTAAAAGCAAAGTAAATACAGATGTATATTTTATTGACATAGGGATGACATTCTGGAATGTTCTGCAACTTGCCATCACTGTCCTTCATTTAAAAAATATGAATTAAAGTCAGAATTCTTTATAATGACTATAATCGTTTTCATTGCTAAATTATTTTTTGTTGTTGGTGGTGGTGGTAGTGTAACTGTATGTAGTTAGGACTATGTGCAAGAAACAGACTCTAACTCTACAAACCTATCTTTCCATGATAAAACTAATTTCTTTTGTGTTTTCTTTCCAATTAACCTTTACACTAGACAGAAGAAAATTAGCAATTAAAACTGTTGATTAAATGCATTGTAACAATCTCCTGTGTTTCCACTAGTGTTTATTACATTTGAAACTAAATACCATAGTATTTGAGCATGTATATTTTTATTTTACCATTTTTTTCCTTCTGGGTTCTATGAGCAGAAGTTGAAAGTTCTACTGTCTTTAGTATGACTGCTGAGCAAATGTTGCTTGATATCAACTAAACTATGCTAACTTTTAAGAATATAGGAATAAAAACTATTATTTTATTTCTATTTTTTAACAATGAAGATCTAGCAAAAGCCATACAATATAGAAAAACAAATACTGTCAAGGTGTTAATACTTTAAGAAGAAAAACCAAGGAGTAAAAAGGGGGAAGGGAATCTTGAACTGTTTCATTATATTATTTTAAATGTCAATTTTTCAAGAACAAATGTGTGCAAAACAGCCATAGAGAAAGGGAACTATGAACCACTATTAGGAGAACAAACAAACCAAAGAGATTTTTTCTGAATTAAGTAATGTGTTCAACTTAGTAGAGTAGAATCTAATTACCCTATGAACAAATGACATCTCATAATAAAAGGCAGTTATGTCTAAAGTAAAATAGTATGTATAATGTGAATGGTGACAAATAAAAGATTACATGGACTTTTGGAATTAAAAAGCAGAATAATTTAAATAAAATGTATGGGTTTAATAACAACCTTGACTTAACATGATAAATAAAATAAAAAGCAAACAAGATAAAAAAGAAATTACTGAATCTTTAGAATAAAGAATATGGAAAATTAACAAACATTCAGAGTCCTACAAGAAATAGGAAATCAAATGTTCTTACATGGGTGGTTTGGCATTTCCAGGAAAAACTGAGAAAAATAAGGTTTTTTTATAGAGCTTGTTAGCTGGGTGAGGTAGCATACATAATCCTAGAATTTAGGAACCAGAGGCAGGAGGATCTCTATGAGTTCAAAGTTAGCTTGGTCTACAAAAGTTCCAGTACAGCCAGGGCTGTTACACAGAGAAACTCTGTCCTGAAAAACAAGACAAAACAGGACAAACAAACAAAAAAAAACCTCAAAAACTTGTTTGAATAGATAATGATCATACACTTCACCAATATGATAAGACTCAATAAACATCACTACAACAAACAAAAAGAGTTCAGTAACACTGCTAATACATGAATGACAGCATCTTTAAATAGCAGGCTACCAAGAAGAGACTTGATACCCTATGAGCATATACAAGGGGAGGAGGATCCTCTTAGTCACAGTCATAGGGGAGGGGAGTAAGGGGAAAATGGGAGGGAGGGAGGAATGGGAGGATACAAGGGATGGGATAACAATTGAGATGTAATATGAATAAATTAATAAAATAAAATTAAAAAACAAATCAATAAAAAATAAATTAAATAAAAGAATTGTATTGGAATTTTCATGCGAATCACATTGAATCTGAATACTGCTCTTGGTTAGATAGCCATTTTTTATTGTGTTAATCCTACTGATCCATGAGCATGAAAAACCTTTCCATTTTTCTGACATCTTCAATTTCTTTCTTAAAAGACTTGAAGTTTTTAATCATGTGATTCCTCACTTGCTTGGTTATAATTACCCCAAAATGTTTTGTATTACTTGAGGCTATTGTAAAAAAAAAATGTTGTTTCCCTGAGTTATTTCTTATTTTGTCATTTGCACATAAAAGGAGTACTGATGAAAAGGAAATAAAATAGCCAGAGAAATAGGTCTAAAGTAACAATTGACACATAAATAACTCTCATTCTTTGTAATGTGAGTGAAACAATGAGGTATAAATACGTTAAAAATGAAATTTTCTACCAGGAACTTATGTAACATTGCTGAAAGGCATGAAGAAAAACTAAGCAAAATGATGCCATTTTGTATTCTGAATAGAAAATTTTGACATAAGATCACAGAGTATTGAAAAATTATCTTGAGATTCAATAAAATTTCTATTAACATATTATCATACATTTTATGGGAATTGAAAATCAATCTTATAACTTATACAGAAATTCAAATGTATGAAGTTGCCCAAACAAATTTGAAAATGAAATTGCAGTAAAACTGTACTACATTTAAAGTTGGAAAGTGTGATGCCTCCACCATTGTTACTGAGGTTACAATGAACATTTGTAGTATTCTGTGCTTTCATTTAAATTTTAAGGTTTTATAGTATTGTTTAAAAAAATAAAACCAGGAAAGAGATACAATTAAATATGCATGTTGTTTGGGGGGATATAAATGATATTATTACTACCTCACTTTTTCAATCCATGAACATGAGAGATTGTTTATTTCTGTCTTCCTTAATTTATACCAGTGTTTATTAATCAATATACAAATTTTATTAAGCATATTCTTATATATTCTTATTGATACTATTGCAAGTGGAAGTTTTCATCCCTTTACATGGTTTATTTTTTGTTTGTTTGTTTGTTTCTTTTTAGTGTACAGAAGTAGAGTTATTTTATAGTTTGGTGGCAAAAAAAAGCAAATAAACTACTTTTCAAAGGACTTGAATAGACATTTCTCCAGTGAAAGTATACAAATGGCCAACCAGGAAATTTGTCATTTTGAATCAACAGAGAAGTCTAAAATAAACCATACAGTTTTCGTTTTCCAATTGCTATGATAGCCATTATTTTTTAAAGAAAATTATTGATGATGTTGTGAGGAAATTACTATTCTTGAACACTTTTGATAAAAATGTAAACTGATGAAGCTGATAATGATTCTTCTAAAATTAAAACTAGAACTGTGATATTATGGAGGAATATCATGTCTGGGTACATAGCCAAAGAAAATAAAATCAAGATATTACAGGGATATTAATGATTTCATATTTTGTGAAGCATTAGTCACAATATCCATTATATAAAATCAATATAAATTTACATTGACAGGTAAATGGATAAAGAAACTATGTCATATAAATAAGATAGAATATTGTTTAGCCTAAGGAAGAAATGACATACAGCCATGAAATATAGCATGTAAAATATTGTACAACATAAAGTAAGTTCATCAGTGAAGTATATATACTGCCTGGGCCTGTTAATATTATGCTTATCAAAAGCAAATGAGTACATATTAGATGATAGTGTACATTGTACAATGAAAACATAAGTGAAAATTACTATATAGCAATTAAAGTTATAAAATTAAATATTTTATCACTCAGTATCCAGTTGAATTATTCCACAGAGCAGTTATAGCATAAAAGCAGACAGACAATATATACATTAATGTGTATTGTTGTGTTTCACTCAAACAGTATTTATAAAATCAGACAGTAAACAAGGTTTGGTTTATGAGGTATTATATGAAAACCCCTGGTATGTGAGATTTACCCAAACAAATCTACTTTGTTTTCAGTAAAATCTACCTTCTTACATATATATTTTGTTTTCCATTGAAAATTTCTTAAGTCCAATGTGAACCATGTTATTACTTTGAAATGAATAATTAAGATGTTATTTAGCTATTAGTAAGAATTGAAAAGATAGTATATGCTATGTACTGAGATTAGAGTATTATCATATTGTATAGTATATTGACCTTTACTTCCTAAAAAATATTGATAGATTTCATAGGAAACATTACAAGGTGTTATGAGATTGTATACACTAATTGTGCAAAAGTCCATGAAGTAAGTAAGGTCTAACTTGTGATGGCAAGATAACTAAATTAATATGCATGGGAGCATGGGAAAGTATTTCTGGCAGAGGAAACATTTCACTACAAATCCTGATGTACATATACTGGATTTAAAAGAAGCATAAATTCTGCAACAGCATATGGAATAAAATATAATTATGAATACTAAAAGAAAGATTTTAAAAATCCCAACCAGCCTTTTTTTTTAAAAAAAATCCTTATTAAAGAATCTGATTCCTTGGCGTTGGAACTGGGAAATTACTGAACATATAACCTCATGGGTAGAGATATATTTTAGATAAATTTCTAATTCCAAAGTATCAAGAATGGATGAGAAAGAGATAAGATGGGGTGTAGAAATAAGTAAGAGACCAGTCAGTGAGGAGAGGAGCAGAGAATATTATGATAGGAGAGCTGCAGGGAAATAGGCAAAATAGAGAAACATGTGTCATGTAAAATTTTAAGGACTAGTTTACTGATATACTAGGAGTGAGGAGAAGCTCAACTTTCTAGCTTTGAGAAACCGGAAAATGATAAAAGTTTGCACTCATTGTCAGAGCAGCAGACTTAGGAAAGAAGATGACGGTATTTTCAATGCCTTCGAAATTAAAACCTAACTGGAATTGATATCAACCAAATTATTTGAAATAATACCAGCTTTCTTAAGTCTTTGACTTAGTAGTGATAGCATGTTAAAATTATATTATTCAACCTATGTTAGAGGAAAAGTCCCCAAAAGCACCATCCAAGTTTTCACTACCTGGAGGAGCACGAAAAAATGGGTAGAAATTCAAGAACTCAGTTAGTTCAATAGACTTCTAAAGTTGGTTTCAAGAACATAGTTCAATCTATAATCCCCTATATATTATTATAAAACTTATTTTAGTTTACAAACTGAATGTTTAGGTATGTGAATATGAAAGTTCATGGATCTCTTGAGGACGTATAAATATTTTGTCTTTTGTCTCCCACTATGTTCTCCATCTCATTCCATTCCATTACAAATATTTTGTTTACTTATTTAGTGTCTATCATTTTTGACAATATTCTATATTCCTTCCTCAGGAACTTTGTACTAATTTTCTCTGCCTAGAATATTCTTTTTCACAGTTATTGAATGGTATGTTCCCTCACCTATAATGTTTCTTTATTACCTAGCTTAATTTAAGTTGCTATTAAAAATACAAATATAATCAATACTTTGCTTAGCCATCATTAGAGAAGCTTCCTCTTACATCAGACGGGAACAAATGCTAGAATAGAGCAAGACATACAAAGAGTGAGAAACACTGGAGCTCTCAGTCCTAAATAGAATGTCTCCATCAAGTCTCCCCTCTCAGAGCTCAGGGAGCCCATGGAAGAGGAGGCAGGAAGAGTGTAAGTGCCAGAAGGTATAGAGAACACCAAGGAAACAAGGTCTTTTAAATAAATAAACATGATTTTTAAAACTCATATGAACTCACAGATACTGAGGCAGCATGGACAGGGACTTTATGGGTCTGCATTAGGTCTTTGGTATGTATATTATTATTTCCAGCCTAGTCATTATGGTATTCCTGAGTATGTGAACATGAAGGTCTCTTTTTCCTGTGCCTTCTCTTTGGCTCTTTTTCTTCTGTGTGTTAGTTTTCTCTAATTCTGCTATCTTAGTTATTGATTTATATTACTATACTATATTTTATTGTTTTAAAAATAGTGTACTTCAGCGACTAATTCTGATGTGTTAGTTATTGTTTTATCTTACTATATTATACTTCATTTTTGTTCTAAAAATAGTACATTTCTGGTACTAAACCCAATGGCTATATCTTGTGAATTCATCCTTTAAAACATTGTTTCAGATGAACAAGGAGCTTTGTTCCAAATGCTGAATCAGGATGCCTCCAATGGTACTTTGATTTTTGTGCCTGTGTGTGTGTGACACTGACAATTTGAATGTTTGGCTTTTGTGGCCTTATCAGTGGTAGAAAAAAAATGAAACACTATCACCTGTAAATTACATTGAGATGAGTGGATCAGGACTGGGTTTTGAGTTTCACCTGGAGTATGTATTCCTTGTATTCAAACTCCACTGTAACTCTAACTGTAAATAATGATAAAGGAAAATGGAAAATGATACCTTAACAAGTAGACGAGTTAAGATCTGTTTTCTTTACCTTTAAAACAATTTGTGCACTTTACGTCTAGATAGTAGCCCACTCCTTTGTTACATCCTGAGTCCCACCATCCCTCCCTCATACCACACCCTCCCTCCCCTAGTCCTCAGAAAGGGGAACCCCCCTCCACTAACATCTGACCTCAGCCTATCAAGTCTCATCTGGACTGTTTGCATCTACTTCCTCTGTGGCCTGGCAAGGCCTCTCAGCCAGGAAGAAGTGATCAACCTGTGGGCACCAGAATCCAGGTCAGAAGTAGTCCCTACTTCCCATATTATGAGACCCACAGGCAGACTGTGCTGCCTATCTACTACATTGTAGCAGAGAGTCTAGGTCCTCACCATGTACAGTCCTTTGGTGGTGCATCAGTCTTTGAAGCACCACCCTCCACCACCTGGATTTGGTGGCTCAGTTGGTCTTCTTGTGGTGCTCCTGACCCTTCCAGGACCTTCTAGTCCCCTACTCTTCCATAAGACTCAGTTATCCCTCAGTTAGCTAAAAACATGCAACATTGTGGTTGGTACTTGCACTTGGCTTCCAGGCATTCTCTAGGCAAGCTTCATTCTTTTCCAATCCTACCAAAATTGTGGTAACCATTTAATAATGATGACTAGATAGATGCTATCCACTTAAGGATAAACTCATTTATATGAGAGACAAACCTAGCATTTTTCTTTGGGGTTTTGGACATTGGTATTGTATGGCCTGATACAAATAAATGTATACACAACACTAAATGCATTTAGTATGTTATCTTAAAAATAAGATGACAGGAAGTTGGAGTAGAAACATTTAGGAATCTATGGGAAATCTAGAGAGAGAAATAGAAAAACGAATGGAAGATATTAAACTGCATAAATTTATAAAAGTTTCAAGCAATAAATACAATAAAGTAAATCATAATAAAAATGAAGAAATACACAATATGTGGATCCAACTTACCAGGCAGTTTTGAAAAACATTCTGTTTTAATCAGTAGTATATCTGAACTCTGAGGAAAGCTGATCTGGCCAAATTATTTGGTGTGTCACCTTATTTTTGAACTTTGTAACGGGGCAGGATACTAGCCGTTCTTAATTTCAATTAATAACCATTTTAATGACTTGTGGAAGTCAAGTACAGAATATCAAAAAGCAAAAAACTAGAAGAAAATACAATTTGGGGATAATCTATTTTTGCTATGACGTTAGTGTTGTGGAAGACAAGACTGGTAAAGGTTTAAAATAAATACTTTAAAATAGCTAAAATATCTTGATAAGTAGTTACTTTTATAATTTGTTATAAAAAATAAACTCTTCTCATAGCAATACCAACACACACACACACACACACACACACACACACACACACACACACACACAGAGGCATACACTGTGGCTTGGAATGACATTTCTAGTGACCATTATACCTGGAATCAGCAGTATCAGTAGAGATCACAAAAGGAAAGACAATGATTTCTGTTGGAACACTGAGTTTGGTAGCAAAAGAAGTATGTCTATCAGGATGAAGATTACATTGTGAAACATTTATGTTAAGAGCTTGGGCACAGTTAACATATATACATATACATATACATATATATATATATTATATATATAACAAATGAATAAATGCCGTAATTTTCTCATTAATATAACAAATTTTAAGTAACAGATATATTGTCAGTGACTAAGTACTGTGTGTGCATGTATATTATGATTCTATCTGTATTTTCCAAAGTTTTCATCTGAAAATTGACTGAAACAACTGGAGAAAAAGTTCTCATGTCAGAAATTAGATACACCATTACATGACCGCATATAAAATATACAAATCTAAGGTTCATTTTCTTTATTACGTACGCTAAATGAAGGATGGTTTTACTACTAGAAAACATTCAAATATGAATATATTTAGTACATGTCCTATAACTCTGGATAAATGCACATACTTGTACTGTCACACTAGAAATCATGTCAGGGAAATTAGCCAGTGTCTTCTTCTTACCATAAGAGCAGCCAACAAAACTATTGAATATATTGAATTTATATTAAATTACATTGATAAAATTTCCTTTCTGATTATTCAAATTTCTCTTATCATGATACTTGCTTTCTTCAATTTTATCACCAGTGTTTAAAATGTAAATTGTAACAGAGACATATTTCAGATGGAAGCTATTGTTTTAGAAAAAATCAGCTAACTGTATGAAATTCTTCTAAAAGTAAAACATTTCACATTTAATTGCAGGTGTGAAATGTTAAATATCCCATTCATTATTATTACTACCACGTGCCTGAATAAATCCTACCATAAGCATTAAGCATGTAGGTAAACAAAGAAATAACACTTCATCTGATGAATGCCAACATAAAACACATTTAAATTGTTCTGTCAAGAGACATTCCTGGAAATACTGTGTTCCTTTGCTTTTCTGCAGTCATCTGAATATGTAAATTCAAATCGCAGCTTTTCAAACTGAACTTGAAAGTTGAGGCTTTTGAAATTTCAGAAACACATGCACTTAGAAAAGCAAATTATAACAAGGTCATAGTGGAGTTTTTGTATCACCTTTTATATAGATATCCGAATTATAAAATAATCAATACAATAAAGGACACAAAATAATTTCATATTTTTAAATTTTTAACTCCTTTTTAAAATTTATTTATTCATTCACTTTACATCTCGGTTGTAGCCCCCTGACTCCTTTCTTCCCAGTCCCCACCTTCCTTCCTTCCCTATTCCTTGAGAAAGGGGATCCCCCTAACCACCCACCACAGCCAATCAAGTAGCATCAGGACTGAATTCTTCCCTTGCGGCCAAACAAGGAAGTCTCATCAGGTGGAAGTGATTGAAAAGCAGCAACAGAGGTCTGTCAGAGAGCATCACCACTTCCACCCCCTTTACTACTAGACCCACATGAAGCATGAGATTCCCATTGCTTACATCTACGTAGAGGACTTAGGTAAAATCATTGGTGTTTCAGATTCCACAGGGTCCTCTGGGCCTTGGTTAGTGGGCTCTGTTGGTCTTCTTGTGGAGCTCTTGTCAGCTCTAATTCTTGTCTTCCTTCCCCACACTTTTCCAATGCTTCACCCAATGTTTGGCTGTAAGTCTTAGTACTTTTTAAAAGTGCTGCTTGATGGAACCTCTCAGAGGACAACCCTAATAGCCTCCTGTCTAAAAGTGTAGCAGAGTATCATTAATTGTGTCAATGGCTGGCTCCTTTCCATGGGGTAGGTCTTAGATTGGGCCAGGCATTTGTTGGACATTCCCTCTATCTCTGATCTATCTATTCTATCTTTATCGTGTAGGCAGGGTGAATTTTGGATCAAAGTCTTTGTGGGTATGTAGGTGTTCTCCCACCTCCACTAGGAGAATTTTCTACTTAGAGGGTCTTCTTCAGTTTCCATGGCCTCTGCTACTAGGAGTCTCTGCTACAGTAAGCCTCACATCCTCCCAGAGGCATATTTGGACATAGATCTCCAACTTTTCACAGAGATGCCCCCACTCACAGTTAAATTTTTCTTTGCAAACCTTCTGTCCTCCCAACCATGCTCTCCCGAGCTCTGATTTCTATCCTTATTACTCTCTCTGATCTCAGTTCCCTCTCTTCAGCTGTTACTTCTATTTTCCCTTCTGAGTGAGATTTACACATTCTCCCTTGGGTCTTCCTTGTTACTTATCTTCTTTGGGTTGGTGCATTGTGGTATATCCTGGACTAAATGTCTAAAATCCACTTATAAGTGAGTACATACCATGTGTGTCTTTCTGAGCCTTGATTACCTCACTCAAAATTATCTTTTCTAGTTCTATCCTTTTGCCTGTAAATTTCATGATTTCCTTGTTTTTAATAGCTGAGTAATATTCCATTGTGTAAATATACTACTGTTTCTTTATCCACTCTTCTGTTGAGGAAAATATAGATTGTTTCCAGAGTCTGGCTATTATCAATAGAGCTACTATGGAGAAAGGTGAGCAAATATCCTTGCTGTATGGTGGAGCATCTTTTGGGTGTATGCCCAGGAGTAGTACAGCTGGGTCTTGAGGTAAAGCTATGCCCTCCTACCTGAGAAAGAGCAAGATTGGTTTCTAGACTGATTGTACAAGTTTGCACTCTGACCAGCATTGGAAGAGTGTTCCCTTTTCCCTACATCCTCACCAACATGTGATTTCACTTGAGTTTTTTATCTTAGTCATTCTGAAAGGTGTAAAATGGAATCTCATAGTCGTTTTGATTTTCTTTTCTTATTAAATTTTTACATATACATTTATATTATTATACCTATATACAATATATTACCTACAGCAAGAAGAACCATGAAACAATCAGGACTTAAATAAATGTTACAATCTTAGTGTTTTGGCTTTTTGTATTTGGCAGCCTTGAAGAAAGCATCTTTTCTATCTTTGTTCATCTAAAATTCTGAATGTAAATCAACCTCCATCACATCTTGTCATTATCAACTTAATACATCTATCTAGACCTAAAAATATTTTAACCCCTAAACAACTACACATCATTGTAAAACCAAGTTACACAGTCTTCCACTCCATCAGAGGCTTGAGAAGGAATAAACTTGATTATCTGAGTATGCCAGAAGTACAGGTTAATAGCTTTCCAAATGAGAAGATGGCAGAGACAGTGTGCAACCTGAGCAGTCACCCAAAACTATAATGTTGGAGCATCATCTTTAGCCTTCTGGCCCAATATATATGACATACATATTTGTGAGGCAGAAACTATTGAGTACTTGCTTACATTGTCTTGGCAGGGTTTGGCTGTTAACTCTGCCTGCATTCAAGCTTGCACCCTTTTAGGCAGAATTCTGTCTGTGGCAGAAATGAGGACATTTTGACAAGTTGCTTTGTTTGCTACATTTGACTCCATCTCCATGAGGAGGTTCTTTGATACTTGTCATCCTCTTTGAGGTAGGCTAGGTGTTGCCAGGAGTTAACTTGTCTCATTGTTAATGAATCTTAAAAATAATAGAAACATTTTAGAATGCCATATTCTGTATCTCTCTGAGGATTTTAAAGACCTTATCAAGGTATTTTACCTTATCATTTTATAGAATCTTATCTATCTGTTGCACCTGAGATGTATATTCTTGTAATAAAAATAGACTAGTAATTGATATGACCATTATTTGATCAGCTAACAGTTGATTTATATAACTTATTTATCATAAACAGCCTTAATCACATTTTCAAAATATTGGAAGCAAAACTTGTATTATAATTGAGTTATATGGGTACAGTACCACATGTTAGAGTTGATATATATATATATATATATATATATATATATATATATATATATATTATATAATGTGTGCAGAATAATCTTAAATTTGAATTCTATACCACTTTATCTAAAATTGAGCTTATTTTGCATCTATATACAAAATTCTACACAAGTGAATTAAAAATAATCTTGTGAGTGACAACCAAGACATTAAGTTGAGGAGTAGATTCATTAAGCATTTCTATATATTTCTATATTCCCCTCCACTCTCTTTTCAACTTCTGTCTCCAAATGTAAGAATGGAAGATAAAGGAAAAGAGAGACATCCATGAGTTCAACCTTTTTTCTCTCTAAACAAGTCCAATAATAACTTGTAACCAACTCCCATTGAAAATAACCCTCTATAGCCCAAGAAAGCAACCCCCTTAAAAGAAATGGGGTGTCATTTCCTCCAGCTTATTTGGGACAAATAATACCTTTGTAGGGGCCCAAATAAAATTGTGGAAAAGGTGAAACAAGCTATAAATAACATTTGTGGTCCAGTTTCTAAATGTTGATAGATCCCAGGTTTAATTTGAGTCCTGTGTGGGAGAGTCTGAAATGCTAGACAATTGAGATTGGAAGCTTTCTTAGAAACTGTCTTGGGAGCTGTCCTGTAATAATGGGAAACAGCAATGAAAGCACTTTAAGATTAAGGATGCAGGACTCGGTGTCCAGCATGCTGAGAGAAATGAATTCTGTCAAGTTTGATCCAATGTCAGTATTCAGAACTTTTGTTCTGAAAACAATTTCTCACAAGCATTATACAGTCCTAAAATTATAAATGTGTAAGGACCAAACAATTAAGGCAGGTTCTCTTCTCTTAGTATGAGCAGAAAAAAGACATCTATAAATCTTCATTTATGCCATACAAAAATATCTAATAATAATTTATAGGAATTCTGTAGCCAAAAAGAAGCATTGTCCATGCCTAGACATTCATGTCTCAGCCAGTCTCAGAGCTATTCCCATATAATGGAATCAGAAATATAAGTTACCTGCTTGTCCTGCAGTTTAAGTTGTTCACATCCGGATTGTGTCCCCCTCCCTCATCTCCTCCTGATCCCCCTCCCCTCTTTCATTGCCTCTGTGTCCCTTGGCTAGTTCTCAGAAAGGGGAGCTCTCCTCCCCTAACATCTGATTATCACGTCTCATCTGTACTAACTGTAGCCTCTTCTTCTATAGCCTGGCAAGATTGCCCTGTCAGGGGGAGTTATCAAAGTGCAGTGGCCAGAGTCCATGTACAAAATAGTCCCTAGTTTCCACATTTTTGCATCCACAAGGAAATTGTGCCGCTACATCTGAACAGAGCGTCTAGGTCCACATCATACATAGTCGTTTTTTGATGTGTCAGTCTCTGTATTGTAGTGTAGTTATACTATATTATGTGGATAATATCTGCTTATGCGTGTCTTTCTGTGTCTGGGTTACCTTACTCAGGATGATCTTTTCTCGTTACATCCATTTGCCTGCAAATTTCAAGAATTCCTGGTTTTTAATAGCTGAATAGCACTCCATTGTGTAAATGTACCACAAGTTCTTTATCCATTCTTCAGTTGAGGGACATGTAGGTTGTTTCCAGTTTCTGGCTATTACGATTAAAGCTGTTATGAACATAGCTGATCAATTTTCCTTGTTGTATGGTGGAACATCTTTTGCATATATGGCAAGGAGTGGTAGAGCTGGGTCTTAAGTTAGCCACATTCCAACTTTTCTAAGAAAACACCAGATTCATTTCCAAGAGGTGGTACAAATTTTCACTCCCTCCAGCAATAGAGGAGTGTTCTGCTTTCTGCACATCTTCAGCAGCATGTGCTGTCATATGAGGTTTTTACCTTAGCCATTCAGATAAGTGTAAGATGGAATCTCAGAGTCATTTTGAGTTGCATTTCCATGATAACTAGGAATTTTGAGCATTTCTTTAACTGTTTCTCAGCCATTCCATATTCCTCTGTTGATAATTCTATGTTTAGTTCTGTACCCCATTTTTAATTGGATTATTCGGCTTGGTGGTGTTTAATTCCTTGAATTCTTTATATGTTTTGGATATTAGGCCTTTGTCAAGTGTAGGTTTGGTGAAGGTATTTTCCCAGTCTTTACTCTATCAGGTTTTTTTTTTCTGTTGACAGTGTACTTCGCCTTCCAGAAGCTTTTCAGTTTCATAACATCCCATGTATTAATGTTTGATCTTGGGGCCTGGGCTCTTAGTGTTCTGTTCAGGAAGTTGTTTCCTGTGTCAATGAGTTCCAGGCTCTTACCCATTTTTTCTTCTAACAGATTAATGTGTCTGGTTTATTGTTGAGGTCTTTAATCCATTTGGACTTCAGTTTTGTGCAGGGTGATAGATTAGCATCATTTGTTGAAGATGCT
Source organism: Acomys minous (assembly GCF_964271855.1). Taxonomy (NCBI): domain Eukaryota; kingdom Metazoa; phylum Chordata; class Mammalia; order Rodentia; family Muridae; genus Acomys; species Acomys minous. The sequence continues at coordinate 88,873,940 of NC_140488.1, read as the reverse complement.
TTTTATCCATTGTTCGGATTTAACTTCTTTGTCAAAAATCAAGTGTCCATACATGTGTGGTTTTACTTCTTGGTCTTTGATTCGATTCCATTGATTAACCAGCCAATTTCTATGCCAGTATCTAGCTGTTCCTATTGCTGTTGCTCTATAGAACAGCTTGAGATCAGGGAGGGAGTTTCCTCTTGAAGATATTTTATTGTGCAGGATTGTTTTAGCTATTCTGGGTTCTTTGTTTCTCCATATGAAGTTGAGAATCTATCTTATAAGGTCATTAAAGAAGTGTGTGGGTATTTTGATGAGAATTGTATTTAATCTGTTGATTACTTTTGCTAAGACAGATTTTTTTTTCCTATGGTGATTTTTCCATGGGAGATCTTTCCATCTTCTGAAATCTTCTGAAATCTTCAAATTCTTTCTTTAGAGATTTGGAGTTTTATTCATATACAAGTCTTTCACTTTCTTGGTTAGAGTAACACTAAGATACTTTGTATTATTTGTCTATTGTGAAGGATGTAGTTTCCCTAGCTTCGTTCTAAACCTTTTTGTCACTTGTATACAGGAGGGCTACTATTTTTGTGACCTGATTTTGTATTCAGCTACTTTGCTGAAGGTGTTTATCAGCTATAGAATTTCCTTGAGAGAATTTTTGGGGTCACTTATGTATATTTTCATACCATCCACAAATAGTGATAATTTGACTTGTTCCTTTCCAATTTGTATCCCCTTACTATCCCTTAGCTATCTTGCTGATCTAGTTAGGACATCAAGCACTATATTTAAGAGATGAGGAGAGAGTGGGTAGCCTTGTCTTTTCCCTGATTTCAGTGGAATCAATTTACATTTCTCTCCATTTACTTTGATGTTGGTTATAAGCTTGCTGTATATTGCCTTTTCTATGTTCAGGTATGTGCCTTGTATCGCAGGATTTTAAGATGAATGGGTGTTGGATTTTGTCAAATGCTTTTTCAGCATCTAAAGAGATGATCATGTGTTTTTTTCCTTTCAGTTTTCTTTTTTTATGTGATGAATGACATTGCTTAATTTCCATATATTGAACCACCCCTGCATGCCTGGGATGAAGCCTACTTGATCATGGTGAATAGTAGTTTTGAAGTGTTCTTGAATTAGGTTTGTGAGATTTTTATTTAGTATTTTTGCATCAATGTTCATAAGAGAAAATGGCCTGAAATTCTCCTTTTTGTTATTGCATATTTCTATGTTTTAGGTATCAAGGTGACTGTGGCCTCATAGAATGAGTTCGGTAATGTTTCATCTGATTTTATTTTGCAGAATAGTTTGAAAAGAATTGGTATTAGCTCTCCTCTGAAGGTCTGATAGAATTATTCGCTGAACCATTGGGTCCTGGGCTTTATTTTGTTGTTGTTGTTGTTGTTGTTGTTGTTGTTGTTGTTGGGAGACTTTTGATAAAAGCCTCTATTTCCTTAGGTGTTATAAGACTATTCAATTTGTTAATCTTGATTTAATTTTGGTAGTTGGTAGCTATCAGGAAAATTGTTCATTTCATTTAGGTTTTCAAATTTTGTGGCATATAGGCTTTTGAAGTAAGACTTGATGATTATTTGGATTTCCTTGATGTCTGTCCTTATGCCTCCCTTTTCATTTCTGATTTTGTTGATTTGAATTATCTCTCTCTGCCATCACCTGAGAAAAAGTCATTTTGATTCTCATTTCCTTGATAATTAAGGACATTGAGGATTTCTGTAAGTGCTTCTTGGCTATTTGATATTAAAAATGATATCCATAGTATATGTTTTATCTTTGTTTCATCCATTTTGAACATTTTAATATTTTAAAAATTAAAAATATCAGTCAAGGAAAAATGTCTTAAGAATTTCTGTTGTTACATTTGAAGAAGACTTCATTTTGACAACTCTTAACTGTAGAAAATTCTTGATTGTCAGGGGCTGTCCTTATACTTTGTAAAATATTTAGCAGCATTTGTGGCTAATATGCATGATATTTCCAACTGTGAGAAGCAAAAATGTCTTGAGGACTAATATTTACTCCTGACTGGAGGTGTGCAATTTCTTTCTGGGAATCTATTTTAGAAATAGAAATAGATAATGTGAAGCTGAGTTCTTTAAAGAATGTACAGTTAAAGAATATTTATTGGAAAATTAAATGACAGATGCAAAATCAAGGTTATAAAATAAAAACACTATGCAAATGTTTACAACTATGACAAGTTTGTTTTTGAAAAGAGACAAAAATAATAAAAATGATTTGTGTTTTATAATATCCTATTGGACATTTTTATTATATGAATGCATATATTGTATCTGTTTTAATTAGACAGAAATTTATTTTTACATATTGGATTGGAAGACTTATGAGTACGAAGAATGGTTCATATTTTAAATGATTTAAATTTGCTTTTGTAATCTTTTGGGAGATATCATGGAAGGCTTTAATTGAAGTCTAATATACATAAGAGAAAGTACATATATAAGTTTGTAGATCAATACAAAATAAATTTAAGATTCACCATAAAGAGAAAGAAATATATTGCTATAAGAAATATCTTGCTTTCTTCTCTTTATTACCAAATTTTATGATCTATCACTTTGATTATTTTGTGATGTAAACATTATGCAAAGATAGTAATATCATATGTCATCTTTTTAACTAAAATTTTTGTATATACTGATATATATATATATTTAATTTTTATTCATTCTATTGAATGTATCACATTCCATAGTATTCAATATGAGTGTTGATGTCAATTTGGACTATTTTTATATTTTAAAAATTAGTCAAGAATTGATATTTTACATCAAGGTAATAAATGTTTATTGATAATTTAATATTTTCAAGGATATGTATTGCTAGAAATCATCATATAATATATATTTTCTTGAGGATCTACCGTCTCATGAGAAGAAATACCAATGTTTTTAGGTGGTCTCTGTTTTTCACAGTTGTGTTTGCTGAGAATTTTGAACTATATATGTGGTTTGTGCAGTTTTATTTATTAAATAATAATAATCTATAAAATACGCTAATCATTTTTTCCTTAATCTCAATCACATTTTCATCTATTTACTTTTACCCATTTTAAAAGGAAAATATTAAATATTAGATAGTCTTTTTATTGTAATTTATATGTAGGCATTTAGTTCATAGAGAGCTCTTTATAATTTTTGTGCAAGAGTTCCCTTGAATTAAGAATTATCCTTTGGATTCTGAAAGAGTATTTTATAACCATGCCACAGTTTAGGAAAGAAACTTTAGACATGAGGAAATATGAATTTTCATCCAAACTATTAACATTTTTTATTTTACTTTCCAAAGTCTTCTAGACTAAGGGATAGTAAATCATGGGTCCTTAGGGCAAATTTGGACTATGGTTTCATTTTATGCCATTTCTGAATCAATACTTTATTTTTACCCTCAGTGATATCCATTGGTTACTTCTCTTTGTTCTTCAAGTACCCTATTTGGATTTGCATTTTGGTCTTGAAAGTTCTTTTCTTAAATTTCAAATATGCATACATGTCACCTAATGTAGGTTTTCCATAATAATCCTAACTTAAAACTGTATGAGTAAAATATAAATTAAAAGACTGAAGTATTGCTTAAACATTCTTAAGTTTTCAATCTTACTATCCAGCATCAATTTTCCTTTCAAGGCTTTTGGGACAATGGATATCATTTAAATTAATTACTTTTTTATTAATTTATTCTTGTTACATCTCAATGGTTATCCCACCCTTTGTATCCTCCCATTCTTCCCTCCCTCCCCTTTTCCCCTTACTCCCCTCCCCTATGACTGTTCCTGAGGGGGATTACCTCCCCCTGTATATGATCATAGGGTATCAAGTCTCTTCTTGGTAACCTGCTATCCTTCCTCTGAGTGCCACCAGGTCTCCCCCTCCAGGGGACATGGGCAAATGTGAGGCACCAGAGTATGTGAGAAAGTAATATCCCACTCTCCACTCTACTGTGGAGAGTGTTCTGTCTATTGTCTAGATCTGGGTAGGGGTTTAAGGTTTACCGCCTGTATTGTCCTTGGCTGGTGCCTTAGTTTGAGCGGGACCCCTGGGCCCAAATCTGCCTATCATAATGTTCTACTTGTAGGTTTCTAGGACCCTCTGGATCCTTCTACTTTAATTACTTTTTAAAAATAGTATTATTAGGGTTTTGTTATTATTTTGTTTTTTTTTTTTTAAGCTCGAGAGGTATGTCATTTAAAATAATTTTATTTTTCTTTCTGCAGAACTGGAGAACAAAAGAATGTCTTGTCAGAATTTCAAAGAGATTTAAATGAATTTGTTTTGTGGTTGGAAGAAGCAGATAACGTTGCTACTACTGCACTTGGAGATGATCAGCAGCTAAAAGAAAAGCTAGAACAAGTCAAGGTAATTTTGTTTACTAAAATCTCCAGGGCCTATCTGTATAGAGCACATATGAAACTATTTTAATGTATTGAATCATCAATTTGTTGCTTAATATATTATCTGTATCTCTTCCCAGTGTAATTTCTTCACTGTCAATTAACATAAATATATACATACATACATACATGCATACATACATACGCACATACATATTTATGGATGGATATATATGTGTTTTGATACAAACATTTTTATATGTGCATAGTGCCTAGCAGTTATTTTGAAAACTAACTTAAAAGTAATTTTAGAGTTATTTCAGTATTCTACAACTTCAAGTGATTGCCTACTCATGGACATGCTGTTGTATATTATATGGTGTGTTAAAATACTTGAGAGTATGACGGAGTTGTTCAAATTCTTCTATTTCTGATAAAACATATACTTTTAGTATACCTGCTTGTTGTGTTGTTTCAGAACTCGACCTGTAATCTAACATTTTTCAATTGAAAAAACTCTCAAGGGAATAAAATAATGTAGTCATAGAATGGTTTATCTGCTTAGATGCAGATGTTTATTAAGCCTATCAGCTCTGGGGAAGTATTTGGTACTTCAGGTGCCAGTGAACCTTCAGTTAAGTTGCTTCACTTTGATACACTAGTCAATAAGGGTGACATAGAGGTAGCTGGAGTAGCACTGTAATTTATTTCAAATGTTGTTGTCTATGTCTGTTTTAGTTACTGGCAGAAGAGTTGCCCCTACGCCAGGGAATTCTAAAACAATTAAATGAAACGGGAGGAGCAGTACTTGTAAGTGCTCCCATAAGACCAGAAGAACAAGACAAACTTGAAAATAAGCTCAAACAGACAAATCTCCAGTGGATAAAGGTTAGACATTAACTATCTTCTCTGTCAAATGTGTTAAGTTTTGCAAGTGTTTGTATTTGCTTTGTTTCCTGAATGTTTCTTTGAAGGAAGCAGAAGTGTTTTTAACCTGACTGTGTGGTTTGGCTGTATATTTTACTCTAGAGGCAAAGCAATTGGTGATAGTGGATGACTTTACAAGATGGCAGAAGGCCAAGTGTGAACCACTACTTTTTGGAAATATCATTCGATAGGTTGAAACATTGATAAAGCAATTAATTTGGAGTGCAATTAATTAGCAAGTATTGTGATGTAAAATTACTATTTTAGGTTAAGAATATAGAATTAATTCCTAAACAATGCATGGCAATATTTTCTAGATTCCAGTTCCCTTACTTGCAAAACTTGGGTTTTCCACCTAGGAAAAATTCTAACATTGGTGTAAAATATAAAATGTTTATCTGTTTAATACATTTTTAAAAACAAATTGAACGCAAGAATTTACATTGCAATCCATATTACTTTGACCCTCAAATCATTTACTTATTCAAAGGAATTATTTCCCTACTGTACAACCATCATGAGTCAAGTGAATATCCATGTATGAATCTGCTTACATTTTGACTGTCATCAACCAGTACAACAGTAGCCCAATAACAATTGTAATAGTCTTTTTGTTATTATCTTGTTCACTGACATACAAATAACATGTCATAAAATTCATGTATTTAAAATGTACAATTTGATAAGATTTTTTAATTTTTAAAAATATATTTTATTAATTTATTCTTGTTACATCTCAATTGTTATCCCATCCCTTATATCCTCCCATTCCTCCCTCCCTCCCACTTTCCCCTTATTCTCCTCCCCTGTGACTGTGACTGAGGGGGACCTCCTCCCCCTGTATATGCTCATAGGGTATCATGTCTTTATTATTTAAAATATTTCATAAAACATTTATATCATCAAATTTGTAAGATAAGTATTTTATTGTATAATTCCTTTTCGTTGATTACAATCATAATTATAATCATAATCATTATCTGGATCCAAAAATTTAATCCACATCACACTAAAACTTTATAAACAAAGAGTTTTTCACTTTAGCCTCTGGTATCATCTCCATCTACTGTCTATCTCTGTGATTTGCTTAGTTCAGATATTTTGTATAAGTAGAAACATAGAGTATGTATCTCCTTGTGTTTAATTTAGTTTAATTAGATTATTTTGAGTTTCATGCATGCTAGAAGTTTTTTGTTTACTGTCTGAAAAATACCGTGTGTGTGTGTGTGTGTGTGTGTGTATAAGCACATATATGTGTGTGTGTGTGTGTGTGTGTGTGTGTGTGTGTATAAGCACATATATGGAATATATATATATATTACACAGAAAGGGCTGTAATTTGAGTTACCAATCAATTCCTACCAAGTTCAATTTCTTATAAGAATTCTAATGTTCTAATGTTTGTCTGTAGGTCTCTGCATCTGCCCCAATTGGTTGGTGGATGAGAACTCTATGCTGACAGTTAGGCTAAGCCTCAATATATGAGTATAGCAGAATATCAATAGAGATCACTTCATTGACTTTTGTTGGTTCGCTTTATTGTTTGTTTGGTTTTCATTTTCCTTTTAGTTTTGTTTTGTTTTTTGCCAGGAGTGTTTGGTTCTATTCCTGGGTATCCGGGCTGCTCTGCCTATGGTTCCTAGTCATCCATGTACTGTTTAGAGTTGGACTCCTTTTTCTGGCATGAGTTTAACTTGATCCAGTCATGGATTAGCCACTCCCATAAGTTCTGTGCCACTATTGTTCTAACATGTCTTGCCAGGTTGTAAATCAATAGTTTGCCATGTGCAGCTGTGATATGAAGGTTTGTTGTCAGGGGAGGGGCAACAGAAGAGGAATTGATCTAGTTCAAGAGGGGGGAAGTAGGGGGAGCAACTGGGAGGAGTGGAGGGAGAGGAAACTGTGGTTGATATATAAATGTATGAGAGGAGAAGAAATGTTAAAGAACAAATGTACACCTTTGTTTGAATTTGTATTTAGTTTGTCAAAAAGTCCTAATCGTTAGTGCTTCCCATTAGTAACCAATGCAAAGCCATTGTTGGTATTCTAGTATTAAATCAAGCTGGTAACAAATTTCCCCTTAAAACCTCCAGCTCCTCAATTTTCATCCCCTTCCTCACTCTACAGGTAATGGTATCTTTCCTATCACACTTTCTGCTAGTATGTTTTCTCTCTTACCTAATGCAGCTTTCCCCTTATATCACATATACTTTCCATGCTTTCTCCAGATAGTCCTTAACTTTCAAAGATATTCTGAGGCTTCTCCTTCACTTTTGACAGCAATTCTACCATATTATTTATCAGAAATAATACATGTTAACATTTTTTCATCCAGCGTTTACAGGAAATTGTAATCCTAAAAACTAAGAACCAATCTGCTCTAGGAAGATACTGAAAAATGGTAATTTTCATGAAGTACAAAAATTGCTTCCTTTAAAATGGCACAATTACCTCTAAAAATTGGTTGTTTCATCAACATTTAGCTAAGCAGAGGTATGAGGGTGTTATACTGAACAAAACCTTTGTTGTTTGAAAAGAAAACAATTGAAACTTCATTTCAAATTGTTATTTACTGTATTCTAAAATTAATGATGCTGAAGTTCTTTTAACAGATCATTTCTATGACAGAAAAAATATGGAGAAGCAACACTTTTGTGATATTGCAATAAAAAGCTCGTGTTTAGAACTCTATAATTCAAAGAAGTATATATGTGACAAAAATCATTCATTTTGAGATATCATATTTTCTCTTATTAATATGAAAAACATTTTTCTGAAGAGAGGTCTCAATGAAAACTGGAAAGTTTGTTTAATAATCTCAAAATATCCATAAAAACATAGAAACTTGCATTTAGTACAATATATTAGTAATTTTAATTTTGTAGTTGTGCAATAATATAAAGAAAATACTTACTTCAGAAGAATATTCTAAAATGTTACAGAATATCTAACACATCTTGATATCACATAAGAAACAGAAAAACTGACAAAAAATGTGAGATACAAAAAATTACAGCTTTGTGGATTGTGGAAAAATAAGGTTTTATCACTTCTGCAACAGAATAAAAGCTCAACTTTTATGTTAGAAATTGAAAACTAAGGCAATGACACCATTTGGTACAGACTTATACTGTTATAAAACAATAATATCTTTCCCTCTGCCAGAATTCAAATGTTTAATGTTATACCTTTGCATAAAATTACAAATTTAATGTACAACTCAGTAGTTATTCAGTAATGAAACACAGCTAATGATTCACTGAGAGACACTTGGGAATCTTATTAAATTTTAATATTTGAATCATAGAAGGAAATACTAGGAATTCCTCCCTCTGTTTTCTATTTCTTTCCTCTTTTTAAATGTTAGAGTGAAGAGTGCACAAAGAACTTATAGACCACATTTATACACAGACATATATGTCCATTCCTTAACAGATGTCCCCCAAAATGTCCTAATGAGACTGACATAGTACCTACTGTGATAACAAGACACCTAAAATGTCCTAATGAAAATGTGTAATTCCATGGTGTTTCATTCTGTGTATATAGACAAAATGCTAATTACATGCACACCTTTATATTTTAATACCAAATAAATAAAACAATATTTAGTAGCAGTACAGAGTTTTTATTTATACATCAGTATTTTCTTATAAACCCAACATAATTTGATAGCATATGTGGAAAATTAATTTCATACATAATATTCTGTATATCATAGCATAACCTAGCAGGTGAAAATTGCTGGGAACACTTGTGTTAGCTTTCATTAGATGAAATAAACTAAAATAAAACCTATATAACAATATCCCATTCATTATAGCATGTACATTTGAGTATTATACAATAAGTGAAACCAAGATGGTTGTGTGAGTACACTTTTACAAGACTGTAGTAAAGAAAATTTAGAAGTTGATCCACTATGAATTGAGAACCAGTTATGGCTGTTGTTTTGATGAATTGGTAGACAACACAATAAATTCATTGTAAAATGTGTTAGCTTTTCTTGCTCTGGGTGGTTTATCCTTAAAGGAGTAAAGTCAAGTATGGTTTTACAATGAATATAGACATTATTTTAAATTATGGACACCATCAAAATAGTATCATGTGGTGGTAACACTAGTTTTTGTCTAATGTACAAATTTTGTTTTCTTTAACATATTAATGTTTTACCTTTTACAGTCATGGTGTTATAAAATGATATACTAAAACTGAAACATTTTACACACTTAAGAAGTTGTATTGCAAAATAAAGTTCAGTTGAGTCAATCTTTCTAGAAAGTCTAATATGCTTTACCCAGAAAAAATAGGTGTAAAACCATTTATCTTCAAGCTTGGTATAAAATTAATTTTGGAAAAATGCTGAAATTACTTTGCAATGAAATCACAAGATAAAAGTCATGAAAGTAAATGCATAGTTCAATTTTTAAACCAGAACATTTTCTACAATACATTAGTAACTGTATCTAAATTTCCAGAAATTGAGTGCATTTTGTATTGACCTCTAATCATATTATTTCTAAATATCTATCTGAGAAGTAAACATGTTAGCAATACTCTTTTCATTTATGTTAGTTGAATAAATTATTGGTCTCTTTTCAGGTACATTTGCCTTGTAATGTCAGTCATTAGTAGGCATTACAATAAATGTAGAAAGTAAATGTAGAAAATTGTATGAAAAATAAAGCTTGGCTACTCCACTCTTTGGTAAAATATGAATAGTGTTCCAGTCAATTTTCTGTCACAGTATGGTGATTAATAAATGGTTTTCACGGTGATCATTCAGTCTGTACTGCACTGAAAATTTTATAATGAAAGAAGAAAATGTTTCACTAGAGGTATTACCATGTTGACGGGCATTTATGGAGCCCAGGAAAAGGTTTTATAATATATACTAGAAATGATAAAAATTAATTCATGTGCCAGAGGTAATAGCAGGATTAGGTTACTCCATATGGTCTTTGATATAGACATGATGTTCTCTGATAAAGCATATTGATGGCATAGTCCACATAGTCCTTTGATTTATAAACATATAAACTGAAATGGTATTATATCAGAAACGATGCCTACTTCGTTTGTGCATAGATAGTCTGATGGTTTTTTAAATCCATCACCTGGAATGTTTATGTAGTTAAGTTTCATGGGCTCATTTATTTATTTATTCAACTATCTAATGAGTGACTATGTATCACATGATGTTCTAAGCATATCATTATCAATTCCTACCCTTGTGTTATTTAAAGGATATGCATAATTTTATGGGGATTACCATTATAAATATTCATCTCTTTAATTTATAGTTACTAAATAGGTTGAAGCAGCAACTTGGGTAAATGGAGCAGTAATTTACTGTTTATAATATAATTGTCCTTGACTCTGACTCCTATAAAATTTTTCACTGTGATGAGGTTTATTACTAGAGTATATCTCAATTTTCCTTAATGTTCCTACTTTTGCCTATTCTCCCATTAATATTTTTAATAGTCTTTCTTTTCTCTCTTGTGATTACCCACTTTTAAAGATAAAAAATATACAGAAGGTCACCCTCTTTATGAAAACAAACATCAGGCTCTTAGGGATAAATCCATCACAGGGCTCAATAATTGTAATTATAATTACTGATAATTCTCTTGCAACAAGAAGTATTATCTACCTTCTTGACATTACAATAACATTGACAAGGTTGGCCTCTTCAAGAAATTTGAATGCCATTATTGCAAAATTAGTCACTCTGTCAACAAGGTAAATTTATAGGAATATATCCCTTTCTGTTTTCCAAGCTATTGAGATTTGGAGCAGTAAGAATATGGATTGGGTAATTTATGAAGAAAAGTGAACAGCGTTGATGAGAAAGCAATGTTCTGTGGCCATTAATGATTAATGGTACATTTTGTATTCTAGTGATTATCAGCTGTGTGGTTTTAAACCTTTCCAAGCCATACTTCATTTCTTTCACTTCAAAATTCAAACAACCATAGATCTGGGCTTGCCAGATTATAGAGGAAATTCAATTAATGGTACATGTGCAATGAGTAACATAGTACCTGACACAATTTTAATTGCAAAAAATATTTAATTTTTAAAGTAGGAGAATTGTTCAAATATTAAAATTCAAAAATTAAACACCACTTTTTGGCTGAAACAAATTAATTAAATAGTTTTAACTATGGTTACTGAACAGAAACTTGAGTTAGGAATGCAAAGGCTGACTATGAGGAGTATTTGGCACACTAAAGCAACAAAATAGCCCTAATAGAAAGCATAACGTGTTTTCAGTCAATGACTTCCCATTCCAATGATCTTGACTTTAAAAATGTCTTATCATCCAACATTTCAGAAGAAATGAGCTGGAAAGCATTGAGGAATTCTCTTCACTTTTAATAGGCCTTGTCAGACAATATTTTATTTATACACCAACATTTTCACTTTTTAAATTAATGCTTTATTCCATGTGCATTGGTGTTCTGCTTGTATGTGTGTTGATGTGAGGGTATCTGATCCTCTGTAATTAGGGTTACAGACAGTTGTGAGTTGCCATGTGGGTTCTGGGCATTGAGCCCAGGTCTTCTGGAAGAATAGTCAGTGTTCTTACCCACTGAATCATTTCTTTAGCCCCTACATCTTACTTTTTAGCTGTAAGCCTATCTTATTTTTCCTATTAATCTTTAATAACTTTGTACTTGGTTCATTAAGCAGGCTCTAACTCAGGAATCCAGCCTTTCTGCAGGCTTGATATGAAAGAGTAATTTGGAGAAAGTTACACTGGTGCCAGATATTATTTATTAGGGAATTTCAGCTAATATATTTTGTTCAAGACAATGCTATGTTTAAACTTTGACAGACAAAAACTCAGTATGTATTATATAACACTGATATTTTTGCTATGATCAATTTACATATAAAATTTTTCCTTTTGTCAGTGTGTATATGCTGACAACGTTTACCCAACATGAAAATGTATTCTTTAAGTTTGCTATAGCTGCTCCTTTTTTAAAAGGTAAGCTAATTTCCAGTAAAAACAGATTTGATTATTCTTAGCAAACATTCTTTCCTGTTAACAATGAATTCAAATGAGAAAAAAGGTATTATGATAAAAGAAAATTGAGGAGAAATTTTCATAATTCATGACATTCAGTATAACATGTTAAAGTCCTTTATTAGCACAAACATGTTTACCTTATGGCAGTGAAATTGAGATAGTAGAAAAATGTTACAATAAAAAAGGACTTTGCAAACACAATGATTTTCCTATTTTGTTTCTGCAGGATTTTTCTTAGATTATATGACATCAGCTCTAAAATTTGAAGGGGTATTCTTTCTGCTTAATAATTTAATAATCTTGAATTCCATGGAGACTTTCATATACTGATTGCTTAAACTGAGCCTGAATAAAGAAAGAAGACTAAAGGCCATATTCAAAAATACAGATTGTATATTCTAACCTAGTTTCCTTTATTGTATCACCTGCAAAGCTAATATGTAATATAAAAATAACAGGACTATTTTTATGAAAGGTCAGAATTATACCAAAAATGAACATTTCAGTGAATTCTTTGGATCTATACATCAAGTTATGTAAGTTTACTTATGTACCAAAAAGTATTTAGTACTAAATCCGACAACTATACGCATGTTAGCTGACCCCTAGTACTTCAAACTGGAGAAAAGGGGACACTGAAAACTGACCAGCTGATGTATTCCATTTTTGTCATAGACCACCTGCCAGGGCTTATAACAGATCTGTAATGGGTTTCTTACCTTTCATTGTGCAGAAAATGGATTGATAGATTGTGCCTGTGGCCAATGAACCATGGAACCTCTGGTTTGCGGGAAAGTGTTTATCACCCTTTGATGTTATTTCTGTCTTGTGTCAGCTGAGAAGGATGGGCTAGATTATCTGTGAGTAAGTTGAATGCCAAAAACAGCATTGCCCTCATTTATCTACCTTATATAGTTCAGGGCAAGTGTACTGTGGGGTTTATGTAGGGGCTGATCAGGGCCTGATAGAGAAATTTTGGTTTCCTGGCTTTTTATCTGTTTTCTGAGTTTAAAACTAATTATCAGACTTCAGAGAGATTCCTTCATTGTTTGTTTCTAGAGAAAATCAATCTCTTCTGAAGCACAAGTTGAATATTTGATCAGAATGATGTATTCTGATTTGTGAACATTTTCAATTATCATTGGAAAGAGTTTAGTCAGTCTTTGGCATGGGTAATCAAGTGTGAAGGAAAAGTGGTGGACCAGATACCAAAGTCACTACAAGGGTATTTCAAGAAACTTAATATCAAGTAGGACTAGGTACATCTTCTATTGAGGATAGGGAGGAGGGATTCAAAAGCATGTCACAGAAGAAGAAGTATCCCCTGCTCATGCTGTTGGAGGTCCCACATGAAGACCAAGCTATACATCTCTTACATATGTTGGAGACAAGCTTAGAACCATCCCATAGATGCTCTCTGGTTGATCTTTCAGTATCTGTGGGCCCCTATGAGTCCAGGGTAGTTGATCTTGTAGGTTATCTTGATATGCCAAGTTAGTTTGGTACCCATGGGAAGTCTTCCCTTCTCTGAAAAGAAGAAGAGGGGGCACACAGTGAGGGGAGGGGAAGTAAGAGAAAGGGACTAGGGGAGAAAAAGGAAGGAAATTTTCTACTGAGATGTAAGTAGATAAATTAATTGATTAATAGGAAAAATAATAAATAAATATGCAAAAAGAAACTTCAATTTTTGATAGTTACAATAGGTAGACAACCTATTGACAATTGTATATTCCATACATAATAAAAAGAAACATCTCATAAAGTTGACACATTCTATTTCTGGTATGAGGGATATCAACATGTTCAATCAGATAATAATGCATGAACTTAATTCAATTTTGATAAAAGAGTGAAATTCCTGCAGCTCAATTCCAGTTTAAATAGCAATCGTGGAAATAATTTTTGCTACTTTTTCTGTTTTTACACATTCTGGTCCAAAGTAGTAATTAATTTTAATAACTTACTTGTTCTTCTTTTATAAGTGACACATTTCTTCTTCTTAAAATTGTTGGGATGCTGGCAAAAACAGAAAGGAAAAATGATTTCTGGTGTTATATATGTCCCAATTTATTGGAAACCAAAATTATATATCCATAAAATAGAAGAAATAATAGAAAAACACTTTAAGGTTAAAATATTACAATGGTAGGGGAATTAAACTATTTTAAGTACTAAAATAACAAGGGACAATACTGTCATTAACATCTTCAATCATTTACACTGAAACTCAAATGTGATACAATTAAATAATAACTTCTCGTTTGTATGAAGGATCATAGTTTCTTCTCATTCATTGTGTATGGTTGAACATTATTACGTGAGCACATTTTTATAGAAATATCTAATATATTTGAGGCATTTTAACCCATGCATCTTCTATTTTTCTTTAATATCCTATACCATTTCCATTAATATTTGTATTAGTAACATTTATCTTGCTATGATAAATTGAAATGACCACAGGAACTTACCAAAGAAAGTGTATTTTGACTTGCAGTTCCAGGAGGTTAAAGTCCATAATGGAAGGGATAGAATGATCACACACAGTAGGCATGGCAGCAGGAGCTGGAAACTGAGAGTAGACATTTCAACCTCAAGCATGCAGACAAAAGAGAACTGGAAATGATGTCAAGCTTTAAGTCTCAAATCTCACCTGTAGTGACTTACTTCCTCTTCAAAGGATCTACCTGGAAGCCCAGTGTTTCTACCAAGGACTACTGAGAACAATTTTCATTTAAGCCACTATAGTGCTCTTGGTTCCTTGCAACAGTTTCATACATATACTACACAGAGAGAGAGAGAGAGAGAGAGAGAGAGAGAGAGAGAGAGAGAGAGAGAGAGAGAGAGAGAGAGAGGAGAGAGAGAACATGTGTGTATTATGTACATGTGTAAGAGACACACACATGAAAAGAGACAGACAGAAAGAGAGAGAAAGACACACAGAGAAAGACTACATTCCTTTTCCCCATTTCTCTGTTGCTGAACACTTGGGTTGGTTCTGTAACTTTGTTGTAAAATTGTGCTATGAGAAACACTGAGGTGCAAGGGTCTCTGTGATATGTTGACTTGTATACTTTGAAGTAAATATCAAGGAGTGGTTTTGCTATATCATATTATAGATCTTTCTGAGCTATGTTAGGAACTTTCCTCCTGATTCTCATTGTAGTAGAAAACAGTTTATATTCCAACTGCTGTATTTGCAGAAGATAACCCTTTTCCAAAAAGGGTACTAGTGTCTAATTTATCACTTAATTTTAATGTAACTTCAAATATGTTACTGGTTTCTATAATGCCTATGGCCATTCTACTTTCTTTCCACCTTTCTCATTCATATTAGTATTGGAAAGATCACAAAAAAATCAATTAATAATTGAGTCCAGGCCCTATTTACCTACTCACTAATTCAAGACAACTTATTCAAATTTCTTTTGTGTCCCTATGCCCTGATTTGTGTAATGGGGAACTAAAGATACAGCATCCACTGGAATATTTTATTAAATATTATAACATAGCTAATTGTAAATATTATTACAAAACAAGCATCAGAAGATGCAAGTCACCATATAGAAATAGAATTTCTCAAACTCACAACTCACAAAAGTTATACCATGCCCCAATTAAAATTTGGTTCTTGATGCAGTGGTTCTCAAAGTGCATTTGAGACTTCTGCCATCCTAGCTTATTCCCAATTGTGATATGATGAGGTTTGGTCCATTTTCTTGAGACAAAGACTTATTAGAAAACCCTGTCTGACCTGGACCTTGCTGTGTAGCACAGTCTGGCTTGCATTTCAGATATCTAACTGCCCCTTCCTCCAGAGATTTTTGATTAATTGTGTGCAATTCTACACACATGGCTTTGGTTTTCCTTTTAAATAATATAAACACTAGTTTTCAAGAGTGTATATAGGAGTAGATCAGCATTTATATTCAATAAAATTTGCAGGTGGTCCATTCTGAGATAATGGAAAGGCATTTTACGTCTCTTGCTCTGAATGAAGCACATCCAAACAACCAACAAAAGACACACATTCAACTTTGACAGATGTCATGAGAATATTATACCTATTTATCATCTTTGAAACACTGTTGGTAATTCATACTCAATTTATGCATTTTGTCCATGCACTTTGTTTTCTCAGATACATTTTATTTCCTTCCACCTCTATATTATATATAGTAAGATATTGAATACTACCTGTTGTAGAAGTAATTTTATTCTCCAGGTTCAATTGTTTTCTAGGAGATTAACTGCCTCCTTCTGATAACCTAGGCCTAACCCTGGAAGCTTCTAGCCTCTGTACTGTCTAATTTAGGCCTAGAATGTTTTAGCCATTGAGACTTAGTGCTTAATACGCTCAACCTTGTTCTTTCTGAGTTCTGGGCTGGCTGTTTCAACTCAGCTATTTGGATCAAACTCTTCTCCCAGCTGACTTACTTAATTTGGCTTCTCTCTTGGCATGAAATTGCTCTCCTTGGCCTCAAACTAACTCAGCAATCTGCTCTAGTCTTCTGGTTTCTCACTTTCTGGCCTGTTCCATCTTCACCTGAGTTCTCTTTCTGCAACCCATCTCTCTATACTGTCCTGGTTAAAAAAAACTGCCTCCACTCTCTGTAAAATTTCCTGTTGAGTAGCTTCCTTTTCTACACTTTTTGTGAGAATTGGACATATATTATTCTTCCAAATCTTTTCTGACTCATCACCTTGTCTGCCACTCAAATAGCTATCACTTTGCGATATGTGTTCTTCCTTCTACAAACTAACTCTACCTTCATTTGGGATTAAAGGCATGTATCACCACGCATGGATCTAAGCTTTTCTTTACCTGATACTTGCTCTATACCAAGCTGGCCTTGAACTCAGAGCTGTTTGTCTCTGTCTCCTGTATTAAAGGAATGTTTGTATTCCAGCTGGATCACACAGACCTAGAAGATCTATGGATGTGATATCTTGCCAGCTGGATCACATAGACCTAGAAGGTGTCTGGATGTGATCTTTTCCCACAACAGCCATCTTCTGATTTAACATTCTTCTACAACCTGTATTGTTTCTGGACTTTCCTTCCAAACAGGTTACTCTATTGACTTATCCCAGAAGTGTTGACAGGAAAATAATATCAGAAGTTGATATATAGACCAAGTAGTCAGAAATACTATTATTAGGTATTATAATTCAGATGATATTTCAATTTTTGTTGTTACCTCATTAGATTGTCATGAGTCTTTATATGGATTATCTTCAAAGAAGGTCATTAAAAATTGAAATTGTAGAGGTAGAATTCTGAAGTTTTTGTAAACTTCTCTACCTGATATATTCTAGTATCTGTCTGTCAATTCATCAGTTATAGCTACAATATCATAAAAAACTAAAATGATGTTATATGCTAAATTGTTCTAAAATATTGTCTTAAAATGATAACCAACAGTTTTGCATGATCTGTCGTGAAATAAGGTAAGCTTCTTTTAGTGACTCAGCTTCAGTTTGTACACACACCACACGCATATATAATATATTCATTCAGCCACGTTGGTACTTGGATGGGCCATAGCATATCTATAATGAACTTAGTTGTGATAATTTACCCGTGTTTCATGAGATATCTAATCCTTCAACAAAATACCCTGTTCTCATTCCCATGAAGCAAAAGTGGTCATGGACTCTTGTGGCTTATGCTAAGACTTGTCTCTATCATTTTTAATGAATGTTGTTGATCAAAGGAAGTCTCAGTCTAGATCCAAGGATTAGGTTTAAAAAGCTATGTTTTTTGATATTATATCATCTTGTGGTCTTCCATACTTTTCAACCCAGTTGCTTACTTATCTCAAAAGTACATGTTTAAACAAAATTCATTCCTATGTATTCAGATGTTTTCTCAACTGATCATGACTATTTTCTAGTATTATCATTGTACCAGAACAAAGATCCAGTGGTCTTTAGTGTCTCTTAGATTCTCATGCATATTTTATGCTAAATTCTAGAAATGTACCAATAATGTATATTTATCCATTCAATATTTATTAATAGCCTTCAAGATAATATTTCCTGATAGAAGAGTTTTGAACAAGGAAGGCACTTGTATTTATGAATGTTTGGAAGGTAAATGTTGACATTAAATAGACTACATTTATTGCAAATGTAGTTGACTGCATTGTCTTTTAGATTTATTAGCCTATAGACTTAGACACTATAAAAAGGAAACCCCCACATTTCAATGACTGAAAGAATGAAGATCTTAATTTTTCCTACCAAAAGCCCTACCTGACTGTCCCTCTCTCTGTAGTCATTAACTGCCTATGCCAACTGTGGTAATCCCCTCACCCACCCACCAATCCACTGATATATCAACTAATGCCTTTATACTGGTCTCATTTAAGCAACTATATTATTGAAAACTCATGATAGTAGCTTCTCTGTCATATATAAATACTTCCTAGCATACACTGTAGTCCTCTGGATCATACACTCCTTCTACCCTCTCTTCATAGTGTTCTCAGAGATTTAAGTGTAGGGGTTGTGTTGTATATGTATTGGCTAGTGATGATAGGCACCCCAAGATCAATTATTCTCTATATTATTAATTATGAATTTTTCAAGGTTCTCTATATGATGCAAAAGAAGTTCCATTGATGAGGACTGTGAGCTACCCTTATCTGTGGATATAATGATACCTAATTTGAATGTATTTAGGAATTATGCTGTTTTAAGAAAGTGGTAGTAATAGATTCACCTCTAAGTTTCATGTTCTCACTAGCCATTTGTAGTTGTCTAGGTTTACAGTATTAGACACTATTTTCCCATTAAGAAGGTCTTTATTGTAGTTATATGGCTGTTGTTTATCTCCAAGTACCACTATTACACATCCTTAGGGATATCTTGTTGTTCTGATCATTGTTTTGAATTATAGGCATCACAGCTTGCCAAGGCTATTGATTGCTTATCCACCTTGTCAGAGCTTGCATAGAATGTTCAAATACTATTATGAGAGCTAGACCTCAGAAAAGAAGAGATTTCCAGATCAGTACCAGATTGATTCCTCCAAGTCCTATGTCCAAAATATATCATGATTTCAGCAATAGGGTCTTATCTTCAAGGTCTGGGAAACAAGCATGAGCAACAGTAATAACATTGTTTTGTGAGTCTACTTGACTTTCTTGGCAAAAACATAAAGGGAGGTTTCAAATATATAATACTGGGCCTTGTTTTTTACATTAAATAAATGCTTTTTATTGTATGTGCTATCCACTACACATTTGTTTATTTCACTTTTCAAAAAATGTGGATTATTATAAAAGACTCTATGGAAAAAACTTCAAAATCTGAATCATAGGTATAGGATCTGACTTTAAAACTATAAAAGATTGGAAGAGAAATAATTTGACAATGAGAAATTGTGTCACATATAATTTGTTCATCAAGATGAGGTAGAAGTAACTACTATTTTAACCATTTACACTTTCTGATTTTTAAATATTTTCTACTTTGCAATACATAACTATATTAAACATTGTAAGAAACTTTTAAATATCAGTTATTATTTTTAACTATTTAATTAATTTTTCTCATATATTAAATCAAGATTTAAGTTTCCTTTCCTTTCTTTCCTCTCAGTCACTCCCTATACACCTCCACTCTCTCTCAGATCTTCTACTCTTCCATTTCTAGTCAAAGATGGGCAGACCCCGCATAGATATCAATCAAATATGGCATATCAAATTGCAGTAAGAGTAGGCACCTCTCCTCATATTAAGGCTGGACTAAGCAACTCTAACAAAACTTGTGTTTTGTTTTGTTTTGTTTTGTTTTGTTTTGTTTTGTTTTGTTTTGTTTTGAGAAAGTTTATCTCTGTGTAGCCTTGGCTGTCCTAGAAATCATTCTGTAGACCAGGCTGCTCTCAAACTCAGAGAGATCCTCCTGCCTCTGCCTACTAAGTACTGGAATTAATTTCCTATGCCAACATTGCCTGGTGATACTGGACATTTTGCTATATGGTCTGTGGTCCTTGTATATAACTTTATTATTACTATATGTATATATTTGTGAATATTAATAATATATAAGTGAAAAATATACACTATTATAATATATTATCATATTAATATTAGTATATTAATATGACAACTTACAGATAAAGGATTTTATTGGGAGTTTGCTTACAGTTTCAGATGGTGAGTCCATGATCATCATGGAGGGAAGCAGAGCAGCAAGCAGACAAGCATGGAAATGGAGCAGCATATGAGGGATTACATCCTGAGACAATAACCATGAGGCAGGGAGAGAGCTAATTTGGGTGTTGTAGGCTTTTGAAACATCAAAGCCTGTTTTCAGTGACATACTTCCTGTAACTAGGCCACACCTCCTAAGGAGTTCCACCAACAGGCAATCAAGAATTTAAATATACCCACCTATGAGGAATAGTCTCATTCAAATCACTGCTGTGAATGTGTGTGTGTGTGTGTGTGTGTGTGTGTGTGTGTGTGTGTGTGTGTGTGTGTGTGTGTGTGTGTGCCCACTTATGTATGTGTATACTGAAGTATAAACACAATAATGTTTACCTCTGTTTTTTTCAAACATCCTTAGTGTTATAGTTCCCTCCTTTTTCCTCTCCACCTTCATTACTCCATCTTCAAAGCTCTCACTAATTTTTATAATTCTCTTTTCATAGTACCTTTGTCCTACTATCCACTGAGGAGCTCCTTCTTACTCCATATACCCTGTGGTCTCTGTTAACTTACCTATTTTCTAATTTTGTTCAAAGAAAAAAATCACTTAAAATTTCCTAGTTCAAGACACTCTTTTGTAAATTAATTTATTTATTATAATTTATTAACATTACATCCCAATAGTTATCCCCTCCTTCTTGTCTTCCTATTCCCACCTTCCTTCCCTCTACTGCCCTATTCCCCTCTCCGAGACATCTGATGTAAGGGCCTCCTTCCCCACCATTTGATCGCAGTCTATCAGGCCTCATCAAGATAGCCTGCATCACCTTCCTCTGTGTGCTGCAAGTCTGG
The DNA here is from genome assembly GCF_964271855.1 of Acomys minous. Lineage (NCBI taxonomy): Eukaryota > Metazoa > Chordata > Mammalia > Rodentia > Muridae > Acomys > Acomys minous. The sequence continues at coordinate 88,852,603 of NC_140488.1, read as the reverse complement.
CACGCCAAGGGGGAAGTGATCAAATCCTGGGTACCAGAGTTCATGACAGAGGCAGTTCCCTCCCTCCCCCCACATTCGCTTATGTGAAGAATGAGCTGTACATTGGCTACATCTGAACAGGTGGTCTAGGCTACTCTTTCATAAATTCATAGAATAAACATTTTTTTTTCTTTCTAGCTGTGGCCTGGATACTGGTGTTGTCATTGGCTTATTCTTTATAAGAACCTAGGGACACTAAATTCATCCTAAAAAGAGATAAAAAGACAAGCTGTATCCACTAACAATGTATGTAATTTTTCTATACGTTTGTGCTAATTAAAATATGAAAGTGGTAGTAAGGATATCTTTGTTCACTTCTGAAAACAAAACTAATGTAATATCAGAAAGTAACCTGTGTGTTCACATAAAAATAGGAAAGAGGAAGAGAAACAAATTAAGGTGAGATGAATCAGTAATATTTATTATTCTGGTATAGATATTATGTGAAACATATTTCATAATATGTATATTTCAATATATGAAAATTTTCAGAGTTTGCACAATTTGATTTTTCATTTCTGGGTATTTATATAAGTTATTGTTCTGCCTGTTTCAAAATTAGTAGATTAAACAATTATTGCTTAATATGATTCTGAGAGTTAATCTTGATGTTGTGTGCTTCATCTGATAACAACCAGGGGACTGGGAAAACAGAAATGTCTAACATGACCTTATTCACATGAATGGCAGTTGGTCCTGGCAGCCCACTGAGAGCTCAGCTGGAACACTTGGCCATAAGCTTCAGTTTGTTTTCAGATTCTCTTCTCCACATAGCTCCTTTGGCTTCCGTACAGCTTGGGGGTGACATCCCTTTATTTTGAAAATGTTCCAAAAGAAGACACATCAATGTTCAAACACTTTTAAGGCTTCTTACATCAAGTTTTTTTCTATTCCACTGGCCAAAGCCAGATAGACACAAAACCCAGCCACAGTAAAGATAAGAAGAGACACACCAAAGACATGAATCTCGGAGGTATGTTTAATCAAGGGCTTCCAAATAAAGTTCCTCACTAGCTGTGATTGGGTGTCCTCATCTAGAAATAAGTAGAAAATGACACTGTAAAAATGGAATAATTGAGATATAGTACATTTAGGAAGTTAGAGTTGTATTGTTCACATAAATTATAAATATTAGCTAATATTAGCATTTCAAAATTCATTCAAGGATCTATATAAAATAAAATACTTTGCCACAATACTGTATCAAAATAATAAAGCAGCACTTTGTTTTGTTTTGTTTTTTACTTTATAAAATACTTTAATGCATTTTTATAAGGGACAAAGTCTCTGACTCGAAGTGACTAAAAAAGTAAATAGATTTATAAGCAGAAATTTTTGGTTTTTTCTTTATACCTGTGGCTTTGTTACTGACATTGTCATTTACTTATTCTTCATAAAAACTCAGGGTCTTAATATGAATGATGAAGGAGACAATCAGGGCTTTGAAATACAAGTTTCTGCCTTAGTCTGCATTCCACTGAAGCTCTTCTGATGTAATATATCTTATTTTTATTATTTGTTGATTCACTTAACATCCTGGTCATAGTCCACTCCTCTTCTCCTCCCAGTCCCACCCTCCTTCCCTCTTGGCAATTCCTCCTCTCCTATTCCTCAGAAAAGAAGCAGTCCCCGTCCTATACACCCCAACTTATCAAGTCCCATAAAGACTAAACATATTCTCTCCCCCTGTGGCCTGAGAAAGTAGTCCTGCCAGAGGGAGGTGATAAAAAAGCTGGCAACAGAGTCTATGTAAGAGAGAGCCTCTGATCCCTTTACTAGGAGACTCACATAAGCTGCCTATTGGCTAAATCTTTGTAGGCAGCCTAGGTCCAGACCATGCATTGCATGGTCCTTCATTGGTTCTTCAATCTCATTAAGCTCATTGGCTCTTTTGGCCTTCTTGTGGAGCTCCTTTCACCTCCAGGTCCTTTTCTCCTTCCCCACACTTTTCCACAAGACTCCCTATGCATTGCCAAATGTTTGGCTGTGAGTATCAGCATCAGTTTCAAAGTATTGCTAGATGGAGCCATTCAGAGAACAATTCTGGTAGGCTTCTGTCTGCAAGCATATCAGAGTACCCTTAATAGTGTAAGGGGTTGGCTCTCTTCCATGGGAATGGTCTTGGGTTGGGCCAGGCACTGATTGTATATTCTCTCAATATCTCCTCTATCTTTATCCCTTCACATTTTGTAGACAGGGTAAATTTTGTGTCAAAGTCTATGTGAGTGGTTTGGTATTCCTCTCCCTCTACTAGGAGTCTTGTCTAGTTAGAGGGAAACCTTTTCAGTTTCTATAGCCTCTGCTACTAGAAGTCTCTTTTAGAGTCTCCCTCATATCCTCCTAGGAGCCTACACTAACTTAAATCTTCAGCTTATAAAAGAGATGACTCAAAAATAATAATAAAATAAAAGGGATGACGCTGCCCATGGTCTCTCCTCCTTGTAGGTCCTCTGTCCTTCAGCCCCAATGCTCCCAAGGTCTGATTACCCTCATTTCTGTCTGAGCACCTTCCCCTACCTTGTTCTCTCTCTTATACCACTACCTCTGTCTATTCTATTTCCCCAACTGAATGAGATTTAAGCATCTTCCCTTCAATCCTCCTTGTTACCTCCTTTGAGTCTGCGCATTGTAGTATGTTTACCCTGTACTATTTAGCTAAGTGATTACCTGTGTGTCTTTGTGAGTCTGGGTTACCTCACTGTTTTTAATATCTGAGTAGTAGTCCATTATGTAAATGTACCAGTTTCTTTATCCATTATTCGATGGAGGGACATCTAGGTTGTTTCCAGATTCTGGCTATTATTAATGAAGCTGCTATTAACATAGTTGAACAAATGCCCTTCCTGTATGGTTGAGCACCTGTCGGGTGTATGCCCAGGAGTAGTACTGTGCACTGGAAATTCTAAGTACATTTAATTATTAAAATGAGAAAAACAAGAGACTCTAACATAAATTTTGAAGATGAAAATTTGTTTCTTGTTGATCTGAAAAGAAAGAAAAGTATACATACTAACATATTACTTAATAGTAAATTTTGATTAAGTACTTGTATAGTGATTAGGGTGTAGTTTTAATGGCACAAAAAATAACCTTTTTTAAAAGATAGAAATTCCATTGTAATTTATGAGCCTTTGAGAGGATACCCCTTGTTTCAACTCCCAGGAAAATGCCACCATCTGTGTTATTTCATTCCATTTGCCAATGTAGGCACAGAAAGTACTATTAGATTAACCTTTTCACTCATCAACATCCTCTCAAATACTTTGGATTTTCAAAAGCTCTAAATAAAAAAGTGCAATTTAAAACACATTTTCTTCTGAAAAGAATTGAACTGTTACTAATTCATATTAATTTTTACTATTACTTTAAATATGCCTTATATGCATTGAAGAAAAATGACATTAACATTAACGAAGAGATTGTGCCTTAAATAAGAAATGTTGGATTGTTTTAAAGTAGGCTAATTTTACCTTCTTTTTTTCCTTATGAAATTTTTTTCTCCTTTATTAATTTATTCTTGTTACATCTCAGTGGTTATCCCATCCCTTGTATCCTCCCATTCTTCCCTCCCTCCCATTTTCCCCTTATTCCCCTCCCCTATGACTGTTCCTGAGGGGGATTACCTCCCCCTGTACATGTTCATAGGGTATCAAGTCTCTTCTTGGTAACCTGCTGTCCTTCCTCTGAGTGCCACCAGGTCTCCCCCTCCAGTGGACAGGGTCAAATCTAAATGCCATGGCTTTTAAAAATTATGAGAATTATAAAAAAATTTTAGTTAATTTTTCTTTCCTCTTTTGGGTGAGTAGAGAGAACTCATCTTTATTGTGTCACTTATAGTTCAAAAATGTCCAAAGACACGTTTAAAACCCACATCTGAAAACTTACTTTTGAAGATCTGGCTTTTTAGGTACTTACTTTCCCAACATACTTTGAAAAACCCCTCAGAAACTCAATGGCCTGAGTTGAGTGACTTGTTCATTCTTGACCTAAATCAGACCATGAACATAGAATACAAAATGGAATGTAACTCTGTGACTGCAATACTGTGAAGGAAGGAAGGTAAAAATTATCCTAAAGGAAAACGGGATCTATATATTTATAGATAATTGATAGATGGCAGATAAATTGAGAAACATAAACCAATTCATGTCAAAAACATAGTATGTACCTGAACTTTTATCCAGTCAAACTGAACAATGAATTATCGTATGATGTTAGTTCATTAAAAATGTTGGTTGGATGTTGAGATCAGGTGTGCCATTGGTCCCCTGTCCATATCTCTTCAACATTTTCTGATTTTGTATGTAGTATATCAATTCCAACTACCATCATTTACTGCTCTTCATTTAGGGCTTTTTTTTTTTACATTTTCTTGGAGCATAGCAGAAATGCAGGGGAAATGTTGCTCCTTTGTTAACAGAATTTTGTATATAACCTAGCCCCCCTATTCACCAGATTTGATTATTTCAATATTTTCAACCTGCATTATCTCCCATATTTACCAAGCAGTAGTCACTTGTTCACAGTGACAATTCTCTAAATAATTTTAAGTATTTTAAAGTTGTAATTTTATTTCCTTCATATATGTCTCTGTACTGCATGCTTACAGTGATGTAGAAGACAGAGGAAGGTCATGAATCCCCTGGAACTATTGGTAGAGAAGGTTGTTAGCCTGTATAGGGGCTAGGAACTGAACTTGCATCTTCTGTAAAAGCAACAAGAGTTCTTCACCAATAAACTTGCTCTCTAGCCCCTGGATAAAATATTTTTTATTGATTCTCCTCAATATTTCACTTGTCCACACTTTATTGATGTAATATAAGACCATATATCAAAATTGCTTGAGTTCAAATTTTTTCTCTGGTGAGGCTCGAATCAAGATAGTTTCCTTTTATATAAAAGCATATAAGTTTATGAAGAATTCTGTATTTTTGCTTTTCAGTTTTATATCATCTTAGGATGAAAGTATATTGACTTATTTTTCTTCCATGACTTAATTCTGTTTCTAATCTTTCGAATTCTGATTTCCCAAATAAAATACAGCCACAACCATGGATGAAAATGTAATTCAGAATAAATACCCTATTTTAGAAGAAGATAAGAGCTTGGCACTGAGATTATAAGTAAAATTAGATGTGAGCGTAGTGTAAAACATGAGATAGATAGGAAAAGAGAAGACAGGTTTCTTAGACAAAGAATCTGCATAGTGAATTGATAAATACAAATTTTGTGTACATGGATTAGACAACTGTCATTAATCAAATAGTGCTCTGGAAATTTCATGGTAAAGTTTTATTGAATTTGAATGAGGTGTTTATTCAACATCATCTTTCTGTCAGAATAATTATAGGGCATTCATTCTCTTTTAAAGGCAGTTCAAAACCATAGGAGTCACAAATCCTCACATAGTTATCAAAGACTATTTTTATTGGTAGTATTAGACAATTCTTTTCCATTTTAAAATCTTTCAAAAAGAAAATATTTATCAGCATCAGTATTTGATTGAAGTATATAATTTCAGAATCTGGTAGAAAAACTAATCATGAAAACAATACCATTTCAGAAAATTCTTAGAGTACCATGCATAAGACTTTGTGCAAGATTCCATTGACATTTTATAAAATTGAGTTTAAACTCTAAAAAATTAATTTAGGTTCAGAAAGTTGCAATCCTATGAATCATTTTAAATTTATTCTCGATTTTTCATGCACTACAAATGTCAAAATGAAAAGGATATAGAGCTATCATTTTTCATTTCTGAATTTCCAATTCCTCAGCAGTTTTCAGAAGTCAATTTTAAAGTGTTTTTGTCATATCCATTCCATATGACAGGGCACTTTACCTCAATTTCTTGGTTTTAATTTATTCTTTACCTCTTCCACAGTATGTAGACCATGCTATCAAAATATATCTCTTTAGCTTTTTTCATCTCTTCTTCATTTTATTCTCACTATCCCTTTAATTACTATTCTTTTTCCTTTATCTTTTACTTGTTAACATTAACAAGGTGAGTAATTTCCCACTCATAATCATACATATGGCTTGTCTTTATTATATCTTTTAATAAGCAGTTCAATCAATCATGCATTTAATTTATGATGTATAATTTAGAGAAAGGATGAGAAAGAAGCCTGTTCTTTTACTTTAACGTGTGATTCTCAGGCTGGCAAGATTGCTCAGTTATTAAAGGCACTACTGACTTGAGTAATCCCTACTATACACATAGTAGGTAGTAGGCACTCCTGCAAGTTGCCACATGACCTCAACCAGGATCCTGGATGCAAGCATGTGATCCTTAAATAAAATAAATTGTAATTAAAAATATTAAGTTGGTTTTTAATATCCAAATACCATATTATTAAAAGTGGGCTGTGTGGTGTTATAGAGACTTAAAATTCCACTCAAAATAGCAGTAACATAAAGATAATCTGATTGCCTCAAATGAAAGATGGTGAAATACAACCAGAAGAATAAATAATGTTACACATTTTTATTATGATTAAGTTAAAATTTGAGAATGTTGTGTAGAATTGATGCATAATAAAGTATTGTATTTAGCTTTATTTGAACATATATTTGACCTGTTTATTAAGGCATTGAAAATGTTAGGAACAGAACCATTTTTCGGTAACAGATTCATATGTAAGCTGTTTACACATTGTAGTACTTGAGTGTTGAAACCTATACCCACAGAATCATTTTATTGATACTATCACATTTCCTATCAAAATATTCTAATATAATATATAGATGTGTGTATATATCACACATGCAGATCATTTTCTAGGAGTCTCCCAGCTTATAATTTTTATTGTTACAAAGCGCTATTTTTAGAATTATAGAAATGGTTTTTGAATCATCTCTATGTAGTAACATTAACTTATGAGATTAAATTTATGATTCTGTGTTTTAAAAGAAGTGTCTGTAGTATGGGAAGCTAGGTTTTCAAAACCATTAAATCAAAATGACTTGCAGTGGTTTCTGTGAACTATTCCCGAGGAAGAGATGGTATGTGCTGAAACAACACTGGCCTAAAAATATGGATGAATTGAAATTATATAGTCTTTATACAAATTTCTCCTGCTGACTCTAATTTTTGGATTTTAATACATAGTGGTTTTCCTTTTTATAAAATAAATGCCCTTGAAATTCCAGCTATTTGTCGCATGTATTATGTCAACTGCTTCCTAATGAAAGTTAAGATCATCTTAAAAATCATTTTCCTGCTTTCATTTATGTTAAGAACTCAAAATAGATGATAGCAGATAAAATTATTACTGTATTCATGAAGAGCTCTGCCCTATAAATGAAATTTTATTACACAGAAATGTCAAAATATAACAAAGATATTGCTATAATTTTGCATATAATGTAATTTTAAGTAGGCATTTTCTTCCATAAATAGAGATTTATATTCACATAAGAACTGAGTATTCAAAGGAAAAATTTCAGACATGTATTTAAAGTAGTGAGGTTACCACTTCAGTGTGGGAGAACATGAGGCAGTATTTACTGTGACAGTGATCCTCATATTTCATTGTTTTCAAATGATGGTTTCAGTAAATTCAGCATAGCTAGTTTTATAAAACTTTCTCAGAGGTAAAATTCAAGAGATTGACAAGGACAATTAATATTTATGCAATGTTCAGTTGTTTTTGAGCAAAACATTGCACAATATATCCAAGATCCCCATGCTGTTGAGTGCTGTCTACTAGGACAGCCATAGCCTAACATATGTGAGATAAGGATGTGCTCAATACAAAGCTAGATGTTTTATAGGACAGATAATATGTCTAAGAAGTAGAGTGATTGCCTAGCAATACATGAGGCCTTGGGTTCCAACTCTAGCATGGGTATAGTGAAAGAAGGCAAGTTGGCAACCCTTAGTATGAAAGTAATAAAATAAAATATCTCAGTCGATACTGTTAGAAAGCTTTATTAAAATTATGTTTACATATTTTCCTTTTTGGTTTTTTAAATTTTATTTATTTATTCACTTTACATCCCAATTTCAGCTTCTTCCCTCCTCTCCTTCCAGTCCCATCTTCCCACACTCTTCCCCTTTTCTTCCATTCCCTTCTCCTCAGAAATGGGGACCACTGTACCAAACCACCATGGCACACCAAGTTGCATCAGGATTAAGAGCATTGTCTTCCACTGAAGCCAGACAAGACATCCCAGCTAGAAGAAAGTGATGCACAAGCGGGCAACAGAGTCCATGTCAGAGACAGTTCCTGGTCCCCTTATTAGGGGATCCACATGAAGACCAAGCTGATTATCGGCTACATATGTGTAGGGGCTCTAGGTATAGTCTATACATGCCTTTTGGTTGGTGGTTCAGTCTCTGTAAGCCACCATGGGCCTAGGTTAGTGGATTCTGTTTGTATTCTTGTGGAGTTTTTGTCCCCTCCCTGTTCCTTTACCCTTCCCCCTCTCTTCTACAAGACTCTCTTAGTTCCATGTAATGTTTGGCTGTGGGTCTCAGCATCTGTTTCCATCAGCTTCTGGATGAAGCCTCCAGAGGACAGCTATGCTACGCTCCTATCAGCAAATATAGCATAGTATCACTTATTGTGTCAGATGTTGGATCTCCCCAATATGGTGCAGCTTAAATTGAGCCAGCCATTGGTTGGCCATTCTCTCAATCTCTGCTCCAGAGTAAATTTTGGGTTGAGGATTTTATGGGTGGGCAGGTGCCCGCCTCCCTCCACTGTAAGTCTTACAAGGCTAGGAGGTAGCCACCTCTGTCTTCATGTCCTCCAGCGCTAGGAGTCTCAGGTAGAGTCACTCTCATATCCTCTCAGGAGCCTACCCCGTTGCAGGTCTCCAACTTGCTCCGAGGTACCCTCCCATAATTTTACCTTCTCTCTCACAGTCCTCTCACCTTCTACCCTGCTCTCCTTGTACCTGATCTCCACCATCATTCCTCTCCCCATACCCACTCCAAGGCAGTTGTCTCTCTTTACCAACTTTCATTGCCTATTATATTTACCTTTAGAATGAGATTCAGGCATCTTCACTTGGATTCTCTTTGTTACTTAACTTCTTTGGGTCTGTGGATTGTACTATGGTTATCCTGTACTGTATGGCTAATATCCACTTATAAGTGAGCACATATCATGTGTGTCTTTCTAAGTCTGAGTTACTTCACTCAGGATGATATTTTATAGTTCCATCTATTTGCCTGCAAATTTCATTATTTCCTTGTTTTTGTAGCTGAGTAATATTCCATTGTCTAAATCTACCACATTTTCTCTATCCATTATTCAGTTAAGGGACATTTGGGTTGTTTCCCATTTCCTACAAATAAAGCTGCTATGAACATAGTTGAGAAAATGTTCTGTGGTATGGTGGAGCATCTTTAGGGTATATGCCCAGGTATGGTATGGCTGGGTCTTGAAGTAGAATTATTCTCAATTTTCTGAGAAATCCTAGATTGATTTCCAAAGTGGTTATACAAATTTATGCTCCCACAAGCAATGGGAAAATGTTCCCTTTGCTCCACATCCTCACCAGCATGTTCTGTCACTTGAGTGTTCAATCTTAGCCATTCTGCTGTGTGTAAGATGGAATCTTAGTGTTGTTTTGATTTGCGTTTTCCTGATGACCAAAGACGTTGAACATTTCTTTAAATGCTTCTCTCCATTAGAGATTCTTCTATTGAGAATTCGCTTTTCAGCTTGTACCTCATTTTCAAAATTGGGTATGAGGTTTTTTCCTGTTTGATTTTTTGAGTTCTTTAGGTTTACACAAAATGCCTGAGGACAGATAATTATTTTTTTAAAATACTACGGCAGAGCAAAACTGATTGTACCACACTAATAAATGAGGTCTTGCATAGTAACTATTCCATACTGAAGTCAGATTTTAAATAATCAAGAAAAAAGACACAATTACTAGAAGAAAGATTATAAATATATATTTTGGTAGAATTGCTCCCAAAATAAGTAAGGTGATTATTTAAAACTGGAAATGTATGTTTGTCCAGAGGCTTTAAAATCTTTAAGTACCAGGTGAAAGAATACCGAATCTGTATCTTCTAGCTGAAAGCAGTGACTTTCATCGATAATTGTTAAACACATCTCTGTCAAATTAAAATAATACACTCAACTGCTTCTATCATAGGTCCATCAGAAGTACTTAAGTGACCTCCATTGTTCCACATACCTTGATTTTTGTTTATTTTGTAGTGTTGTGCATGGTATGCAGGACTTACACATGTTAGACAAGTGGTCTACCACTAGGCTATGCATCTCCAGCCCACTGATAGGAAAAGCTGAAGGAAAAGCTTTGGTTCTGCCAAGTATGTTCTATGTAACCCTGGAACAATGCACTAGAATTTCTATAAGAGAGTGGGTAATTTGATTTTTCCTGTATTCACATACAAAAACAGTCCTGGTAAATTCATCTTCAAAAGAGAGACCCTCATTCAAGAAATGAGTTTTGTTTTAGAACGTTGAATCTGGAGACAATTCCAAGATTGATATAATTTCAATGGTGACTAGAGTTATACACACCAGTTTAAGATTATATTTTTCTAACAGCTCAGGTGATAATGGCCTAAAGAAACCCTCTGCTAAAGGGGACTGCAAATTTGGAATGGTAGATGTCAGTTCCACTATAATGCCAGAGAAAATAAGACTCTGGAATGAATATAACAAAAGATTAAAAGAGCTACAAAGTGTAGATACTGTGAAAATTGTGGGCTCTATTCTACAAAAGAGTATATGGCCTTGCGGAGTTATTCTATGCCACAGAGATCAGATAGCTTGTACATGGTAAAGCAGATGATTAAATCAAGGCCTTCCAACCGTTAATTTATTTGTTTTACTATGCTACACTTGACTCCTGTTTTAGACTTAGTAAATTTAATGGAAACCCAATTGAAATTAGGGACAAAATGGTAACACAGAAAGAGGGCAATTTCCTTACTACTAATGGACATTGTAATCTATGTGGACATCAGAGATATTCTAACTTTTATAATGTAAGTATATGTTTCCAAATCTTAACTGTATAGATCAGATTTTGCTGTTAGGACTCTTTTGCACTCAGGCAACATAACATAAATGCCATCAGAAAGGCTTGACCCAGCATCTGATGGAAAAAGATGCAGAGACCCATAGCCAAGCAATGGGTTGAGCTTGAGAAGTCTTGTAGAAGAGGTGGAGGAAGGATTGACAGAGCCAGATGGGGTCAAAGACAGCACAAGAAAAACTACAAAATGGGACTCCTGAAGCAGGAGCAGCACCTGTCTCTGACTCTATTGCCTGCCTTTCTCCTAATTGGCTGCCTTGTCTGGCCTCAATAGAAGAAGATGTGCCTAATCTTACTGGAACTTCATATGCCAGGGCTGGTTGATATCCATGAAGGTCTCCCCTTTTCTGAGGAGAAGGGGAGGAAGGGTGGATATAGAACAGGGGCAAAATGAAAGGAAGAGACTGGGAGGAGACGAGGGAGAGGAAGTTATGTTCAGGATGTAAAGTACATAAATAACTTAATAATAACAAAAGACTCTGTTGCAGACTTACTTAATGAGGTTTGCTGCTGTGGGGCTTGGAAATACATATTAAAATAAAAGCCCTGCCCACTTGAGCTGCTTTGTGATCTGCTTAGGAATGTTTTGGTTAAGAAATTAAGTTTTAACTCTATGAAATGTTTATCATCATATTTCTAAGACATTCAAATTACTTGGTAAGCATTCTAGCTTTCTAATTCCCAGAGAAAATAAAATCAGAAACCAGTATCACAGTAAAGAACTCTATGTACCCTTGATTTTTATGTTATTATTTCAATTTTATCATATAGATGTTCATCACTTGGTTATAATGGGCTTCACTTTATTTCAATCTTACTGATGAGATTTCTCAGTCCCAAACGTCGATAATATCCTGCTGATTTTAGTTATTCTAATATAAAGGTGTGTAAAATGAGTACGACCAAAAGAGGTTTAAAAAGTCTCTGTTTTTCAAAAGACTAGTTTATCAATTGAAGCAGAAAATTTTGTTCAGTTCACTGGGTTTATGCAGTTTAGTCTTCTCCAACAATTTCAAAATGTATTCTATAGAACTGAGATTATTATTAATCCTGTGCTAAGCAGCTAAAATAATGTACCAATGCCAAGGTCATATACTCCAAGTTTAGAACAATATGCTGCAAACCAATGTAAATGTATGAATGAAGTCCACATTGTGTTCTGACTTAGTCCCATTTCCTAATTTTTATTTCTTACCTAATAGTATCTTTCTTTTTACTTTACCTTTGTCAGTGTTTCATGCATATTCATTGCCTGAAAGAAATTAAGCAGGCATTATTCTAAAGTCAATATTGAGCCTGCTAATGAAAATGGTTAAGTTAATTAACTAAATGGCAACCCTCACTGAACTTTTTCAAAGCTATTTCCACTCATGATGTGTTTTTCTGAAGAAATGATGCATAAAAATTAAACTCCTGTTATTCTCTGTTTTATATCAGCTTCTAAATTGTTACTTTACATATATTGTCTCATGACTAATTATGACACTTAAATGGCATTAGGTAAAAAGTAAACATATGAGTTATTTAAGCTATTGTTCTTTATGCAAGAAAAATGTAAATATTCTCTCAGAGATTCAGTAAATTACTTTTAATAGTATATGTGGGACACAAATGAACTAATAATTTTAATGTAAAGTTAATTTTTAATCACAAAAATATACTATCTTTTGAAACTATGGAAATAACCGGATCTTAAAAAGAAGGCACGGGGCCAGTATGATGTTTCAGTGGACAAAAGCATTAGCTATGCAAGCCTAGAAACCTAAGGTTGAACCCCAGATCTCATGGTGGTAGGAGAAATTCAACTCTGAAACCTGTACTCTAACTTCCATGTATGCATCAATGCAAATGCTTGCACATTCCTGCCCACATATGCACACACTAATAAATATAAAAGAACCAGGGAAAAACATATGTTAGCAATTCCTATACCAGCATAGTTACTTTAAGATACTAATTAAAGTAGGTTTTCATACTTGACCACTTGTAAAGGATAAGGAGATATACACCCATCTTTAATAGCTTTTTTTAAGTCAGAGAGTATATATTAAAAAGTAAGTATAAGCCGGGCGTGGTGGCGGACGCCTTTAATCCCAGCACTCGGGAAGCAGAGGCAGGAGGATCGCTGTGAGTTCAAGGCCAGCCTGGTTTACAAAACTGAGTCCAGGACAGCCTAGGATACATAGAGAAACCCTGTCTCAAAAGACCAAAAAAATAAAAAAGTATGAACAGGCATGGTGACTTACAGATATAAAGGGGAGGGTGACAAATGAAGACTTATTTGAAAAACTTCCAGGAGACAAATATGTCACATAACTGTTAAAATTAAAATATTCTTAATAGTTAACAATTTCCAAAATACTATGATACATATTGTACTATCCAAAGCTTCTTTCAATTTCTGGTTTTATTTTCTTTTAATGTCCCTTTACATGTAATAATCAAAAGATAATTTAGTCTACCAGCATGGTTAATTAAATTTTGACTATATATTATTAGTTCAGAAAAGGTCATTTTTATATTTACAACTAATTATTGGTTTTGTCATAGATATTATTAGCATCTTGTTTCATTTAAGAAGATACTATTAAGTTTTATTCACTTATGAATGGCTAAACTTAAGATTTCAAGTTATCATCGGAATGCCTTGAAAAGATTTTCCATATTCTCTTACTGAACTGTGCTTCTAGGAAACATTTAAGGCTTATAAGAATAATACATGGTGTGGCACCAAATCAATGGTTGTTTATCTTTGCTCATCAGATGAAAGTTAAGGATAAGGTCTTGGGTTAAGTGATTTTATGAGTAAGATACAATACAAGAGATTGAAAGTGGTGATCCTGATCATTAAAAAGATACATTCAAGAAATTCTGTCCCACACAGGACTTCTGTTAAGCCTGGAATTTCTCCACATTTAGAAACAGGACCACAAAGGCTACTCCTAGCTTGCATAACCATTTTCCCCAATTGCAAATGGGCCCCTACAAAGGAATTATCCTTCCCAAATCAGCCAGAAGAAGCCTTACAAAGTAAATGATACCCCATTTCCCTTAAAGGAGTTTGGGTAAGGTTTTGGTTGTTTTCTTGGAATATGGATGTTTATTTTCATTGGGAGTTGGTTCTAAGTTATTATTGATCTTATTCAGAGAGAAAACGAGGTTGGACTCAGGGGTTTCTCTCTTTTCCTTATCTTTCTTACTTAGGTATGGAGATAGGGTTTGAAAAGAAAAAGGGAGGATATAGAAATATATAGGGATAACAGGACAAAAAGTAAAACCTACTCCTCAGTGGCCTTAACTATTACTCACAAACAAGATTATTTTCAAATCATTGATATAGAATTTTGTATATTGATGCAAAACAAGTTCAATTTTGAAACATTGGTATAGAATTCAAATTCGTGATTATTTTTTACACACATTAGATATATTGCCACTCTAATAGGAGGTAGTTTACACACACAATTCAATTATAATACAAGGTTTACTTCCAATACTTTAAAGGTGTTATTGTAGGCTGTTTAGGATAATTAAGTAATATGAGTTAATTGTTGGTTGATCAACTCATGGCCATGCCAATTACTAGTCTATTTTCATCACAAGAATATACACCTATGTTTAAAAGATAGATAAGGTAAAATAGATAAGGTCTCCCAAAACCTCAGAGACATACAGAATCTGGAATTTAAAGATGTTTTATTATTTTAATGATCCTTTGACAATAAGACAAATTAACTTCTGGCAACACTGAGCCTACGTCTGAGAAGCTGATGAGCATCAATGAACCTCCTCCTCGAGATGGCTTCTAATGGGGCAACAAGCCACTGAGAAAAATGTCCTCATTTCTGCTACAGAATGCATTCTGCCTAAAAGTGGGCAACATTGGATCCACGCAGAGTTGATGGCCAAACTCTCACAAGACAGGATAAGCAAGTCCTTAATAACTCCTGCTTTACAAATATGTCTGCCAGATATATTGGGCCAGAGGCTGAAGATGGGACTCCAATGTTATACAGTGTTTTGTGTGACTATCTAGGCAGCAAATTGTCTATATCATTTTATCATTTTGGAAGCTGCTAACCTGTACTTCCTGTCTACTCAGATAAGTAATTTTATTCCTTCTCAAGTCTCTCATGGGGTTGAAGACCAGATAGTTTGGTTTTACAATTAAGCTTAGTGGTTTAGGGGTTAAGATGCTTTTAGATCTACATAGAAGTTTTCAGGATGATAGAGATAATTATGATAGATGTTGAATTATATTCAGAGTTGTAGATTCACCAAGACAGGAAAGATGTTTTCTCCAAGGTTGCCAAATACAAATAGGCAAAACACTATTAATGTAACATTTATATAATTCCTAATTGTTTTGTTATCCATATTACTATATGTAGTTTATTGTATATATATGTAATAATATAAATATGTATGCAAAATTAAAAGTATAGAGTTATATTTGGAGAAGGACTACACACAATATAACCAGAGATTTGTAGGCAGTGTGGAAAGAGAATCTCCATCTCTACCAGGCATGGAAAAGATGAGGTCAGTCTTCAAGTAGCTACTACAGATGGGAATTTTGGAAAGCAAATTATACTCTTATTGTGATGTGGAGATTTGATTCAAGCTCTATTTTCATTTTAGTCTAACAAAAATATACATTGTCTATTTGTTTATTTGTTTGAAACAGGTTCTCACTATATATCCCTGGTTGGTCTGGAGATTGTTCTGTAAATTAGTCAAACCTCCAAATAACAGATCAAATTTTTTTTTTGTTCTCCCAAGTGTTGGGATTAAGGAAATACATCTTTAAGTCTTTCCTTTAATTTTGTCATTATGTTAACTAATGTTTTCCCCCATAGAGTAAAATTCCACAGATTGGTACAAAAATTTCTTTAATGTCATCTTTTGGTAAACACACTATTTCACATGCCAGTCATAAGATCCTAAAGTGCCACTTTAAGGGCCAAAATTATTAGAACAGCCAGGATGCTCAAACAAACAATAGGGAACACAGTTTCCTGCAAAACATTTTGAAAAAATAGATCCTAGAGGCTTTTGCCTGAAAGCATTATTGACCATGGTTGTAAGAGATTAAGAAAATGGAATTAGCACACAAAAATCCTCTTCTGACATAAGGTGATGTTGGATGCTTCATACAACCAACTTAAAATATGTGTTTGAAATTTGCTTAGTGGTTTTAAGAAGAAACTGATTTCATATAAACTTAAAATTATTTACATTTTAAATTTTTAAGTAGGAAAAATCTTTTTTAAATTTTATACTTTTTAATAACAATTCTGTATGAGAATACAATACATCTTGAACACAGTTGTTATTCACTGCACCTTTCACAGTCCTTGCCAACCTCTTTCCCAGATCCACACCTATATAGTTTTCCATCAGAAAAGAACAGGCCTCCAGAAGATATCAACCAAACATAACATAACAAGATACAATAAGACTATGCACATAACTCCTATCAAGGCTGAGCAAGGCAAATCAATAGGAAGGGAAAAATTCGAAGAGCAAGTGAAAGAATCAGAGACACTTCCTATTCCCACTGTTAGGCGTCCCACAAAAATGCCAGGCTAACAACGACAACATATGTGTATAGGACCTACTGCAGACCCGTGCAGGCTATATTATTATCCTTCAATCTTTGTGAGCCCCTATGAGCCCTGCGTAGTTGATTCTGTAGGTCATGTTCTCCTGGCATCCTCTACCCATCTAGCTACTACAATTGTTCCTCCACCTCCTCTTCAGGCTTCCCAAACCCCAAGGACAATGGCCTGATGGACATCTACAGCTTGGACTCTCTCTCCACCTAACGTTTGGCTACTATAGCTCAGTAGCACAGCTTGAAACCAAGGACAGTGATACCTCAGAAAGTTCAGTAAAGTTTTCACAATACTGTTTTTTTTTCCATATAGAGTTAAGTATTGTCTTTTCAAGTTCTACACAAAAAAATTGCATTGAATCTGTAGATTTGTTTTTGGTAAGATAGCCATTTTTACTTTGTTGATCCAACAATCCATGAGCATGGGCGGTCTTTACATTTTCTGATATTGTCTTCAATTTTTTTCTTCAAAAACTTGAAATTTTTTTCATGTAAGCTTTCAGTTTCTTGGTTATAGTTACCACAATATATTCTACATTATGTGACAAGGGTGGTTTCCCTGATTTCTTTATGAGTCCTTTGTCGTTTGTATATAGGAGGACTATTTTTTTTTTTAGTTTATCTTGTATCCAACCACTTTGCTGAAAGTGTTTATCAGCTGTGCGATTTCCCTAATGGAATTCTACAAATAAAGATGTTTTTACTTGATCATGGTGGATGAATTATTCTTAGATTTGGTTTATGAGTATTCTATTGAGCGTTTTTGCATATACATTCATAAGTGAATCTGGCCTATAATTCTCTTTCTTTGTTCAATCTTTGTGTGGTTTGGGTATTAAGGTAACTGTCAATGTTCCTTCTGTTTCTATTTTGTGGAAAAATTTGTGAAGTATTGACATTAACTCTTTTTTGAAAGTCTGATAAAATTTTGCACTAAAACTCTCTCGCTTTATGCTTTTTTAGTTGAATATTTTCAAATAACTGCTTCTATTTCATTACATGTTATAAGTCTATTTAAAATTTTCATCTGCTCTTGATTTAACTTTGGTACATGGTACAAAATAATCCATTCTCTTTAGATTTTTCAATATTGTGAAGTACAGTTTTTTTAAATTGTTACTCAATGATTCTTTAGATTTCTTCACTGCCTGTTGTTATGTCACCCTTTTTCATTTCTGATTGTGTTGATTTGGATATTTTCTGTGTGTCTATTAGTTAGTTGGAATAAAGGTTTTCTCTCTTGTTGATTTTCTCAAAGAACTAATGCTTTCTTTCATTTATTCTTTATATTTTTCTTTGTTTCTACTTTACTTATTTCATTTCTCAATTTGATTGTTTCTTGATGCGTACTTCTATTGCATATTTTAACTCTTTTTTGATCTAGTGTTTTCAGTTGTACTATCAAGTTGCTAATATGAAATCTCTTCAATTTTTTAATGTAGTCACTTAATGTTATGAACATTTCTTTTGGAATTACTTTCATTTTGTTCCATTAATTGGGTGTGCTATGTATTCATTTTTATTGAATCATAGAAATATTTTAACTCCTTCTATATTTCTGTCTTGACCCACTAGTCATAAAATATGCAATTGTTCAGTTTCCATGAGTTTATAGACATCCTGTACTTTCTGTTTTTGTTGAAATCCAGCTTTAGTTCAGGGTGTCTGGTAGGACACAAGGGCTTAATTCACGCTTCTTATATCTGTTGACACATGCTTTGTGATTGAGTATGTGATCAATTTTGGAGGAAGCTCCCTGAATTGCTGAGAAGAAATTATGTCTTTTGTGTTTTGGTAAATTTTCTCTAGATATCTTTTATTTTTTAATATATTTTATTAATTTATTCATATTACATTTCAATTCTCATCCCATCCCTTGTATCCTTCCATTCCTCCCTCCCTCTCGTTTCCCCTTACACCCTTCTCTATGACTGTGACTGAGGGGGACCTCCTCCCCCTGTATATGCTCAGAGGGTATCATATCTCTTCTTGGTAGACTGCTATTCTTCCTCTGAGTGCCACCAGGCCTCCACATCCAGGGGTGGTGGTCAAATATGAGGCACCAGAGTTCGTGTGAAAGTCAGTCGCCATTCTCCATTCAACTGTGGAGAATATCCTGTACATTGGCTAGATCTGGGTAAGGGTTCAAAGTTTACTGCACATATTGTCCTTGGCTGGTGCCATAATTTGGGCAGGACCCCTGGGCCCATATCTGCCCATCATAGTGTTCTTCTTGTAGGTTTCTAGGCCCCTCTGGATCCTTTTATTTCCCCATTCTCCCATGCTTCTCTCACCTAGACTCCAAATAGGATGCCCTCCCCTCTGTCCCACTTTCCTGGTAAGTGAAGACTTTCGTGGGACATGCCCCTTGGGCTAGTGTCCAGATATAAGTGAGTATATACCATTTGATTATTTCTGCTTCTGGGTTAACTCACTCATTATGATCATTTCTAGCTCAATCCATTTGTCCACAAATTTCGGGAGTTCCTTGTTTTTAATAGCTGAGTAGTATTCCATAGTGTAAATGTACCACAGTTTCTTTATCCATTCTTCTACTGAGGGACATTTAGGCTATTTCCATGTTCTGGCTATTATGAATAAGACAGCTATGAACATGGTTGAGCAAATGTTCTTGTTGTGTGCTGGAGCATCTTCTGTGTATATTCCAAAGAGTGCAATAGCTAGATCTTGAGGAAGCCTTATTCCCAGTTTTCTGATAGATTTTCAGATAGATTTCCAAAACAGCTGTACTAGTTTGCATTCATATCAGCAATGGAAGAGTGTTCCTCTCTCTCCCCATCCTCACTAGCATGTGGTGTCGCTTGAGTTTTTTTTTTATCTTAGCCATTCTGATGAGTGTAAGATGGAATCTCAGAGTTGTTTTTATTTGCATTTCCCTGATGACTAAGGATAGTGAGCATTTCTTTAAGTGTTTCTCAACCATTTGATATTCCTCTGTTCAAAATTCTCTTTCTTCAATTCTTGTAATTCTTATGTTTTTCTTTTCATGGTGTCCTTAATTTCTTAGATGTTTTGTGTTGGGAATTTTTCAGCTTTTTAAAAATTTTTTTAATTTTTATTTTATATTATTTTTTATTAATTTATTCATATTACATCTCAGCTGTTAGCCCATCCATTGTATCCTCCCATTCCTCCCTTCCTCCTACTTCCCCCCTACTCCCCTCCCTTATGTCTGTGTCTGAGAGGGACCTCCTCCCCCTGTATATGCTCATAGGATATCAAGTCTCTCTTTGGTGACCTATTGTCCTTCCTCTGAGTGCCACCAGGCATCTCCATTCTCAGAAAAATGGGAATAGGGTTTCCTCAAGACCCAGCTATTCCACTCCTTGGAATATACCCAGAGGATGCACTACCACACAACAGGACATATGCTCAACCATGTTCATAGCTGCATTATTCATAATAGCCAGAACATGGAAACAACCTACGTGTCCCTCAGTAGAAGAATGGATAAAGAAACTGTGGTACATCTACACTATGGAATACTACTCAGCTATTAAAAACAAGGAATTTCCAAAATTTGTGGACAAATGGATTCAACTAGAAATTGTCATAATGAGTCAGCTTTTTTTCAATATTTTCTTTGATGGATGCATCAGTTTCTTCCATTGTGTTTTGTACAACTGAGATTCTTCCTCAGTCACTTGTATTCTGTTAGGAATGCTTACCTCTGCATTTCCTGTATTCTTCCCTAAATTCTCCCTCTCCAGGATTTCCTTAGTCTGTGCTTTCTTTATTATTTCCATTTCCATCTTAAGGTCTTAAACTGATTTATTGAGTTCCTTCATCTGTTTGTTTATACTTTCCTTTTTTCTTTATATTATTTGTTTAATTCCTTTCCCTGTTTGTTTGTGTTTTCTGGGTTCTAACTTTGATTTATTCATTTCCTCTCTAAAGGCCTAGAACTCTTTGTTTGTACCTTTTTTTTCTCTAAGGATTTTCTTCATTTCTTCCATTATCACTTTAATAAGTATGATTTAATTCATTTTTGTGCATGTGTTTCAATTGTGTTGGGGGATCCAAGGCTGCTTGCCGTGGGATAATGGGTTCTGAAAATACCACATTGTTCTGGTTTTTGTTGATTGTATTTTTATGCAGGCCTTTAGCCATCTGGTTGTATATAATGTTGGCTATAGATCCTGTTGCCCACTAGGGTTCTCTGGGGATCTATGGCAGGAAGCTAGATGTTCCAAAAGGTGCTCCTCCTCAGATTGTTGGGAATGATCTCAGATTAGTGGAAGGTTTTCACAAACTTGCTGGAGAATTTCCTCAGCTCTCTGGTCGTGGGGGCCAAATGAATTCCTCAGGAGTCCAGGAACCTTTCTCTCAAAAAGGAAAATCCTGAAGTTGAGTGCCTTGCTTTCTTGCTCCAAGGTTAATGAGGTCCTACTTCCCAGCTACGGTCCTCAGTCAGTGTGCTCAGCCACTGTGTTCACTGTGTTGGGGAGCCCTCAGTTTTCTCTGCCTGATTAGGTATCAGAAGGTATCCATTCCTCCACAGTAAGGGCTGAGAATGTTGTACCCTCCAAGTCTCCACAGCCTGGCAGTGAATGTGGGCACATGAGATAGGAGATGTATGTCCCTTTCCAGGAAGGTAACCACTTCAGGAGAGGGTCTGAGGTTGGGGCCACAAAATGCAGTACCCAGAAAGTCTTTGCTGCATGGCAGTGATAGTGGGTACCTGAGCTACATGTCCTGGTCCCAGAAGGTAACCACTTCATTAGATGGACTGAGGTTGAGATCCACAAGCTGTGGTATCTGGTAACTGGACAGTCTCTGTTCAATGACAATGTATGCCCACAATGGGCTGCCCAGGTTCCCGAAGGCCTGAAGCTGAGGCCAAGACAGTGGAAGCCCAGGAGTTTTTCTAGGGTTTAGCCGGGTAACATGGAGTTGGACCCAGGAGTTTCCCATACTGTGGCCTCCTGTCTCATCTGGGAAAGATAGACATTTGGGGTTTTGTGGTTCACCCAGGCCTGTTAGTTGCGCTGCTTTCACTGCTGCCCTGTTGTTCAGTTATGGTGTATACTCAGTGCCACCATCTTGGATCCTACCTTTGGTAACTTTTAAATCCTTAATTTTTCACAAAAGCATCAGTTATAGCTTAAATATGAAATTAATCCCCAAAGCTCATGTGTTACAGTCCTGATAGCTTTCTACTTGGTGTATATTCTGGAAATTTCAAGAGATAGGGCCTATATGAAGTAAGTAGGAAATTGAGATACCTGGCCCCTCCCCCTCCTCCCTTGAGTAGAACTTTTAAAACTGACGATGTATAATCACATAATGCATATCTCCCTTTTTCTTTCCAATGTATACTGTTTTATATAAAGGTAAGATTATTTTCAACTCCTATCATTTGAAAAGCTATTTTTAAATGGCACCTCACAAAATAACTGAATATTAAGTTGTAATATTTTATTAACCTTGTTTTAGGTAAAAATGCAAAGACAATGCTTTAACTTTCTTTGAGTTTGATTAAACATTAAACTAAATGTATAAGAAAACAGAAATATTTCCTCAGAAACCTAAGGATCATTTGTCTGTATCACCTAGGCTGAAGTGGTGACTCTCTTTATAAAAGCAAAGACTTCTATGGTAGAATGTGAAAGTATGAGCATAGTTGGGGAAGAGGAAAGACAAATATGGGGTTAATTTTTATGAAAACATTCTACATAGTTTGTATTTGCCATATAAACTTACATTTGAACTTCTTTATGAGTTTTATTGTCCCTAGAGTTTAAACAGTATGTGATCAAAATCATGCTGTGTAGTAAAAAAAGTGTGTGGGTAGGTGCATAGTTAGGTGAGTGTAAATCCCTATCCCATAAAATGTATTTTAGAAGATAAATGAGAGCTATTGAAGTTTGGGCAAATCAATTTCACCAATTCACTTAACGTTGCTAATGCCTCCGGGAACAGTTATAGCACTTGTTACCTAACGTTAGAGTAAGTTTGAATAAAGGTGAACAATCAAAAACTATTTTCTATGTGTTATGTGCATTATTAAGAATTTTTAAGGTATGAAGTTAGTTGCTTAGGCTGCAAATCAACAAATTAATGAACAAGAATACTGCTCATGAACACCAAGTTTTAATGAAAAGCCAATATGGGTTTAGAGTGGTAATAAGGGCACTGTACTCCAGGGACTACAAAACTCTTTATTATACATCAAATTTTACTGACTTTGAAATCTTGCTGCAAATGCTCATTTACCACATTTTGTATTATGTATTTGAGGTCTTTGGCAACAATTAAAAAATCCATGTTTAGTAATTCAGTGATTGTACAGTAAAACAGATATCTACTGTGATGAATTAACAAAGTTAAGTATTATTTTCACCTAGAACTGGAAGTTATACATCAATAAAAAGTCTATAAACATTATGAATAAAATGCAAACACTTTAATAATGAAATCCACTTATGTTAAAATTAAAATCCCCAGAGATATAACATTGAGGACTGACTATAGAATTTTACACACATTTTCAAAAGCCCAGTACTTTTCATTTCTACATCCATTATTGTTTTGACAAAATGTGCAAAGAAATGGAATATAAATGACCTCATAGTGAAGGATAGCTTACCATGAAACCTGTAGTAACCTAGAAAACTGTACCTTGCAATGTATTTTTCCTATATCTAGTTCTCCAGTGGCTTTAATTGATTGTTTTGTTTTGATTTACTTTGTTTTATTGTATATGAGTACATGTTTGTGTGTCGATGCAGATGCATTTTCTCTGAGGCCAGATGTCATCATCATGTATTATTCTTCACTGAGACAAAACCCAGAACCTGCAAATTATGCTTGACTGATCAGGCCTTATGGCTCTACCTGTCCCTGCCTTTTTCTAGAATTACAAGAACACCCCCACCAAAATCAATTCTCTTTCTGGAATGGTAACCAAGCCTATGCTTAAGTGGCATGCTAACTAAAATCATCTAAAGGGGAGGGAATATGAACTAATAAAATGTCTCCATAAGATAGGGCTGTATAGGACACTATAGGTAGGGCATTCTTTTAATTAGAGATTGATGTGCTAGGGCCCAGACTGTTGTGGATGGTGACACCCCTGATCAGATGATCCTGACCTCTATGAAAAAGCAGGTTGAGAAAACCAAAAAGAGAAAGCCAGTAAACAGCACTCCTCCAATACCTCTGCATCAGTTCCTATCTCCAGGAATTTGCCCTGCCTTGTCTTGAATTCCTTCACTGATAAACAGGGGTATGGAAGAGAAACTTTCTCTTGCTTGGTCACGGTGTTTCATTACGGCAATAGTAACTCTGAGTAAGACATGTAGCAAGCACTGTTCTCACTGAGTTCTCTTCTCGCTCCTCCTTTAATTTAATGAGCATGTAACTTATGTGAGTCTAAGTGAATTCTTGAAATATTGCATATTATTTTCATTTTTCCACAAAAGATAATGGTCTAGGTGAATTATTTCATTTACAGTACTGAATTTTGAAAGTTTTTTTTTCATTTTAAATATTGTATTTACTTTTTTGTTTTTTTTTCACTGTGAAAGTCTATTTTATTTTTTTTATTTTTTTCTCCTTTATTAATTTATTCTTGTTACATCTCAATGGTTATCCCATCCCTTGTATCCTCTCATTCTTCCCTCCCTCCCATTTTCCCCTTATTCCCCTCCCCTATGACTGTTCCTGAGGGGGATTACCTCCCCCTGTAGAGACAGTATTCCTAAAATGCCTTTAGAATATACT
Organism: Acomys minous; assembly: GCF_964271855.1. Taxonomy (NCBI): domain Eukaryota; kingdom Metazoa; phylum Chordata; class Mammalia; order Rodentia; family Muridae; genus Acomys; species Acomys minous. The sequence continues at coordinate 88,828,164 of NC_140488.1, read as the reverse complement.
CCTGGTACTTTTATTCTTTTTTAGAATGGAGAGGTTTTGATGTGAGAGGTTAAATATAACCCTGTGACCATGAAATTGCTCAGCAATTGATATATTTATAGGTAATATATAGGATAATTATTGGAACAAACATTTTTTAAAAGTAGATATCCAATAAACTGATTACACAGACAATGTTAGAATGTATATTGTGTCCAGAATGAGAAGTCAAGACACCAATGGAACTGAAAGAAAACATGCCACAAATTCAGCACATTTTTAGTATGATATACTGATCATATCATACTGTTGCACACCTCTTTTCATCAAATCAGGTTTCATCAGTCCAAGTGCCAGGACAAACAGTCCAGTTGTTTTAAGGACTCTAGCTTCAAAATGTAATGTGAGCACACAAACAATTATATATCAGTTTTGCTTTTTTATATTTCAATTTTCTTTTTTGTAACAGATAGATAAAATAAAATTATACAAACTTATTTGGTAGCATGTGATGCTTTGATATATGCATACACTGTGCAATACTTAAATGCAACTAAACATTTTCATCTTTTCAAATTTTTTTCATGTATCTCTATGGTAAAGTGTTTAAAAATCCTTCCTTCTAGCCCTCTGAAAAATGTACTAAAGTATTATTTTTAGTCATCATTCATTAAATTATAACTCCTTACTCTTTTCTTAGTGTAATATAGTAGCTGTTAATTAACCTCTCCCCCATTCCTTTATAGGTGATATCATACAGTATTTGATTTTCTTTACCTTTTTTCATCGGCCATTTTCATCATATGTCTTAACTTTTTCTTCAAAAATGGAAGGTTTTTTCCTCTAATAGTAAAATGCTATACAGTCAAACTATACAAATGTCCATCTCTAGACAATTCTGATCAGGCAGCTTATCCTTAGTGAAGTTCAGACAAGTGCAAAACCCTATCTTTAAAAGGAAAATAAGTAAGAAAGGATAGGTTGTACCCAAAGGGTCATCCTCTTGTGTACACACACACACACACACACACACACACACACACACACACACACACACACGGTTGGGGAGAGAGAGAGGTGGGAGGAGGGAAGGATAGAGAGAGGGAAAAGGAGGGGGAGGGAGAAGGAGAGAGAGATAAATCCACAAGTTCCATATCAAGAGCCTGCATTTTTTAAACTTGAGCCCTTTTACCTTTAACATATTGTTCTTTAAGTTGTAACTTTCTGATGATTAGTACCATTCTTATAGCTGTTTTCTATTAAGTTATGGTACAAACCTATAGAACATTAAAATTATTTTTCTTTATATATGTAAAAATGAGTTTAATTCAATGCCTTTATTGAATATTCCTACCTGATCTTTTACTTGTTTGAAAAATTTTGTTTTCTTTTTTTAATATATTTTATTAATTTATTCATATTACATCTCAATTCTTATCCCATCCCTTGTATCCTCCCCTTCCTCCCTCCTTCCCGTTTTCCCCTTACTCCCTTCCCCTATGACAGTTGAGTAGAGAATGGGGTCTGACTTTGACACGAACTCTGGTGCCCCATGTTTGACCACGTCCCCTGGATGGGGAGACCTGGTGGCACTCAGAGGAAGGACAACAGGCTACCAAGAAGAGACTTGATACCCTATGAGCATATACAGGGGGAGGAAGTCTCCCTCAGTTACTTGTTCTCTTAACTGTACTTTTGAGGAGTAAAATTCGCTTTATCTATCTTACCCTTTATGACTAATGACTTTTTAAATCTTATTCAATCATCATATTTAACTACCCCGTACCCTGGCCCTACATGCCCCAATGTACAAATCAATATGCCCCAACTCTTGCCTTCTTGATGAGTTCACATAGCCTGGCAACCAGGTTAAACTTCCTCTTCCCTTATAAGACCATGTCTGGCAGGACCTGGAATTTCTCCTCATACAAATATGGCATTCTAGGAACCCTGGTCCCAGCCAATGATGTACACTCACCCCAAGATTCCCTACTCACCCTCCAAAAGTTTAAATAGCTTTTGCTTCCTCCAATTAAATGATCTGTCTCAATGAATCTGTCTCTTGAGAAGTCTGTTTGTTACATACTCATCGCCAACTGTGGTCTCATTCCCTCCTTACTTCCCTTCCCAGGATGCATCATGAAACATTACTGATTTACTGTGTAATACCACATTTGTATTACAAGAAAGGTATTAAAATATAAAGTGTTGCCCTTACAAGTGGATACTATTCTTTTATATTAGTCTTAATTTTTGATATTCTGAAGAAAATAACTTTACTATTATTCACCCTGGGTTTCTGTTTATAAAGGAATTTGAGCAACTGTTGTTAATATGTAACAGTTTTATTATGTTTTTATCATCATGCAGAGAGGTATTCTAAGCAATATTTAAAGATGGCTTTATTTAGTTTTTAGATTAACATTGTGTGTGTATTATGCACTGGAAGTTGGGGAAAACTGGCCTAAAATCTTAAGCAAAAGCACAAACCAATATTTAAAATTAAGTACTTAATATTATATCAGACAGTCTTTAATCTGTTAGATCAGACAATGATTAACTTTGTAACATATCACTTCCAATGGTATTTGGCATTTGATAAATCCAATGTTATCTATATTTAAATTTTAGATGATAACAGCAGTGATATGATGGGGTCCTGGGACATTATAGAAAGCAATAAATTGAAACTCCAAACCATGATGCTTACTATAAACTAATGCATTCATAAAATAACTATCAAGCCATTCTGTTACCCCCCTCTCATCCAAATGTCATATTACTTTTCAATCTGTTAATCAATGTCTACTTCACATATTTATACTAGGCCTCACAAGCTATAGCTCATAAAAATAATCTTACCAATTTTCTTTCTGCATAAATTATTTCTTTACATAATTTTCATTAAATACAAATAAAAGAAAATATTGTAGAAGTTATTGCCATAACAACAAAAATATAATGTAATAGTATAAATCATACTTATTTGAGGAGGACTTAGTTATATACCTAGTACTAATGCTCAGTAATTTGGTGCATGTCTTTGTAATACTGCATAGGATCTATACTTGGCATATACATTTAGTAAATGAGAAGTTAGATGAGGAATATTATCCTTGACTTCAATCAGTTGCAGTGTACATCTGTGTAAGTGTGAGTGAGTTATTTTCTGTGTGTGTGTGTTTGTGTGTGTGTGTGTGTGTGTGTGTGTGTGTGTGTGTGTGTGTGTGTGTGTTTTAGTACAGGCTCTCATTCTGTGGCCCTAGATAAATTTGGGCTTGCCCTGTATTGCAGGTGATCCTCCTATTCATAGCAATTCACATACCTCAGCCACGTATATGTTGGTATTACACATGTGAGGCACAACACCTGGCTTATGTGTATATTGTGCATTTACATAAAAGGTATTAGTGTCTATAAAATATATAATATTTTGTGTGCTTCCCAATGATTTCTAATATGTTGCTTACACATGAGCATTGCATATGTGTAACTTGTAACATCTTGTTAAACAGACCAGAGAATTACTATAATATCTCCTTTTGAATTTTTTGTCATTTTTAATGTATACCACTATAATTGTTTATCTTTTTTCCTGTTAAGGTCTCCAGGGCTTTACCTGAAAAACAAGGAGAACTTGAAGTTTACTTAAAAGATTTTAGACAGCTTGAAGAGGAGCTAAATCACCTGCTTCTGTGGCTCTCTCCTATTAGGAACCAGTTGGAAATTTATAGCCAATCAAGTCAACCTGTACCATTAGAACTGAAGGTGGGTGCCTCTAGCTTTATCTATCTATCTATCTATCTATCTATCTATCTGTCTGTCTGTCTGTCTGTCTATCTATCTATCTATATACCTATCTATTCTTTCTATCTCTCTCTATCTATATATCTATTTTTATTTCTGGCAGAATGGCTCAAAAACAGTATTGAGTTTTTCATTGGTTACTTTGAATCTCATCACTTCTTAAGAGAGGACAAGGAAAACATTCAATTCACAATAAATACAGCAATCTTTGAAATGGGGTTTACAGAGCAAAGATTGATATTGGGTATATGTCTAAATTCCAAATGAAAAAGGAGAAACTCTTTGCCTAGGTTAGTGTGTTAGTGTGTTAGTGTAAGCAACTGGGATCAGAGAAGATTCTGGTAAAATGAACAGTGTTCTTCCTGAAAACAGGCCAGAGTGAGCAGACAGCAGCTGGATGCTAGAGAATGAAAAATCTAATCTATTTAGAGGGTGATATGATTTCTTGTTGATCCATAGTAAATTAATTTAGCAGGGTTTTCTCTTGCTTTGTTTGTCAGAAAACATAAAGATAGGGCTAAGGAAGTTGCAGGACCCTTACTAAATTTCAGTCAGGTAGAGATTTTTGTCAACATTAACATTAATGTCACTGTGATAATTATTACTTCCTTAGCATTTTACGTTTCTCTCAGACTTTGCTAGACATGTCTTTATTAAACTGATCATTATAAATGCTTGTATCCTCTTTGTTAATATGATCCCTTTTCAGTCACTGCTATTTTATTTATTTTATTTATTCACATTACATCTTGACTGTTATCTCCTCACAGTATCTTCCCATTACTGCCTTTTCTCCATCTTCTGCCATATTCCCCTCTGCTAGATCATCACTGCTTTAATTGCATTTCAATAGGTATATATTTGTAGATGTCTTAACTAAACCTTATTCTTGTCTAAAATTCTTATAATAAATATTTGAGAAAGTTGTATTTAAGGGAAAGAATAAAAATCAAAAAGAAATAGGAAGGTTTGTTACTGCTAAATTGAGTTATATTTGCAAAGTCCAATGTTTTCCTTTTGCCTTCCTTCCTCCTGATGTTTTTATCGACCACTCTGATAGCTGTGCACTGAGAACACATGGTACTTTAGAAATTGCAGGTAAACATCATTTCCCCAGTACAAAACTCAGCCTGCTCAATCACTGCCATGGTCCTCAGTTCATTCTGACAATCAAACCCATGAGGAACAATAACCTTTAACCAGTACTAAATTCCATTAACTTTATATATACAAGACAGGTAACTACACATCCTGTACATCAATAACATTGGAGATCTTGACACCAAGGCATAGCTTCTGTGTCACTCTACCCTTGAGTCATATGTGCCTAGTCACAAGGGATGGCTGGACAAAGCACATCTTCAATTCAGAGATTATCCTGTTCTAGGATTCTATGTTTCCAGTTAGCTAGTAATGGAAGCATCCTCAGATATAGTTGATACTCATGCAATTAATTACCAGTATGACATCTCATCAATTATGGTTGTTTCATTACTGAATAAACCACCTCAATAAGAAAGTACAGGGCTGAGTGTCATGGTTATGCATAGCTGTAATCTCAGTACTCTGGGAGACAGAGGCACGTGGATCCCTGTGAGTCTGAGGACAGCCTGGACTACAAAATGAGTCTAGGACAGCCAAGGCTGTCCCCAAAACCCCCTAAAAAAGAAAAGGAAAGAAGAAGAAGGAGAAGTGGAGGAGGAAGAGAGGAGGAGGAGGAGGAGGAGGAGGAAGAGAGGGGGAATAAACAGATAGGTACTTTACCCAAAAGAACCACAGTTTGAGCCATATTCTAAATTATGTTGAATCTAGTGTTATATTTATGACACTGATTTCATATCACAAATAAGAAAGGATACAAATTCTTCCCTCTCAACTTAGAATCAGTAGTTTTTAAAAATTTGTATATCATAGGTAAAATCTTACTCATCAACATGTGCATTTCAGAAAAAAAATAAAGTAGATACTCAATGTGAGCCATCATTTTCCATATAATATATGTAAGAGAAGGGAAAACAAAATCTCTTGACACAAATACATCTTATTGACTAGACCAAAGTGACTTTAGTCTGGTCTCTGCTCTTCCCTCCCTGTCCTCATTTAGTTCTCCAATATTGAAAAGTCACATCAGTCTTTCTTTCTCAGTAGCACACAGGTTTCTGACAAATAGGTCTTACAGGCTGCAGTGAAGCCACTCTTTTCTCTCTTAATGAACTTCATTATCAAAGCCACATGTCACCACTTTCACCGCTGTGCAGTGTTTCCATGTCATGCTATTTGCTTCCTACAGCTTAGTTTAAATCACTGAGGGAAGAAACAGCTGCTTCTTGCCATGCAGAAAACTCTGGCATATCTTTGCACATTCTGTTTTTTCACCTTTGGGTGTAAATTTTAAAAAAAATAGTCTTTAAGGTCCTTTCTTCTATTCATGGCCATATCCAGACCATGCATGTGTTCCTGGTTATCACAAAGCCCTTAACCAACTTTTTATCCCTCTGTGTCAAGTTTCTATCTCTACTCTCTAATAAATGATTTAACTTTATACATTTTCTCTTTTTTCTTAAATTATGGATTTCAGTCTTATAGTTTGCTGTAGGATATAGTCCTCTGTTTAAAGAAAGTAAGCATTTATTTTCAATATAAAAATGATAAAATGAGTTATTATTTGTTGCACTTTACCCAAAATAAAAAATAAAGCATTGAAATGGATTGGAGAACATGCCAACCTTTTAACACAGGCAATTAAACTGCCTTAAAAACTCAGTTAAAAGTCAATTCAAAGACAGTAGATATAAAGGAAGCATGGTTCCATTTTCTCAATTTAAAGAAGAATTCTTTTTCCATTTTTGGTGGTCACGGATATCTCAGAAGCAAAGGGCCTAGAGCCCTGCCATTCAGGTCGTTCATCGTCTCTTGTCAAACTCTTAGCACCTGTTAGGGAATAAAAGGATATGTAATGTCCTACATGAACTTCAGTGTTGTTCACCTGGCATTTCATGCTTATTGATGAAATGCAGCAAGCTATGTAATGAAACGCAAATTAAAGAAAAAAGAAAAAAGCCTAAGGGCTCTGTTCTAATACATTGTTTATGCTAGAGTGAAAATTGACTGCACATCTCTTGGTTTGTGCAATTTACTCCCGAAATATTCCTATTCAGGAAATCCTGCAAATAGCAATATTCATCTTGAAAATCACCTCACAGAACCCTTAGCAAGCTGAGAAATATAATCAATGAGATCGTGATGTAGAGGGTGAAAATGAGGCATAATCACAGCCCTTTTCCATCAGTCAGCCCACTAGAAGGCATGCCTTTGAATTTTGATTTTCAAATGCACTCTCCATTTAGACATAAACTATGTTGATTTCAAATTTCACAAATGATAATTGAATGCTAAGATCCGAAGATTATTTTAGAATTTCTATAAAGGGTTTTATGCTTTTAATCTTTAATGAGACCTTTCAATAATGAGCTAGAGGTAGACTGTTTATCTGACATATAACAGCCTAACTACTGCTTTCTAAACTTTTTATTGAAATAGGGGTATAGGAAATATGTAATTCTCTTTGTTAAATCTTAATAAATGGACTATTTCCATATTAATGTCAAAGGTGGTGTTTCCTCCCTCCAGAAAAACTTTTCTTCTGTGGTTTATAAATAAACCCAACATTCTGGCTCTTCCTTAGCATGTTAGAAATGAAATTGTATACAATGTAAAATTCCCAGACAAATATCAGAATCCTAATAGCTGACCACAGTAACTAAATACCCAAATCATATGTTCACATTACAGTGAGTATTGATGAGGAAAAATAGTAATCAACAATTTAACAGGCAAGAGGGACGTTATCCAAAACCTATGCAATGGAAGTGAAAAATTGAACCCAATTCTGTTCAAGCAAGACAACAGAAGACTGTGGATGTGGACCAGTTGATAAGAGTGCCTGTCTTCCATGTGTGAATCACTACACAAATCAGAACTGGTAGCAAATGCCTGTAATCCTAGCACCAAGGAGGTAGACACAGAGGATGTTGGAGTTCAAGACCATTATCAACTATATAGAGAGTCTGCAACCAGCCTGAGAGGCCTGAGAGCCTGTCTTAATAAGAAAAAAACAAACAAAAGCCAAGCACACCCAAACCCCACACAAATAAATAAACAGAAAATAAAAGGCCTTTCAAGTACTAGATAAGTTCATAGGAAAGTAGTTGAGCGTCTCTAGGGGTGGCAGGGGAAAACGCTTATTCCTTCTATGTTTCCCAATTGTGTGTTTTGGGAGTCAGTCCCTGTCTTCCCACAAATTTGCATATCAGGGCACTAATTTCCCTGATGATTAGATTTCATGTAGTTCATGAGTCAGGAGGATCCTCAGTGCAGATATTCCTAGGTCAGAACACAAGGGAGAGTACATGGGTTTTTTTTTTTTTTAAGGCAAAAGGGATGCAAAATAGAAGGGCTTTTGGAAGCAATGTTCTTCAAAAGAGGAAGTGAGATTTATAGTGAGGAAGAAAGCAAGGATCAACAATCTTTGTTAGTCTCTATTTTGTTTGAGGCAAGAATAGGTTTCCCCTGAGCAACTTAGTAAATCTGACTTATAAAACTGAAGTTAGACCAACAAAAGAGATACAGGACATCATGCAGTGCACCTTGAATAAAAGAGTAATTTGTAGTAGGAGCGATTAAACCTAGCACTTCATGCATGTTAGGTCAGCTCTCTACTGCTGAGCTATATCTCCAATCCTAATTTTATGTTTTAATATCATATAGAGCTTTATTATGTTTCTCAGGTTGACCTTAAACTTGTCAGGTTTCTGAGCAGCTGGAATTATAGACCTGTGCCACTAGGCTTAGCTTTTTTTTTTAATTTATAAAAAACAGACCTGTAATAAAAGAATTTTTGTAATTTTTAAAGGGCATTTTAACTAATTTCTCACAAGCATTCTGTTCGAACTAAAGCTCTCTGCTAAAGACCTTACAAATAAATTCATAGCAAGCACTGACTGTATAACATAAGACTCTTATTCCATGAACCTTAAGTGTACTGAGATTGGAGCCATACTTTCTCTCCTCCTTCTGGAAAGACTGGTTTTCTTTGAGATAAAATTATTTTTGCTTCACAACATGCAGCCTGTAGGTGGCAAAATTTAGAACAAGGTTTATTCCAATTGTCCTTTGCAATCCTGTTGTTTTATTTACATATGTTTTGCTTTTATTTGTTAACCATTAGTGACTTATTTTTCTGAGGCTATCACACATCAGTTTAGCAGTAAACAATCACACACTAATATCTTCTAACAATGTTTCATTGACTTTTCCTGAGAAATACAAATACAAATGCATTAAGTCCAGATGCACACCAAGGAGAATCACAAATGCAACTTTGAGAATTTATTGGGCTTGATTACAGAGAACACATGAAGGCTTACATACATGGACATTGGTGACCTCAAAAACAGGTGTGTCTACCTAGGTGAGCTACAGAGTTCCATCTAGTCATGGACAGAAGCATCCTGGAAGCTGCATTGTGGAGTCTTGTTTTCAATTAACCTTTCACTTTTAAAAATGGTCTGTCAATACATTTGCTGGTGGGGAGTATCATTACAAAATCTATGGCTACCACTCTACTAGCAATGACTAATGAAGGTAAACTCCAAGAACAAGTCTCCTTAGGACCTAGATAGAGAATAGGAGAGAGAGAGAGAGAGAGAGAGAGAGAGAGAGAGAGAGAGAGAGAGAGAGAGAGAGAGAGAGACAGACAGACAGACAGACAGACAGACAGACAGACAGACAGACAGACAGACAGAGACAGAGAGACAGAGACACAGACACAGACACAGACACAGAGACACAGAGACAGAGACAGAGAGAGAAGAGTAGTATATTTCATGAATAGACATAATATTACTTGTTAAGCATGACAACTAAAACCATTTGCCAGTATTTTGGGGAAGAAATTTCTAACATTTTCTTTTAGTCTCACGCATAATTTCACAGAGGCTGTAAGCCAATATTTGGATGAGAGAATGAGGCCATGCAACAGCCAACTTGGTATATTCAAAGACCCTCTGAAGGCAAAAAAAAATCCTATTTGTCTATGCTACATCATGGACAAGTCCCTGTAAGTCCTGAAATCAAATGCAGAAGAACCCAGGCTCAGACCCAGAGCTGGCAGGCACTGCTAAAAAAATTATACTTATGGATAGGTCTAATCAGGGTGGAAAGAGGAAAACATCCCAAAACAAAAAGTACAAGAATGGCTACTTCAGTCCAGATTCCTTGCAAACTTCCAGGACACCAGTCAAGAATAAACCAAGTTTCATCCAAATCCTTGCAGTAACTAGCTGAGATATAGCCAATGTCCTGATCTACCTGGAAAAATATACGTTGTAGTATGCCTAGACCTTATATCATATACATTAGTACCCATACCTGTGGGAACAATGTTATGAAAGATAGATGTTCCTGTTGCTCCTGGAGACATCATTGCACACACCTTCAATCCAGCTCAGCAAAACATGGCTGGGATCTCTGTCAGAGCTGTGCACATGAAAATAAAGATCCTTGTCTCCCACTTCTGCTCCCATCATACAGTGTTCCTGTTAAGCTCAAGAAAATAATTCAAAAAACCTCTTATATGCAAACCAGTTCCTAGAACTAGTTTAGAAAATTAGACTATCCCCTATATATTTCCACTCCTGGAATTTTAAACATTGATGTTTAAAAATGTTTTCTATGTATATTTTTTCTATGAATGCTGTTTTTTTTTAACATGACATAAGCTAAATTTATGTGGGAACCAGGGACAACAATTTAAAAATGTCTCTATCAGATTGGTAAGTAATCAAGTCTGAGGGACATTTTCTTGATTAGTGACTGATGTGGGAAGGTCCAGGCCACTGTGGGATGCACTACTCCTAGGCAGAATGTTCTGGGAGGCATAAGAAAGGAAACTGAAGGTGAGCCTGGGAACAAGAGAGCAGGTAGTGTTCTTCAGTAGTTCCGCTTCAGTTCCTGATAATAAACTATATGGAACCTGTAAACCAAATAAACATTTTACCCCATGACATTGCTTTTGGTGGATGTTTATCACAAGAACAGACATTTTGTGTGTGTGTGTGTGTGTGTGTGTGTGTGTGTGTGTGTGTGTGTGTGTGTGTGTAGAAGAATCTGAGAGGGAGTGGATTGGAAGGGTGGAGTCGAGATAGAGAAAAGAAACAAGGGTGGAAATGTTGTAAATACAATCTACTCATCTTTGAAATTCTCAAAAATATATAAACTAAAATAAAAAATATTGCTTTACTACTCTGAATGTATCCAATGTGATACAAACACCATAGTAATATATTATCTACCATCATCCACTTTTAAAATACATGAACAAACTTATCCTTAATAAAAAGACATTTTGTATTATACCTCTTCTTTAAATCACATTTTCATTACACTTCCCTCAGAAATATATTTCCTAATACAATATGTATTTATGCTATAACATATTTTATTAACCACTTTGCCATACTTTTGTATGACAAATACATCTATGTGAGCTTCAATGTTTAGAAACAAATTATTGTGACTATAAAGCTTTCTTACTACATTAATATCCATTAAATTGATTTTTATTTCCAATTACTATTAACATCCATGACTAGTAATAACTAGACATGCAAAGTTTGTGACTAATAAGTATCAAACATAGTCAAGAGAGTTTTTTCAGAAAGAAGATTATTAATGAAATGACCAGGTGTTAGGTAAATAGTTTCTGATTAAAAAATAGATTCAATTACAAGTATTTAGAGACATACTTTTATTTTTTAATGAATTTGTTTCAGAATCAATGACCATTGGAATATTCAAGAGAGCTGTGCTTGGAGGCAGGGAGAAGAACTCTCATAGGCCAAAGGGTGGTAAAACATTGAAATGAGAAATGTATCATGGAAATAGAACCAGTCAAAACTCTTAAAGGAGCCAAGGATCTGGAAAATGAATCTATTCATACTCCTCCTGCCCACATATACTTAAGATAGTCTTCACAAAGCTCGAGGGAAATACCCAAGACTGAAGATTGTTCTCTAGATTGATATTTTTCTGTGATAAGGAAAGAGAAACAATTTGATTTCTGGTTAACACTTGTTATACTGCTAAATCATCATCTAGTTTATCCTACCACAGTCATTGAATTCACTGCCTTCATTCCTGAAATACATGCATCACCATTGTGCCTTACATGAAATAGTGTATCATATATAATGCTTTATATATTTGATGTGACATTTCTCCTGTCCCAGTTATTCAATGAAATTAGATACAAAGTTGCTTGTCAACCCAGTCCTTAAGTGTATTCATTGAAGTTCGTCAACCTTAATTAAGATCTGTATGTGCCATTTTATGGTTTATTTCATTTTTGTTTGGAGCTTGGTTTTGAGACAGGGTCTCATTATGTAGCCTTCGCTAGCCTGGAACTCACTATGTAGACCAGCCTGGCCTTAATCTCCTAGAGATCTTTTTCTCTGTTGCTATTATAAAGGAGTAAGCCACTCAGCCCCTTTGATTCATTCTTTCTCAAGGCATATCCATCACCATCACCAATGGTTGGCAGAATCAAGAAGTAACCTTGTCACCTTGTACCTGACTAGGTTCATTTATATAGTTTACAGTTGCCTTTCTGGGAGCAAGTTCTTCTAAGCATGGCATTTTCTAACTCAGTTCAGATTGTTCTTTCTCATACTACAATTTTCTTCTCACTCTGTTTGATAATAGGAATAAAAAGAGGGCATATATAGGTTGTTTATTTTCTGTAATAATGTGATAGACTATTAAATATTAATGTAATTAGAGTATATTAAATTAATTAATTATAATTAGAGTATGGTAAAGTTCCATTTTGCTTTCAGATTTTAAATATAATATAATATAATTGTATATACATTTTCTATAGTTTAACTATGACAGAAAAACTGAATCCAAAGACCTATGAGCACTACAACACATACTAGGAAAACTTCTTTCTACTTTGAAATCAACTTACTTTGGGTAGAGTCTTCAGCTAGTTTTAACATTATTGTTACTTTCTTTGCTATCTACTTGGTATTGCTTCATATTGCCAACAAACATAATTCTAGCATTTTCTATCTTTTATTTAAACAAATATGAAAGTTGTTGCACCAATCTCCAGTGTACCATTCTAAGTATACTAATGAAGTTTCTATTCAGTTAACAAGCCATATGTTGATTAACTATGATATCTTATATTAAAGAACTACATATTTTGAAGTTGCTGAGAGTAGGTACAATGTGTAAATGCTCAAAGTATGAAGTATAATCCATGCTGACACATACGCCATGTTATATAGTGAGTGATCTAAAGGTACCGTAATAGCCTCGGAGAGTGAACTCTGACCTAATGAAGACACTGTAGCTCTTCAAGGAACTTTCATGAGAAGGAGGAAGGCATTTTATTTGATCCTTCTACCTTTTCAGTGTGTCATCAACATTATTTATTCAAGGAGAAGGGTGCCAACGCACTCTTTTAACTTTGTATTCTTTGAGTGAGGATGAATTTTTCAAATGTCTCCGAATCATTTTACCTTCCCTTTGTAAACATTCTTAACTATTTTTTCCAGAGTTCTCCATTGATTTCCATTGGTCTCTTTCAAAAACTGAGACAAATACACTTCACAACTTAAAGTAGAAACATGTTTCTTCTCTACAGCAAAGGTTTTAAATGACAATTTGATTCTGGTTTTGAGGTTGTAATCTGAAACCATCAAAGCTAGTCTTCAAATGAAGTACAAATCATCCTTGTCCTCCATAGCAAATAATTTTAGAAAGAAGTTCACTTTGATGAGAAATTGTAGCACAATTACAGGTTTTAAATATTCAGTTTTTAAATCTATTTTCCACATGTAATGATGAAAAAGTTGTTTGTGTGTTTCCCTTTGGTAACTGACTACAACATTCTGGCAATTTAGAAATGACAGGCTTGTCTCTGGCTTCTGTTTTCTACTCACATCTGAAATAACTACTCAGAAAGTTTTAATTTGATTTCTACATCTTATTTTTCATATAAAACCACATACTGCTTGATTCTAGTCTTCAGATATACCAATAGTGGTTTGCCATTGGCTGGCTAGTTTTATTAGCATACTGAGATGTAATTTATCTGAATCTGGAAAGTTAATTCTGAGTAGATTGGGGCCCTCTAATCTCTTTACTCCTCTTGGGCACTACTTTGCTGTCAGTACTATTTGTTCTGTTCTTTGCAGTCAGAATATTATTCCTCTTGACATACAAGAAATAAGCCCAATAGAATTAAAGGTCCTGGTTTTAATTTTCTCTCACCAATATTAAACAATTGTCTTCCAAAGAAGACGTATCCTATCCAACATCATTATTTTGTTCTAGATATAATTTAAAGCCATTTTGTCACCCTGCAACTATTTTTGCTTCCTTCATATCACACTTTTACTGCACACTAGGATTTGTTTTACTGATTTTTCACTGCTCCATTAAAACTAATTGTAGGTAATGATACTTTGCAGGAAGTTAATGTGAGAACATCAGAAACAATATTATCATTTTAAAATGTAAACTACAGAAATCTCTGCCCTGAACATGGATAGTGTCCCTTTATGAATATGAGTAAACCAGGAAAGTTAGAACATTTTCAAACATTTCCTGTATAAGTGAATGAATGGCCCACCTGGTCTGCTACCATACTACCCAAGGGGTGGCTTTGATAGACAAAATATACAGTAGAGAATAATTGAAATAAAATATGAAGAGTTTGAGTTTACAAATTACCACCATGGGAGCAATAAGTACTGGTATATAACACTAGTATGGGAGTTCATATACACCCAGCAAGTGCGATCTATGCACTTGCAAGTTTCAGTATTCAATACTATCTGATATATATATTTTAAAGAGTCTGAAACTGTTTTAAATTGTATGAGAATGCTGTATCCACACAGTTGCTTATTTATAAAGCCATATAACTAAAAGGTACATGATATATATATAGATATATATATATGGATATTAAATATAATTTGGAATTATCATTTGTACATTACCCCCTTCCATTATGTTTTACATAGGACTATGCTTCTCAAAGTTAACAGTTATGGAATAACTATCAATATTGTAAAATATACTTTACTAGCAGTACTAATAAATCTAGTTTAAGAATCCATATGTTGATTTTTCTATATAAGTTAGGTTCCAGAAGGAACATCACTTAGGACAATACCCCCATAATATCAGACTATAGGGGGCATTTTCTTGGTTAATGGTTGATGTAGAAATACCTAGCCCACTATGCTTAGTCCCGTGCCCAGGCAAATGGTTGTGGGATATGTAAGAAGTCAGGCTGAGAAAGCCACAAAGATCCAGTCAGTAAGCAGCATTCCTCCATGGCCTCTTCTTCAGCTCTTACCTCCAGGTTTCTGCCTTGAGTTCCTCCTGACTTCCTGCCATGACAGGCTATGATCAGGACACAGAGCAAATAAGCCCTCTGCATCCCATATTGGTTTTTTCATGGTCTTTATCACAGGAATTGGAAGCAAATTGGGACATTGAATAGCTCCACTATTGATTTTTAAGTGGCCAAATAGCCATATCTATATTGTGTATGCAGGAGTAGCTATATTATCTCTTGATAAAAAATTCATTCACCGCAAACAGGTTCTCCATTAGATTCTCTGTGATTCCCCACAACTCTCCCTCATTAGGCAGTGACAACAAAGGTCTTGTCCTGAAATACCAATTTATCCAGTCTCATTGTTTGGGCCAGAACCTCTTATATGAATTACCATTTTTTCTCTAATTCTTTTATTTCCCCCTGCTCCTGTACAGGATAAGTGACTTAAAATTACATCTTACACAGGACATAAGAGTCCAGCGGAGGTGCTTTACTCTCCTATGGTTCTTTTTTCTATGTAGTGTCTTCCTTGCTATGTAGATATTTTCTATTTTGTCAAAAATGATGTTCATTATCCATTAAATTATATTGGTTATAAAGGAATCCTTAAATCTGGAAGTTACGACTGATTTAACACTTAAAATCTCAACACATAATTATAATTCCTCTAAAAACAGGCATGACTGTCATTATGGTAAGAATGTCTGCCAAGAAGTTACAACTTCATAAAGCCTAACATTACATTTTTTATTTCATGAGTGATGGGGGGGGGGATGAATTTGGTATTCTCAGGAAGAATACTCATGTGCTCTGGGAGAAAAAAAGGCCAATGTGGTAATGTTCACATTCTCTGTGACTTGAAAAGCAGAAAACACATATACGTATAATGATTTAAATATTTATGCTATATATTTTATGTAAAATCCATTTATAATAAAAAGTATTTTAAGAAATACTTTGAAGTAATATTTTAGTATTTAGTTGTCATAATGAGAAATTATTCTAAATTAAGAGTCCACCCAAATTTGAGAGTCTAAACAGTTACCAAGAAGGATATGTAAAATTAATTTATATATAATATAAAACTATAAGATCCTAAAAAATAAGAATTTGACATAGGGGTTGGGGTTTAGCTCAGTGGTAGAGCGCTTGCCTAGCAAGCGCAAGGCCCTGGGTTCGGTCCTCAGCTCTGGGAAAGAAAAAAAAAGACAAAAAAAGAATTTGACATAGTACTAAATATATTGAAATTCAGGGTAAATTTATATTTTATTAGTATGAAAATATATCAAATTCACATGACTCTACAATGAATTGAATCTATATTTTATATATTGAATGTGTTGCTTTAGAACTAACATAAAGAAAAGCCAAACATGGTGGTCAGTGTCTCCAACACAATTGCTTATGAGACTGAAGTAAGGGAAGAGAAAATTTCAAGCCAATTCAAACTATATGGCCAGGGCTTGTATTTGAAAAGACAAGTCAGTGAAATAGCTCATTGATAAGCTATATGCCAAGCAGTTACAAGATCTTGGATTTTTTTTCCACCAGCAACAAAAACAAAGAAAAGCACAAAAAGTCACTGTGCTATTTTATTTTTTATGATCATATAATACTATATCCTGAGTCTTTCTTTATGGTATGAATTTTAGGTTATTAAAAGTAAGAATATATAATGAACATAATTAACAAATACAATTCTATGCTATATGATAAAAGTAATAACTTAAAAATCATCATACTTCAAAATTACCAAATAGTTACTGTTTTCATACTTAGATATTTTTTCTGTCATTCTTTCTATTTGCACATTGTGTGGTTGTAGTAGTGAGAATAAGTGAGGCCTTAATTGTTTAATTTGAAGCAGTTTAATGGAAATTTTTGTTTTATGATTAGCAGCTCCAAATGAACTCATAATAATTGATTTTGTAACAAAGTAGCCATTAAACAGAGATTGATTAAATTAATGAATTTGCCAGGCATTCATAAGGCAATACAAAACAGAATGCATAGGATTCATCTAGAGCTACTTTGTTGCTCAGAGAAACTTCAAAGCAGTATATGCATGGTTTTTTGAAGGAAATTTTGTGGCTAACATGTAGAGAAGTTTCTGTATAGATAAACATCTCTAATTTTTAAATCATTTGATTACGTCATAAACAGAAAGTAAGCCAGATGTCGTGGCACACACCTGTAAACCTGTAATTCCAGTACTCAGGGAGGCAGAGGCAAGAAGATCTCTATGAGTTTGAGGCCAGCCTAGTCTACAAAGCGAGTCCAGGACAGCCAAGGCTACACAAAGAAACCTCCATCTCTTCTCACGTCTCTGATGGAGTTGAAGACCAGGTAGCTTAGTTTTATAATGAAGCTTAATTTTAGGGGTTAAGATGTTTTTAGGTCTAGATAGGTGTTTTTAGTTGATAATGACAAAATGTGATGGAGATTAATTTACATTCAGAAATTTAGACACACCAAGATAGGAAAGGTGTTTTTTTCAAGGCTGTCAAATACAAATAGCCAAAACACTAAGAATGTAACTTTTATATAATTTCTGTTTGTGTCATGGTTCTTCTTGCTACTGTATATATGTGTAATAATATAAATGTATATGTATAAAAATTAAAATAAAAAAAAAACTAAAAACCAGGTTTAAGCATCCAAAATCCTAAAACACGTGGCTGTGGATTCTTGGTTTATTGATTGAGTTCTCCTGGCACAGGAATCTGAGGGGGGGGGTGAGGGGGACAAGGGATATGGACAAGCAGATTTATTTAGAGCTATGGAACAGGATGCCTTCTGGTGTGAAAGAACTGGTCCTGGACAGCTGTTGGTCAATTGAAGGCAAAATCAAAGACCTCACAGATGAATTTGAAAAACTGGAACTCTTAAGTACAGTCAAGGTGGGCCTCATCTCCATTTCAAACTTACCAAAGTTAAACAAACTCAAGAAGCTTGAATTAAACTATAACAGAATCTCAGGGGACCTGGACATATTGGCAGAAAAATGTCCAAACCTTAAGCATCTAAATTTAAATGGCAACAAAATAAAAGACCTCAGCAAGGTAGAGCCACTGAAGAAGTTAGAGAACCTCAAGAGCCTAGACCTATTGAACTGTGAGGTGATGAACCTAAATGACTAGAAAACGTATTTAAGCTCCTGCCCCAGGTCAGGTACCTCGATGGCTACGAAAGGGACAACAAGGAGGCCTCTGACTCTGATGTTGAGGGCTCTGTGGAGGATGACAACGAAGAAGATGAAGATGAGGAATATGATGAATGTGTCCAGCTAGTGGAAGATGAGGAGGAAGAGGATGAGGAGGAAGAAGAGGAAGAAAAGGATGTGAGTGGAGAGGAGGAGGAGGATGAAGAAAGTTATAACGATGGGGAACTGGATGATGAGGAAGATGATGAAGATGCTGGTGCGGAAGAAACTATTCAGAAGTAAAAAACGCGAACCCAAAGATGAGGGCGAAGAAGATGACTAAAGGGAATTAACCTGTTTGGGGAAAATCCTATTGTAATCTGACTTTTTTTTTTTAACAATATCCCCTCCCTCTCCTATCAATGCCTCCCCCCGGAAATTTAATTTTTTTTCTGATTGTAGAATTGCTGTGGGAATGAGAGGGGAAAAGTGTACTGAAGGCTGCAGGGAGGAGAGGGTGCGGGGGAGAGGGGAAGGAATAAAACACTATATTTACTGCAAAAAACAAAACAAAAACAAAAACAAAAAACCAACAACCTAAAAACCAAAAAGAAAATAGAATAAATAATTAATGATACACTTTCCACAATACACCACTAGTATTCTGACAGTTATAAGTATTAGAGATTTACACATTCAATAGTTATACACACATACATATACATGTACTACTATGGTTTAATCTAAGCTAAATGGTTAGTGATTGGACAATGGGATATGTTTGCCATTACAAACTGAAGTCATTTGTATAGACATCATTTTCACTTCTTTTAATTTGTGTAAGAAATCAGTTATGAAAGAAAGCATGAATTTTCTTTATAACCAGTTAAAATAAGTTTTTGGATATCATAAGGTTAAGAAGAAGGGT
Organism: Acomys minous; assembly: GCF_964271855.1. NCBI lineage: Eukaryota > Metazoa > Chordata > Mammalia > Rodentia > Muridae > Acomys > Acomys minous. The sequence goes on along the minus strand of NC_140488.1, from coordinate 88,808,886 downwards.
TTTAAAAAGCTTAAGAATAAAGAAAAATATGGAACACATGCCTTTGATTCCATCACTTGGGAGGCAGAGGTAGGTGGATTTTTATGAGATCAAGGCCAACCTGTTCTACAAAGGGAGTCCAGGATGACCAGGGCTACACAGAGAAGCCCTGTCTTGAAAAGCCAATAATAATAAAACAATAAATATTATATTTTATTATTATTACTAATTTTGAAAGGACCAAAATAAATAACCTGGATACTCAGTTTACAGTAAATTATTACTTGTATTTTATTGATGAAAACAATGCTGAAGTGGAAGCTTTTTCTTTTTCTTTTTTGTGGTTGTTGTTGTTCTTTTTTTAAAATCTTTTATTAGTTTATTCTTGTTACATCTCAATGGTTATCTCATCCCTTGTATCCTCCCATTCTTCCCTCTCTTCCATTTTCCCCTTGTTTCCCTCCCCTATGACTATTCCTGAGGGGGATTTCCTCTCCCTGTATATGCTCATAGGGTATCAAGTATCTCTTCTTGGTAACCTGCTGTCCTTCCTCTGAGTGCCACCAGGTCTCCCCCTTCAGGGGACAGATTTGGGCCCAGGGGTCCCGCACAAACTAAGGCACCAGCCAAGGACAATACAGGCAGTAAACTTTAAACCCCTACCCATATCTAGCCAATGGGGAGAACATTCTCCACAGTTGAGCGGAGAGTGGGATATGACTTTCACACGTACTCTGTTTGTTGTTATTCTTGTTTTTCAAGACAGGGTCTCTCTGTGTTAGCCTTGGCTGTCCTAGACTCACTTTGTAGACCAGGCTGGCCTCAAACTCACAGTGATCTGCCTGCCTCTGCCTCTCGAGTGCTGAAATCAAAGGCGTGTACCACCACGCCCAGCTCAGAGGATTTTTTCATAAAAGTATATGATAATGCTTAAAATTGTTGACTAATTATTCACATATTCACATCTTTAATTTTATTGTATACTGAAGTTTCTATTTGTCTCAGCAACAGAAATAACCTAAAGTTATTTAAATTTGAATACCTGTCTTTGAACAAATTTTTGTAATTTGTGTTCATGCAGAGTGAAGTTCCTCCTATAAGTTGATTCTTACACACTTGTCCAAACCTTCCAATGATCGCTGTTTTAATGATATTTTATTTACACATATCATTGTGTTCCTGCATGAGTTGATATGCATTATACGTATGCAAGTACCTGCAGAGACAAGAGGGTATTGAATCCTCTGCTATTGGATTTACATAGGTTTGTGAGCCACCTGATATAAATCTGGGGAACTAAGCTTATATCCTCTTTACAAGCAGTAAATATTCTTAACCACTATTTGTTAGTTTGTTTGTTGGAGACACGGTTTCCCTGTACATCCTTGGCTATCCTAGAACTCGCTCTGTTGACCAGTTTGGCCTCAAACTCAGAGATCTGCCTGTCTCCTCCTCCACCTAATGACTTTTAATCTTCCCAGTCCTCCATTGGATCATTTACATTAATTTACTAATTAATAAATTTTTATTGGATTCTAGCAGAATTCTATTAATAGGCATCTATGAAACAGGTACACAATTCCTTATCCAAAATTCTATCTTTAACTTTTAAGGAAACCAATGAAAAAATGATACATTAGCCAAAGACACAGAAATAGTAACAATTGTGAGTATATGAATTACATATGGCAAGCTAGGTGGTCTGGCTGCAACATGGAAGATCGTACATTGAGTTTACCTAGCAAGAAGACTAATTCTATCACCTGTTCCTGTTCCTCTCTTTGACTCCAGAATTGTTTGTATTTTCTTTATTCTCTACACATGTTTAAGGAAATGATGTTAATTACAGAAAACTCAAGGATTTTGTTGTGTACTTTAACTATACAACATCATTTCATTTATTCATTGGGTAGCTTGCTTTTAGAAGTTACAAATAAAATTAGGAAGTTGTTTTAGATAATGACTATAATTTGGGTATTAAAAAGAAAACATCTCTATCAGAAAATTGAAATAGTTGTAAAATGAGATTGAATTTCTCTTTTTTCTGCTTTTATTAAAATAACACTAATTTCAACTTAGTGCTTTTATAGAGCTTTTGGTGTTTAATAAAAGTTATATTTTTCAATGAGAATTTTTGTTCAAATTTAAAAAAAGCTATGCCCAACTGCCATATGGACACAACAGTAGTCTGGGTTGCATAGAGATGTGCTATTTTGGTTTGAAACGACATAATATTGGACAGTGTTTTAGAGATATGTCAGAACTAATTTCTGTTATATTACATCTTTATTCTATGAAAATCAAAAACCACTGATCCATAATCTGTTTCAGATATCAAAGACTGTGGTTAGGAACAATTTACTCAGAAATTGAAAATATTCTTCTGTGGTTAAAGTTCGTGAATACCCAAATTCCAATCAAATTTTAGATTATAATACTTATATTGCTAAATTATAATAGAAAGATTATGTGAATATATGACACTGCACACATTATAAAAATAAATCATGACCATTTAGAAAGCCTTTCATTTGTTGGTTTGTGTGTTCAATAAAGAAGTAGTTTTCAATGAAGGAAGATTGATTTCCCCAGAAGAAACAGGCAATTTTGGAGTAGCTTTTTTGGTTCTTTTTCTTATTATTGAAAATAGATTCTTCTCTCATACCATGCATCCCAACAACAGTTTTCCTTCCCTCCACTTCGCTTAGTTCATCCCAACTTCATCTCTCTCCCAGATCTACTCCACCTCTGTTTCCTCTTCAGAAAAGTATAGGACTACAAGAGATGAAAGCAAATAGGTTATAACAAGATAAAATAAGAAAAGACAAAAGTCTTCATATTGAGGCAGGAAAAAGCAATCCAATGGGAGGAAAAGAGTCCCAAGAGAAAGCAAGAGTCAGAGATATATCTGCTCCCACTATTAGGAGTCCCATACCAACACCAAGCAAGTAGGCATAATATATATTCAGAGGACTTGGTGCAGACCCATGCAGGCTGGCTCTGTGATTTCCACTTCATTCTCTGTGATCCCATGTGGGCCTTGCTTAATTAATTCAGTGGACCATGTGCTCCTGGTATTCTTCATCCCCTCTGATTCATAAATCTTTCCTACTCCTTTCCTGAGATTCACAGATCTCCAAGGGTAGGGATCAGATGGAGACCTCCAGTTCAGACTCTCTCTTCGAATAATGCCTATTAGGCTCTGTACCCACTCTGACTATCTCTTAGAGGAGGCCCCCTCTGATGACAACTGGACAAGGCACCAATCTATAAGTACAGCTGAATATATTTTGGAATCATTCCATTGATGAAGTCTGTTTGTTTGTCTGTCATTGCCAATTTGTGTTCTATCCTAGATTTATGTGCAGTCCAGTCTCCAGTTCCTGGCCATCCATGCATGGGGGAGCCTGTTTTACTCACTCATATTGTAGGCCTCAAGTTAAACTTGACTCTTAATATTAGTTGGTGACTCCCACCAGTTCTGTGGTACCATTGTCCTGAGTCATCTTAAAGGAAGGATAGATTTGAGGTGGAAGGTTTTGTGGCTGGGTTGGTGTCCAGGTTTCTCTTTCCTTAACCTACAGAGTAGCTTCTCAGGCCAAAGATATCACAATGTAGAGGAGCAGGCTCCATGTAGAAACCAGGTCTTGCCTCTCTAAGTTCAGTGAGCTGTGTGAATGTTGTCCTCAGGAATTGGAAATCACTGTTAGTTTTAGAGAGGGAATTTTATACTAGAATCTCCCTGGGTTGTTTACTGGTCACCAAGGGATCCTGTTCCCCAAGATCTCAATTAAATGCAACCTAATTCTCAAACTGGAAGCCTTTTGGCTACAAAAAATAGTCACTTTACGTAATCCATGCCCTCCATTACTAAGAGTCCCCAGGATGGTCATAGTTTCCAGGAAGTTTCAATTGTACTAGGTTTCCCCACACCATCTACTCTTAATCGTCTCAAATTCCAGTTGACTCTCCTACACTCTCTTCCTCCATAGCTTTATCTCCTATCCAATACTTCATGTTCCCATCATTCCCTGCCTCCAGTCCACCCACAAATTTATTGTATTTCTCCTCCATAGAGAGGTCCATGAATCCCCACTAAAGCTCTCCTCTTTACCTTATCTATCTTGATCTGTTGATTGTAGCTTGATTATCATTTACTTGTCGGTTAATATCCACTTATAAGTAAGTACATACCATATTTGTCTTTCTGGTACTTTGTTCAGTATGATATTTTTTTCTAATTCCATCTATTTGCCAGAAATTTCATGATCACATCTCTTTAGTGGTTGAATAATACTCTTCAATTGAGATGTATCTAGGTTTTTTTCAGTTTCCTACTAATTAATATAACTAAAGTCACAATTAACATAGTTAAACAAATATCTTTGTGGTGGAATGGATTATCCTTTGGGTATATATATGCCCAAAAGTGGTTAAGATGAGTCTTGAGGTAGATTTCAAATTTTCTCAGGAACAGCTATAGTAATTTCCATATTTTCTGTAAAAGTTTCCACTCCCACCAGCAATGGAGAATACTTCTCCTGCTCCAGATCCTTGGCACATGAGATGTCACTTATATTTTTGATATTAGCTGTTTTGACAGATTTAAGATGGAATCTCAAAGTAGTTTTGATTTGAACTCTCCTGTTGGCTAGGGATGTTGAACATTTCTTTAAGTGCTTCTCAGCCATTTGAAATTCTTCTATTGAGAATTCTCTGTTAAGATTTGTAACCAATTTTTAAAATGAATTATTTTGACGTTTTCTATCTAGTTTCTTGAGTTCCTTAGATATTTTGGATATTAGACTTATATCTGATGAGGTAATTAGTAAAGGTTTCTCCCATTCTGTAGGCTCCTGTTTTGTCCTGTAGATGGTATCTTTTGCCTTACCGAAACTTTTCAGTTTCATGAGGTTACATTTATTTATTGTTGATCTTAGTGCTTGTCCTGTGTTTCTTTTATTCAGAAAATTGTTTTCTGTGCCAATGTATTGAAGGCTATTTCTCAATTTCTCTTCTGTGACATTCAGTGTATCTGATTTTATGTTGATGTCTTTGATCCACTTTGACTTGAGTTTTGTACAGGGTGATAAATATGGGTTCATTTGCATTCTTCTGTACCCAGATATCCATTTTTATGAGCACTATTTCTGAAGATGTTTTCTATTTTCCATTGTGTTTTTCTGGATTATCTATCAAAAAATCAGGTATCCATATGTTATTTCTGAGAATTTAATTCAGTTTCATTGATCAACATGTCTGTTTTTATGCCAATACCATGTGGTTTTTATTACTATAATCTGTTGTATAACTTGGGCTAGAGTATGAGATTGATAATGTACTTGGGTTGGTCTTAGGACCCCTATACATATGTAGCAGATGTGCAGCTTGCTCATCATGTGGGTCCCTTAACAATGGGAGTAAGAGGATGTCTCTGATTCTGTTGGCTGCCTTTGGATCCCTTTCTCTTAGCTTGGCTGCTTTATCTGGCCTCAGTAGGAGAGGATGTTCCTAGTCCTGCTGCAACTTGATGTGTCAGAGTGGGTTAGTATACATGGGGGGACTCCCCCTCTTTGAGAAGAAAAAAGAGGGAATAGTGTGTAAGGGTGGGAGTTAAAGGAGAGAAGGAGTAGGAGGCTGTGATCAGAATCTAACGTGACTACATACATACATACAAACATACATACATACATGAAACTCAAACTGTGTGGTTTCAATCCAACCCTCCCCTTGATTTTTAAGTAAAATGTGAGTGGCAGATCCTCAATTGGTCACCCATTTTCTCTTTCTATTTTAATGCTGTGTGAATGTGAAAAAATAACCATCTCAACTTAATTTATGTATATGGCTATTTATAAAGAATACTTTTATAAAAACAATTGCCTTAGGCTTCAGCTGTGTCTCAGTGGTGAAGAACACTTAATTCTCCTGCAGAGGGCTCAGGTTTAGTTCCATGTTCCTATGTGACAGCTCACATCCATCTATTATCCAATTCCATGGGTCTGAAGCTGTCTTCTGCCTTCTGCAAGAACCAGGTATATACATGATACATACACATACATACAGGCAAACCTTCTTACAAGTGAAAAACAAAATGAAAATGTCGAGGAGTTTTCATCCAGTAATGTGGCAATGCTAGCTGGAATATAAACACACCTTTAATGACAGGAGACAGAGACAAGCAGATCTTTGAATTCAAGGCCAGCCAGATGTAATGCAAGATTTGAGGAAAGAAAAGCTGAGGTCCAGACGTGGTGGTACATGCCTTTAATTGCAGTACACAGGAGACAGAGGCATGCAGATCTCTGAGTTCTAGTCAGTTCTGTTTAGCCAGTTTGGTTGAGTCCATGAGTTAAGAGGCAGTGCAATGGAGCTGAGTTTATGAAATTCAGAGGCAGTTTTACCAGAAAAGTTTTACAGAGGCAGGTTGAAAAGATAGGCTAGAAGTAGGTAAAGACACAAAGAGACAGAAAATGAGAAGGAGCCAGAAGATTAGAACAGATTAGTAGAGTTAGTTTGAGGCCAAGCAGAGAAATTTAGTCAGAAGCTGAGTGAAACCAGTTTGAATCCATCAGTTTAGACAGGTTGTTTGAGCCAGAACAGCTGAGTTGATCTAGCCAGCAAGAGTCCAGGAAGAGATAGAAAGTGAAAGTTTATTCAGCCATAAGTATCAGAAGCTAAAAACAGTCTAGACTTAGAAAAGTTCATACAGTGGCTAGAAGCTTCCAGGACTAGGCCAAAGTTAGCAGAGAAGAAGTATGTCTCTGAGACAACAATTAAATCAGGAAAGTAAAAGTTACTTTGACATAGAAAAAATACATCTTTTTAAAAGGTTTGTGGAATCCTTCATTAAAATATAAGTAAAATTGTTTGACTATGTCTATAAACCTAAGGAATAAGAAGGAAAATATTCAAGTCTGTTGTTTGTTGAAAATACCTATCTCAAACCAACTGTAACTTCAATTGTAGGGGATCTAAAGATGACCTCCATAGGCACATGGACTCACACACACACACACACACACACACACACACACACACACACACACGTGTACGTCCACACATACACACAAACACACACACAAATCTTTAGAGTACAGATCTTCTATGAATGGATTCCTATATCCATTCTTGTATTGTCCTTGACCTTTCTTAAGTATATAGCTTAGTAGATTATATCTTCTCAGTTTCATACTATTTTGCACTTTAAAAGTGATACTGCATTTTACTTTGTATATTTGATCAGATTGTTTTTAAAATCTATAAATCTCTAAATGAGAAAAAAATCCTCCCTTTGGTGGGCTGCCCTTGATTAGATTAGAATGGAAAGAGACTCTGTCATTCTTTGTCAATCAGTTTGGCACAAACTTGACAACATGCCGTTACGGTGAAAGACAGCTGTGTTGTCGTGTTCCAGCAATCCTAATTGTAAATAAATAAAAGAACAGTCATGCAGCATGAGTGAAAAGAAGAAGAAACTCAACTATACAATGTTGTATTTTTCCATCTATCAACTTTCATTTGTCAAAGTTTGCCTGACAATGTAGGCCAGAGAAGTCAAGTTCTTACACAATATTGATTGCAATTCATTTCTTTCTTGCTACTTCTCTTGGCAAATAATTTGGATGTAGAAAAGGAGATTTTCTATTCAATATCTATAACAAGGACAAATACATCATAGAGGCTTACTTTGATATTTTTCACCAGAATGTCATACAATTTCTTATTTTAGTTTACTACAATATTGTAGTTGTCAACACTCGTTCCTGTAATGAGCAATCCCCAAATTCAAGTGGCATGTTCCAAAACTCCTTGATTGATTTTTAGCTTATTTTCGTGTAGACCAGCTGGAGATTTGCTCTACATTCTCAGGTTAAACTATCTTTATGAACATATAAACAGAAGATCTGCTCCAAATATTTTATAATTCAGGAAATAAAGCTTAATGGGTCATTTGAATGTTATTTTATGTAAATATTTTTTCATACATTTTATTTGATTCAAGGTTTCCCCTCCCCATTTCCTCCCAGATACAAATCATTAATCCAACTTCATGCTTTCTTTCTATTTTTCTTTATAAAACAAACAAGGTGATCATTTCTAGGTCCATCCATTTGCCTGCAAATTTCAAGATTTCCTTGTTTTTAAAAGCTGAGTAGTATTCCATTGTGTAAATGGAACATAGTTGAGCAAATGTCCTTGTTGTGTGGTAGAGCATTTTTTGGGTATATTCCCAGGAGTGATATGGCTGGATCCTAAAGCAGAGTTATTGCCAATTTCCTGAGAAAGCGCCAGATCGATTTCCAAACAGTTGAATAAGTTTGCATTCCCACGAGCAACAGAGGAGTGTTCCCCTTTGTCCACATACTCGCCAACATATGCACTTGAGTTTTTGATCTTACCCATTCTGATGGGTGTAGGATGGAATCTCAGAGTTGTTTTGATTTTCATTTCCCTAATGACTAAGGACATTGAACATTTCTTTAGATGTTTCTTGGCCATTCAATATTCCTCTGTTGAGAATTCTCTGGTTAGCTCTGAATCCCTTTTCTTAATCGGGTAATTTGGTTTGTTGGTGTTTACCTTCTTGAGTTCTTTATATATTTTGGATACTAGAACTTTGTCAGATATAGAGTTGATAGAGATTCTTTCCCATTCTGTAGGCTGTCATTTTGTTTTGTTGACAGTGCCCTTTGCCTTACAGAAGCTTTTCAGTTTCATGATATCCTGTTTATTAATTGTTGATCTTAGAGCCTAAGCTATTGGTGTTCTGTTCAGGAAGTTGTTTCTTTTGCCAGTGAGTTCAAGCCTCTTCTCTAAATTTTCTTCTAACATATTTACTGTTTCTGGGTTTATGTTGAAGTCATTAATCTACTGAAACTTTACTTTTGTTCAGAGTGATAAATATGGGTCTACTTACATTTTTCTACATGTAGATATCCAATTAGACCATCTATCTTTTTCCATTGTATGGATTTGGCTTCTTTGCCAAAATCAAATGTCCATAGTTGTGTGTATTTATTTCTGGGTCTTCAATTCAATTCCATGTTCCACCATCATATTTCTATTCCAGTACCATGCCATTTTGATTACTATTGCTCTATAATATAGCTTGATATCAGGGATGGACAGTCCTCCAGATCTTTTATTATACTGGATTGTTTTTAGCTTTTCTGTTTCTGTTTGTTTGTTTTCCATATAAAGTTGAGAACTGATCTTCCAAGGTCTTTAAAATTCGGTAAGGGGTTTGATAGGGATTGCACTTAATCTGTAAATTGCTTTTGGTAAGATGGCCATTTTTCCTATGTTGAGTCTCCCAATCCACAAGCATGAGAGATCTTTCCACCTTCTGACATCTTCAATTTCCTTCAGAGACTTGAAGTTTTATTTTTATATAAGTCTTTCACTTGCTTTCTTAGAGTTACACCAAAATACTTTATATTATTTGTGACTATTGGCAAGTGTATAGTTTCTCTCATTTCTTCCTCAGTCTGTTTGTCATTTGTATAAAGGAGGGCTTCTCACTTTTTTGAGTTGATTTTGTATCTAGCCACTTCTCTGAAGGTATTTATCAGCTGTAGGAGTTATCTGATGGAACTCTGGGGGTCTGTTATATACACTATCATATCATCTACAAATAGCAATACTTTTACTTCCTCCTTTCTGACGTAGATCCCCCTTTCATTGTCTTATTGCTCCATGCACAACTTCAAGTACTATATTGAAGAGATATGGAGAGAGTGGGCAGCCTTTCTATGTTAGTATGTACAAATAGAGTATGAACTTAATGATTGATTAAAACATGGTTTTAAAAATGAAGAAAAATACCATGGCTTAGATAAAAAACCCCTCAGCTAGTACTAATGTATATTGTTGCTCAAATGAAATAAATACAAGTCAAAGCACAAAATAAGAGCCCTGACCTCTGTGCACCACATTCCTAGCCCACATCTCAGCCTCCAAGAAACCTGTAGCCACCTAGGACAGAGAAGTAAAACTTCTTTGACCCAGCCCCTTGCCTGCTGGGTGCCCCTTGTCAAGTCCAGCAGAAGTGAGCCCAAGTCCCCTGCCTGATGTATTATGCTCCACCTCCTGGACAACAAGCCTATACCTGCATTTCCATAGGCCTTAGGGACCAAAAGCTCAGCCCCTGTCCCTGGGCCCTGGACATACAGAGACCAGTGACAATCAGGGACCACCAGAGATAAACCAAACTTTCTCTCTGGTGCTCCATTCTTTGGACCACAACTTGGCCTGCATTGCCTGAGGCCTGACAATACCAGAGAGAACCAGATTGCTAAGGACCAGCAAAAGAACACAAACAACAGAGCAATATGACACCACCAGAAACAGCACAAGAAAATGACCTTAAATCCAATCTTATGAAGATGATAGAGGCCTTTAAAGAATAAATGAATTCTTCAAAGAAATACAAGAAAATACAATTCATCATGTAGAAATGAATAAAGCCCTTAAAGAAATATAGGCAAACACAATTAAACAGGTGGAGGAAATGAATAAAACTGTTCACAACCTGAAAATTAAAGTAGAAGCAATAAAGAAAACACAAATTAAGGGAATCCTGAAGATGGAAAATCCAATGAAGAGAATAGGAACAACAAATGGAAGCATCACCAACAGAATTCAAGAGATGCAGGAGAGAGTTTCAGGCATAGATGATATGATAGAAAAAATATGATATACCAGACAAAAAATTTAAATCTAAAAAATTCCTCACACAAAACATGTAGGAATCTGGGAGACCTAACCTACTAATATAGGTGTAGAAGAAGGTAAACAGTTCGAGCTCCTAGGACCAAAAAATATTATCAATAAAATTCTAGAAAAAAATTCTCTCTAAGCGAAAGGAAAATAAGCCTATAAACACAAGAAGCTTGTAGAACACCAATTTGACCTGAAACGAAAATCTTCCCAACACATAATAATCAGAACACTGAATGTGCAGAAGACAGAAAAACTATTAAAAGCTGCAAGAGAAAAAGGTCAAGTAACATACAAGACAAACCTATAAGAATTAAACCTGACTTCTCAACAAAGACACTACAAGCTAGAAAGTCCTGTACAGATGTCCTAAAGCCTCTAAGAGACAGCAAATACCAACCTAGACTACAATACCCAGCAAAATTCTCAATCATAGTAGATGGAAAAAACAAGATATTCCAAGAAAAACACAAATTCAAATAATATCTACTTAGAAAACCAGCCCAACAGAAAATTCTAGAAGGAAAACACTAAACCCATGGGGATTAACTACAAGTAGGAAAACACAAGAAACAAATAATTTTTCATCAGCAAAAACAAAAGAAGGGAGAGCATCAATAGATAATAAGACATTTGAAATAACACCTTGAATTTTATCAGACTACAATGAATTAATGTTGGACTCCACAAAATTGGAAAATCTAAAATGAAACAGACAATTTTTGTGTTACATGCCATGTACCAACATTAAATCAAGATCAAGTAAGCAATTTAAGTAGACTTATAATACTTAAGGAAATGAAAGCAGTCAGTAAAAATCTCCCAACAAAAAGGACCAGGGCCAGATGGTTTTAGCACAGATTTCTACCGGACTTTCAAAGAATAGCTAATACTCTTCACAGTATCCCACAAAATAGAAACAGAAGGAACATTGCCAAACTCATGCAATGTGGCCACAGTCACACTGATAGCTAAATCACACAAAGTCTCAACAAAGAGAGAGAATTTCAGACCAATTTCCCTTATGAACATTGATGCAAAAATACTCAATAAAATACTCTCAAACCGAATCCAAGAACATGTCAAAAACATAATCCACCAAGATCAAGTAGGCTTCCTTCCAGGCATGCAGTGATACTTCAACATAAAAAAATCTATCATATTCCAAATAAACTGAAAGAAAATAACACACATGATTATCTCATTAGATGCTGAAAAACCTTCTGACAAAATCCAACACTGCTTCATGTTAAAAGTCCTAGAGAGATCGGCCATAAAAAATGCATATCTGTATACAATAAATGCAATGTACTGCAATTCAATTTCAAACATCAAATTAAATTGAGAGAAAATTAAAGCAGTCTCACTAAAATCTGGGATAAGACAAGACTTCCTAGTACTCTATCTATTCAATATAGTACTTAAAGATCTATATAGAGCAATAAGACAACTAATGGAGATCAAAAGGATACAAATTGGAAAGGAAGAAGTCAAAGTATCATTATTCATAGATGATATGATAGTATACAGAAGCAACCCAAAAAATTCTACCAAGGAACTCATACAGCTGATAAACACCTTCAGCAAAGTAGCTGTGTACAAAATGACCTAAAATTAAACCAGTAACCCTCCTTTATACAAACTATAAATGGGCTAGGAAAGAAATCAGGGAAGCAACATCCTTCACAATAGCCACAAATAATATAAAATCTCTTGGTGTAACTCTAAGGTGACAAGTCAAAGAAAGAACTTGAAATCTCTGAAGAAAGAAACTGAAGAAGATATCAGAAGATGGAAAAAACTACCATGCTCATGGATCAGGAATATTAACAGTAAAAATGACCATCTTACCAAAAGAAATTTACAAATTCAAAGCTATTCTACTCAAAATTCCAATATAATTCTCTCTAGTCCTTGAAATTTCAGTCCTCAACTTCTACTGGAATAGTAAAAAATCCATGATAGCTAAAAAAAATAAAATCTGTACAATAGAAGAAATCACCATCGCTGATTTCAAGCTGTACTAGAACAATAGTAATAAACACTGCATGGTATTGGCATGAAAAGACTTGTTTGTCAGTGGAACTGAAATGGAGACCCAGAAACAAACCCTCAGATTTACAGTCACTTGATTTTTTTGACAACAAAGCCAAAATCAACAATGGAAAATAGAAAAGCAACCTCAGCAAATTGTGCCGGTCTGACTGAATGTCTGCATATAGAAGAATGCAAATCAAATTATTACCCTGCACAAAACTTAAGTCCAAAGACCTCAATCTAAACCTGAATACACTAAAATAATAGATGAAGAAGTGGGGAGTTTTGTTTTGTTTTGTTTTCAATCCATATCTTTTCCTATGTGAAGAGGTAGGATTGTTTTTGTGTCCTATAAGAATTGTGGAAAGTGTTATTGGCATTAAAGAAGAGTACAAAAAAAATAACGTAGAAGAGCTACCTCAGGGAGTGGTGGTACAAGCCTTTAGTCACAGCAATCTGAGGGCAGAGGTCTACAAAATGAGTTCCATAATAACTAATGCTACATAGTGAGACTCTGTCTCTCTGTCTCCTTCCTCTCTATATAACTACATATCTGTATGTATGTATGTATGTGTGCATATATATTTAAAGAACTATGTCTGCCAATTTTAACCAGGACATATACAAACATGCTTACATGGATTCATAGACAAACATGTACTATATAAATATTAGAATGAGGAAGTAAATTTGGTGACATACTTCTTTGAAATAATCTCATTTTCACCCCTCAGGCTTCTGATTTTTTAAAACAATTAATCCAACCAGTTTCTGTTTCAGTATATGTAAAATTAGATATAATTACTTTTGTAAAGCAGACATGTATGAAAAGCATATTGTTGGACATATATAAATATTTAGAAAACCAATTTTGTTGGTATCATTATGCAACTACCATCATTATAACACCTAGTTGTCATTTTCAACACAGAATATTAGCAACATTTCTGAAATATTTTCAAATATAGTTTTTACTCTAGAATTATACAATATATTTAGGTCAAACCATCTCTAACCTACTTTCCATCCACTTTATATATCACCCACTATATCCACCCTCCACTTCATGTGCTCTATTTTTAATAATTCACCATATCTAGTTAGTATTGCCCTTATATACATGGTTGTGGTACCATCCACTGGTATATGGTCAACCAACCAGGGATTACCCCCAAAGAAAACTGGCATTCCCTTTAACTGTCATCAGCTGTCAATTGCTTCTCGGTTAGGGATCAGGGCTTGTGACCCTCTTCCTAACCCATGTTGGAATATTGATGGTGTGATATTTTTCAGGTTTTCTGCATGAAACTATTGCTACTGGGAGCTCGTGAAGCAAATGCCCTGTCAAGTCAGTCTTCCCCAACCTCTGGTTCTCAGAATCTTTGTATGCTTTCTTCCCTTATTTCCCCTGAAGCATTGGGTGTGGATTGTGAAATAAATGTCCTATTTAAGACTAATAACTCTATAAAATATTATTTTCTGCCCTTAGACACATTGTGAGTTTTTTTATTAACTGCTATCCATGCACAAAGAAGCCTTTCTGATAAGGACTGAGCTGTTGTACTAATATATGGGTACCGAGATATTTATTTTAGAACAAAGTTTGATACTATGTCCATTTACCAATATAAAAGCAGTAAATTAATCCATAGAGCCTATGAGCTTCCAAGCCCATGTTCTTGATTTGCAGTGCTAGGCATGAATTTTCTTCTGGGGAGCAGGGCAATTCTTAGATCCAATTTAAAAATATTTAGTTAATATCCAACACTTGTGGAACTGTGGCAAGTGTGCCTATCTTGTGAATTCAATCATTTCAATATATTTTTTTAAATTTTTTATTAATTTATTCTTGTTACATCTCAATGGTTATCCCATTCCTTGTATCCTCCCATTCCTCCCTCCCTCCCATTTTTCCCTTATTCCCCTCCCCTATGACTGTTCCTGAGGGAATTACCTCCCCCTGTATATGCTCATAGGGTATCAAGTCTCTTCTTGGTAACCTGCTGTCCTTCCTCTGAGTGCCACCAGGTCTCCCCCTCCAGGGGACATCGTCAAATATTGGTGCCTCATTTCAATATTTTTTATAGCACAAAAAGTAGAGTCAAGATTGATGATGACTTTTCTCTCCATGCATCCTACATAACACCTTCTGATCCTATAAGATCTAACACTGAGAAAGTCCCTAAATCAGTGTGAGTTGATATCTCCAAGTCTCAGGATTAATACATATGGTGTCTTCAGCACAGCCTTTCTTTTCTTTTCTTTTTGTTTTTTTGAGAAAGGGAATATATGTGGAGTCCCAGGTATCCTGGAATTCACTTTATAGACTATGCCATACTGACCTCAAATTCAGTTATCTGCCTAGGCCTACAAAGAGATGAAACAGTATGGAAAGAAGTTAGTATTTTCTGTACCTTATAGTGTAAATGATTTTATTCGAAAGTGTGATCCTCTTGTGGTGCTATAATATCTGTAGGAGGCAATTTAGTGGGGAAAATAAGTAAGTTTAAAGGAAGTGAAGTTTCCATGTGCTACACAAATGCCTCTTTTAGTCTGGGTTCAAATAGCAGTAGATCTTTTCTTACATCTCAAGATAACATGCAAGAGCAATCTAACACCATCTTTCATTGGAGAGTTTTAAATAGATTGGTTAGTGCATTGGAAATATGAAGCACAGCGCATGAAGCTGGGGAGGAATTGCTAAATGAATTCATTCTCCATGCCTAGTCCTAACCTGTCTAGGAGTAAAGATAGGTCTTTTATAGGCTCTCCTAAATCCTCACCAGAAAGTGAAGGTGATTTTGACTGGCAAATCCCTCACTCCATGCGTCAGGATCCACTTTAGGCAATGGAGGATATGTATTCAAAGGAGGCTCCAATAGGCAGTTGAGGTATTAGTCATCTGCATCATTATCGGTGGCACAGTTTTTACTTTCAGTTTTGTCTTAATGAAGAAAATATTTGTTTTTTGCCTCTTTAACCAATTTTAAGGTTTGATTGTCCAGTTTATTATATTCATTTAAGTAATTATACATCTCTCCCTCATGACTCTTTCTCACCTGGGGAGAATCAAGCACCCAGAGCCCCTCTCCCACCCATAATGGAATGTCATAAATCCACTATTAAGCAGATTATATTCTAATAATTAAGGTTTTATTAAAATAAATATTATTGGTATGAATAATACAAGAAATTTGGTGTCCATTTCAAAATTCTATAAATATTATGAGATAAAAATTGTTTTAAATGTACGAAATACCACCTTTTATCTATGTCTTGGGGTATACATTTCAATTGAAGGAATTTGAGGCTCATTTTGTAATTCTTTGCTTAGTGAGTGAAGAAAAGAGAAACGATAGTGTTTGAAAGGAAGGATGAGTCTTTGAGTCTTTTCTAAGCTAAAACAGTACAGATTTGTTGATATTAGAAGCTGCTAGTTTTGTGGGAATTATAGTCCTCCATCTACTTCCAGTTTAGTGTTCCATTAAAATGATAAACCCACATTAAGAACTACTATTCCTATGTCAAGTATAATAAATACAGCATGACTTTGGTTTAAGATAATTTATCTCAAATGTAAAATGTGTGTGTGTAATTTAGATAGGAGACTGTTGACCCAAAAACCACGGATCTCACTTCAAAAGAAATAAGAGGTATTTATTCTGTAGCCAAATTTGAGTAACCATCGTCCAGGAAACACAGAGCTAGGTAGGTTATGCCATGGTCCCTGTTCCCACATGGAAGCTGTTCTATAAAGTATTATAGTAGCAGAACAAGGAAAATCATAAATCAAGGCAATAATAAAAGGATTGTTAGGTACATCTACTAAGCAGATTACAAGCTAGGGTAATCTCCGCTATAAGTCTCAGATGATATCTTGATACTTTTAGCTTTAGGTTTGGTGGAAGCTAGTGGTCTACTAAGTTAATAGATTATTTTAAGATTTATTTACTTATTATGTATACAGTGCTCTGTCTGCATGTATACTTGCAAGCCAGAAGAGGGCATCAGATCACATTATAGATGGTTGTGAGCCACCATGTGGTTGCTGGGAATTGAACTCAGGACCTCTGAAAGAGCAACCAGTGCTCTTAACCTCTGAGCCATCTCTCCAGCTCATGTCAATAACTTGTTTAAAGTTTCATCTGTTAGTCACAGGATGTTAGTTCCAATAAAGAGATGGGAAAGAGGTGAATATTTAGGTGACTAAAAATAATATAACATAAGATAATTAGGCTCTTAACCGGCAACACTGCAGTCCTAATCAGTTAGTGAGTCTTGGCAGACACAACTCCTTTCCAGAAATGCTGTTTTACAGTACATAGACTTATATTGGTAATTCATGAGACACACAAATAATAAATGCACAGATGAAAAATGTGGTTGCACTGTTCTACTTTTAATGTAATTTGACTTTGCTAGCAATATGCTCTTTCTTTCTTTCTTTCTTTCTTTCTTTCTTTCTTTCTTTGTTCTTTCTTTATTTATTTATTTCTAGTAATTTATTTTTTCATATTATTTTTACAAAGTATGATCATTCACTACATCAAAATGTTTTGCAAATGTAGACACTTAAGGGGGAATGGGTAGTTGATGGAGTCTTATTAGGAAACCAGTGCCTATAAATAGATGTGTCCTGTTCCAGATCTGAGATGAGAACTATTGCACTTTTATCAAATAATTGTCATTCTAGGTACTATGCTTGGAGGCACAGTCTCTTTCTGGCAGTGGTCACAACAAGCACTTATTTTAATATGCAGTATGTACTCTTATTGATAGGTACACTTTTGACCAAAGCACCCATCGAACATGTAGTAATTCTAATAATATTATTCTAATACTAATGGGGCAAATAGTCTATCTGTAGAGCAGGTATTGACCACTCATATATTTCAAGACATCCTGCTATGGATGGTCAAAGTATAACATTTTAAATACACAGGTTCCTACCCTTGTGGACTGAGGGGAAATAGGGAGGAATATAGTGCGTAGAGGATACTAAATCTGGAAGAAATGTACACAGAGCAGAGGCAGGAGGCACCAAGATAGAAAAATGGGGAAAAGAATGTGGGTTAATCAAAAGCAGCTCAGAGGAAGATTGCCCAGATCTTGACTGATACATGACATTGATTAATTTAATTGATACTCCATCCCAGTGTTTAACAAATGTTCCATCCAAAAAGTCTTCTGTAATATTTAACTTCACTTCCTTCAGATTCCATTTATGCATATTTCTTTTGTTCTTTCTTTGAGAGCTAGACAGCAGTCAGTAACAAAACACTTTATATTCATATACCTAAAAGGGTGTTTGTTTTTCTATCATGTTTCAGTCTTCCCCAGGCAATGGAAAAACAAACAATGAAAAATAGTCTAGTCACTTCTCAAAAGGCTTGTTTAATTTGACTGCTTAATAAATAATAAGCTTTGGTACTGTGCTTTTAGTGTTTATTCTTTGGAAAGAAACAATTTCAACAGTGATGTGGAAAGAAATATTGGTTTTCTCTTACATACACACACACAAGTAGAGAAATAGTGTGTGGGGTGTGTGTGTGAGTGAGTGTGGGTGTGTGTCGGTGTGTGTCGGTATGTGTGGGTGTGTGTGTGTGGTGAGAGACAGAGAAAGAGAACCTACATCAGAAGCTCAAAAAAGA
This sequence comes from Acomys minous, assembly GCF_964271855.1. Classification (NCBI taxonomy): domain Eukaryota; kingdom Metazoa; phylum Chordata; class Mammalia; order Rodentia; family Muridae; genus Acomys; species Acomys minous. The sequence goes on along the minus strand of NC_140488.1, from coordinate 88,790,497 downwards.
AACCTATAAAATAACAAGTCTGTAAAGTACAGTAAACATTAAGATTGTTGGTATTACTAATGTTAAATTCAATATTTATTTGTATAAATTATGCTGATAATTTATACTTTTCATGATTTTACTTTTTAAAAATGCATCATGTCTTTTTTTCCACAGTATTATCATAATACAATTGAAGGGAATTTTTGGATTGTTTTCTGTTATTGTATTTCACAGGGACCTGTACTTATTTTCTCTGCATCATAAGCTACATTTTTGTGCCCTGTGTGCCATGCAGAAATTGATCTGCAATACATGTGGCGTCTCCAAGGGTATATTTAAATTTAGTAATTTTACTGCTAACTGTGAAGTTAATCTGCACTGTATGCATTCTTTTCCCCAGGAAACTGAAATAACAGTTCAAGCTAAACAACCGGATGTGGAAAGGCTTTTGTCTAAAGGGCAGCATTTGTATAAGGAAAAATCAAGCACTCAGCCAGTGAAGGTAATGAAGCAACCTCTTGCAATATCTATTACCTCATATGCTTCCCCTGTTGTACACTTGCCATGGACATGCTCTATTTATAATCTTTGAAATAACTTGTAAGAAAATATTGGCCACACTACAATTGCAGAGGCAAAGCTGTCTTTTTGATCAACATATCCTATTTATATATAGTTATCTTAAGCCTATTAACAAGTCATTGCATTATAGGACTCATTTATGTCCTGGTGTGGTACCATCAATGCAAAAAGCACTACCACCTTCAAGGTAGATTAAATTCTTTAGGGCTTTATTGCTTTGCTTGCCAACCTTGATACTCTTCATACTGTGTGGCTTAATGCAAATCAAGCCATTGCATCATGCTGTCTTCAACAGCTGTAAAGAATCACAATATGCTCTATGACCATTTCTTGCTCTGCTGCTCCTTTTTATGAAAGAGAAAACCCTGCATCCAGACTTTAGTACTTTATTAGGTCAGGAATTTTAGTGCAGTGCCATATAATTGCATTTCTTCAGTAAACAGGTGGCCTGAGTGAAAGCTTTCTACATCCTTCGTTTCTGTGTGTGTGCACAGATATATTTATTCCCAGGATCTTACTTGAGGAGAAAACTAGAAAGTCAGGCCAGTTACAAACAAACACCCACTTTTGGTGGCTTCCTTTGCAAAGGAAAAGCTAGTGATAAATGATACGTAGCTGTTATATAGAGTTTACCTTATTCTTTGTACCTGGCCAAAAGTTTAATGACTTCAAGTATGCTAAAGGTTCCTGAGAGCCCGTAATGGTGGCTATTTATTGCTCAGTTTTGGTTTCTCAGCTGATGTTGCTGGCTGAGATGTAGGGAGCCTTACTCTCACGTTTACAATCACTCTAAAGCAGTGTTGGTCAATATCCTCATTACACATCGCCAATTTGCCTTTGTAAATAGCATTACCAGAATGGACATTTTAAGGTCACTTCTTAGTTTTTCCTTGTACTTGGGCCAAAATTTAGTTCTCCAAAATTGCTTGTTTTCCCCCACAGCTTACATAGGAGTTTTCCTTAGGTAATTTAAAGTTGGATTTGGAACATAATGACATAACAGCAGGTGCAGAAAAGCACAGCATTCCCTAGAAATATTAAAAGTCACTTACTCAAGAATAAACTTATCTCTACTTCTGAAGTCCAGGATAATAATTTCCATACAGTTTGAGGTTTAATACAATTTTTTAAAAATAAAATAAGTGCTTTTGTTAAGTGGCCTGCAGACTTAGAGGCAGTACTAAGAGCATCAAAGTTCAGTGTCGCTGTGGTTACAGATATACAGATTAGTTAACAAAGTGGTAAAATCCCCAGGGTGGGTATTTTCATTCTATGAGCCATGAAATGAACAAATGAACTAATCAATAAGTCCATTCTATCTATCCATGATGGATCTCCAAAAACTTAATATCATGTGGATATGTCAATGAATTGAGGTTAACAGCCTTTCTCATAGTTCACAAATGTGCATTTAATTTTGTGTTACTTTGTGCTTTTGCATAAAACAACAAAACCTCTTTCCTTCAAGATATAGACAAATTTCTATTTCTCATTTATAAAACAATCAAAGTAGTAATTCATAACTTAATGTCACTTCTGCCTATAAACCCAATCCCAAGGCTAATTTGAGATGAACACTGGATTCTATGTCTAAGTCTACCCAATTTTGCTGTTTCCTCAGTGAAGTAAAGGGAAGATTGAAGCAAAAGAAAGAACAAAGCCATTCAACTTGTCCTTTCCCCCATTTCTCTCTTTCTTTAAATATTTTATTAATGTATTCATATTACATCTCAATTGTTAGTCCATCCCTTGTATCCTCCCATTCTTTCCTCCCTCCCTTTCCTCCCCTTCTCTATGACTGTTCCTGAGGGGGACCTCCTCCCCCTGTATATGCTCTTAGGGTATCAAGTCTCTTCTTGGTAGCCTGCTATCCTTCCTCTGAGTGCCACCAGGTCTCCCCATCCAGGGGACATGGTCAAATATGAGGCACCAGACTTTGTATGAAAGGCAGTCCCCACTCTCCACTCAACTGTGGAGAATGTCCTCTCAATTGGCTAGATCTGGTTAGGGGTTTGAAGTTTACTGCACGTATTGTCCTTGGCTGGTGCCATAGTTTGAGCGGGACCCCTGGGCCCAGATCTGCCCTTCATAATGTTCTTCTTGTAGGTTTCTAGGACCCTCTGGATCCTTGTATTTCCCCATTCTCCCATGCTTCCCTCACCTAAAGTCTCAATAAGATGTCCTCCCCTCTGACCCACTTTCCTGGTACGTGAAGACTTTCATGGGACATGCCCCTTGGGCTAGTGTCCAGATATAAGTGAGTGTATACCATTTGACTCTTTCTGCTTCTGGGTGAACTTATTAATTATGATCATTTCTAGTTCAATCCATTTGTCCACAAATTTCAAGAATTCCTCATTTTTAATAGCTGAGTAGTATTCCATAGTGTAGATGTACCACAGTTTCTTTATCCATTCTTCTACTGAGGGACACTTAGGCTGTTCTGGATATTATGAATAAGGCCACTATGAATATGATTGAACATACAAGCTATCTTGTAAATCAATGACAGTTTTCTCTTCCAGCCTTTCTTGTTTCCTCATTTCCTGTTTATTAGGCTCATTTCAGGTATAAAGAACTTGATTAAAACATGTCTTCAAGTTCCCTGATTTCTAGAGAAAATAGAATATCACATTGATAGGGGTAATGTGTATAATTGATTTGGAGTTATCAGGTGGCAAGAAATGATGGGCTCACATTATGTTTTGTTTTGTTTTTATCATACTAGACATGGAACACTCAGGGCATTGTATATGATAAACAAGTATTTTATCTATGAGTTGCACCTCTTTATGTAGGACATCACCTGGAAAATACCTGAACATTAGCTACAATTTTGTAGTATGTTAAAACATTAAAATCTAACAAATATAGTTTCACAGTTCAGAATTTGACACCTAACAGTCCAAGGCAGAAAGCTATGAGGACTACTAGAATATCTGCATAATTTGAATGCTTTTTTAAACCTTACTGTTGGTTTATATGAAGGGTCATCCATCGCTCTGACACTATGTGAAAAAAAGCCATTTCCAACACTGAGCCCATATAGGATATATTTTTGGGTCATTTTTTATTTTATTTTATTAATTTATTCATATTACATCTCAATTGTTATCCCATCCCTTGTATCCTCCCATTCCTCCCTCCTTCTCATTTTCCCCTTACTCCCCTCCCCTATGACTGTGACTGAGGGGGACCTCTTCCTCCTGTATATGCTCATAGGATATCAAGTGTCTTCTTGGTAACCTGCTGTCCTTCCTCTGAGTGCCACCAGGCCTCCCCCTCCAGGGGATGTCGTCAAATATGGGGCACCAGAGTTCGTGTGAAAGTCAGACCACACTCTGCACTCAACTGTGAAGAATGTCCTGTCCATTGGCTAGATCTGTGTAGGGGTTCGAAGTTTACTGCCCATATTGTCCTTGGCTCCTGCCATAGTTTGAGCAGGACCCCTGGGACCAGAGGGGCTGGAGAGATGGCTCAGAGGTTAAACACACTGACTGCTCTTCTGGAGGTCCTGAGTTCAATTCCCAGCCACCACATGGTGGCTCACAACCATCTATAATGTGATCTGATGCCCTCTTCTGGCCTGCAGGTGTACATGCAGGCAGAGCACTGTATACATAATAATGAATAAATAAATCTTTAAAGGGCTGGAGAGATGGCTCAGCCGTTAAAGGCTAGGCTCACAACCGTAAATATAAGATATATTTTAAATAATGAAATTTATCTATCTTCTCCTTAAGTTTAGGCCTTCTCATAAATTTATTGAAAGGGGAGAAGGTCTTTCCAATCTGTAATATATCTTTTTAAGCAAAGATTATTTTGGGGGAGTGGGTTAACTTTGGAGGTCTGTATTTGGAAATAATGAATAAGGTAACAGAAATGATATTCTCAAAAAGAAAAATAAGAGTGCTGGGGAAAGGCTTGCTGCTTTTCCAGAAGACTGGAGTTTAGTGACTAGTATCCACATTAGGTGATTGACAACTGCTTGTAATTCTAGTTCCAGGCTATCTGATATTCTACTCTGGTCTTCATGGGCACCATCACACAGATGTACATGTACACACACAACTATATATGCACATATGTATTTTTATAATCACTTCCCAAATGGAGTTGAGATTGAGGGCTGGCCTTGTCCCTATTCAGCTTTCTTCCAATTTTGTTTGCATTATCAACTTTACTAAGATTTCGTTTAAACCTTCAAAATGGACTTTATTTTTGAACACAATTTCCATTGTATCTTCTTTAAAGATACCTTGATGTGATAAAAGTATATTGTGACATAAAAAGAATACAACATAAATAGACTACTACATCTCTGATGTAAAGTTATCTAAATAATTTTATTAGCCTATAGTTGGAAAACTAAGGCAGTCTTCTGTCTACCTCTCTCCATGCCTGTTTCCAATCTCTCCCTCTTTTTCAGTGTATGATCCTCTCCTTTCTCACAATATTTCTATTTTATTCTATTTGCATAGTATTCTCTCATCTTCAGAAATATTTTAAGATTCATTGTATAATTTCAGTAGACCACAATTTTACCAAATTATACTTTGTTAATAAGATTTAATAAAATTAATATTTTCTGTATTACATATTCTACAGAGGAGGAAGCAGTTCTTCAACATCACCTCTTTCACAGTTAAAAGGCAACAAAATAACATGGTGATTTATATGCTAAGGAGGCTGAGAAAGAAGGGTTGTACATTTTTTTCTTTTCAAACATTTTTATTAATTATTTTTGCATATACAATTATATTATTACACATATATACAATAAGCTACCAATAGCAAGGAGAACCATGACACAATTAGGAATTATATAAGTGTTACATTCATAGTGTTTTGGCTATTTGCATTTGACAGACTTGAAGAAAACATATTTCCTATCTTCGTGAGTCTAAAATTCTGAATGCAAATCAGAATCTATCATATCTCATCATTATTAACTTAAAACATCTATCTAGATCTAAAAACATCTTAACCCCTAAACAACTAAGCTTAATTGTAAAAATAAACTATCCGGTCTTCAACACCATCAGAGACTTGAGAAGGAATGCAATTGATTACCTGAGTAAGCAGGGAATGCAGGTTAGCAACTTTCCAAATGAGAAAATGACCGAGATGGTTTACTACCTGATTAGTCACCCAAACCTCTCTATGATGTTGGAGCATCATCTTTAGCCTTCTGGCCCAATGTATCTAACAGACATATTTGTGAAGCAGGAACTATTGAGGACTTGCTTACCTTGTCTTGCCAGAGTTTGGCCATTGACTCTGCCTGCATCCAACCTTCCCTTTTTTAGTCAGAATTCTGTCTGTAGTAGAAATAAGGACATTTTTCCCAGTGGCTTATTTGCCACCTATGAAGCCATCTCCATAAATGTTTTTTGTTATTTCTGAAGATTCACTGACAGTGAGACACGTTAACTCCTCGCAGCACCCATCCTACATCAAAAAGGATAATGAGCATCAAAGAATGGTTTCAAATTTAAAGCAAGACTTTATTTATAAAGCAAGTTCAAGGACAGTTTGTCTGATAAACAATCCCTATTAAAATATAACTCTTTGAAGTAACAACAGTATCAACAACTGCAAAATAAATACATTTTGCTGTTTGTAATTATCTATTTATTTTACATTATGTGCATGCATATTTTACCTCCATGTATGCATTTGTACCAAATATGTGCCTGATGCCCACAGAGCCAGAAGAGAGAATTAGAGTCCCTGGAATCACAGTTACAAGCATTTGTGACCCATCAATTGTAGGTGCTAAGAAGATAACTACATTCCCCCTGGATAAATATTAAATGCTCATAATCTCATATCTCTCTTTCCAACTCCTATAAACATTCTTATACTTAAGCATTTGCACACTTGATTCTGCTAATCCTAAATGGTAAGTGTAGCTTTCATGTATGTGTATTTTGAAATGGTAATGTTGCCTCCTTTACAACTGAGAGAATTATTGCGATTTTAAATATTGTAGTTACTTCATGAAGTAATAAGATGAGGCAAACTTGATTAGTTAGGTTTTTCTTATATTATCAAAAGTGCTTAGGCAAACTTTTTAACATATAACTTAGTCTTCAACATATATTTTAATAAGACACTAAAAATATGGTGTAACTAGTTTTATGTAGTTGGTCAAAGGACTAGACTTCAACCTTTAACACAAAATAATTGCTGTGGGAAAAAAAAAGGTCAAGAGGGCAATTATCATGCTTCATACATTCTTTCCTCAGATATAACCTATTAAATAATGGCATCATTAGTCATTTTCAATTACAGTTACTCACATCCAGTATGTTTTATTTTCCCAGCTGCTTTGATTATATTAATCTGTTTTCTCTTATACCAACAATTTAATCTACCACATATCAACATCTTATTAGCATTCTCAAGAACTTCTTGAAGATTTGTTTTTCCTAAGAGCAGGTAGCACATTACAATATACATATGCTTCAAGATTTATATATGGTATACTAGGTTGAATGGTATATTGTTGATAAAAATGTTGTTCAATTAAATATTATAATTATACAATATGTGGTGTTTAGGAATATGAATTACTTGGAAAATGCTTGCCATTCAAGCTTGAAAACTTGAGTTTAGATCCCCAGATCCTACGTAAAGCCAGACACACAGTACATGTCTAATCAGAGTGTTTCTACAGTGAAAAGGCTAGTGGAGACAAGAGAATTACTAGAATCTTTCTGGCTGAACTGACATCTTTTATAAAAGAAATGCATGTTTTTAACCACTGAATTGTGTCTCTAGTCACAGAATATTATTTTAATGACAACAGAAATCAATAGCCAAAGGTGGGGAAGGACTTACAGAATAAAAGTAACAATAATAGAGGTGCTTTATAATCAATTAATATGGTTATAACAACATTTCATTTAAAAAATATTTGGTCTGTTTTGCTTTTATTTGTTTTCCACTCGGAAAATCATATTGATGCTACAAATTGGCAAAAGATGACTCAGAGTTTAATACCATTTGCTGCTCTACTGGAGGATGAGAATATAGTCTCCAGTAATCAATTCAAGTGGCTTTTCAATCACATGTAACTTTAATTCTAGAGGAATCTGATGCCCCATTCTGGCCTCCATTGTTACCTGCAAACACATGACATATGACATATGTACACACACACACACACACACACACACACACACACACACACATGCATACAAGGGGAGAGAGAGAGAAAATAAATATTAAAAGAGTTATAATAAATATTATACAAAGGTAAGTAAATAAATAAAAATTAAAAATAAAATTAAAAAGTTACAATAGATGCTATTCATAATATTTGAACATGAGAATTGCCTACTTTTCTAATTTGATGGTAAAATGTATAGTACTCTTTTAGAGAAAAAATGTCAACATAATTTTTTGACAATCATACAGATATATTGAAGTGGTGTTCTACTTTCATATTTGTAGTTTGACATACTACAAAATAACACTAATTTGCAAATTTTGCTTTTGTCAAATTTATGTTTTATAAATGCTTTTACTCAAATCCTTCATATCATGGCTAGGAATATAGAGTATTTGTCTACCATGTATGAAGGCTTGGATATGGTCTTTGATACCATGTACAACTATGCTAGTATATGCCTAAAATCCCAGCACTTGGCAAAGAAAATGGGTTGATCAGAAATACAAGTTGACCACCAGATATTTCATGAGTTATAGGGAACCTTTGGCTACATGCAATCCTGTATGAAAAATAAATTTAATTAAAATCAAATCAAATACTTCATATTAATAATATAGAATCCTATTGCTTATATTTTTAATTATTTGCATGTGGTACAATTGGAATTTACATATGAGTCTGTTACAGCCTTCATGTGAAAGTGTAGCTCAGTGGAGGAGCACTTTCTTAATAAAAATACAGGCTAGATTCCATCATCACCTGAACACGCATACAGAAAAGCCCTCCAACTAGAGACTACTGTGAACACACCATTAATAATAATTAGAACTATTTAACTTATTACCAGAGACGAATATACTTCAAAAAGACCATGGGCCATCTTTATGAAAGAACTTTTAATTTTAAGGAGGGTGAGCAAAGTGGAATCCATATTCAAGTTATATGCTCTCAGGATGTAGTCAAATTGATGATCAGATTAATGTAGAATTTGAGAAGGATGGAATAGGACTACACCATATCACAGTTCAAGGAGTAGCAGAAGATATTAGTCATTTCTGTGAATATAGAGTGGCCTTGTCTCTCTGTATTGTTTTAGATCTGGTCTGGCTAAGGGGTGGTCTTGTCTCTACTGAGCAAACTTTTTCTAAGTGTTCTTTGTCTGGATATCTGTCTGTCTGTCTGTATGTATGTATGTATGTATGTATGTATGTATGTATGTATGTGTAACTGGGATCATCATGACCTAGCTGCCTAACAGCTCCCAGCAAGATTATTTCTCACATTCTTAAAGCTATCACTGAAAGCTTTATTTCAAAGTATCAATACCTATTTGCCTATATTAGGAAAGTTGATGCTTTCATTTTTCTTAACTGTTTTTGATTAGTACACTTATTTTTTTCCTTTTAAAATTATATTTGAAATGAATTTGGACAGTTACTTTTTTTCACCAGTTACACACTAGGAATAATTCTAAAGGCTCATCAACTGTCTCTATTTAACAAAATTCTCTTAGAATCCATTTAGAAACCACACCAAAGTACATCTCTTATGATTACTTAAGGATATCATATAAATTTATCTGCTATTCAAAATAAAAAGTGACACAAAATTAATACAAAGGCTCAACTGTGAGCTGAGTCAGCTCTGAGGAAGTATTTGAGTATCAATTTAGGCTTGCTCAGTATCTCTTGCTACATCTAAGGAAGCATTTTTGAGATTTGAATGTCATCTCTAGGCCTCACGTATATTAGATACATTTACAGAGGGAAACAGAGAATCAAATTGTGCAGTTGCAGTGGCCAGATGCATGTCTGTGTGTATACAGTCATAGTTGTCACAAGCCAAGCATTCCCACAAGACATGTCTTTAAAGTTTTAAAATTCTTAAACTAAAAGAAGTTTCAAATTACAATCCACATATATTTGTATGTGTTTATAAATGTGCAACTGCTTGTGTTTGGACACTCACATTCATATGTGCATTCAAGGAAGCCAAAGTTAGTATTGGCTGTCTTCTCTGTCACTTACCCACCATATTTTGGGGGACGGGGTCATTCATGGAGCCAGAAGCTTATGTATTGGCTGGAATGACTGGTCATGGAGCTTATGGAAAGCATCTATTTCTATGTAGAGCATCCAGGAGAAGAGCTGCAAGCTGCTGCACCCATTTTTTTTTTTTTTACTTAAACCAAGTAGCCAAATTCAGGTTCTCCTTTTGCACAGCAAGTACCTTCTTTCTCCACTGAGCCATCTCTCCAAATGTTCTTTTAAATTTTTAAAGTGAAAACGGAATGCCTATTTAGAATTCACTTTTCTTGTAATTATTCAGGTTCTTTGTAAAGAATAAGCCCAGAAAATAAATTGATAGATAACTTGAGGAGTTAAGTTATATTGTATTCTTTTTTTAAAAATCAGTAACATGTATGCTTTTTCTATTACAGAGGAAGTTAGAAGATTTGAAGTCTGAGTGGGAAGCTGTAAACCATTTACTTCGGGAGCTGAGGACAAAGCACCCTGACAGTGCCCCTGGATTGACCCCTATTGGAGCCTGTAAGTACATTATGTCCCAGGTGTTCTCTTTTGCTTTAGCTGTTTGCGTAAAAGCATGGCTGTGAGGTTATCTGTGAATGAAAAGGAAAATTGGTTTCTGATTCTGCAGAAAAGAGTAAACATTTATGTTATTTATTATGCAAAAGGTCTTTGAGTGGGTTCCTTGGACACTGAGAGGTTTACAAGCTGTATTTTTTGAAGATCCAAGTACAAGGAAAAACAGAGGGAAGGTGAGGAGCTTATTCCTTAGAACTAAAGCTGGCTGCCTTTGAAGATCCACACTGAATCACCAGGAGAAGGCCAATCCTTTGAATTTCTGCTTCATTGGAAGCAGAGTATTCATGGGAGTAGTTTTTAATTAAAGTTGAAGATAATTCTTAGAAAGGAAATTCAACAAACCACCACATCCCCAGCATTTAAGTACTGACATCAAGGTGAAAGTTCAATGACACTGAAGACTTAAAAAGCATGTGCAAACATTGTGTTCTTTTTTCATCAACATCCTGCACTGAAAATGCTATATCAAGGTGCTAGTGAATAAACTCTGTTGATTTTACTTCTTTTTATGATCTCTACTTTTTGTTTCTCTCAGCAAATACGCGCAGTTGTCCACAGAACATACTTTATTGATGTCTGTTTTCTATATGTCATTGGCATGTTCAGTCTGAGAGTCTGTAATGCTATATTACAGTTATTATAACAATTTTTCATAAGCTTATGAGATGTAGAATTTAAGGATTTATATTTTCATATAAGCTACTCTGAATATTGCAGGAATAATCAAGACTAGTGTTCCTAAATGACATGATGACCTACCTACCTATATTTATTTATTTATTTATTTATTCTTTTAATAATTTTATAGCCTGATCCCAGCCTGTCTCTCCTCTTCTCCAAGTCTCACCTCCATGCCCCTACCCCCATTCCCCCCAAGGGGTACCAACCCACCCTGGCACATGAAGTCACTAAGCACATCCTCTCCCACTGAGCCCTGACAGGGCAGCCCAGCTAGGGGAAGGGGATCCAGAGGCAGGCAACAGAGTGAGAAACAGCCCTTACTCCCATTATTGGGGAACCCACTTTGACCAAGCTGTCCTTTTACATATGTGGGGGGTGAGGTCTAGGTCCAGCCCATGCATGCTCTTTGGTGGGTGGTTCAGCCTTTGTGTGCCTCCATGGACTCAGGTTACTTTACACTGTAGGTCTTCTTGTGGAGTACAAGACCCCTGCAGCTCCCTCAATCTTTCTCCCACTCATCCACCAAACATGCAAGGCTCTGCCTATTGTTTGTCTGGGTGTGTCTGCATCCGTTTCCATCAGCTGCTAGATGTAGCCTCTCAGATGATAGTTATGCTATACTCCTATGTGCAAAGATAGCAGAGTATTATTTATAGTGTCAGGGGTTTGTTTTGTGTGGGTCTCTAATTGGGTCAGCCATTGGTTGGCCATTCCATCAATCTCTGTTCCATCTTTATCTCTTCACTTCTTGTAGGTAAGACAAATTTTGGGCCAAAGGTTTTAGGAGTGGGTTGGTGTCCTTCTCCCTCCATTTGCAGTCCCACCTGGCTATAGGAGGTGGTAACTTCAGGCTCAGAGTAGTGCAGTGGGAGCATTCTGGGCCCATGATAATGTTTCTAACTCGAAATATATTCTAAGTTTAGTTTATAAGAACATGTATAATTAATCAATTTATTTGTATATATGGAACAACTTCTATATATCTGGCATCAGACTAAGTGCTGAGAATTCATCATAAAATAAGTTAGTCTCTCCTTTTATGAAGCACAGTCAAATTGAAAGAGAAAGATGACAAACCAGTAGAAAAATATATTATCTCAATTATAAGTGCTTTAAGATGTAGTCTACAGATTAATGTCAAGTATCCTAGGACAGAATGGCAGAAATCCAAACCCTAGCCTCAGCCCTTGCAAGCTTATCTGAATTTTAATGGACTCTTCAGGTTATTTCACCATACACTGTAGTATGGGAAATATAATTATATAGAAAAGGAAAGGGGGAGAAAGTAAGTAGGGATGAGGGCATTATTGTCTGAAGTATAGTTAGGTACACTAGTTTAGTCTGAGGCCATTAGAGGCTGATGCAAGGCAGCAAAGCTTCTCTCTCTCTCTCTCTCTCTCTCTCTCTCTCTCTCTCTCTCTCTCTCTCTCTCTCTCTCTCTGTGTGTGTGTGTGTGTGTGTGTGTGTGTGTATGTGTGTGTGTCTACAGAAATTATGATAGGCAGGCAGTACAATAAAACACAGCTGCAACACCAAGAAAGGTACTAGAGTAGGAATTGGGTGATAATCACAATGGCCATTGAGCCTGCAGCAGAGGCTACACAAAGAGCAATGAAGGAAGCCAATATTGTCAGGTACCTCCTCCACTTGTTTGCTCCCTTAGTGAGGACTTCATCACCATCTATGGCTCCTTGTGTTGCCTCACCATTCCTCCTATATTGATATCAGTAGGGAGGCTGGGGGTATCCTCAACTCTGAGCCACCATGAGAATTTACAACACTAAGGCCAAAGTTGGAGGAGTGAGAGGGGAATTTTCTCAAAAAGATTTTTTATTTCCTCTAGCAAACTGACAAAAAATTGAGTATAAGTTCAACATACTGATCACTCTAATCATACAAACGTTGATTGAAAAGAATGAACACAGAGTCAGAATCATATTACTTTTATTTCAAGACTTATTCTCTCATGTAGTAGTTTAAGCATCAGAAGAATTGTGTATTCTTGGCTTTCTGACACATAGTAATTTAATCCAAATTGAATTCAGTGTTTAAAAATCTAAGTTATAGCCAGACATGGTAGCACAACTGTACTCTCAGTATTTGGGGAGGCAGAGGCCAGCCTAGTCTACAAAAAGAGTTCAAGATAGCCAAGACTGCACAGAGAAACTCTGACTGAAAAAATCTAATTCATAATATGATTTGGTTACATGATTATTTTTCTTGGACTACATTATAATACAATGTTTCTAACTTACCATGATGGTTTTTCAGAACACCACTCTTACATGCATAGCTTCCTTTACACTTCGGTTTTTATCCCCAAAATAATTGTAAAGTAAATATGATTATACACCACATTTTTAAATATAAAAAAGCCAAAACATAGAAGGAATATTACTAGGCAAAGGCCACACAGCTACAAAATCTAATCCAGTTAGGTCAAGTGCTGTTTCATTTTGTTGCTGTATATTACACTATCTATCTGTCCTACTACACAATGGAAATTCTAAATAGAGGCAGAAAGCAAGAAGTTAATGCTAATTTAACACATCTTCTATTTTCAGAAAGTAATAGTGTTCTGAGTTGCTGTGTCTTGAAATCAGTTTTCTCTGAATTTCTTAGAAACTTAGAGTGCTGAGCCTGGAATAATCATTGAAGTTGTCATCTGGTTGAATATTTTTCTTTTAACGAGTGTCAAGTCTTAGGTTCAAAGTGGCTTTCTATTTGATTTGATTTGATTTTTTTCCAAGTGGCCTTTTTAAGAATACTAAAGCAAGCTTCCCTGTGGCTGTTTACTTCCATTATATAATATGATGCAGTAGTCTTGTCTGAGCTATATAAATTATTCAGATTTACAAGATAAATGTCATGCTTTCAAAAATTGTTTCATTTGTTTTGATGATCCTAGATATCTGGGTGTCTCAGTTACCTATTATTGCATAAAACACCCCAAAACTTACTGACCTAAAGGAATTATTACTTACTTGCCTTTGATTCTGTGATTCCCTTTTGAAATGTGACTGGCTGGATGTTTATTGTGATCATTCCACTTAGTCTAAATGCAATTATTCAGCGTCTGATGAGCTAGACATTCTAAAGCTGTCTCATTATATGTCTGAGAGGTGGCTGTTCACTAGAGATCCTCATTCTTTTATACAGCCTGCATCATCTGGTAGGCTAGACGATTACTTTATTCTGTGATGCTCTCAAGGCAGTCTTCCTCTAAGATGAGGAGGATGGAAGCTTGAAGATCTCATGATGCTTAAACTTTGACATTCATATGTGATTTCTGCTATTTTTGTATTGGTCAATGCAACTTGAAGGCTTAGTCCATATAAGGGGTAAGGTAATGACTATCTGTTGAAAGAAGAGTTGTGTTGTCACATGCATGTTTGGACAGAAGGCTTAATGGTAACCATCTCTCTATATAAACTACCAACAATGGGATGTGAACAAAAGACACAAGTGCTGGTTTGTACCCAGTACCCTTGGTCATTGATTTTCAAATTTCAGCATGCAAAAAGAAAACATCAATTTCTTACTAATTTCTGATTCAGTGAGTTTTATGGAAAAGCAGCATCTCTAAAAGTTTAAAAGCAAGGCCAATGCTGCTTATTTTAGGACTGCAGTTTGAAAACTACTGCACCAAGCTTCAGTTGCTTGGCAGAGCTTATCTATCCACCTACTGCTTTGTGAAACAATTGGGGGTCCAAGTGCAATATAGTGTTTTGACTACCAAAGGAACTCCTTTGTAACTCCAGCATTTTACATCTCTGTCCTTCTCTGATGAAGGACTTTGCAGCTTAGAAGTTCAAGGAGTGGAAAGCATATAAACCACACAATAGTTACACAGAAGAGTGCATCTGTGTCCCTCACAGACACTTATCGAGAGAATAGCTGTGCTTGTATGAAGTTTCTCTGGAGAAGCTAAGGACATTTTTAGCCAGCCAGCCAGCACTTAGCATTGGTCAGAAGGCCTGTGTGACAGATGGAAGCAAAGAGCCAGCAAATCTGGTGGTAAATGTCACTGTGAATCGTTTCTTATCCACAAGCTGCTGGGGCTGAGAACACTCATGTTCTACAGCACTCCACTTAGCATTTTCAAAATAAATCACACAGAAGACGTTCTTACTGAGAATACTCCAAGTGAGGAGATTTGATGCAACTACATCAGGACAAGATTTATGAAATGAATTGAATATTATATAGAGAAAAAAGGCCCAATTGATACAGGTTTGTTATTGACTAAATACTAGTAGAACAATTCTTCTTGTAATTAAATTTAGAGATAGCAGAACTCCAAAGAAATTCTGAAAGTATAGTCTCAAATATAAAATAGCCTACATTCCAGCCAGATATGTTGGCACACTTGGGAGGCAGAACTAACCAAATCTCCATGAGTTCAGGACCAGCTGGCATACATAGATAATTCCAGGATATCCAGAGCTACATATAGAGAACCTTTCTCAGCCCTTTCATCAAATATGCTAAATTCTAATTACAGTTGCACTACTAACTCAATCAACACTCTGTGTAAAGGGCCAAATGCTAAGTATTTCCAAAATTGTCAGTCATGTGGTCAACTCTGTAACCATATATTAAAAATAGACAAAACCACAGGCATTACATGAAAATTATATCGCTATGTTGTAATGACATCCTATGTACAGAAACAAAAGTGGGTGTCTTAGAACCTAATTTGTGCCTGTTTAACACTAGCTTCCTCTTACCATAGGAGAAACTTGCCCACATATAGAATAAGTTGGAATCCTTGGAGAAGAAACATCAGTGGGACAACACCTCACTTCTGTTACTGGGAATTTGTAGATTAAATCTTCAACCATTTTTCCTCTCTTGAGTATAGCATCTTCCAGATATGTTCTCAGAGAATGGGCAGCTCAATGATAAACTTTTAAGGGAAGGTACAATAGTGATTCTTTTCACTTATGTAATTTCCACCTTTTATTAAAGTAGATTATTTTCCTTATACAATATACCCTATTTACAATTTTCCCTCCTTCCAGTTACTTCCCACCTCTATCCCATCCAGATACGTTCTCTTTCTGTCTTTCTGTTTTGGAAAATAAAAGGCTTGTAAGAGACAACATCCAAACATAAAACAATAAAATATAAGATAAAACAAAATCCATCATATTGAAGTTGAACAAAGCCAAACAGAAGAAGGAAAAGAGTCCTAAGAATAGGCACAAAAATCAGAGACTCATTTAGTCACACACTCAGGAGTCCCATAAAAAAATACTAAGCTCAAAGCTATAATAAATACGCAGAGGACCTGGCACAGTTGCCCATCTATCTGCCTTGTGCTTGCTGCTTCAGTCTCTGCAAGTCCATATGAGCTTTGATTTGTTGATTCAGAGGCCCTTGTTGGGCTGGTAGCTGCCATCCTTCTCTTTCTACAGTTTGAGACATCCATTGTCTACCCAAAATGAAAGGTAGAACTCAGATAACATTCTTTTCAATAAAGAATCATAAAAAGCAAAACACAACAAACAAAAAACAGTAGAATAAAGAAGAACTAAATAAAAATTTTAGAAAGTCTATAAAGTAGTAGAGATGAAATATCTCAGTGAATAAAGGAGCTTGCTGTCAAACCTGAGGGCCCAATTTGGATCCTGCATAGGGGAAGGAAATTACTAACTCCCAAAAGTTGTTTTTGGACTCTTCAAGAAGCCATACATGGCCTGTACTCTTCTAGAGGACTCATGTCCTCTGCCACAGCACCCATGTAGCAGCCCACAAATGTCTGTAACTCCAGTTCCAGACAATTCTACACCCTCTTCTACCCTCCTTAAGTACGAAACATGCATATAGTGCACAGAGGTTCATGCAGGCAAAACAGCCATAAAAAGTAAAAAGCAAACAAAAAACATAAATAACAATGAACAAACAAATAAAACTGAAATAAACATCCTTTTCCAGGAAATAACATTTCATTAATGGGCCTGAAAATGAATTCACTACCTTCACGCTCCTCATTTCTATGTGGTATTATCAATCTTGAGAAGCCAACAGAATCCTTCCTAGTTATTTCAAAGTCTAAGAAGGTACAAACATGGTATTTTTCCTTCCTTAAGATTATATGCTACTTTATATCCCTCTTTTGCAGGACTTCCCAACTCTGCCAAATGTTTAGCTGTGGGTCTCTGCATTTGTTTCCATGAGTTGGTGGATGAAGCCTCTCTGATGATGATGATGATGATTATGTTAGGCTCCTATCTACAAGTACAATGAAACATCATTATGAATCATTTCATCCACATTTTTTTTACCAGTTGAGTTTGGTCCAATCCTAGGTCTTATTGGCTATGTAGCCTCTGGTTCCTGGCCCTCCAAAGAGTATCAGGGGTGTGGTCTCTGAGCCAGAATGTTCAAAGACATCACAATAAAACCCACAGAATCAACTAACATGGGCTTAAAGAGACCAAACTTAGAGGCTGTATGGGTCTGACCTAGGCCTCTGCATATGTATTATGATTATATAGTTTACTCTTTTTGTGGAAATCTTACTATTGGGAGTGGGGCTAGCTAGCTGTGACTCTTTTGCCTGATTTTCAGACCCTTTCCTTCCTAATGAGTTACCTTGTCCAACCTTAATATGAGGGGAAGTGCAACTTGATATGCCAGGTTTGGTTGATATCTGTGCAAGGTTGGCCAACACAGGAGTAGATGGTGGTGGGAGGACTGAGGTAAGACAAAGAAGCAGAAGCTGTGGTTAGGACATAATGTATGAGAGAAAAAATAAAAGAAATAATAATAATAATAACAATAATAATAATAATACATTATCATAGATATAGGAGACCGAGTCCAATTAATCAAATGGAGCAATTTAATATTCAATGATGTCTAAGCCTATTAATGTCCGCCTGACTACCTAAAAAACTGGAATTCATATATATGCAGTGATCTGGACAGAGGGAAGGAATGTATTCATTTTAATGTTCTTCTGTTCTTGCACACAAATCGCCTCTCAGAATTGTGGGGGAAAGTTGCTCCCCATACCCATAGCTGTTTGGGTTGTGTTTGCTGCTGATTCTGCTGCTACTGAACCCATCAGATAAAGAAATTCAGTGGCAATGGAGGCAAACCTGCTGGCTTTTCATTAATGATGATTGCAAGTTGGAAACCAGAGCTCAGTGAAATAACACTTGCCTAGCATGTGCAAGGCTGGGGATTTTAGGTCAAGTACTACATACAAAATGTGATTTCTATACTGAAAATATTAAAGTCCACATTGTTGTTTATTTTGAAGCTACACTATATTAATCTTGAACTTTACCCCCAAATACTAGTACACTAGGATAAAGATTGTATACTTAAAATATGAAGGGTCTTAATGAATTAACAGAGTAAGAAATTATTTTAGATCATTCTCAAGATCTTTCAAAGCCTTGACCAACTACATAATCCATTCAACTTGTCTTATTAACACATTTAAAATCATATTTGAATGTATCAGAGAGGTAAAGCTTTTGAAAATATAATAATATGTATCACACTGTATAAAAATAAGCGACCACTGTAAGCCTTTCTTGGACAGTCCCCAGGATTGTTCCCATGTATCTGAAGCAAATCATTATATTTCCTTTGTGAGAGGTCCTGGTCCCAAGCCAGGTTTGTTGACAATGCTCTGTGCTTAACTAACTAGAAAGACACAACAGAGGCATCATTGTTAACATCTTAAACAATGATAGACTGTGGAAGCTTTGGGATTTATATGGTAATTATCCATTTTGTTATGATAAAGTTCCATTTCTCCCTCTCTTAACCTTTCGGCTGTTTTATTGCTTGGTTACCAGCTCCCCACTAGGGCTGTACTTTTGGAAATAAACTGGCAGAGGAAAAACTGCCCCAGTCCATCTATTGATTACAGTAAAATTACCATAATCTTCATAAACTATTTAACTCCTTCAAGAAAAGAACAGAACTTGAACAGCTCACAGTTGAAGGCTGGAACATATATTGCTCATGTTGCCTAAAATTTCACTGAGCAGTTTTAAAAGTAAATGTAACTTTACCCTCCAAGAAAGGAGATTCCAAAAGGATTCTGTAGCACTTCTATAGTTAAATTATAAGTTTAAAAAACTGTAATCTGGTTTATTTTCTAATAAGGGACAGAAAGAGAGGGGAGGTAAGAAGGAGCTGGGAGTTGTAAATGGAGGGAAAACATAATCACAATATATAAGAAAATGTATTTTCAATAAAAGGAAAAAAGATTCCCAGATGTATGTGGGAAATTAGCTTTATTATATTGAATAAAATAACTGATCTCATTGTTTTGGTTTAACTTACAAATAAGAAGTGTAATTCAATTATTATTATTGTTGTTGTTGTTGTTATTGTTGTTGTTGTTGTTTGTTGTTGTTGTTGTTGTTGTTGTTGTTAATATGACAAAGAATACTGTAGCACAAAATTGCCAGACAGAGAACTTATCTATTTGGGTGGGATACCCAGGTTAAAAATAAATAGAAATCACCTGAATTTAACAAAATAGTCTTAAAAAATAGTCTTTTGAAATAAAATCCAATGTTACCCATTATAATTATTCTGTGACATTAAAAACAATATGATATGAATGATATTTGATGGGCCTTTTTTTCTTCACCTCTATCTCAGGAAAGACACTAAAGTGCGCTCTCTCTCTCTCTCTCTCTCTCTCTCTCTCTCTCTCTCTCTCTCCCTCCCTCCCTCCTGCTCTGGCTCTCTATGATTTCTCAGAAGCAGTCTTAGGATAACTTCATACTCTATTCTTAAATATGGGACAATTGGACCTACCGGGAAAGTGGGTCAGAGGGGAGGACACTCTATTGAGACTTTAGGTGTGAGAAGCCTGGGAGAATGAGGAAATAGAAGGATCCAGTGGGTCCTGGAAAACTCCAGGTGGGTCTGGGCCCTGGGGTCCTCTGCAAACTATGGCAACAGCCAAGGAAAATATAGACAGTAAACTTCGAACCCCTACCCAGACTAGCCGATGGACAGGACATTCTCCACCGTTAAGTGGAGAAGGAGATCTGACTTTCACACAAACTCTGGTGCCCCAAATTTGACCATGTCCCTTGGATGGAGACACCTGGTGGCACTCAGAGGAAGGATAGCAGGCTACCAAGAAGAGACTTGATACCCTATGAGCACATACAGGGGGAGGAGGTCCCCCTCAGTCACAGTCATAGGGGAGGGGAGTAGGGGGGGAAGGGGGAGGAAGGGAGGAATGGGAGGATACAAGGGATGGGCTAACAACTGAAATGTAATATGAATAAATTAATAAAAAAGAAAAAATATGGGACAGTTGGTAATTTGTTACCATTACTGATATCCAACACTAAAAAAACCCAAAAAGATCTAATTCCAGTTACTCTCTGAGTAAAAGCAGGAATTTTTTTCCTCACTGTTAAATTAGACTTAGACTTCCTTCATTCATTGAAGTATGTTATTCAAACTTTTCTTTTGTAGTAAGCAGGTCTGTCCCCCAGATTATATATAAAATAGCTGCTTTTAAAGACTTTAAGTCATGTAGTCTCGTCCTCTACCTTTGTATGTTTTCTGTATAGTTTTGCTATTAAGAGCTTTGGACATTGTTGATCATTGCTAGTCTATTCATGACTTAGTTACTTTATAAAGCCTATATACACCTTTCCTGCAATTATATACTGTTACTATGTATGTCTGGCCCTTTATTTAATGACAAGTATGTAATAGGTTATGTCTTCAACAACTTCACAAGTATATTTACTTTAGATTTAAATCAGCCTTTCCATTGAGTTATAACACTAGAGATATTAAATGATCATATTTTTTTTAGCTGTTTAGGGGTCTAATCTGAACCTAAACTTCCAGCCCATGGCTTTGATTTCAGTGCTTCCAAGTGTGCTAATCTATTTCACTTTTTCCTCCTAAAAATAGCCATATCTTCAGCCCCTTGATGCTAATTTCTATTTTATTAAGACTATAATATGCAAGGATCTTGCACAGGATCCAAGTTAATTTCACAAGACCCACATTGAGTGGCTCACAAACACTTATAACTCAAGATCCACGGGGTTCAGAATTCTCTTCTTATATTTGTGGGAATCTGAACTCACGTCTTTATATTCTCACAAAGATACACACACATATACATAGTTAAAACAAAATGTAAAACCCCTATATTACTCTTCAAATGGGGATGTTCTGTCATTTTGTTGCCAATCTCCAGGCCACATCTTGCCATTTATTTCTTAACTCACTTTTGTGAATGTGTCTTGACATCCAGACTGAAAAGCATTTTACTTACTATCTTCTAAAAATTCATATAACTTATTCTCTCAATTATGTTATTTGTAAAAAACATTTATTTTATTTCTAACACAATGCCAGCCCAAAATAAAATCTTATACTCAGCAGACATGCCATAATATTTAGGTGCCATTGTTATACCATTAACTATACCACTGCCAAATTGTAGTATATACCTACCTACAATAGAAAAAAATTGTGAAAATGATGCTACTTCATGACCTGTTTCAGCAAGAATAAATCATGTCTTCAAAAAACTATATGCTTTCCAACATTAAAAAAGGAGGAAGTAGCTGGGAGTGGAGGTGCACCCCTTTAATCCCAGAACTTGGGAGGGAGTTCGAGGCCAGCCTCGTCTACAAAGTGAATCCAGGACAACCAAGGCTAGCACAGAGAGACCCTGTCTTGGAAAAACAAAAAAACAAAACAAAACAAAACAAAAAAGGAGGAAGCAAATAGTATGCCACTATAAATGTAGGATGCAATATTGAGAGGGTTTTTTTTGCTTCAGTTTGGTTTGAATTTTGGTTTTTCAAGCCAGAGTTTCTCTGTGTAGCATTGGCTGCCCTTGGATCACTTCATAGACCACGCTGCTCTCCAATTCAGAATGATCTGCTTGATTCTACCTGATTGCCTGAGTGCTGGGATTAAAGGCATGCCTGGCATGAAAGTTAAAAAAAAATTCAGTTCTTGACATCTCCTATATTTTCAGGATTATTCTTTATTATCATACATATTTATGGAAACGTTATAAATAAACATTCTATAATGTTCACTATGAATTAAAAGTGGAGAAGCTGAAAAGGTGAGTGAGAAAAGTCATCTCCTTAACCAATAGACTTTAATCCTAAAATTTTAATGATAAACATTTTGCTTACTAAGTCCAGAGTCATCAAAAGAGAAGTTTAATTCTTTTTCTTCTTGCTCATTCTCATTTGTCCAAGATAAAATGTACCATTCTCTTTTAAACAAGTACTCTGTGTTTAACAAATAAAGAAAATGACTCAGAATGGAATACTGTACTTTGGTTTGAGTTTCTTTTTCAAGGTCAGGACCCAATTTTACACACATACACATACACACACACACACACACACACACACACACACACACACACACACACACACACACACACACACACACACACATATTTTCAAGTACAGTTGACATTCACTCCTACTAGATGAAAGACAAACGTGTCAAATAAAGCATTCAGATTCAATTTGCTGTCTGCATACAGCTTAAGGAATCTCTGGAGGTCACTCACAGCATGTGCTACAACCCCAACAGGGAAAAGTAATCAAAAGATTCTGGTTTAAAAGCTGACACTACCCCTTCTGAGCTCCTTGAATGTGAATGTAATAAGCAAGTTTATAGACACATATCTCTATGATTCTAGGGATTTCCATCTTGATCTCTGACTCTGAGAAACATTTAAATGTGTGGATTTGTGTTTATTATATGGATTAATAAATGCTTCATACTGAGTATTTTGAAGAAACTATGCCTTGCCAAGAAAGGTCTCATGTCAATATGCAAAAAAACATTGTGACTTCATGTTTAACTCTGTTAGTAGGTCTCTATAGACCCACTTTCTCATTCTATTCCAGTATTAAATATGCAGATCATACTGTTTTCAAAAATAATACCTGTTTTCATTTCAATTATCCCCCTGTGTTTTCTATTGACCCAAATGTAACTAATATTTATCTGAGAGCTAGCATGCATTAATGTCTTACTCTACAGCAGATATTGGCTAAATCTTCTTTGTGTGTTGTTCTGTTTAATATTATAACCTCCTTATGACATACATGCCATATTACTTTTCTTTGTTTTTTCATAAGTAGGAACTAAAGCCTAAATTAAATGGTTACCCCCAAGAGACTTAGACACTAATAAGTGTGCAAAACAGGACCTTGAATTCATTAAATTCTTCTCTTCTAAAAGTCATGCCTCTTATGTTAAATACACTGGGTCTTCACTACATAATCTTTGAACATAGCCAGGATATATATAGACTATGATGTAGCTCGTGCTTACATGAGTGATTTTCTAGACAAAGTTTGACAAGAGTACACATGATTCTTCCTCCCTTTTTCTTTCCTAACACCCAAATCTTAAAATTAAGTCAATGTTGCTGGATTTAGGTCTTAAAGCTTACAACTAACTTCAGGGGATGGAAATTACTTCAATAAAAAGATGTGCATTGTTTCTGTAGTTATTCTTTCTCCTCTGGAATTTAAGAGGCCACCGAGATTACAAGAAACGTTCTTCCTCTAACCTATGTTAGTTAGTACTTAGTTACTTAGTACAGATGTTTGTGTGTGTGTGTGTGTGTGTGTGTGTGTGTGTGTGTGTGTGTGTGTGTGTGCACGCGCGCGCGCATGTATGTGTGTGTGTATGTATATAGCCCTCTCCTCATTGTTGTCCTTCCAATCAGTACTACTTAGGATTTTTGTGTTCAGAAATTATGTAAAGGCACTAGGCTATTATTCATCTCTGCTAGCTAGTGTCACAATGAAACATGCATCTAGGTTCAAATGTATGTTCCCTATGTAGTTAAAGTTGAGTTGTTCTAGTAAAAGATAATGTGATAAAGACAGTGGGTACAAACAGGTTGAGAGAAATGAATGAGTAGACCAACCTGGACCAAAAAGATAAGGTCCATGCTAATGGAGACATACTCAAGAAATCAAGTGAAGATGGCAGAATCACCAAGTGAATAAGGTTATTCATACTACACATTAATATTAGTTAAAAGAAATTGTGATTATACTTAGTGAGATACAAGATTGAAATAAACCTTAATATATATATGATTACAAATGTTAAATTATTTATATTTATCTATTATTGCCTATTGTGATCTTTAAAATATCCCTAAGGAATAAAAATAATTATTTTATTGCCATTGAAGAAATTGTATTTGAGGAAACTCAAAACTGTAGTTTTTCATTTCCTATTTCTAGTTTTAACTACAATAGTGAAATCTCCAATTGATTTACTAAATAACAGCACATTGCAATTAAGTGATGCCTTGGAAGCAGGGAATATGTAACTTAATTGTGAATAAAAACAATGTCTCTATTTTATAGTGTAAAAGCATACTGATTTATAAATTTACTGTTTCAGCAAACAGATATTGATTAATAAAGAAAATCATTCCAACTAAAAGTTTTAAATCAGAGATTTTCCATTTATTATATGAAGAGTCAGATAGTAATTATTCATGGCTTTTTAGATTAAAAAAATCTGCCAGTGTCATCTAAGTATATGACTGGAGTACAAAACCAACCTTAGAGAGTTTCTAAATGAACAATCTGACTGTGGTCCAATAAAGCTTTAATTAAAAATCTGAATGGTGGAAAAGACTTAGCCTACAAACTGCTGTTTCCTGATGTCTCTTTAAAATAAAGACTTGGTAATAGATTTTTACCTAATAAGGAAACATAGATCATGGGATACATTCCTATATTTTAGCTTTCTCCATAGTGAGACCATTTATAATTCTAGGTAGTCCTAATACTTATTCAAAACCAATAATACCACTTATATAAATGAGAAAGAAATTTTTCAAAGCTTTCATGATAGAAATGAAGAGATGATTTAAAATAATTTGTGCAACTACTGTCAGGATTCCACTATCATTTGCTAAAAAAAGTTAATAATGATTATAAAACTGAGGTTAAACCTAGAAAATTTGACCCTTCTTTGGAGGACATTTTCCTATCCTATCAACAAAACTCTATAATAAGTAGATAATGGGGACTGCCTTTGACATGAACTCTGGTGACCATAACTGATCCCTTCCCCTTGGTGGCGAGGCCCTGTGGGCACACAAAGGAAGGGGAAGCAGGCTATCAGAATGAAACCTGATAGGCTGTGTTCATATGATGCCGGAGATGGTCCCTTCTGTCAGAGGTTGAGGGGAGGGGAATGGGGTGAAAGAGGGATTGAGGGTGGCAACAGGAGTATGCAAACGACGGGATAATAATTGGGATGTAATCTAAATAAATTATAATAAATTAAAGTTTATAAAATTTAGCTTTGGTTAATATTTATTATGATAAGTTAATTAAAAATAAGAATAAAATAACATGTAAAGCAGACATATAAAGCTAATAGTTACATAGAAATATGTATTTTTAAGGATGGAGTTGAAATAAAACATACAAATTGCTCAGATTATGCAGTGACAGATACCATGTAATCAATAAATATTAGTTTGTATTTCATTTTACCTTTCTCCTAAGAAATAAACCTCCCCCAGAGCAAATTAACTTGGCTACCATCATTAACACAAGTAGATAACTAAATGCTATAGTTTTCAGTTTTTTCATATATATTTATTTTATTACACATGCATAAAACAAACTAAATACAGCAGGGAGAATCATATGATAATCATGAGTTCTATAAATGTTATATTCATAGTGATTTGGACCTTTTCTGTCTTGTTGGGTCTAAATTTCTGAATGATATTCAATACCTATCCTATCTCATCTCTATCAACTTAACTCCTTTATCTTGATCTAAAAAGATCTTATCCTCTAACCAACTAAACTTGATTGTAAAATTAAACTATCTGTTTCAACATCCCTCAGAGACTAGAGAAGGAGTAAGACTTAAATTCCTGAGTAAACAAGCAGTGCAGGTTAGCAGCTTCCAAAATGAACAAAATGACGTAGAGAGTTTACTGCCTGAATAGTCACTCAACACTCTCTACAATGTTGGAGCCTCGTCTTCAACCATCAAATACCTTTCAGATTCTAGTACAAGAATATAAATCATAAGTCTAACAGATACATATGACTCTATAGATATATGAGGTAAAACAGTTAAATAAGGTCTTCAAAAGCCTCAGAAACATACAGAATATGGCATTTAAAGATGCTTTTATTATCCTGAAGTTTCTTTGACAACAAGACAAGTTAACTCCTGACAATACCCAGGTGACCTCAAAGAAGATGATGAGCATCAAAAAACCTCCTTATGGAATTGGCTTCAAATGTGGCAAAGTAGCCACTCAGCAAAATGTCCTCCTTCCTTCCACAAATTAAATTCTGCCTAAAATGGGCAGCTTGGATGCAGGCAGAGTCAATGGCTGAACTCTGCCAAGACAGGGTAAGAAAGTCCTCAATAGTTCCTGTCTTGTTAATAACTCTGGAAGATAAATTGGGCCAAAAGGCAGAAGATGAGGCTCCAACATTATAGTTTTTAGCTTTATGAAAATGAGTTCCACTTAATTACTGAGGCACTTTTAGTTATATCTACATACAGGAATTCAAGTCTGTATCACATGGAATCAGATTATTGCTAATAGTTTGAGATGATGTTTTATATTGCATCTGGGTTATGTTTTAACTTTATGGTGCACATATTTATACACAGGTAAAATAGCTATCCCAAATATAACCGTATATGAAAAACAAAGAGCTATTGTAATACCACTTCAACTCAGTAGCTTTTACATTTTGAACTAGTTGGAAAAATAAAATATGTACTGAGAAGCAATAAAAATGTCATCATCAGTGCGATGAAGTTACTTCCAATGAATCCTTTCACATATGGGCAAAGTTCTCTAACTATGACTGTTTGCATCCTTAATGTGTCAATACATTAATTTGACAAGTAGTGTATTGCAGTATACACTTTGTCCTGTCATGTATCTTATGGGATATAGTATTGACCAAAATGAGCATGATTCTGGGCCTTGAAGGGAGTGGGAAAAATAAATAAGTACA
Source organism: Acomys minous (assembly GCF_964271855.1). Lineage (NCBI taxonomy): Eukaryota > Metazoa > Chordata > Mammalia > Rodentia > Muridae > Acomys > Acomys minous. Next base: position 88,763,429 of record NC_140488.1, on the reverse strand, counting down.
TGTGACAAATATCAACGTACAGAACACTACAAAAGAACCAAGGGGAATCAAGTAAGGCAGTATAGAGTGGTACAACATAGGGATGGTAGGGACACCTTACTTCAAAAATAGAATTTAAAAGGTGAATTTTTAAGGGGCAGCAGATATACTTAGGCAAATAAGTAATATGAATATTTCAGACAGAAGAGACACTGAAAAGATGCATTGGAGATAAAATGATGCCTGGCAGTTCCTAAGCAATGCTAGGCTGTCTGAAGTATCAAATTAGCATTAGAAGTTGATGAGATCAATAGAAATTATTAGAAGCAGATGGCAAAGGATTAGGCAGATATCCCATTCCTGGCCAATATAGGAAGTAGTTTAGGGTATTATTGTCTGTCCTTCCCCAGGTTAACTAAAGTTTATATATATATATATATATATATATATATATATATATATATATATATATATATAGAGAGAGAGAGAGAGAGAGAGAGAAGTAGATGAGAAAGGGTATGCTGTAATAGAATTACATAGAATAGAATGAAAGTAAAATTGTGTATTTTTTAAGGTATGTTATGAGAATCAGTCATGTTTAAGTGGAAAGTATGATGGTTAATACTGATCGTTAACTTGGCAGGATTTATAATCACCCAAGGAAACAAGACTCCAAGCATAACTGTGAGAGATGATTTGAATTACCTCAACTTCTGGATGTAAGTGTGAAAGATCTTCTAGATTATTTTACTTGAGGTGGAAGCCTCAGCATAAAATGGGTGCTACCCTTCCATGGGCTGGAGTCTTGGACTGAATATAAAGGAAAAAGTAGACTGAGGGCCAGGATTCACATCCCTCTGCTTCTCAGCCAAAGAAGCCTTTTGTGTAACTATATTGAGATTTTTTTTTTTTTACCACGTCCTCTTATCTTTTTCTTTTTACAGAGCCTTACTATGTAGACTTGAACTGGCCTTGAACTGGCAGTACTCCTGCTTCAGCCTCTCAAATATTTGGACTGTAATTGTCACCACTAGGCCTGAATTCATTTCACTTTTATCACTATCCAGATTTATGTGTTAATACCATTATATGAATATGTAAATTAATCTCCTATTCTCTCTTCTTAGTGTTCTATATAGTATAACTCTACAATCCTTTCAAATGACACAATTGATTTTAGAACAATTTAAAACACACCATTCCTAAAATGTATACCTTATAGGATCTCAGCCTAAAATGATTCTTATGTCATAAAATTCTCCCTCCATGGTTGACATGATAAATTAGGTAGTTTTCATCATTTTGATTTTTTTCTTTATAAAAGAACCTACTCTCTCTTTTTTCATGTTTTTTTAATTTAAGTAATTTATTCAAATTACATCTCAACTGTAATCTCCTCACTTGTATCTTCCCATTCCTTACTCCCTCCCCTTTTCACTCTATTCCCCTCCCCTAGATCTGTGACAGAAGGGGACTTCCGGCCCCACCATATGATCACAGCTTATCAGGTCTCATCCTGGTAGCCTGCTTCCCCTTCCTCTGAGTGCCACCAGGGCTCCCCAGCAAGGGGTAGTGGTCAAATAGGGGGCACCAGAGTTCATGTCAGAGTCATTACCCACTCTCCACACAACTGTGGGGAATGTGCTGTCCATTGGCTAGATCTGAATAGGGGTTCTAGGTTTATTGCATGCATTGTTCGTGGTTGACACAGTAGTTTGTACAGAACCCCCTGGGTCCAGACCCACCAGCCTTGATGGTGTTCTTATAGGTTTCTAGGACCCTCTGGATCCTTTTATTTCCCCATTATCTCATACTTCTCTCACCTAGAATCCCAATAGGAAGTCCCAGCATCTATCCCAATCTTCTGCTAAGTGAAGACTTTCAGGGGACATCCATGTTGGGCTAGTGTCTAATTATAAGTGAGTACATACCATGTCTATCTTTCTGGGTCTGGGATAACTCACTCAGGATTATCATTTCTAGTTCCATCCATTTGCCTGCAAGTTTCAAGATTTCCTTGTTTTTAGGAGCTGAGTAATATTCTGTAGTGTAAATATACCACAGTTTCTTTATCCACTCTTCAACTAAGAGATGTCTAGGTTGTTTCAAGATTCTAGCTATTATGAATAAGGCTGCTATGAACATGGTTGAGCATATGTCCTTGTTGTGTGGTGAAGCATCTTCTGGGTATATTCCAAGGAGTGGAATACCTGGGTCTTGAGGTAGCCCTATTCCCAGTTTTCTGAGAAAGCACCAGACTAATTTCCAAAGTGGTTGTACAAATTTGCACTCTCACAAGCAATGAAAGTGTTCCCTTTTCTCCACATCCTTGCCAGAATGTGCTGTTACTTGAGTTTTTATCTTCATCATTCTGATGCCTGTAAGATCTTTTGATTTGCATTTCTCTGATGACAGAGGATGTTGAAATTTTCTTTAAGTGTTTCTTGGACATTTGATATTCCTCTGTTGAGAATTCTGTTTATTTCTGAGCCACATTTCTTAATCAGGTTATTTGGTTTGGTAGTGTTTAATTAATTTCTTGAGCTCTTTATATATTTTATATATTAGTCCTTTGGTGAGTATCTTTTCCCAGTCTGTAAGTTGTTGCCTTGTTCTGTTGACAGTGTCTTCTGCCTTACAGAAGCTTCTCAGCCTCATGAGGTCCCATTTATTAATTGTTGACCTTAGAGCCTGGGCTGTTGGTGTTCTGTTCAGGAAGTTGTCTCCTGTGCCACTAATTTCCAAGCTCTGTCCTCCTTTTTCTTCTAACAGATTTAGTGTCTCTGATTTTATGTTGAGATCTCTAACACTTCAACTTGAGTTTTGTGCATGGTGATAATTATGGACCTACTTGCATTTTTCTACATGTAGACATCCAGTTAGACCACCACCATTTGTTGAAGATGCTATCCTTTTTCTATTTAATAGATTTGGCTTCTTGTAAAAAATCAAGTGATCATATGTGTGTGGATTCATTTCTGCGTCTTCGATTTGATTCCATTGATCAACCAGCCTATTGCTGTGCCAGTACCATGCTGTTTTAATTACTATTGCTCTATACTACAGCTTGAGATCAGATATAGAGACTCCTCTGGAGGATCTTTTACTGTCCAGGATTGTTTTTAGCTATTCTGGATTTTTTGTTTTTCCATATGAAGTTGAGAATGGATCTTTCAATGTCTTTAAAAAATTGTGTAGGTATTTTGATAAAGATTGCATTGAATCTGTAAATTGCTTTTGGTAAGATGGCCACTTTTACTTTTTTAATTCTCCCAATCCATGAACAAGGGAGATTTTTCCATTTTCTGATGTTATCTTCAATCTCCTTCAAAGATTTGAATTTTTTTTCAAACGAGTGTTTTACTTGCTTGGTTAGAGTTATTGCTAGATACTTTATATTACTTTTGGCTACCAAGTAGGGTCTAGTTTCCCTAATTTCTTTCTCTGCATGATTGTCATTTGTATATAGGAAGGCTACTTACTTTTTTGAGTTAATTTTGTATCCAGCCATTTTTCTGAAGTGGTTTATCACCTGTAGGAATTCTCTGGTGGAATTTTGGTGGTCACTTATGTACACTATCGTATCATCTGCAAATAGGGATAATTTGACTTCCTACTTTCTCATTTGGATCCACTTGATCTCCTTTTGTTGTCTTATTGCTCTGGCTAGAACTTCCAGTACTATACTGAAGAGACAGGGAGAAAGTGGGCAGCCTTGTCTGGTCCTTAATTTTGGAGGAGTTTCCTTGAGTTACTCTCCATTTAATTTGATATTGCCTATTGGCTTGGTGTATATAGCTTTTATTATATTGAGGTATGTGCCTTGTATACCTAGTCTCTCAAAAACTTTAAACATTAATGGGTATTGGATTTTGTCAAATTCCTTGTCATCATCTAAAGAGATCATCATGTTTTGTTTCTTTCAGTTTGTTTATATGGTGGATTACATTAATATATTTCCATATATTGAACCATCCCTGCATGCCTAGTATGAAGCCTGCTTGGTCATAGTGAATGATATCTTTGATGTGTTCTTCGATTTGGTTTGCAAGTATTTTATTGAGCATTTTTTGCATCAATGTTCATAAGAGAATTTTGTCTGAGATTCTCTTTCTTTTATGGGTCTTTGTGAGGTTTAAGTATCAAAGTGACAGTGGTCTCATAGAATAAGTTTACTTATGTTCCATCCAATTCTATTTTGTGGAGTAGCTTGAATAATATCAGTATTCACTCTTTTTTGAAGGTCTGGTTGAATTCTGAAATGAAACCTACTGGCCTAGGGTTTTTTTTTATTGAGAGACTTTAATGACTGCTTCTATTTCTGTAGGAGAAATAGGACTATTTGATTTGTTTATCTAATCTGGATTCAAATTTGGCAAGTGGAATTTATAAAGAAAATTGTCCATTTCCCTTGGATTTTCAAAGTTTGTGGCATATAATCTTTTGAAGTAGGACCTGATGATTCTTTGTATTTCTTCAGTGTCTGTTGTTATGTCTCCCTTTTCATTTCTGATTTTGTTGAGTTGCATAGTGTCTCTCTGCCTTTTAGTTAGTTTGGCTAATGGTTTGTCTATCTTGTTGATTTTTTCAAAGAATCAGCTCCTGGTTTTGTTGATTCTTTGAATTGTTCTCTTTGCTTCTAAGGTATTGTATTCAGCCCTGAGTTTAATTATTTCAGGCCATCTGCTCCTCTTGGGTGTTTCTGCTTCTTTTTTTTCCCTAGGGCATATATGAGATGTTTCCAATTTTTTATGAATGCACTTAGTGCTGTAAATTTTCCTCTTAGCATTGCTTTCAGTGTGTCCCATAAATTTGGGGATGGTGCACCTTCATTTCGTTGAATTTTAGGAAGTCCTTAATTTCTTTCTTTCTTTCTTCCCTGACCCAGTTTTCATTATGTAGAGAGTTGTTTTGTTTCCATGTGTGTGTGGACTTTTTGTTATTTCTGTTGTTGAAGTCCAGCTTTAGTCCATGGTGATCTGATAGGATACAAGGTATTATTTCAATCTTCTTGTATCTGTTGAGACTTGCCATGTGACCTAATATATGATCAGTTTTGGAGAAAGTTCCATGACATGCTGAGAAGAAGGAATAATCTTTTATGTTTGGATGAAAAGTTATGTAAATACCTGTTAGATCCATTTGATTCATGACATCTGTTAGTTTCATTATTTCTCAGGTTTGTTGTCCTATCCTTCAGTGAAAGTGGGGTGTTTTAATCTCCCACAATTAATATGCGGGGTTGATGTATGGTTTAATCTTTGTTAATATTTCTTTTAATAATGTGGGTGCCCTAGTATTGGGGGCATTGGTGTTCAGAGTTGTGAAGTTATCTTGGTTGATTTTGACTTTGATGAGTATGAAGTGCCCTTCCTCATCCCTTTTGATTAATTTTGGTTGAAAGTCTATTTTATTATATATTAAAATGGCTACTCCAGCATGCTTCTTGTGACCATTTGCTTGGAATATTTTTCCAGCCTTTTACACTGAGGTAATGTCTATCCTTATGGCTGATATGTGTTTCTTGAATGAATAAGAGTGTTTGGTCTTGTTTATGCATCCATTCAGTTAGTCTGTGTCTTTTTATTGGAGAATTGAGACTATTGATGTTGAGAGATACTAATGAGCAGTGACTGTTAAGTCCCTTGATTTTGATGTTGGTTACAGAATGGTGGTTATGTTTCACAACAGTGAAGTTATGTACTTCCTGTGTTATTTTGGTTGTAGTTTATCACTTTGTATTGGAATTTTCCTTCTAGTAACTTCTGTGGGGCCGGATTTGTGAGTTGGTACTGTTTGAATTCATTTTTGTCATGGGATATCTTGTTTTCTCCATCAAGGGTTATTGAAATTTTAACTGGATATTGTAGTATGGACTGGCATCTCTGATCTCTTAGGGTTTGCAGGATCTTGGAGCAGGCCCTTCTGGCTTTTATAGTCTCTGCTGAGAAGTCAAGTGTAATTCTGATAGGTTTGTCATTATGTTACTTGGCCTTTTTCCCTGGCCGCTTTTAATATTTTTTGTCTTTGTTCTGTACATTTTGTGTTTTTATGTAGCAGGAGGATTTTCTTTTCTGGTCTATTCTATTTGGTGTTCTTTAGGCCTCTTGTATGTTTATATGCATCTCCTTTAAATTGAGGAAATCTTCTTCTATGATTTTGTTGAAAATATTTTCTGGGTCTTGGAGCCAGGCATCTTCTCTTTCCTTAATTCCTATTATCCGCAGTTTTCAACTTTTATGGTGTCCTTGATTTCTTGAATGTTTTCTGTTATGAATTTTTCAGATTTAACATTTTCTTTGATGGTTGCTTCAAGTTCTTCAATTGTACCTTCTACTCCAGGGATTATTTCCTCCATCTCTTAAATTCTGTTAGAGAAGCTTACCTCTGTATTCCCTGCATTCTTCTCTAAGTTCTCTCATTTCCAGCTTTCTTCTGTCTGTGCTTTTATCATTGTTTCCATTTTCATCTTCAGATCTTGAACTGTTTTATTGATTTCCTTCATCATATTGTTGGTATTTTCCTTAATTTCTTCCACTGATTTCTTGATTTCCTCCCTGTAGGCCTCGTTAATGCCCTCAATCTTTTTGGCTGCATCTTCCTGCATTTGTTTATGAATTTTATTTGTTTCCTCCATTATTATCTTCATTATTAAAGATTTGAAGTCATTTTCTTTTTATTCAGATATGTTTGAGTTTCCAGGGTTGAATTATTTGGAATAGCTGGGTTCTGTAGATGCAATATTGTTTTGGTTTTTCTTGTTTCTGTTTTTATGCTGACTTTTATTCATCTTGCTCTCTCTGACATTGGGAGGTAGTTTCTGGTGTCCACTGGTCGTTGAGAGTAGTTTGTTGGTGAGTGTCTATATGTCAAGAACCCTCACCTGTGGGGATCAGGGAAGCCTTCCCTGGATCAAGCAGGTGACCTAGTTTCAACTCCAGATGACTTTACTCCACACCCTGGATCCCCACTGGTTCATCAGAGGTGGGTGCTGGTGGTCTATAGCCCAAGGATCAGTATGTGGTAGTGTAGGTACAGCCAGTTATCCTGCCTTTGGTTGGGCTTTGAAAACCCTACCCTCATGCACTGGGGCTTTGGAAACCTAGCCTCAATCCACCCCAGAGTGCTGGAACCCCATACTGTCTTGTGGCAGTTGGCTAGGCAGAAGGCCATGGTGCCTAGGTTCAGTCCCACCTGAGAGAGCAGATACCACCCTATGACTTGTGGCTGCTTCCACTGAATTTCATCAGGCTTGTTCAGTCCTGACTCAAAGTGCAGGAAAGGTCCCCTGGGTTGTGGCAGCTGTCTAGGTTTCTACCCTATCCTTTCAGATCACGCTGCCTTAAATCAGTCAAGCCAAAGGGAAGTTCTGGAGCTGTATCTGGAGAAAGTGTCCACAACTGCCTGGGCCCCTGTATGGGCCCTGGGCCCTTCCATGGACTGGCAGGATTATCTGAGATCAGATTTATCCATGTTCCACACTCTTGGCTTCCCCTGGGCCAGCAGACACTGAGACTGTTTCTCAGTCAGAGAGGGAGAGAGAAAGAGTGCAGGTATACAGCCAGGCATGGCATGCATGATAGGCTGGGCTGAGCTTTTGATACTATGCCTGCATGATCCACGGCCTCTGGGGCTTTCTGTAGACTGGTGGGGTAGTTTGAGGTCAGATCCATCCATTTGCTTGGATTCTCCCCAGGCCAGCAGATCCAGACTCTGGTGCTTCACCACCTACAATTCAGTTCCATATACCAAGTCCATGATATAGAGCACGGCTAAAGCTCGCGGGTGGGTATGGGCCCAGACTCTGGGGACTGGGCACTTGTCTTCCCTGGGCCAGTTGGATGGTCAGAGGCTGGACCTACTTGTGCTCTGCACCATGTGGACACCTCTCACCTAGGGCTTTCCAGGTCTTGCAGTCTATAGCTCCATGCCTAGTCCTAGTCTTGCAGATCAGATACCCTGTGTGTTCGGCGCCGCCATTTTGGATCTCCTCTACTCTCTATTACAACAAGTATTTATTAATATGATCCTATTCTTGATACTTACTAGCCTTGATTTTTTCACCATATTTCAGTCATTGTCAAGGCTAACCTCAAACATTATGTTCAGAGAAGACATTCTTAACCTGCCATACAAGAATTCATCAGAGTTTTCTTCCACATTATGTTTCTTTTTTTAAATTTAATTTTGAGATTGTCTCATGTTATATTCTTCCTCCATTTCAACTGTGGGCTTCTTGAGGATATACTGTTTTTCTCCTTTTCTCAATGCTTAATTGATAAATGAAAAATTTATATATCCAGGATATGCAATGTGATTGCTTATACATGTAGACATTGTGAAATTTTAGCACAATAAAAAGAATTAGTAGATTTATTGCTTCAGATCATTATCTGCCTGTATAAGGATCTTAAGAACAGTATATATTCCCATAATAGATTTTAAATACACAGTGGAATAATAGTTACTGTAATCATTGTGCTTCACAGTAAATCTCTTAAAGTTATTCATTTTATAACTGAAGGTTCATCCACATTGTCTTGTCACTCCTGATTTTGCTTACTAGATCCTTATTAACTGAAAATGAAAAAGTATACCAGGACAAGACAACCTGTTATAAACTATGGAGAGCTATTTTATTGAAGATGATTTCAGGCATGACTCTGCACAGGCATTCTTGGGGTAGGAATGAGGGTCAGAAGGCAATAGAATAGAGAAGTTCAGAATGACTATTAATGTTCAAGAGGAGGTATACAAAACAATGAAAATAAAATGTAGTTAATTGATTTCTTATTCCAGAGACTAAACTATCTAGAGCAGCTAAGACAACAGAAGGGATTTTAAAGTTTATGTTGAAATCTCTTTAATGAATTAAGGGCTAGTTTTTAATAGAGCCTACCTAATTTATAACAGATCTTACTATGAGTTTTTATTTGACTTTTTAAAATTTATTTTTGCTACCATTTTGTAACGAGTTATAAATTAATTTTTTGTTTATTTTCTCTATCGTGATTTAAAAAAAAAAACTCTCTGAGATTATTGTATTTGCCACTGGATCCCCAGTATCAAGAATGTGAGATCAGGCATGCTCCAAGAAAGTATAATCTAAAATGACTTTCAGCCCAGTGATAAAAGTATTCACTGTGTGATACTATTAACTTTTTGCTACATTCTCTATGTAATCTGTATCACTTTGTCAACTTTAGGTTTTTAACCTTATTCCTTTCCCTATCTGTTGTGTATTCATCTATCTCATTCTTAGGTCTCTTTTCTTTATAGCCCTATTTTCCTTTCTATTGCAAATTGTATTCAAATCAAGACTGAATTTACTCTTCGTGCATTTTGATGTCACGAGTTCAAATAGTAACTCCATGTGGTAAACACTGAACCATTTGCCTAGTTCATTGTTTGCTTTGAGACAGAAAGACAAATTCTGTTCGTTATGTACTAGGTAAAATTTTGCTTACAGAAAGGCAAATCTGGTACAACAAAAAGTGTCTGAGTACTATTCACTGCACCTTTATTTCTAAACTCAAAAGTACAACAGTTTTTTTAGAGGAAGGGAAATTTTAAAACATTTTTATCATTAAACTCAATCTTTGAGCTTTGGATGTCAGAACCATAAAAGTCTTTCCAGTGTATTATCACTCTTGCTTATTTCTATATGTTAGAGAAGATAAAAGATAATATTTGAGTATAAAAGATAGAGAAGTAGTAGAAAATTCACTTAAAATATTTCTTAGGCACTGGCCACATGACACCTATCTTCAGTTTTCCTCACTATAGTCTTTGTTTGCTTGAAACAAATTGGTCACTTCCAATTCTTTCCAGAGAAAAGTCCGTTCAACTCTATTTTTTCATTGAAACACGTTCCTTGTCTCCTTTGATTTGTTATCAGTCTTTTATTCCTTATGTCTTTTGTCATCCTATATGTCAGAAAGTATTTGCCACCTCAAATCCCTTAATATATTTGTCTACCAGCATCTATTTTCCTGTCACATTCATTCTTAAGAAACCTGCTGATTTTTAGACTTTCCAGACTGGCTACCATCTTTTATAATTTGTTTCTTGAGTTTACACTGTGACTATGTTATATCAATTCATTTATGTTCTATGTGCATCTTATGATAAGTTCTTGGTATAATGAAATGGCAGATTTTTTGTTTGTTTGTTTGTGTTTTGAAATTAAATCAGTACTTGAGAAAGAATTTATATTAGTTAAATTGCTATACTGTTCTGGTTCTGTAATTTTGCTCCAAGTGTTCTTAATAGTATTCTTCAAACACTGTTCACAGTCCTACTATTTGGATTTTCTGTTAGCTTACTTTCTGGGTTTCTTTTATATTGCATATACTCAGCTGAAATTTTTTGCACTTGCTTCCATTCTCACTGAGTAGATCATTTTTCTTGGTAATCCCTTTAAGTGTTAGTATCACTTAAGGACTTAACTGCTATTGTCCATATCCTTTTGTTACCGTTGTACCATCTGCATGATAAGTGATCAAAGTGTATTAATCATAAATTTTTCTTTAGATTTGTATTATTATAAAAATACCACAGAAAAATTACAATGTTAAATCATTTAAATATCAGCTCAGTGCATTAAAGCATCTAAGATAGGGCTACAAAATCTGGGCCAGTGATCATTGGTGTGTCAGATTTCTTTCTTTTTTAAAGATGTATTTATTATTCATATAGTATTCTGTCTGCATGTGTGCCTTCATGTCAGAAGAGAGCACCAGAACTCATTTATAGATTGCTATGAACTACCATGTATTTACTGGGAATTGAACTCAGGACCTTTGGAAGAGCAGCCAATGCTCTTAACCTCTGAGCCATCCCTCCAGCACCACTGTATTATACTTCAATATTCAACTCAAAGTCAAAACTTTATTTGCCGACCCACTGTTACACAGATGTCCCAAATTGTTTTTTAACTTTACTACTATTTAATAGAGTTCTCATTTTGATGGAGTACACTATCTAGCAAATTAACCAGTGGTAATTTAAAATAAATTAATAAATAATATACTTCATAGACATCTACCACTGTGATCAATCTTATAAGCAAAGTGACCTTAATTACTTCTCGGCCTTTTGGCTAAGATCAAGTGTAGCATCTGTTCTTATCAGTTTGAAATCTGATACATCCTCTATCCCAGGACAATATATTAAGTGGATTTTTTGAGGTAGGAGTGGAATAGGAGCTTGCTCCGTCCACTCCATGCATTGACCTGGTATTGCAGGACCCCAGGAATGGTGCACACACACAAAAAAAGACCTTGGAATCTTTTATATTATTTTTAAAACTATTTTTATTCTATCATTACTTCAAGCATTATCTTTTATACAGCCTCTTCATTACTTATACAGCCTCTGAGAATAGCATGTTAATATACAGTTATATTACATTTTTCCTGTGTGGAAAAAATATTAAATTTCTTGTCATAGTATGCAAAATAATTTGCAGATTGCTATCTGATAGGTAGTCTAGGGTTTTTCCTGTACTTTCACCTTAATCTTAATAAATCAAGTAATACTAAGTAATACTGAATTATCTATAGAAAACAACTGCTTTATTTATAATTGAACATATACTTTTCCCTGTGCTAGATACTCATTTGTCACCACTGATATCTTGAATTAAAATATTATGTTGCCCAATTCCTCAGAAAAGTGTAACTATGTTTTCTATGATATATAGTCATTATAAGTTTTCTTCTATATAAACTTTGACTGCCTTACAAGTGGCCGTTTAGGTATGGCATGAATGCCAGAGTTAATGAGGCAACATGGTTTCTTGTTTGACAGAACTTCTTATATCAAGAATATAGTAAGATATTTACCTTGTCCAAAGAAGTTTATTACAAGTTAAGTGTGAATGTATAAACACAACACACACGTATGTGTGTGTATATATATATATATATATATATATATATATATATATATATATATACTGTATTATTAATTACATATATTTCATCCACCAAAGGTTATTAGGGTAAAACTATGTTCTCCACTTTGACAGTTCTGAAAGGTGATGGGACCATTAAAATGTGGTACCTAGTAATGGAGTAACAGAGTCATTGCCCTTATGAAGGAGTTTCTGCTGGACTCAACAGGTGCAATGGTCTCAAAAAATGGATGCATTCTTTTCTGTTTCTTTGTTTAGTTGGTTTAGTTTGATTTGTTTCTGGGGTAGAGTTTCTTCTATAGCTCAGACCACTGACTGCTGTGTATATGGAAATGACCATTAATTTATGATCCTTCTCCATCCATATCCAAAGTTCTGGGAATACAGTCTCTCATTGTGCCCAGTTTTATTCAGCACTGGAAAATGAACCTAGTGCTATCTGCATATTATACAAAAACTCTATTAACTACATCTCCAGCCTAAGTAAGTTCTTGAAAGCGCAGAAAGTTATGGAAGACCAAATATATATATTTTTCCTGCACTGTGTCATCTCTCAAAATGTACCTTCTCTTTTTATATGTTATTCTTTCATGTGATGCTAATATAAAACTTCCTTGAAAACTCATGCCAGTGCAATGCTTTTGGACTTCTAAAACTGTGACCTAAATAAACCTCTTCTCTTTATGAAATAACCAGACTCATTGTTAGTTTATGTAGTTAGATGTGTGTGTGTGTGTGTGTGTGTGTGTGTGTCTGTGTGTGTGTGTGTGTGTGTGTGTATTTGTGACTATACAAATGGTGATTCAGTCTATGAAAATAAACATGTTGTCTTAAACTTTAGGATTTTAAACCAAAATGAACAGCATAGGGTTATTTTACATGACTTAGAATTTAAGATCTCAATGAATTTAAGCACATGTACAGATCTAGAAAATAAGTCCTTGGAAACTTCAAGCAAATTGTCATTATTCTAAAAAGTAGAAATAATACATGGTTTTAGTTGTATATGAGAATGAATGTTAAGTCACAAAGCTTACTTTCCCTGCTGAAATAATATTGGGCCTCAACAATATACAATTACTGAGCATATAAAAAGGTCATATTAGCCTCAAGTTATTTGTACTCAAGATAACAAGGGATATATACGTTAATCATATCAAGCACCTTGGGAAGCTCTTTCTAAATCAACATCTACTTTCTTTGATATTTGACATAGTCATATCTCAAGCTGTATTTGGAGGTTAGTAGCATCCTGTAACCACTTTGAAACTGTGGGATTAACAGCATATTTGACTGTCTATAGCTCTGCTAAGAAAATAAAGGAAGCTAATACATTATGATACTGTCATGAACAGTGATACTTTCATGCTGCTATTCTGCTTTGGGGCATTCTCAATTTGTGTTGTCCTAATAAAAAGGAATTATCTAACATGCTCCAAATTTAATTTTGAAAAACAAGAAACCATGAATAATGGAAATTATTTCAAAACATCTTTCCTCCAATCTAAAATACAGAACAGCTAAATCAGAGGTTCTTAATAATTTAATCACTGAAGCATAACTGGAGGATTTAGACAAAGCACCTAAAATATTAAAAGATTCTTTAGCTGCAGTTTAGTGATGTTATCAATTATTTCCAATCTTGACAAACAGCCAAGCCATTCCCTGGTCACATCCACTGTTAAGCATTTAGTGCTTTTCTCAATCATCCCAATCACAGTCCTAGTAATGTTTCGTAACAACTCAGCAATAATAATCTATTGCTATTGGATCCTGAGTTTTGAAGAGTATTATCTTCCAGAAATGATGTGAATAGAACATTAAATGAAAGTAGAATGGTCTTTATTCATGATTTCCAATGATTTAGATATATACTATAATTTTCAATCAATTTTAACACAATTTCTCTTAGCCATGGTGTAGTATAAACTGATCCAACTGTGTTAAAAATCTCAAAGAATGTAGTGTCAGACATTTTTCCTGTCAACCAGAATCTTCTGAAATTCATATTTCTAAATAACTTCCTCAGCATTTAACCTTAAAGAGTGAACATTGCAGTGTGTCTGTGAAGTGGTGATTTACCTAAAATTTAGTTACCCAATACAGTCATAGTTCAATAAAAATAAGGGAAGCTTGATTATATATTTCTTATATAAGTCATGGAAATAAAACAATATGTCAAAAAACTCTTAATTTTCATGTTCCTCTTAACAGGTGAGTATTGACCTTTTACCAAATTTTTAATTTTCAATGATAGTATTGAATGAAAACACTTTTCATAAATACAGATGGTCATTGTCACAAAATAGAAGCACTCCCATTAATGGAAAATATTTTTCTCCATTTATTTATTTATTTATTTATGTAATGATTTTTATATCACAGTCTCTGCCTGTCCTCTTCTTCTTCCAGTTACACTCCCCATCCCCTCTTTCTACTCCCCCATTTCCTTCCTTCCAGAGAAGGTGAGGCCCCCAATTAGTACCAATCCACCATGGTATCTCAAGTCACTGCAGACTAAGCACATCCTCTCTCACCAGGGAGTGACAAGGCAGCCCAGCTATGGGAAAGTGACCCAGTGGTAGGTAGAAGATTCAGTGACAGTCTTTGCTACTATTGTAAGGGGACCCACATGTTGATTAAGCCACACTTTTGTTAGACTTGCATAGAGGATCTATGTTCTGCCCATACAAGCTCTTCGGTTGGTGGTTCCAGTTCTGTGAGGCCCTGTGGGCCTAGGTTAGATTACTCAGTCTTCTTGTGCTATCCTTGACCCCTCGGGCTCCCTCAATCGAAGGGCATTTAAGTTGTTTTTAGTTTCTGAGTATTATGCTATGCATAAGGCTCCAATGAACAAAGTTGAGCAAGTGTCTTTGTGGTAAGGTGAAGCACCCTTTGGGTATATGCCCAGGAAATTATTTTAATGTAAATAGTTTCTATATAATTATAAAATTTATCTTAAATTTCTGTTAGACTTTGAAATTTTTTCTTTAATGAAGATTAGTGGAATCACTTAATATGCATAGAAAAACGACTCTCTTGATGGCTAATCTAAGGAAATATTAAAACTTGTCTTAACCTAAATATTTAATAGGAAATGGTAGATGAAACCTTCTGAGACTCATAGACAAACATTAGGCAAAGAACAGAGTCTTGAGGAAAATGGGGAGAAGGATAAAATGCCCGGAAGAAGATAAATGCTCCACAAGAAGACCAACAGAGCCATCTAACCAGGGCCTAGAGGAACTTCTGGAGACTGAAGCACCAAAAAGGACAATTCATAGACTGAACCTTGGACCCCTACACAGATATAGCTCAGGCTTCATGTGGGTTCCCTAGTAAGGGGAAAAGGGGTGGTCTCTGACATGGACTCTGTTGCCTTCTTTTTGGTCACTTTCCTCTGGTGAGACTGCCTTGTCAAGCCACAGGGGAAGAGGACAAACTCAGTCCTGATGTGATGAGTGGTTGGGGAGGGCTTCTCTTTTCTGAGGAATAGGGGAGGGGGTGGGCGAAAAGAGAAGGAGAATGGGACTGGTAGAAGAGGATGGAGGGGGACACTACTGGGATATAAAGTGAATAAATAATTGATTCTTTTAAAAAGAAAAGGGAAAAAAGCTTCATTGGGCTCAACATGTATAGCAATTTTCCACAAGCTTAGTAATACCTACCCTACTGAGTGATTAAGTAGTTGTAGAACACAGTGCTTCTAATACATTTCTCAAGTACTGAGAAAATACTTAACAGCATTGACTTTCTTAATATTTTTGTTTTAAATTTTATATATGTATGTGTGTTTTGCCTGCATGTGTGTCTGTGCACTGTGTTTCTGCAGTGCCTACAGAGACTAGAAGTGGACTTCAGATATCCTAGAACTGGAGCTATAGTTGTGAGCTACCATGTGAATTCTAGGAACTGAAACTGGGTTCTCCGGAAGAGCAGCAGCTGTTCTTAACCAGCTCTTGAACTCCTTAACTCTCAAATAAGCTGTGGAAGATACAGATTTACTTTGTCATTTACAATTATGCAAAGAAATACTGATTGAGAATATCGAGGATCTGTTGAATCATATAGAAAAAATCCACTATAAGAATGGTATATAATCACTTATATCTGCATACTAGCCCAAGGGGCATGTCCCATGAAAGTATTCACTTACCAGGAAACTGGGACAGAGGGGAGGACCTCCTATTGGGACTCTAGATGAGAGAAGCATGGGAGAATAGCAAAGTAGAAAGATCCAGAGGGTCCTAGAAACCTACAAGTAGAACATTATGATAGGCAGATTTGGGCCCAGGGGTCCCACACAAACTATAGCTCCAGCCAAGGACAGTACAAGCTGTAAACTTCAAACCCCTACCCAGATCTAGCCAATGGACAGAACATTCTCCACAATTGAGTGGAGAGTGGGGTATGACTTTCACACATACTCTGGTGCCTCATATTTGACCGTGTCCCCTGGAGGCGAAGACCTAGTGGCACTCAGAGGAAGGAAAGCAGGCTACCAAGAAGAGACTTGATACCCTATGAGCACATACAGGGGGAGGAAGTCCCCCTCAGTCACAGACATAGGGGAGGGGAGTAAGGGGAAAATGGGAGGGAGGGAAGAATGGGAGGATACAAGGGATGGGATAATCATTGAGATGTAGCAAGAATAAATTAATAAAAAAAGCAAAAGAGAAGGTTGAGAACCACTGTGTTAGAGTATAACCCAATGATATCTACTTCAATTCATTGTCTTGAAAAGGATGTTATTGCATTGTTCCTTATAGTACAAAATAAATCTGTCCTGTAAATGTAAAAAAAAAAAGTCAAATAGTCAGAGGTGACAGATTTTTAACAATAAACATTGGAATTACCACAATTTTTTCAAAATCTAGAAATTAACAACTGGATCAGTAGAAAATAATATAATATACAATATAATTAAGCATATAAGGTTTTTGTTAGATAAAACTAAATCCACATAGAAGAGTAGAAGACGGACTATTAGAACTAACTTTTCTTGTGAATAAGGGTTTCATGAGCATATAAATCTAATCATAAAAAATAGAAAAGTTGGGGTTGGCAAGATGTCTACATTGTTTCAGGTGCTTGCCATCAAGCATTAGGATCTCCTTCGATCACTTGGGCCCCATGGTTATAAGAAGAGAACCAGCTTCCACAAGTTGTTCTCTGATAGGTGAAATAGGAAGACATGGGCAAGGTTTTTGTTCCTAGTGTGACATCTTGCTTTCTGGATACTTATTTTCTTAGGAAACCAACTTGACATTCTAGCCCTCACTTTCCTATATTATTAAATGATGAAGCTCTTCCAAACAAGTACAATCACATTTTCTTCGATGTTTATTGGTTATATTTGTCGACAGTGTTTAAATCATTTTCTTTCTGTTTTTTGATGTGTTGAAAATTTAGGATTACTTTTTTTTAACATGGCTTGTTTTTATGCACTTAGCTCCAAAGTTTGTGACATGTCACTTAATAAAAAATGTATCGTGTAAATGTACCACGGTTTCTTTATCCATTCTTCTACTGAGGGACACTTGGTCTGTTTCCATGATCTGGCTATTATGAATAAGGCTGCTATGAACATGGTTGAGAAAATTTTCTTGTTGTGTGCTGGAGCATCCTCTGGGTATATTCCAAGGAATGGAATAGCTGGGTCTTGAGATAGCCCTATTCCCAGTTTTCTGAAATAGTGCCAGATAGATTTCCAAAGTGGCTGTACTAGTTTGCATTCCCACCAGCAATGAAGGTAGCAATGGGAGGATACAAGGGATGGGATAATCATTGAGATGTAATATGAATAAATTACTAAAATAAAATTTTAAAAAAGAAAGAAAAAGGAAAATGTATATGATTTACAATTTTTCAGTTTTAAAATGATAGAATAAAATAAATGGTAATTTTAACAGTAGAGAAATATATTTTTCTTCCAAGATTTAAATAAATATTTCAGGGCATAAATTAAAATTATTACTTTTCTCTTAATGAAAAAAGTAGAGTTTTATATTGTAGAATGTTTAATTAACTTCATTAGTATGTCTGAATATAAAGTATAACTTTACTCCATTCAAGAATATATTTGCAGATAAAATTTTCTTAAAATGAGAGGTTTGTGTAACTCCCCTTTAAAATAAGCATAACTTTGTTAAATTCTTAAAGGTAGAATTTATCACAAAATATAAATTGTGATATTAAGAACATAAAATGTCTGTGGAAAATACAGGATTTGTATATGTGATTAATGTCGTGTTGATATAAATTTATAAACTAACTTTTTATAACTATACAGTTTTCATATAAGCATCACTAAGGAAAAAAAACTTTAGTAGAAATAAAGACAATAAAAGCAAACCACCGAGGAATGGAATGGCAGAGGATAGGGAAACAAAGTATAAACAAAACAACAACAACAAAAAGCAATTTAAAGATGGAAGTAATTATACTTACATACCTACCAACAATAACAATAAACGTGTAAATTGAATTACCAAATCACAAGACATTGGTATATTAGACAGAAGAAAAACAAAACATTATGTTGCCTTCAAGATTAGATGGCACACAGAGGAAGGAGAAGCAGGCTATCCAGATGAAACCTGATATGCTGTGGTCATATGGTGGGGGGAGAAGATCCCCTTCTGTGAGAGGTCTAGGGGAGGGGAATAGGGCAAAAGAGGGAGGGTAGGAATGGGAAGATAAAAGTGAGGGCATAACATTTGGGATGTAATCAGAATAAATTATAATAAATTTTAAAAAGATTCACTTCACATGGGGATTTTTCTTTGTATATGACTGGGTGTGTGTATGTGTGTATGTGTGTGTATACAACTAGATTAATAAATGTGAATGAAGTAGTTAGATCATATTATAATATTAGTAGGTTAATTCACAGTGCACAAATTTTAACAATGAACAGGAAAAGAAACATATAAATAGAAAATCAGTAAGGAAACATTGCACTTGAACAATATTTTTAGTAAATGTATCAGACTGACACATAACATTCTACCTAATAGCAGAATACAAAATCCTTTCAAATATGCTGGAAATATTCTTTAGAAACGATCATATTTCATACTCAGCTATGCATTATTTCAAATGTAAGAGCATATATAGGGGGAGGAGTTCTCCCTCAATCACAGACATAGGGGAGGGGAGAAGGGGGGAAGTGGGAGGGAGGGAAGAATGGGAGGAAACAGGGGAAGGGCTAACAATCAAGATGTAATATGAATAAATTAATAAAAAAAATACAGGAGCAATCATTAGCCTTCAGCTCGCAGGAATTTACTTAGAAAAAATAATTTCATAATTAAACCACTCTGCAACAGCACAGCTTCACTGATCTTTCTAAATAAACAAAGTAAGCTATGTTCCTATTTCAGAAACCATGAACTGTAGGCTAGCAGTGTTCCCAGACTCCCTTTACATTCTACACTTTAGATCAATTGGTCAAAAGAATTAAGACACCAAGATTCAAGACTGAAGCAATAGGAAGTGTGTGCTTACAAAACTGACATACTGGTGCTCCTGGAAGCATTGGCTTTCAAGAGCATGGTCTGCAATCATTGCAACAAGGTGTTTTTATTCATGATTGCTTTCCCTACTTTCAAAATGACTTGGTGATTATTTTATTGGAGCACCTTAAGAAACTAGCCTGAGAATTTTATTTGGTTATTTTAGCTTGTAAGGCTATTTACATTTTACTCATATTTTTATCTTTCATTTTAGCTTTTTTGTCTCATTGATGCTCATGGAGGATATGGTGTGCTTTTCTACAAATTAAATAAAAAAATAAGTTGATTTTTATTTGCCTAGTTCCACTACCTCAGCTAAGTTGCATTCCATTCCTGCAGTAAAGAATATGTGAACTGATCCGGAACATTAAAAGCAAGTTTAGCCCAACACAATCACTTCCAACCAATAAAATAGAGAAGTTACATTTCCTGTGTCATAATGGAGACAGAGTTCATGATTTTGGTTCATGAATTTGTCAGTCTCTGATGTTTTGCCTGCAAGATGTGTTCTAATTTCACTTAGGAAAAAGCACCTGAAATGGAAAACAGAAACTCACGTGTAATCAAGGATTGTTCAACTGCTCTATAAATACTTAACCATAAATATGTCACCAAATCTGTGTGTGATTTTGAAACTTTCCACACCATTTAATTAAATAAGGTAACAGGTTGTACAAGGAAGTAATTCATTGTTAATAGTATTATTCCATGATTGAATATCAGGGATGATAAATAGAAGATACTGTTCTTAAGACAAGATTCCTACATATTTAACGGGAATCCTTTTGAGTATATTAACCCCTAAGGGAGTTAGAGAGGCAGTACTGGACAGTCCAAGAGATGAAACAACAATCTTGTTTCTGTCAGGGCCTCAGTAATTTGGAAGCTATCACTAGAATAAGACCAATTCTTCTGAGATTTCTGACTACAGGAAAATAAGCTGGCACTTGTACCCCTGCATCTATCAGAGTAGTCTTCCAGGGACTAGAAAGATGTCAACAGTTAAGGGCCCCTACTTCTCTTTCATAGAATCCAAATTCAGTACTGAGTAAGCATGCAATTTGGCCAGATCACAGAGTCCTGTAACTTCAGATCCAGATCTAACAACAGCTCCAGGCATCTTGCTCTCTCTTCTGGCTTCCATGTGCAACTGCACGCACATGCACATACCTCCTACACAGCTACACATTCATATAAGTTAAAATAGGAATTACCCTTTTACAAAAGAGTAGGACGGGAGAGAGAGAGAGAGAGAGAGAGAGAGAGAGAGAGAGAGAGAGAGAGAGAGAGAGAGAGAGAGGAGTCATAGCTAGAAGCTAGAATCTTCCAGCAATTATTATTGTGGAATGTCCAATGAAGTCCAGTAGAGGATTTCAGTGGAGCCTCACAGAACCTTCTACAGAGAGCTATTGGAAAATTATGATTGCTTCACAGAGGATTTCAGAGGGATAAAAAGTAATACTAAATAACAGCAACAACAAATAAGTCATTTTCCACTGGGCATTACTATAGCAGAACAATTGTGATGCATATGATGTTGTTTGTTATGGTACTCAAAGATTTCTTTTAAATATTTCTTATCCAAAATAGAGAGGAAAAATCTCCACTTTTCTCATACACAAATCTTTGAAGTTAAATATGTGACATAAAATTTACCATTTGAGGATTGAGGAGATGGCTTAGTAGTTAAGAGTGTGTGGTGCTCTTGCAGAAGATCCAAGTTCAATACCCAGCACCCAAATTGGATCATTCACCAGGTTCTTTAACTTCATCTCCAAAGGTTCTTACGCCTTTATCTGGCCTCTGTAGACATAGACACATGCAAAGATACATATACCAACTCACAGAAACACTTACCTACATATTTAAGAATAAAATAAATCTTTAATATTTGCCAACTTAATATTCTTAAGTATACAGGACAATGCTCAGAACTGTATCTACCCTCTTGTATAACATATCTCTCAATAATTCATTATGTATCCATGTTGTATAATATCAATATACTCCTTAAAATGTTAATAATATCCCATTACATATACATATATTACTCCATACATATCTCACATAATTTATTTCATTTAAACTTCAGCAGACACTTAAATATCTCAATTCTAAGTTATCATAAATAATGTTACAATTAATGTGTGTGCAATGACCTATTTTCAGTTCTTTTGAATATATTCAGAATTTCTAGCTCACATATTAGTTTTGAATTTAATGTTTTGAGAAAATAGCAATACTACATGCAGATTAAAGTATTTCCACATACTCATCAACTACATTTATTTTATATTTTAATTCATATTTTATTGTAGATTTGGGGTCCATACCAGAATGACATAGTAACGAATCAGAACAGAAAATAGCATCATTTTTAAATTGTTCAAAGTTGATTTTAAACACCATTATTAATTTAGTCCTAAATAGTCTACATTTTTAGACTATGTACTATTGTTTTATTTGTATTACAGTTAATGATTTCCCTCTTCATTCTTTCTTATGGAACCCTAGACCAAAACTGTGGTAAAAATCTTGATATACATACATTTACAGAAATAGATATTTACTATACTTAAGTACTGTGCCTGGTACATCGTCATTCTAATCCATGCAACAACAACAAAAATGTTTGTTGAGACCTTATTATATATCAGGCATTGCGGGTTTTGTTAAATGTGACTCTACTGTTTACATCAAGTAGGTCATTGTCTCATATTCTGCATGAGGAATCTGGGCACCTGACACTTGTTAGGAGATCTTATTTAAGGTATAACTGCATGAAAGTGTTTGCAATTATGTTATTAATTCTCACAGTTAAAATGTAGCTTTCTCGAGCAAATACAAGCCTCATTTACCCAGAATTTTTAGTTAAAAATCATTTTTGTCATGCAGAATGACAGAATTTTAATTTAGAGGGTAGACTAGGTCTTGTTACATTTCCTCTAATGAGATATGCACACATTATTTAGTTAATCAAATGGTCACATAGATTGTTATTCTCATACCACTTGGGGATTTGATTATCATCTTGCATCAATATATCTGGCATTACTTAGCTTTTTTCCTTTCCTCTTCTGTACAGACTACAGTTACAGAAATAATTGAAGTTCTTTCTCACTTACATGAAATGCATTTTTCTTGGACTCCAGAAATTATTTTTAATCTTGATACTCACTATTCTTGAATCATTATCTATTTCAATATGCCAACTGACATCCTAATAAATACCCAGGAAGAAAATATTTCAGTGTTCCTTCTTGCTATTCAATGACAGTAACAATATGTCCTATGTCATTTAGTGTTAAACAGAAGCACATTAATTTTTAAAATTTATTTATCTAATTTGTGTGGTGAAGTAGAGTGGGCTGGGATGTGACTGTACACATACCATAGCATGTATGTGCATGTCAGATGAAACTTGTGAGAACTGGCTGTCTACTTCAACCATGTGGGTTTCAGATTTTCAGTCATAGTATAAAGTACCATTACCCACTAAGCCATCTCTTCAGATCACCAATGCCATTTGACCATGTGTATTAATGCCACTGTTTGTTGACAAAGAATGGTGAAATCATAGCACTTTGCACATATACCTTACATAGCAATTAATATATGTTCAATCACATGAGTAATTATTAAATGGAAAATTGGAGGAAATGCAGTCATAAAAATACTACATATACAAAATGTTTTCTTGTATTTTTATCATCCTAAGAGATATGTGAATTATGGAAAAATTGTGTGTGACTGCCTCTCTCTGTGTGTGTCTCTCTCTGTCTCTCTGTCACTCTGTCTCTCGCTCTCTCTGTGTATATGTACATTTTGTGTGTGTGTTTGTGTTTGTGTGTGCGTGTGTGTGTGTGTGTGTGTTTAAGGTTTAGTATACCTTTTAAAGCTCTAAGCAAAGCTCATATTCTGTAACCCTAAAACCAATAAAAATTTTAGACTAGACAAATTTTCTTCCAATACTTTTGGGAAAATAAGACTTCTTACTTAGAGTCAACACCTTTTAATTAACAAAGTACTCAAAGCAAAGATGTAGTTTGCAATATTATATTGCACCTACTGTTATTTCTCTTGTTCAAGATAAATTCATTTTAGCTATTTTAAATTTGTCAATTTTTTTTTACTATGAAACAAAAGCCTCAAGTTTTAGTAGAATCATTTTCATTTTCTAATAAGATGCATAAGTACAGTATAATTATTATTAGTAGAACTAATTAAATGCATAATCTTTTGCATATGCAAAATGTGTATATACATTATATATCTGTAGGTTAATAAGATATATTGTAATATTTATGTTTCTAGGATAAAGTAATAGAGCAGGAAAGATATCAGCATATCTCTCTAGGGTAGTAAGTGCCAACCTTCTTAATGCTGTGACCCATTAAAACAGTTCCGCATATTGTGGTGACCCCAACTATAAAATTATCATTTTTGCTTCTATATAACTGTAATTTTGCTACTTTTATGAATCATAATGTAAATATCTGTTTTCTAATGGTCTTAGGTGACCTCTGTGAAAGGGTCATTTGACCCTCACAAAAGGGATCAGAACTCAAAGATTGAGAACGGCTTGTTTAGAGTATTAAATGGGGCATAGAGAAGATGTGCCATACCAGCTAGGGAAAACTAACTTCCCATACTCTTTAAGAGTAATAAGGATCATCCAAAAATATTATTAGGAATTTTGTGAAGTAGTTAATGTACTCTAACTTCTTATCTCCTTGACATTACATGTGCAAGTACTCTCAAGAAAGTCTCTATTGTATAATATGGGACTAACAGCAAACCTGACTAAGAATAAATGTGCCTACCCTTGCGATGCAGATATCTGCTTTTCAGACAGTAAGATGAGTTGCCCCACCTCTCAAGCATATCTTCTCACCCTACACTTTACTCATTGAAGTGATTTAAATGATTTAGCAAGGTGAAAGTAGGATAAAGAACTTTATGCTTTTTCAAATTAAAATCATATAGAAAAGCTGGTTGTGGCTATGTGTGCATGTAACCTCAGCATTCCAGAGGTCTGGGTGTATATATTGAACAGCTATGATGACCACCAAACTTTCACTTTGGAAAATTTTACTTGGAAATTTCAAGAAAGTTAAAATATTTCAAATAATATAGTTAAAAAGAATATTAGCCATAATAAAAAGTGTAAAGCAGATTAACTCGTAACTACTTAATGTTCTTAGATACTCTTTAAGACATGGTATTTCTGAATTCAGATTAATTTCTCAGTCACTATGAGTTAACTTTTGGATACATGCAAAATAAACAATGGAGGAAGAATAGTCTCCATAATGGATTGTTTAGATTAATTTGATTTCCATATGTGAAAGAAAGTAGTTGATGCTTCTCATGTAGTGTATATGAAATCACTAAGAAATGCCACCTCAGTCCTGGTAGAATGGCTATGATTTGCTTTTAAAAATCTATTAGCAAGGATAATGGAGAACACTTGCACACTCTTGAAAAGAAATCCAGCTTGGATAGTCATTATAGAAAATAATAGGAAATTTCCTGAAAAATATAAAAATAGGACCAGAGAGAGTGTTAAGCCAGTAAAGTGCTTGCTCTGCAAGCATGAAGACCAGTGTCAGATCCCCAGAACCTGCAGTTGAAGCCAGGCATTCACCATGTTCTCAAAATCCCACTGCAAAGGTTTGCTAGAAAACCAGTACAGCGAAAAGTGAGATTGAGGAAGACACCAACATAAATTGACATCTGGCTTTTATATGTGTCTATTCCCATGTGTTCCCTCCACAGACGTACATACACACACACAAAGTTAAAACAAATTCATGATCCAGCAACAGGTTTATATTGAAAGGAAATTTAAATTACAATGTCACTCAGACATGTGCAGTCTTATATTCAGCACAATAATAGTAACAATAACCTAAAAATAGAACCACCCTAATATCTATTGATTGACAATGGATAAAAGAAAATATTATATTTGTATACAAGTATATATTGTTAATCCCTCAAAATGAATAATGGATTGTCATTTTCTTTTTTAATTTGCTATATTTTGAGAATTACATTCAACATATTTTAATCATAATTTTTCCTCCCCTTCAACTCTTCTCAGGTCCTCTACTCCTCACTAACCAAACAACTTTATGTTTTTATTCTCATTTTATTAAAAAAAATAGGAAAAGAAGCACACACAAAAAATATGGAGTCTGTGTTGTATTGTTCAACTACTCCTGAGCATAAGATCTGCTGTAGAGTGTGGTTTAAGTATCTAGTGTCACTGCATTGAAGAAAACTGTCTTTCTCTTTTCCAGCATGTATTGTTTGCAAATAGCTTCTTGGTTATGGGTGGAACTTTGTGTCTACTTCCCTTTCTCTATGCTGGGATTTTGACTGGCTTGAACTGTTGCAGATCTTAAGTACACTATCACAGTTTCTGTGAGTTCATATGTGCATCTACTCCACTGTGTCTGGAAAACATTGTTTCGTTGGAGTCATCTACCACCTCTGACTCTTAAAATCTTTCTTCCTCTTCTTCCACATAGATTCTTGACTCTTGAAGGAAGAGAAGTGATTTTTAAAATATTCTGCTTGAGGCTGGCTGCTTCAAAATTCCTTACTTATTTTCTATGCCTTGCACAGCTCTAGATCTCTGTGTTAATTACCATCTAGCTTCCCTGATAAGGGAGCAACTTATTAATTAGCAGTTGGATTGGAAATTTGTACAGGCACTATAGAAATCAGTTTAGAGTTTCCTTCCTCCAATGACTGTAAATTAATCTATCACAACATCCAGCTATACTATTCATGATCATATGCTGAAAGGACATTGCATCCTACTACAGAGATATTTGTTCATCTGTCTTCATAATAGCCAGGAACTGGAAACAACATATATGTCCACTAACACATAAATGGCCAATGAAAAATATAGTATAGTTACATGATGGAATGTTACTCAGCTGTAAAATAAAAATGAATTTGTAGGTACATTTATGGAGCTAGATATGGAGTAAGATATTCCAGACCCCAAAAGATGAACTTTTCATGTGAGTATTAGAATTTTTAGTATTTAAGCTTTAGATATATGTGTTTCATTTAGAACCTTCGTAAAGGTGCTGTCATTTCCCTCAATCCAGATAAAAGTGAAGGACATTATTTTAAGTTAAATAAACCATATGCAGGAAAATGTTGGATTATAAGATTTATATGTGGAAACTTTAAATAGTTAAATATGTGAAGATAAAGGACAAAACAAAGCAGAGGAGTTGGAGTGAGAGATATAGGAAATGTGGCTCAAATGATAAAAAATAGAAGGGTCTACATTCATAATTGGGCAATTGACTATACAGCATGAAGACTATAAATAATACACCTATGGCACTTTTTCTTATAGATACGATAATTTAAATAAGAAAATATTAAGTACTATAAGATGTTTATGATCCAAGAGTGCTTTATGGAGACATTTTTGTTACATATTTATCCTGATACCCCTCAAAAGAATACATTTAGCTTTGATTGTTGAAGAGGAAATGAAATTTTTCATGGAAATGGGTGAGAAAAGTTTAAAGGAAGCACCAAGCATGTGAACAGTCACACAGTTGTCTTATGGCCTATGTTAATTGTATGATACAGAAGTAAGGGAGCAGAAGAACTGACTAGGGATCTGAGGATGCAGGGTCAAGTTTGGTCCACAATATAGATTCTCGAATGTGATGCTACTATACAACCAATGAACACTGACAAACAAATGAATGTGGACAGTTCCTCAGAGTAGGTGTCCTCCTTCCACCATGTGGGTTTCAAGGGCCAAATTCAGAGTCTCGTAAATCTCAAAAAAGTGCCTTTACTCACTGAGACATCTCACTGACTCTCATTTAAGCTATTTTCAAAAGAAGAAATTAGAGAGAGAGCCACTGCTTGGAGTTTGTATTGGAGAGATATACAGATATGAGAAAATAGAGCTAGTCAGTTCATTTGCTTCCCCTGCCCTGCACCATTTTTATCTCTGCATTTTCATTTGCTGTAGCAGATTTAGAAGTCTTGTAATATATGTCCACACAAACTAAAATACAGTAAACATTTTTCAATATAGTTACAATAATCTAAATAGCAAAAATCTTAGACATATTCTACACTTTTCCCTTCCAGAAAGTTACATGAAGTAGGGAAATGGTCACCACTAGCTGAGAAGCTATGGAAAATTGATGGCTTCAGAAAAAGGGAGAGAGAGGAAGCAAGAGAAGGAAGGGGGAAAGGGAGGGAGAGAACATAGAAACTGAGAACACTTTTCAGGTGTGTGACACCTGATGGTATACACATATTCCAGTAGATCATCCTACACCAGTACGTATGCAGGCAGCACAGATGATCTCTGTGTTTTTAAACAGTTTATATTGAAAAGAAGAAATTATTGAGGGGAGGACAGAATTTGGAAGAGAAGAAAAATGGGAGGGGTTGTTTTTGTTAAAACATCATATATGAACATTTCAAATAATAATAAAAAGGAGCACTATATAACATTGAAATTTTGTCAGTCTATTCTATGGTGCTCAGAAGTCAGTACATTTTTATTTTTCAACTCTACCTATGAAATTTCTCCAAGGATCCAGACCTTTGGCTGTTATTCCTTTTATGATTTTATCCCTTATTTACAGTAAGGACAGGAGTGTGCAAGGGTATAAACAACACTCTACTATAAATCACAGGATGATATTTCTGCTTCAGATTAGGCTCTCTTCTTTACAGAAATGCCTGCATAGTAGTGACACGATGTTGAAAAACAATATTTTCTTCATTTATTCAGTGCTAGTGTTTCATGTACTGCTTTTTTATTATGCTTCATTTCTGACATCTTCAACACTTTCATTCTGCCTTACTCTTCTGTCTCTGAGGGTTCTGGATGTTCTTGAGAGGTTAGAAAGAAAAGAAGCATCTCTAGCATCTTCTCAATGAGGAGACCACCTGAAAATATAAAAAGTAATGCAGCCACTGAAATGAATGAATATACCTTGGAGTATAAATGTGCACATCTTTATTTTCATGTTCTTTGAATAGCCCCCATGTTTATATTTATGAGATCTTCCACTCAGATGACTTTTCCAGCATTTTGGAATGCTTCCCTACTGAAGTGCATAGTCCTGTGTTTCATTGCTGCTTCCCTCCTGTATATAACATAGCTGTCATCTTTTTTAAAGCAGATTAACTATTACTTCCTGTTGTCACTAACTTATGACCCCCCCTCAGTGTATTGTTACGAGGCTTCATTTCATATGAGCAAATTCAACTTGGCTCCCTTCAATCAACAAAGGATATCACACAGACTTCAGACCAAATTTTACCCAATTTTCAATGTTTCCAGTCCGTATCTACTACTTGTCACTATATTTTAAAAATTATTTTGTAACCAACAAAGATTTTTATAAAACAATAATACTCAACAATAAGACTAGAGATTACCACCTTACTAATATTGTGATAATGACTAGGATGCTGAAGATGATCATGGCAGCAACAATAATATTCTGTGACATTTCTTTTCTATGTGTACTTTACTTATATTTTCACTGAGTTTACACAGCTTCCCCTGTGACATTGACTCTGTCATTTTTCTTCCTTTACTGAGGAGAAAAGCTAAAGCTTAGAGAGGTTGAATAACTTACGCAAGGTCTCAGAGTTCCTAAGGCAGACAGCAGGATTCTTACACATTTGTCTCACCCTAAGACTTCACATCTTATCCGTTAAAATATGCAACACTATTAACTTTAATTTACGATTTAATGACCTTGACATAGAGTTTCATATACAAAAGAAAAGTTTTATTAGCTATCACTTTTCAACAATAATATACCTTGTTTTTTCTTCACTGTTACTTACTTCATTGTTTAAAGAGAAGATAAAATGCCAAGTGTTCCCAATGTGGAATACAAAGTTTCTTCCTACTAAGTAATTTTCATATTCAAGGAAATTAAAAGTCAGAAATATGATGTTATATAATCTTTAGTTTTTCCTTTTATCCCTTGAATGAACAATAAGTAGATAAATCTTATATGGACATGCCCTGTGTTTATAAATTTCTCAATCTATATGATTCTTACTGAATGTATTTAAATTAAAGTATTGGTTAAAGTATTAAAATAAGATAAAATATCTGTAAAGTTTATTAAACATGTTTGTACATTCTATGATGTATTACCTTGTAAAGTATACAAATTGTTAGATATTTTGTCAGAAATCTTAACTCAAATTGTTGGTTGTCAAGTAATGTTCATTTATTGTTACTGAAATTGTCTCTTTTGCTTGAGTTTCTCATATTTCCTTTCTTTTTTTCTTCTTTCTTTCAAAACATCAGCTTCTAGTCAGACTGTTACTCTAGTGACACAACCTGTGGTTACCAAGGAAACTGCCATCTCCAAACTAGAAATGCCATCTTCTCTGCTGTTGGAGGTACCTGCTCTGGCAGACTTCAACCGATCTTGGACAGAACTTACAGACTGGCTTTCTCTGCTTGATCGAGTTATAAAATCACAGAGGGTGATGGTGGGTGATCTGGAAGACATCAATGAGATGATCATCAAACAGAAGGTATGGATAAACTATAAGTAGAAAATCTGTCAGAGTTTTTTCTTTAACGTGGATAGCTTCATTTGCCACTTCCCTCTCCTTTATGATTTATGACCAGTTTTGAAGCTACCTTTTCTCTGTTAACAAACACTACTTACTCTGCTCTGTTCAACCTGAATATGTAAATATGATCAAGGACAATAATTAATAAGAATTATCTCTTGTAACATTAATTTAAAGGAGAAGAAAGTGAGGGTGAAACACATAAACCTTACAAGTAGAGGTGGCTCAGTTAAATTCAGTAAATAACTGTTTTTTAATTGTCTTTGATAAGAAACAATTAACTCAATGGAGCTGGTTACATTTAAACTATTTGTTTTGGCACTATGCAGCCATAACATGTT
Organism: Acomys minous; assembly: GCF_964271855.1. Classification (NCBI taxonomy): domain Eukaryota; kingdom Metazoa; phylum Chordata; class Mammalia; order Rodentia; family Muridae; genus Acomys; species Acomys minous. Next base: position 88,733,055 of record NC_140488.1, on the reverse strand, counting down.
ACAAAGACAAAGATAATAATCTGGGACTTGTTTATTATCCACTCTTCTGAGTTGTCTGTGCCAGTTTCATGCCTCAAATGATAAGGATAACGAGAGTTGGAAATAAATAAGACAAGTACCAAAATCTAACATATTTTAAATAGCCTGGATCTCAATATTAGGTTTTATGCCCCACCATATTCAAATAAACACATTTTAATAATACAACATCTCATTTCTCATTCTCACTGAGATCTGTTTGTTGAAATTCTAGTTGTTGACCAGCTAGAAACTCAAGAGTTGCTCTAAACATGGTTTAACTAGATGCTACAACTGTGCTATGTATTTGTTTTTTATATTTCTCCATAGGTAAGAAATATAATTTTGTTTTGTTTTGTTTTGTTTTGTTTTGTTTTGAGACAGGGTTTGTCTATGTCATCTAGGCCATCCTGGACTCACTTTGTGGACCAGGCTGGCCTCAAACTCACAGTGATCTGCCTGCCTCTACCTCTGCAGTGCTGGGATTAAAGGCATGCACCATAATCATTTCACATGTAAAAATATTGAGGAATTTATTAACAAACAGTAAATTTTACTGAACATGCATTTTAGATTTTATTACTGTGTAGAGACACAATGACCATAGCAACTAATTTTAAAAAACATTTAAATAGGGCTGGCTTACAGGTCAGAGGTTTAGTCCATTATAGTCATGGCAAGAAGCTTTACAGCATGCAGGTAGGCATGGTGCTAGAGAAGAAGCTGAGAGGCAGCTGCAGAAGACTGTGTCCCACACTGACCTTAGCTTGAGCATAGGATACCTTAAAGCCCACCTCCACAATAGTACACTTCCTCCAACAAGGCCACACCTCCTAATAGTGCCACTGTCTATGGGCCTAGCACTCAAACACATGAGTCTATGGGGATCATTCCCATGCAAACTGCCAAAATGAAATTGGATGTTACAGAATTTTCATTCTTCTTTTTCTTTTGAAAATCAAGGAAGATGCAAGTCAGAGCTAGGGGTGCTTTAGCAATTCATAAAATTAATTTGATGATTCAACAATAAGTAGCATTTAAACTACCTTGAAGCAGATCTGGTGGTTAGTAATCACAGGAAGAATTTTAATTCTGGACCAGCCTCCATTGCAAAGAAGACCAAATCTATGTCAAAACAAAACAATTTTTAAAAAGTACCCAGTAACTCTTAAGAACCAACTATAGTGGACTTTTCTACTTAGTTACAAATGAGATGACTGTGGTCAACTCATTCTTGTAATCTTTGTGAATGAGAGCACTCAAAAGACCCAATCATTCACGTTTACCACATTGTGATGAATATCTGTATAATAAAAGATTTACATATTATATATATGAGTTTTTCTATACCTTTTTATAACATGTATTTACAGCCACATTTATTTTTCAAGAAAAGGAGATGAGGCTAAAAGATGCCTCATACATCTAGTAGGTACTAGAAAAGTGATCTAATTCTCATGATTCTTAAGCCTCTATCCCTCCTTCCAATGTACATTGTCTATAGTAATATCTATAACTATAGTTAACATTTAGTGATGTATATGTATTTGTATATATAGTCTAGGTCAGGCACTTTGATGAATATTTTGTATTTGTACAGGGATAATGCAGAAATATCATTTTATCAACATTTTGTCATTATATCAGCATTTCACAGAATATAATTCACTAGAGGAGGCAGCATGTTATAATTTTTAAAGTGCAGACTTTGGATCTTTGGCTTCAGTCACAAAGCTGTAAAATCTTGGATGAGTTATTCCACTTCTCTAAACATCAGATTACCAATCTGTCGGTTGTACACATAACTATTAGCCTGAGAGGTTATTGTGAGAATTGTATAGGGTAGTGTATGAAAATGTTTTCTGACTTGTATTGTTTACTGGGAGTACTCAACCAGTATTAGGAATTAATATTAAGTTCCATGGCAAACTCTGGAAAGCTACAATACTCAGAATATTTAAATCATGTTATTGACATTATAGTTTCATACAAAAGTCTGTTGCTTTGTGGTCATGGAAAAGAGAAAGCAATCATTTGTGATGGGTTTTGAATCCAGCCTTCAGAGAACACACTGACATGCAGAGTAGTATAGTTCTCCAAATGAATTAATGTTTTACAGAAAGATCGCTTAACTCAGTATTCTTCAAAAAGATATATAAATATATTTCCAAACTTAATTTATAAGTTAATTTGTTGCCCAAGAGCAATACTTAAGGACAAAAGACATTATTTATAAATTGTATGTATGTATACATTTTTTAAATTATGAGCTAAGAAAATGGCTCTATTGATAAACTACTTTCTGAGCAAGTTGGAAGACCTGAATTTTCATCCTCAACACCACATTTTAAAAGCCAGACATGATGGTCCATGTCTGTAATCACAATATTGAAGGTCAGACACAGGCTCCCTGGGCCTTTCTGGTCAGTCTGTTTGCTGAACTGGTTAACTCATAGTTCAATGAGAGATTCTGTCTCAAGGAAAACAGTGGGAGAGTATTAAGGGAGACTCTCAGTATTAGCCTTCTCTTAATAAATAGTAAATATTTTTCTAGCTTCTTTATCTTATATTAAAAGTAATTCATAAAAATACTTTCAATTCTTGCCATTTTTAGAATTAATCTCTTTTAATGAATAAAATGGGTCTAAATAGTGTATCTGTATATATTATCATCTATCAATTTGCATATATATACACACACTCATATCCACAAACTCTCTCTCTCTCTCTGTCTCTCTCTCTCTCTGTCTGTCTGTCTCTCTCTGTCCCTCTCTCTCTGTCTCTCTCTCTGTCTCTCTCTCTGTCTCTCTCTCTGTCTCTCTCTCTCTCTCTCTCTCTCTCTCTCACACACACACACACACACACACACACACACACACATATATATATATATATATATATATATATATATATAGAGAGAGAGAGAGAGAGAGAGAGAGAGAGAGAAACAGACAGACAGACAGAGACAGAGAGTGGAAAGAGAAAGAGAGAAATTGGTGACAATAAGAAAATATAAATTGTGACAATGAACGTGGTCAAATATGGGGCACCAGAGTTCGTGTGATGTCCCCTGGATAGGGAGACATGGTGGCACTCGGAGGAAGGATAGCAGGCTACCAAGAAGAGACTTGATACCCTATGAGCATATACAGGGGGAAGAAGTCCCCCTCAGTCACAGGCATAGGGGAGAGGAGTAAGGGGAAAATGGGAGGGAGGGAGGAATGGGAGGATAGAAGGCATGGGATAAGAATTGAGATGTAATATGAATAAATTAATAAAATATATTTTAAAAATTGTGACAATGAAGAAATGTAAATTCTGAGAGGATTTTATTATAAGAAATAAAGAATTTAATTACTTATTTTTTAAAAAACATACTCATCTTTAATACTTAATTGTGAGAAATGAGATAACATTCCAAGAAAGGTTTTTAAACTATAATATTTTATAGATAAACATTTACTAAGATATTAATTCAATATGCTTTTCTGGGCTTTTGGTTTTTTTATTAACTTTTTTATTTTTTTACATATACATTTATAGTATTACACATATATTCAATAAACTACCCAATACAAGAAGAGCCATGACACAATCAGGAATTATATAAATGTAACATTCTTAGTATTTTGCCTATTTGTATTTGGCAGCCTTGAAAAAAGACATCTTTCCTATCTTTGTGTGTCTCAAATTCTGAATGTAAATCAGTATCTATCATATTTCATTGTTATCAACTTAAAACATCTGTCTATACCTAAAAACATCTTAACCACTAAACAACTAAGCTTAATGGTAAAACTAAACTATCTGGTCTTCAACCTCATCAAAGCCTTGAGAAGGAATAAAATCGAATACCTGAGTATACTGGGAGTGCAATTTAGTAATTTTCCAAATGTGAAGATGATAGAGACAGTTTTTTAAAATATGCTTTTATTGAACTACTACCACTGTATTCATGATATATAGGGAGTCATGCATATAAAAAATTGGAATACGGAGAGGTGGAATATTACTCAGCTACTAAAAAGAAGGAAATCATGAAAATTGCAGGCAAACAGATGGAATTAGAAAAGATCATCCTGAGTGAGGTAACACAGACCCAGAAAGACAAGCATGGGATATAACTCACTCATAAGCAGATATTTGCCACACAATACAGGGTACCCACACTGCAATACACAAACAAGCATCGGATATAACTCACTCATAAGCAGATATTTGCCACATAATACAGGGTAACCACACTACAATACACAAACCTAAAGTATCTAAATAACAAGGAGGATCCTAGAGAGGATGTTTAATTCTCATTCAAAAGGGCAAATAGAACGGATATCAGAAGCAGTTGAAGAGAAGGAACAGGAAGAGAACCTACCACAAAGGGCCCCTGAAAGACCCCACTCAGCAGGGGATGGAATCAGATGGTGAGAATCACAGCCAAATTTTGTAGTGGAGCACAGGGAGGTTTGTTGAAGTGTTGGGGAATAGAAGGACCTGGAGGGGACAGGAGCTCCACAAGGAGACTAAGAGAGCCAACAAATCTAGGCCTGGGTTAGAGGGGCTGCAGAGACTGATGCACCAACCAAGGACTTTGCATGGTGAAGACCTAGACCCTCTGCTCAGATGTAGTAGATAGGCAGCACAGCCCCCTTGTGGGTCCCATAATATGGGGAGTAGGGGCTACCTCTGACATGGACTCTGGTGCCCACTCATTAATCACTTCCTCCTGGCATGACAGCCTTGTCAGGTCACAGAGGAAGAGGATACAGGCAGTCCAGATGAGACATGATAGGCTAAGGTTAGAAGATGGGAGGAGGACTGCCCCTTTCTGAGGTCTAGGGGAGACAGGGTAAAGGGGAGGGTGACACCAGGAGGAGATGAGGAAGGAGGCTACAATCAGGAAGTATAGCGAATAATTTCTTTTAAAGGCTTGAAATGGGAAAAAAATAACACTGTAGCGGTACTGTCTTAGTTACTGTCCTATTGCAGTGAAGAAACACCATGACTAAGTCAATTCACACTAAAGAAAGTGTTTAAATGAAGGCTTACTTACAGTTTCAAAGAGTTATTTCATTGTCATTATGGTGGGAAGCAGACAGGCATGAGGGAGCTGAGAGCTTCATATCCCAATCCATATGTAGTAGGCAGAAAGACTTGGTTCCAAAATCCACTTCAAGTAAGACACTTCCCCAACAAAGCCACATCTCCTCCAACAATACCATCTCCTAATTATTACAGTCTACCAACTGGCAACCAAGCATTCAAATAAATATATGAGCCTATAGGCACTGATCCCATTCTGACTACGACAGATACAGTATAGAATAATAGCCACAACATAATTATCACTCATAATACATCAGTCACTTATCTAAATGTGTCTTGTGTAGTATCTAATGTTTACAATAATACAAGAAAATGAATATAAATACACAGTTAAATACTGTGTCCAAGATCAAAGATAAAGGAGACTGTGATGTGATTTAAACTCACAGAGTCTGGTCCAGATTCTTAGCTGTTAAAAACATGGCTTTATACTTCCCTTGGTTTATTTGGGTGATAATCTCAGGGCTTACTCCAGTGCAAATTTAAACCAAGATAACACAATCAGGAATAACTTCAAGAAGTTAATTCAAACAGTGAAGAAGAGATTAGAATTAATCATTTAGAGGAAATGTGGACAGCACAAACAGAAGGTACAAAATATTCTTTACACAAAGAGGGTGAAAGCCATTTGTTGCCGAAGTTGTGATTGAATGCAAGGAATTCCCGAAATTTGCAGACAAATGGATTGAGCTATAAATGATCATAATGAGTGAGTTAACCCAGAAGCAGAAAGACTCAAATGGTATATACTCACTTATATCTGCATATTAGCCCAAGGGGCATGTCCCACGAAAGCCTTCACTTACCAGGAAACTGGGACAGAGGGGAGGACATCCTATTGGGACTCTAGATGAGAGAAGCATGGGAGAATGGCAAAGTAGAAGGATCCAGAGTGTCCTAGAAACCTACAAGTAGAACATTATGATAGGCAGATTTGAGCCCAGGGGTCCTGCTCAAACTAAGATACCAGCCAAGGACAATACAGGGTATAAACCTTAAACCCCTACCCAGATCTAGCCAATGGACAGAACATTCTCCACAGTAGAGTGGAGAGTGGGATATGAATTTCTCACATACTCTGGTGCCTCACCTTTGCCCATGTCCCCTGGATGGGGAGACCTGGTGGCACTCAGAGGAAGGATAGCAGGTTACCAAGAAGAGACTTGATACCCTATGAGCATATACAGGGGGAGGTAATCCCCCTCAGGAACAGTCATAGGGGAGGGGAGTAAGGGGAAAATGGGAGGGAGGGAAGAATGGGAGGATACAAGGGATGGGATAACCACTGAGATGTAACAAGAGTAAATTAATAAAAAATTTAAAAAACGATGTCACTGAAGTTGAGGTTGTATGATGAGAAAATGATGAGACTGAATAGATAAAAGTAAGGATTGACAATTGTGAGCCCCTTGCCAAACAGACTTCTTTGGGAGCCTTGACATGTGATGGCCATCTTTAAATGATTTTAAACAGGAAAATAATATCAGAAAATATAATTTGCTTTGTTATCTGTCAGGGTTCTTTGGGTGCAAGTAACAGAAATCATTAAGCGGTTAAATGAAGCAATGTAAATATGAGTATTAGCATCATGGTAAGAGAATAAAAAGTAGAAAAAGAAAACAACCTAAACATGTCTGGACACATGAGTAGCAGGAACTATTTAAGTACCTATGATACATTATTTTCTTCATCCTTTGTGACTTCTGAAGCTACAGCCAAAGATACAGAACAACTGAGTTACTTAGGTCACACCAGTAACATAAAAAGAATAAAGCAGAGAACCTTAAAAATGCAAAATCCCTCACGTTTAGCCTAAGGTAATTTTATATCAAGGAAATTGAAATCAATTGACAATGAATGAATACAAAGATGCTGAGCAACCCGTAAGTAATCAATGTCCACTGACCTAAGGAGACAACATGCAGAGCATGTTAGAGAACAGAGCAAATGCGGTTTATTGTAGGATGGTTCTCTGTATATAAGCAAAACTACCTCAACTGTGAATTATCTTGACCACAAATAAATATAACTTATATGCCGTTAACCCAACTAAAATTTACCTGTGTCATTTAATTTAGTGATTTAAATTCTGATAAATGTAGATTGATTGGTGGATAATGTGAATGAAATGTGATGATGAGGTTCCATTTTTAATATACTGAAATTTGGAGGTATGTTATGATTTATAAGTTAGGTACAGTGATGTAACAAGACACAATATGTCCCAAAGATCATTTAGTATTGAATTTATAAGATTCATACAAGAACATAATCACTCAATGAAGACAAATATTGGCTTCAAAACTGCTACAAGGATATATTATTTGAATGAGCTAGCTTTTGGTACCTTTAGACATTGAACTTTAAAGTTAAATATTTTAAACTTATAAGAACAGATACTACACTTGATCTTATCCAAAAGGCCAAGAAGCAATATGCTCCAATGTTATAGATAGTTTGGGTGACTGTTCAGGCAGCAAACTTGTCTCGGTCATTTTTTTCATTTAGGAAGCTGCTAACCTACACTTCCAGTATACTATGGTAATTAAGTTTTATTACTCCTCAAGTCTCTGTTTGAAACCAGATAGTCCTACAATTAAGCTTGATTAAGGGTTAAGATGTTTTTATGTCTGGATAGATGTTTTAAGCTCAGCAAGTCACATTAGAACTGAACACATCCTCTTCCCCTGTGGCCTGACAGGCAAATAGCAGGCATCAGAATCCATGTCAGAGTCAGTCTCAGCTCCACTTACTATAGGAACCACATGAATTCTTTGCTGCTTATTGGGTACATCTGTATAAGGGACCTCGGCCCAGTCTATGCATGGTATTTGGGTGGTGCTTCAGTCTCCGTAGGTCACCCTGGGCTCTAGTTATTTGACTCTGTTGGTCTTCTTGTGGAGCTCCTTTCACTTCCTGGTCCTTCTACTATTTCCCTCACTTTTTCACAATACTCCTTGCTTTGCTCAATGTTTGGTTTTGAGTCTCAGCATCTGCTTCAGTGCACTGACACAGCTATGCTAGGCTTCTGTCTTCAAGCTTAGCAGAGTATCCTTAACAGTGTCAAGGATTGGCTCACTTCCACGGGGTAGGTCTCAGTTTAGGCCAGGCATTGGTTGGACATTCCCTCAGTCTCTGCTCCATCTATAAATGTACACATCTTATAAGCAGGGTAAATTTTGGATTGAAGCTCTTGTGGGTGGGTTGGTGTTCTGCTCCATCTACTAGGAGTCTTGACTAGTTAGGGGGTGTCCTCTTCAGTCTCCATGATGCTTGCTACTAGGAGTCTCCGCCAGATTCATCCTCATATCCTCTCAGTCTCCTACTCTATTCTTAGGTCTCTAGATTGTCAAAAGGGTGCCTCTGCCGTTTCTCTTCTCTCTGCAAACTCCCTATCCTCTATTCCCCACTCTCCCCAGGTATTATTACCCTCATTTACCTCTCATCCCTTTACTACTTCTCTCTTCAACCACTTCCACTCTCCATTCTATTCCCCCTTCTGAGTGATATTTAAGCGTCCTCCCTTGGGTCCTCCTTGTTACTTACTTTCTTTGGGTCTGTGAATTGTACTATGTTTATCCTGTACTGTATGGCATCTGAGTATATACAATTTGTGTCATTCTTGGTCTGGGTTACCTCACTCAGGATTATCTTTTCTAGTTACATCCATTTACCAGCAAATTTCATGACTTCCTTATGTTTAATAGCTGGGTAGTATTCCATTGTGTAAATGTACCACAGGTTTTTAAAATCTATCCTTTTTTGAGAGAAATTTAGATTATTATCAGATTCTAGCTATTATAAATGAGGCTGCTATGAACCTAGATCAGCAAATGTCCTTGTTGTATGGAGGAGCAGCTTTTAGATATATGAAAGGAGTTGTATAACTGGATCTTAAGGTACTTTTTCTGAGAAAGTTCCAGATTTATTCCCAAAGTGGTTGTACAAGCTTGCACTCCCACCAGCAATGGAGGCGTGTTCCCTTTCTCCATATCCTTGACAGCACATGCTGTTACTTGATTTTTTGATCTTAGCCATCTTAGATGGAATCAAAGAGTCACTTTGATTTGAATTTCCCTGATGGCTAAAGACATTGAGTATGTCCTTAAGTGGTTCTTGGGCATTCAAAATTCCTCTATCGAAAATTCTCTGTTTAGCTCTGTGTCCAATTTTTAAAGGGGCTATTTGTTTGTTGTTGTTTAAGGTTTCATGTTCTTTATATATTTTGGATATTAACCTTTTGTTGGACGAAGGATTGATAAAGATATTTTCCCAATCTGTAGACTGCCATTTCATTATATTGACAGTGTCATTTGCCTTAAAGAAGTTTTTCAGTTTAAAGAGGTCCCATTTATTAACTGTTGATCTTAGAGCCTGAGCTGTTGGTGTTCTGGTTGGGAAGTTGTCTTCTGTACCAATGAGCTGGATCTTCCCCAATTTTTCTTCTAACAGATTTAGTGCATCTGGTTTTATGTTGAGGTCTTTAGTCAACTTGGATTTGAGTTTTATGCAGGGTGACAAATAAGGATCTCTACATTTTTCTACATGTGAACACCCAGTTATACTAGGACCATTTGTTGAAGATCCTTTCTTTTTTCCGTTGTATGGATTTGGCTCCCCAAAAATCAAGTTTCTGTAAAATGTGTGGGTTTATTTCTGGGTCTTCAATTCAATTCCATTGATCAACCAATCTATTTCTATCCCACTTACATGCAGTTTTTATTACTATTGTTCTGTAGTATAGCTTGAAGTAAGGGATTGAGATACCTCCCATATTTCTATTGTATAGGATTGTTTTAGCTAGTCTAGGTTTTTTGTGGTTTTTTTTTGTTTTTTTGTTTTTGTTTTTTTTTTTTTGCAATATGAAGATTAGAATTGTTCTTTCAAGGTCTGTAAGAAATGAGTTGATATATTGATGGGGCTTGAATTGAATATGTAGATTGACTTTGGTAAGATGGCCATTTTTACTCTGTTAATCCTACTGATCCATGAGCATCAGACATCTTTCCACCTTGTAATATCTTCCTCAATTTATTTCTTCAGAGACTTGAAGTTCTTGTCATATAGGTCTTAATAGGTCTTAGAATTACAACAAGATACTTTATATTATTTGTGGCTATTGTGAAGGGTGTGGCTTCCCTATATTTGATTCTCAACCTGTTTATCCTTTATATACAAGAGGGCTACTGGTGTTCTTTTTAGTTAATTTTGTCTTCAGCCACTTTGCTTAGGGTGTTTATCAGCTGTAGGAGTTCTCTGGTAGAAATTTTTGGTTACTTATGTACACAATCATATCAACTGCATCATATATTTTTACAATTAAATTTGTATTTTCAGAAATAATGGATGGCCTATGTCTTAGAATTTCATTTGTTTAGAAGTCATATAAATCCAGTCATACAGTAGCACTTGAGATCAATCCATGTTGCCACAAGTATTGATATTTCAATCATATTTAGTACTAAGTATGATTTCTTTTCCTGGACATAACATAACTTACCTATTCCCAAATTGAGAGCCTTATGGGTTGCCTCTAGTTTAAGGTAAGTATAAATAAATGTAAAAACACTCTATAAACATTTTAAGCATGTTTGTTTGTCAACTTTGACACAATACTTAGTACCTGGGTATAGCAAATTTACATTAAACTTTATTTAAATTCATTATTAATTTTATTAAAATAATTTGTTGGTAAATGTGATGCTTTGAATGAGAAACATATTTGTTATGGGTCTGTTTACATTTTTTTTATCTCATGTTGCTTTAACTTTAGAAAAAAAACAAGGTTAGACTAAGCGATGTGAGAGAGATTAGTGAATCTATTCCTCAACTTAATGCCTCAGTTGTCACTCACAAGGATTTTTTAATTCACTGGTACAGAATTTTTGTATATAGATGCAAAATAAGTTTAATTCTAGATACAGTGGTATAGAATTCAGATGTAAGTTTATTCTTCACCCACATTATATATATTTCTTCTCTAATATGAGTTATTGTACCCATATAACTCAATTATAATACAAGGTTTACTTCCAATACTTTGAAAGTGCTATTGCAGGGTGTTTAGGATAAGTAAGTTATACAAGTTAATTGTTAGCTGATCAAATCATGGCATGTCAATCACTAGTTTTAATATTAATTTAATACTATTTACAACAGTATGAATTTCATTGGTGTCTATTGTAGTGTTTTCTTGCTCAATTCTGATTTCAGTAGTTTGGAGCCTGTTGTTGTTGCTGTTGCTGTTGTTGTTGTTGTTGTTGTTGTTGTTGTTGTTGAGCCAGAGGTGTGTAGATTGTTTTTTATTTCCTCAAGAATAAGTCTTAGATTCATTGATTATTTGCATCATTTTTTGTTACATTAATTTCTGCTCTACTGTTTATGTATTCACTTTCATGGGCCTGAGTTAGCTTTGCTTTTGTTTTTTCAAAGACTTAAGTTGCTTCATTAAGTCATTTATTTGTGGTTTTCTGATTTTTTTTCTTCTTTTTAGTAAGTCATTTATTTACTTTACATCCAGGTCACCACTTCCCCTCTCTCCTCTCCACCCAATTCCTCCCTCTTACTTACCCTGCCTTGTTAACCCCTCCACTCTTTCTCCTCAGAAAAGGGGAGACCTTCCATAGATATCAAGCAGTTTTGACATATCAGATTGTAGTAAGACTAGATGCATCTTCTATTGTACCAGTCCTGTTAGGGGAAAGGGATCCAAAGGCAGGCAATATAGTCAACTTCTGCTCCTGCTTTAGGAGGACATGAAGAATGAGATGTACAACTGTTACATATGTTCAGAAGGTTAGGTCCATCCATTCCATGCCTTTTGGTTGGCATTTCAATCTCTATGTGCCTCTATGGGCCTGGTTAGTTGATTCTATAAGTTTTCCACTCCATTACAAGAGAATGAGAAATAGGAAAATAAGATTACATCAAGCAGATGAGCAGTGACAAGAAGAGATCATAATGAGAAGTTCTATACCTGGATGTGGTAGTCGTTGAAGGTACCTTACATTTAGTCAGATATAGATTTGTACACCGAGCAAAGGCAATCTTCTGTTATATAAAATTAAAAATAACTTTTAAAACCTTAAAAAAATATAGTTACTATAGAATGATGAGGTTTCAAGGTTTGAAGTTTAAACATTAAAAGCAAAATGGAATGAAGCTCATATAGTCTACAATATAATAAAAATGTTAAAAAGAATTGTATTTGCATAATGCCGAGCATTTTAATAAAAATATATTCTATCATCTTAAACATGTATCCTATCATAAAAAAGAAATGAGGGATTGCTAGAGTTTGTAAATACAAATAATTTTCTTTAGTGAATTATGTTAGCTAAGGAAGGTGAAAGTTGAGACTAAAATTTTATTAAAATATGAAAGTGTGTCCACTTGTAAAACTAAGCAGCTCTACTGATAAAATTCAGACTTGGAAATAGACTATGTTTCAAAGGAATGTAGATGCATTATATGCAAATTAAGCCTTTAAAATATAAATTGAATGAAACTGAAGCCATTTCCTAAAAGTTCAAAATAATAACATAAATGGATTTTAATGTGTATTTTAGTATCATAAAAATCTGATTAAAATGCTGTTCCCTTTTTAAAACATGTATAAGTACAACTGCTTGGAAACAAAATTATTTTAATAATAATTAATAAGATTACCTTTCTTATATGATCTTAGATGAGAAGAAAGATATGTCTAGATAATTTTCCCTATAAATTATTATTCAATCTGACCATTAGAAGACAAGGGACAAGAAAACAAAAGGAAAAAATTAAGGAAGAAACATAAAAGGAGGAAGGGAAAGAAAGAATACAGAAAGAGATGAAGAAGAGAGTAGTGTACAAAAAAGAAAATTCTTACAGTGAAAACTAATGTTGCAATCAATAAATAAGATTTAGGCAGATAGTTATTACTTATGGTGCTGATATATGAATGTGTGTTGTAATTATAGTGTTTTCCAAGTCATTTTGGGCAGGCTTTCAGGGTCATTTATGAATAAATCCAAAACACAGCAATTGTATGGAATAAAGAGTTGAATTGGCAAAGGTACTTTACATATTTTAAAATAATTTATTTACATTTTGATTACAGTTTCCCCTGCCTCCTTCCCTTCCAGTCTCTCCCTCTCACCTCCCCTACTCCCTCATCCATTCTTCCTCTTCTCCTCCGAAAAAGGAAGCCTCCCATGGCTATAACCTGCCTGGGCATATCAAGTTGCAGTAGGACTAGGCACATCTTTTAGGCAACCCAGTTAGGGTAAAGGGATCCAAAGGCAAGCAACATTGTCAGAGACAGCCACTTCTCCAGTTGTTACTTTTAGATTGTAATAAGACCTCAAGTTTGGACTTGAGACAAGTTGGCCAAGCTAGGAAAGATTACAATAGTACTGTTTGAGAATTATTTTTGAACTACATATTTACACAATTACCTAGAGGATTCCATTATCCAAAGATTAGGCAGTTTTGTGGGTTCAGTGTATATTGAAAGTGGAAATAATTACTTGCGTGTGGTAAAATGTGTCGTCAGTAAAAACCAAAATCCTTAGTGAAATTGTTGTTACTTTTAAATTCTGACCATATCTGTTTTGAAACCATAAATGAGAAATTCCATAATCATTTTCATATTGTTTGTTAAATAGGCTTAGCCACAGTTTGATGACAAAAGTTTCTCCAGTGACTATATTTAGAAGTTTTGGTAGAATAAGGACCTGGAATTAAAATAATATTAGTTGGTTTTTGTTTTGTTTCAGTTTTCAGTTTTGGTTTTTCGAGACAAGGTTTCTCTTTGTAAACTTGGCTGTCCTGGGTTTCCTTTGTAGACCAGGCTGGCCTCAAACTCTCAAAGATCTGCCTCCTCTGCCTCTCCGAGTGCTGTGATTACAGTTGTGAGCCACTGTTCCCAGCATAAATGGTGGTTTTGAGTTTGTTCTAATGCCAAAATCCTGGTAGAAAATCTTTGAGACACTTTTCACTACTGAACAATTAAGAAAAGTTATAGATAGTTTAGTAGATTGGTCTAAGGTCATTTAGTAATTAGAATTGTCCTAAGATAAATCTAGAGTTAAAAAAATTAAATTTCTTTTTATATGACTCCTTTCTCTATAAATTTTATTTTTTCTATAAGAAAAATGATAACACGATGAACTAAACTCTGATTATATCTGTGATTATCTGAGAGATTTCACATGCTGCATGATGAGCATCTTAGGCAAGGAGATTGATTATTCAGGTATTTGTTCTTCTTTTAATAAAACAACTACTCATACTTTATCAGCTAAGTTAATTTCTGTACAACCTTATGAAACAACATAGCAAAGAATGCTATTCTTGCATATGCAGTAGCTATAGTTTGCATTCTGCAAAAAATAATGTTCTCTTCTGGCCCAAGAGATATGCAAATTTTTTGCTTCAGTTATCTTCCAACAAATGAACAGCTTGTTAACCCATGGATCACTGCTCCACATTCACTCACTTTTCTTTCTTTATCGAGCGGGAGCCAAATTCACTATTATCTTCATTGAAGGTATAAAGATGTCTGTATCAGTAATATGATGAAAAAAGTAATCTTTCTTTAAATGGAAAAATCACTAGTTCCAAATACACAGGAAAACAGAATTCTTAAAACATTCATTATAAGCTTTATATGGAAATTATATCATATACATATTCTTCTTTTTTCTTTTTTATTATATTTCTTTTTAATGTATACATTTATAATATTACACAGGAATAAAATAACCTACATACAGCAGGAAGAAGCATGAGACAATCAGGAATCATATGAATGTTACATTCATAATGATTTGGCTATTTATATTTGGCAAACCTGAAGTAAACATTTTTCCTATCTTGTTGGGTGTAAATTTCTGAATAAAAATCAATATATATCATATCTCATCTCTTTTAACTTAAGATATCTATCTTGATCTAAAAGCATCTTAACCCCTTCCCAACTAAGCTTAATTGTAAGACTAAACTATCTGGTCTTCTACTCCATCAGAGACTTGAGAAGTAGCAAAACTTAAATACCATATACAAAATTTTCTTAAAGATAAATAACCTATATGAAGCCATTCAAAGTCACAATTACAAATACACAAATTTTTAATATTTCAGTTCAATTCATTGTAAAATTTTCTGTCAAAATATAAAATATTGAATTGTGGTATTTAAATGAGTTCAGAAAAAGCTACTGCAATATATTTTCCATGAAAAACTTGTAGGATTCCAATGAAAAAATTTGCCTTTGTTATCAGAATGTATATGTTTTTTGCTTCAGCCTAGGGTCTCTTTACAGCAAATAATTTTTGTCATTTTCAAAGATGGGTATTCCCTAACTCCTACAAAAAAAGTGATAAGGACAATTTTGTGTTTTCTAATTTAATCTTTGAAAGGAGTATGTTATTATATTCTAAATTTTAGTTGCTGCCTTTTGGTTTTTTATGTTTCACCTTAAGCTTGAATTAAGACTAGTATTGATTCATAGGGGGTTCTGTAGCCAACAGGAAGCATTGTCTATGCCTAGACATTCATGTCTCAGCCAGTCTCAGAGCTATTCTCCTATAGTGGGATTAGCAATATAAATTACCTGCTTGTTCTGCAGTTTAAATTGTTCACATCTGGATTTTATCCCCCTCCCTCATCTTCTCCTGATCCCCCTTCCCTCTTTCCCTCATTCCCTCTCCCTTCCTCCCTTAGTCTTCAGAAAGGGGAGCCCTCCTCCCTTAACATCTGACCTCATCCTATCAAGTCTCATCTATACTACCTGTAACCTCTTACTCTGTAGCCTGGTAAGGCTGTCCTGCCAGGGGGAAGTGATCTAAATTTGGTAGCTAGAGTGCATGTCTGAAGTAGTCCCTACTCTCCACACGTGGGATCCACACAGAGACTGTGCTACTACATCTGAGCAGAAGGTCTAGGTCCACATAATACGTTGTCTTTGGTTGATGTTTCAGTCTCTGTTTTATAGTGTAGTTATCCTGTATTATGTGGCTAATGTCCACTTTACAAAGTGTTAGGAGGTAAGGTTTTTTTTTTTATCTTAATCCTAGGGTATCTAGAGTTAATGTTATATTAGGTACATGGTTTTTATTATACCTTCTTTCAAGAATTTCAATTGAATTGAAATATACAATGATATGCATTGGTATTTGTGACTTCAAAATATGTGGTTTCTTATATCTTGTTTATCTTTATATATATATATATATATATATATATATATATATATATATATGTGTGTGTGTGTGATATATAATATATATTGGACTCTAGCAAATTTCAGCACATACTAAGATAAATAGTGAGTAGTGGAACACTTTTTCTTTAAGGGATAGGAAGGAAGCCAGGGCTGCCACTCAATGCTAGAATATTTTCCTAACATGTGAAAGATCCTCAGTTCCACATAGACACCACAAATGTGTATCAGTTGCCTTTTAAAGACTTTTGATAAGACTGCATTTGCATCCATCTCTTTCTTCTTGCATGCTTGGCCACAGAGATCAGTGTTACTAACAGCTCAATGTTTCCATTCACAGGCATTCAAACTTAAAAAGGCTATAATCTCGTAAATGTAGAATATAACCTCTTTAAGGGAAACAGAGTTAGCAAAATATAGTCATTACCACAAAGAATAAGAGACTATGATTATTTTAGCCAAATATACATGAGAATAAATGACTGCAAAATATGTTAATCTTCTTCTCATATAAGATAAATTTGAGTTGTTTTTATTTTCTTCCCTTGTATCTGGATGATTTTCACTTTGTACTGTGGGAGTGAGAATTACATGTTTTGTTATGTGTGAATAATTTTTTCGTATCAGTAACTTCAATAATTGATCAGTAAGTTCCATGGCAATCATAGTTGCTTTCATAGCCTTTTATGAATCTATTGAAAAAATATTTGGCTTTTTAAAATTATTAGAATTATTTTTTTCAGCTTTTAAAATAACTTTGAATATAACGCTAATAATACACACGGAGTTTCAGATCCTCTTTGTATTTTATATTCTGCATAAACAAGTAACATAACATGAAAGAATTATATATCTCTTATGATTTATTCAAGGAAAGAATATGTATTATTTATTTCAAGAATCAAAAGGTTTTATCACAACTATGTATTTTCCATTTAATTATGAAAGCAGAATAGGCATTGCAATGATTACTTTAATGACACAGTACTAATTTTATGTATATCTACCTCTAGTCTCATAAGTAAACCTTGCAACTAGAAATAAGAAAAATAAAATTCATGGAGAGATTAGGAGTAAAGGAACAACATACGTTAGTATGTTCTCATTTACAGTTTTAATTTAGATGTCTTAAGTTACCTATGGATAATCATGATGTAAAGTTATACTGGAAATTTTCAAAATTAAATTATTTGTACTTTTCAATTAGTCACTCTTCTGAGTGCCATGATGAATCTCCTGCCAGCTTTCCAATTCACAGCTTTTATGCTATCCCTTTGTCCCATTTGCCCATGATCTGTTCCTGTTGGTCTTTTGATAGCTATGTTGATGATCAAATCTTCTGTTGATGCTATAGTGTTTATCCACATATAACATTCCCCTGCCCCATTCACTTAAAAATTGTCCTAAAGTTAAAATTTAGTGATGCTAGCAATTTGATCTTGTCAAATGAAGACAAATACTTTCTTTAAGTAAAAAGATGAAAGTTGTTTGTTGAAGAAAGAAGGAAAAAAAATCACATAATGAACTTACCATGATTTACAGTGAGAGCAAACTCTGTAGAATTGTCAAAAAAAAAAACAAACCTGAAACTGAGGATAGTTTGTACTGTCTCAATTTCAACAGCAGCTGTGATAGGATAATATGTGATGAGTGCTCACTCAAGGTGGAGAAAAGCTAGTACTTATTTAGTTTAAGTTAGAACATGTGCCTTGTGGATAAAAGGATGACTACTAAAGATAAACTAAGTTGATTCTTTTTAAAAAATGTAGAAAAAAGGATAATCTTTACTTGACCCCTTCCTTCATGCTCTTGTTTTCAACTATGTACTAAATTATGAGGAAAGGGAAATATCATATGTAGCAACTTTATTAAAGCAAACCTTTTGGTGATTTCATAGCATAGGAAATAATAAAAAAAAAGCCTCCAGAGATTGATTTGAGTGTCCTATGAGAAAGATGACAGACATACAAAATTACCATTTTCTTAGGCGTACACAGTTTTTTTAAGTTACATAATAGGTGTTAGGTACTAGAAGAGGATAGCTATTAGTGCCAGGTGATAGTATTTGGAGAAAATGGATGCAAGAAAGAAGCTATTTGTAAGGATCATTTTTCTGTTAAAAAGTAACCTAAAAATAAGAATATACATTATTTTAGGATCAATACATTTTAAGTAAAAATCATTCAGATATTTCAAGGTGTGAATTTCTTCAAGATCCAATAATGAAGTGACCAAATCACAGACAAAGTTCACAATCCTTCAACCCGAGTGCAATGAGGAGTAATACGGGGTAGACATAAACTGCTCAGAGTGTTGAAGTTTTAGAGATGGATTTGTGACTTTTCTGTGAAATATATCTTTATCATATTAATCTTCATCTTTTAAATAAAAATGCTGTGAAAAGCTATTTTCTCCATTAACTATAGTTTCTTGTGAAATTGTTTCCTTTTCCTTGACCCATTTTTTTTCAGATGTTGCCATTTGAATCTTAATGTTTTACAACTTGATATAAATTTAAACCTCCTTCAAAACAGAATGAAGGAATATATGTATTGAACTTCATCTTAATGAACAGATCTATGATTATTTTAATTGTTAAATTCAGTATGATATGTTTGTTCTTGGTCAAGGAATGATTGAAAGTTTCTGAGAAGCAAATTTACTACATTTAGAAAAAGAAATTATAAATCTATACACTCTAATAATTTTATAATCTAAATGTTTCTCCTACTAATTAATACTCTTAAGTTTGCCTTTGGCTGGATGCATGTGACACAATTATCACTAGAGGTGGCTTACCTAGAAAGGACATTATTACTCTGCCAAGGTAAAATAGACAGAATAATGCATCCCAGGGTTATGAAAATACCATAAAACCATGTACCCCAAATTCTTTTCTCCACCCTCAGCCACCTTCAGAATGTGGCTTTCTTTCCACTGCCCAGATATTCTGCTTGAAGTCACCATGTCTGTGTTTTAAAATGAGTGACAAAATGGTCCAAGTAAGAACATGTTCTATATAGTGCTGCTCTATTTCTAAGGAACGCAAAAACTTTCTGGCATCATCACACAGAAATTGACCTACTCCATACTGTTCCTAACTGCCGGAGATCCTAGGGGGATTGAGTACTTTATTATCATGAGTTTCTATATTCATAATTCAAAATGAGAAAATCAGTGACCTACTCTTAAGACCTAGCTGTTCTGAATAATATTTGGGTTCTTTTACTTAATAAAGAAATAATGGATATTGAGTAGCCAAGTGGCTATGCCTGCCAAGATAATTTGAACTAACAGGTAATATTTTTCCTTTTGACTCCATATTAATGTATCTAAATATTCTTATTCAGTCTGTCATCTTGGCTTTCTTGTTACAAAAATAGCATGGAAGTATAAATGTAAAGGGATGATCCTACTATTAATGTGTAATAAAAGACTTTGGTTATTTTGCAGTCCAGTACTACATTATAGAAGTCACCAACAGCAGTGTAAGGCAAAAATTGAATCATACTATCTATAGTTGTATTTTTTCTTATAGTCTCAGGTAACTTCCAAAACAACCACTTATGTTAACTAACACCATGAGTCTGTGTTGTCCAATACAGTAGAAACTAGCCAGAGGTGGTTATTTGAAATTCAGTGAACCTGAACTTTAAATCACTTCTTTACTAGTACTAGCCACATTTCAAATGTTCAATAACCCGTGGCTATCATATTGAGCAACATGGATATAGAATATAGTCTTCAATGGAGAAATTATGACTGATCACTGATTATCAATATATTATCCATTTAAATTTATTTCACATATCGAAGTAAAGTTAGGAAACAATATGTATATTGTGTTGCAGCTGAGCTTTTTAATTAGAGAAAGAGGAAACAATCACACTTATAATGGCATACATAACCTGAGAGGATCTGAAAAGATGCATTTTACATTTTGCCTCAATATATATGCTGTGGGATCACCAGATTTTATATTTTGAAATAATAAGACCCCCAACACATCTGCTAAGTATGAAAAACTATATAGGCAAATCAAAAGACCAACAAGAAAATCATGAAAAAGCCATATTTCACTTAAAATATTTGAAGGACTGGCATGGGTTTTTTGTAACATCTTTTCAGTCCTTAATATAGGACTTATGAACTATCACCATAAACCCCAGCAGTCACTTAGCCACCCTGGTCATGCAAGAGCCAAAGATTTTAGAATTTTTCCTCAACACTCATCCCAATAATAATGATTGCTTCTTGAAATTCTATTGTGTGGTGTAAAGACATGGAATGTACTAATAAAATTTATACTGTTACAATTAGCAAGATGGATAAGTCCTACATATCTATTATAGTACAGAGCCTACAAAGAATATTATATTACATATTTAACAGTTTTCTAAGTGGTAATATGATTTTTTACTGTTACACAGAATCCTAATAATGCTTTGTTATGTGAGAGAGCAAGAGATGTGGCACAGTTAATAGTAGACTGCTAGCCTGTCAGTCACAAGATCCTAGGTTCAGTCTCCAGCTCAGCCAACATAAACAACCACTAAAGTGGTACAAGCAGCCGGGTTATAAGTCCAATGTCATTCTCAACTCTAATAAGGAGTTCAAACCATGTTCCATGAAACTGTCTCAAACAAACAAACAAAATTGTAAGAAAGGTCCAGAAAATTCTTTAGATATACACATCATGTTATGTGTATATTTTATGAATGTATTTGCAAAAGTATACAAATAGAATATCCAAACAAATTTATACATTAAAACTATATTTTCTATGTCTTTTTTATACCTCATTGGTTTACAAATATTTTGTTAGGAAAAATATAACTATTCCTTGGTTATAGACTTATGCATTTCCCAAAGTGTTTTGCCATGTACCAAATCCATTAGATATTGGTTGGTAGTACTCACAAAAAAATCAAAGATACTGAGAAGCTTACATGGCCTTGGGGATCTACCATGTATATCCCCATAGCAGGATCAGTCAAAAGTCTTATTGGAAGGTAATCTTGTTAGGTTCAGCATCCAGGTCATTTCACTCTGGAAAGATTTTATGTAGAACAACTTGAAGAAAGACTCTACAAGTGCTATCTTAGTTGTACATGGCTCATTCACTTAACTTTTCTACAAACATTTTTATGAAATTAAACTTTAATTTTTTTCTTCTGTTTTTTCAACATTTATTGATTTTTTTTTCAGTTTCACATCATGCAAGCAAGACCCAGTTATATCCCAGTCTTTTCATATCCACCCTATGTCCTTGCAACCTCCACACCAAAAAATTAAAATTAAAATTAAAAAATTAAAAACAAACAAGCAACTGCACAACTATACTTCTCTACAATGAATTATCTAAGGGAAAGAACTTAATACATTTCATCTACAAAACTCATCTTTCTTTCTAAGAATTGATTTTTATGTTACATGGTAATTTGATTTTAAATTTAAAATATTAACTATTAAAATCTTCATGACAGTTTTAAAAAGAACATAGAATATATGCCAGCATTTAAAGTAATACAAAGGACTAAATATATTTTTATGCTTTCTTATCTGTATCTAAAATCAGAACTCATACCTTTTCATATTGTGCTTAAAATGGGAAGATTTGTCTCTTCAGTGGTTAGTAAAAGAGAAATTCATTGAAGACATATAAGAACTATGAACTCTATTATTTTTATCCTATTTTGAGTAAGATTTTGTTGCTTTCTAAAATGTATAATATATTAATAAAATTTTATGAATGCGTTTTTCAGTTAACATGGTTTTATATGTGGAGTTAATTTATTTAGATTGTAGGTGTGTGTAGACTAGAAACTATGAAGAATTATGCTTCTCAGTGTGTCAGGTATTTCATTGAACCTGTAGTTATATAGTCTTGGTGTACTGGTTATTTTTCTCACTAATAAGCCATCATCTAGAAGGAATTTTGAAAGACCAGGAAGCTGTGAGAAGTACAGGCAGTAGAGGGTTTAGCTTATGAGATATCAAAGGGAACAAGGAGTGTGTCCAGAACTGGACTAGATTTTGAAAAAGAATCTGTCTGTATTCTGCTTCTGTCCTGAGAACATAGTAGGGCTAAATTAAATATTATGATGTAATTATTGGTATAGGAAATTTCAAAGCAGTATAACACTGATCTGTGGAAAAGTTAATATTGAATGTATTTGTGTAGGTCCACAGTAAAAAAAAAGGGGGGCAGCAATTGGGGCATAAATGGGTAAAAGGCAACAGTTGGCATAAGACCAATAGCACCAAAAATTATGGGCCAGGAGCTGGAAGCTGCAGAGACTGATGCACCAATCAAGAACCATGCCTGGTGAAGACCTAGACCCTCTGCTCAGATGTAGTGGATAGACAGCAAAATCTCCTTGTGGGTCCAATAATATGGGGAGTAGGGACTACCTCTGACATGGGCTTTGGCTCCCACATGTTGATCACTTACCCCTGTTGGGGCAGCCTTGCCAAGCCACAGAGGAAGAGGATGAAGGAAGTCCAAATGAGTCCAAATGAGATAGGCTGAGGTCAGGGAGGAAGAAGGGCTGAAGGAGGAAGGGTGGGACTGGGAGGAGACAAGGGAGGAAGCTACAATCAGAATGTAAAGTGAATATATTCAAAATAAAGAAAGAAGAAAAAAAAGAAGAAAAAGAAAAGAACACTATGTGGCTTTAGGTTGTAGCCAAGGATTGCGGTAAATATTAGTCTATAATTGTTAAAGAGATTAACAGTTAACTGGAAGCTTCCTATTCTACCCTAAAACAATAAGAAAGGTGTCACAATGGCAAGACCCCATCCACCAAAGATTCCAGCATATGAAACAAGAGAAACTATTGGATTTTTTGATCCTAGAAATTAACCACCTGAAAGCTTTTGTCATCTTTAGCATAAAGACTCTGTTGCAACTGTGGTCCAAGAGGACCAGGTACTATCCTGCACTAGCAACAGAACCCAACAGTATCATCCACTTAGTATTGATTTTGGATACAGGAAAGACGTAAGATTCAAAGTGTCATGGAATTTTCCTCCATGATTTCATAGAGTCATGAAGGCTGTGTGACATAACAAGGTCAGAATCCCTGAAAGGAGACCCATTGTGTAAAACTGAACCCAGGGTTGTGGTAGAGACTTTACACTGCTGCAGATACCAGAGATGTGGGACTTCTTCCAAAGATGAGCACACACTGTTAGTCAAACTAGCCCAAGAGAGAAGTATATCAAAGCTATCTAAGCCCTTTGAAACTGAATCCCAAATACCTGATGTAGATCTTCAGGATTTGGTGTTTGGCTTGGTGAATTTCAGTCACACTTTTATCCAGTGTTCTTTCCTGTATCCCATTTCTTCCTTTTAGAATGGAAATATATAATGTGTGTCACTTATGTGGGAAGTATGAAACTTAGCTTTCAGTTTCATAAAGGGCACAGTTAAAAAATTGCCTTGAGTTTCAGAAGGAGCTTTGGTGTCTGAACTATGTGGAAACTGTTGAGGGACTATGTGGGACTTCTGAAGTTGACCTAAATGCACTCTACATCACGAGATATCCATAAGCCTATAGGTAGTGGAGGCCAAATATGGCTTGAATGTGAAATATTTCTCCATATGCTTGTATGTTTGTATACTTGGTCCTCGGCTGGTAGCACTGTTTTGGGAAGGTTATGGAACCTTTAAGAGGATGAGACTTGCTAGAGGAAGAGTACCCCTGGGATTAAGTTTCGTGGTTCCATAACTTGACCCAGTTCTTGTTTGTTCTTTCTTTCTGGGTTGAAGATATAATATGATTAGCTGAATGTGCTTGCTGCCGTGACTTCCTCACCATGATGGATTTGTTCCCTCTGGAAGTATAAACCAAAACATAACCTTTACTTTCTAATTTAAATTACTTTTCCCAGAGTATTTTACCACAGAAGCAAAATAGAGAAATAGTCATAAATCAAATAAGAAGTCTCACCTGTATCCATAGCTGATACAGATAAGGATTCTGGGAGGCTTTCCAAGCTTTATATAGTCAGTACTTATTGACAGAAAGTGGCTGATGTTTGTTTAAGAAAGGATTTCAAGAAGACTCAATAGCTGAACCCAGTATTATCCATTTGCATTTAGAACAACAATCTTAAAATATGTGAGTTTCTTCTTTGTTCTATTTTTTTATTTCTTAGTAGAAATCTAGGAATAATTGTGGGAATTACAAGCTAGAAAGGAAAACAGGACAGAGAACACTATCTATTTTGTCATTTTAAAAGAAATAGAAATGAACATGAATATTCATTTTCTTTCATTACACATCAAGAGGATAATAAATTTAATAAACATGTAAAACGATTTTCAGCAGTGACAAACAGGAAAATTTTTGTTATTGCCTTACTTTATTCTTTTCCCCACACAAGCCTATTTTGTTCTTTGTCAAATTTTTAAATGACATCTCTAAATAGGAGTTTTTATTCATAACAAGAACTGAGCACTGCAGTAAAGAACACTATTCCTCGGGTTGACACATGATATTGTGGTTAACAACACTGGCTGATCTTCCTCCAGATCCTAATTCTGTTCCTAGAACCTTGTCCCTTGGCTCACAATATCCTGAAACACTATATCCAGGAGATATGCACCTTCTGCTTGCCTATGTGGACACTTGCATGAATATGGCATTCTTACATGCATATAAAAATGAAAGTCTTTTGAAGTTAGTGTTACTATAATTTGAGCATATGTCTCTCTTCAATGTTAATACCATCATAACATTTTCCTGGCTTTGTTCATAATTATGTAAACAGGAACTTTCCCTGAAGTCAGCAATGTTAAGCCTTGTACATTACTGTCAAGGTATACATCAAATTCTTTGAACCTCATCTTAATTATGCATAAAAACATCAAATTCCAGGTTATAAGAAGGTTCTCTGATCTTTGGTCAATAATAAATCTCAGATCTGGAGTTGAATGTCTTCTACAGTTCTGAGAGTTCCTTGTGATGATTATGCTAACCTCTGGGGAAATATCTGATTTTTCCCACATTTTTATTTTCATCTAATATAATCATGGCATTTGTATTTTATTTTAAAGTAACCATAGTGATACTTCAAAACAAGTATTAATCTTATATGACTAAACATGTTGTATGTCATTTCCTCTGGATAGTCATGGTATTGTACTTGGTTGTAAAATGTGATAGGCATTTACAGGTGCAATTAGTAGATGCCGAGGTAGGATGGAAAGGGTGGTAAAGATCAAAAGGGGCATAAAAGTAGAAAACATACTAGGTCATTAATATGAGATCAGGTTAACACGTGGTGAGGAAGATGGAGTGGAAGAGAATCACTTTTCATACAAAGAGATTGATATTTAGTGTGATTTGTAAAGCAAGAGACTTACAGACATCCAAGTGACTTGTCCAAAATCAATATATACACATGGTCAAATTACAGGCAAAGTATAAATAAATACAATAAAAATTTTAAGAAAGACTTTACTGCTTTGAGGATAATTTTTAGTACATGTCTGAGAGATAAAAAGAAACTAGATTAAAACACATTTACTTTGGAAAGATAAGACAGATTTTATGTCCCTTGTCCAACATGCTTAAGAAGTTTCCAGATTTTGCAGGTTTTCATAATTTGAAAATTTGTATAGACTTTACTGGTTGTGCATCCCTATCAAAAAATCTAAAGTCAGAAACATTTTAGCATCATTTCAGAACTCAAAAAGTTTCATATTTTTATTGCCTCTCTGGGAATCTATTTTTACAGATACCCAGATGAGTGATAGTAGGCCAAGTGAGTCGTGAGCAGAGAGGCAACTAAGAATTCATCGATGAGTTAAGATAGAAATGTCAGAGAGAGGCCTGAGGATATAGATCAGTGGCATGGCATATTCTTAGCATGCACACCATTCTACATTCACCATCATGTACCAATGACCCCCACCCCTTAGAATGCAGTATATTTTTGTCAGCCAAATAAGCCTTTTTGATAGTGAGAGAAAATGTTCTCCCCACAGTCCCACGACTGGATTCTTGATTTTTACCTCCTCATAAACTTATTTCTTGCATTATATACAGATGTTTTCATAGTATGTTTCCAAATGTATTATATAAGTACATATGTATATATGTTTAAAATCAGGTATACTTGTCCATGAATCCTTCATCAGATAATTATATGAATCCCAGTTCTTTGATGTATTAACTCTGGCTATTACTTAGAAAAATAATTATCTGAGTAGAGTCCCCAATATGAAAAGCAATGTAAGATTTGTCTATATAATAAAAGTACTATATAAAGATGGAACAAAATATTTAGTGATCTGGTAATTAAACAATTTTGGAAAAATAGAGTCATGAGAAATTTAATTTTATACTTCTAGAAAAAAATAAAGGATTTGTTGAATAAAAGGAGCTGAAGACTATAGGAGACAGCTGACATAGATTGTTATATTATGTTTTATTTAAAAGGTTAGACACAATTTAATGAATTTTAATTGATATTACTATGCATGTGGATTTTTAGATTAGTTTGGCTAATGAAAATCATAGCAAAACCTTAGTAGTGTAGGTTACTGTTACTCCCTTATAGCTGACCTATGAGGTTTTACCATGAATTCCTGATTTTATCAATGACTGCTAAAGCCATGGCATATCATATAATACTTGTATTGAATTAGGTTAAAGTAAATGAGAGCCAAAACAACACAGAGTGATAGAAGGGATATATACTTTGAATGGCACACTTTTTCTCATCTTTCTTTATCTGCTAACTATGATTAGTTTTATTTTATCTTATTATATTTTATTTTTTATGTTTTGTTATTTCTTAGAATCCTGTTCTTTCCTAATGAGAGACAGAAAGGGCATGGCTGTAGCAGAGAGGAATAATGGGAAGCAGATGGAAGTAGAGAGAGGGGAAACGATAATCAGGATATAATTTATGAACAAAGAACCTATTTTCACAAAAAGAAAAAAAAAGGAAAAAATTATATTATGTTTTTGTGTTCCAAAACAAAACAAATAAAAGGTCTTAAAATCATATTTTTTGTATATATTGCAAAGAGGCAACCTTTGCTGTCATTTCAATCATGAATGGAACGCTATTATATGAGAGCATCTCCCTGTGTTGTATGGAAGTAATGGAGCATGGGATTTACAGATTCTGCAATAACTGAGAGTTTGAAAAGATATGTAGCATTCCCTACAACTTTGCTTAATGAAACCTGAAGTTTGTTATGAAAAGAGCTTATTGTTTTCTTTTCATAAAAATCATCGCAGCTGTTGTCTGTATATTTAATAGTCTGTAATTTGGAGGTGAAGCATTCTTTTTTCTGCTTTGTTCTGGTGTGGCAAATTGAAAATATTATCATTCTTTATAAGTGAGGATGGTATCCTGTAAGTTAGGATGAGTTTCTCCGTCTACTTCTTTGTGTCTTGTTCTCTCTTTCTCAGTAGTTGTCTGTGCTTTTCAGTTTCTCTTTGTCAGGAAGTGAAAAGGGCACAAGCAAAAGTCTTATCATGAGAGGATTTTTGTAATGTAATTGAGTTTGTACAAGCAGTGGAGTTTGAGCTGTTTGGTACTCCTCACACACAGATCAAAGGTCTAGAGTAGCATTTTTGGCAGCTATTCTCCTTCTTTCAATATCATGACAACCACAATAAAAGCAATCATTGTGTAATCCTCAGCAATTTTCAGAAATTCTTCCTATAACATTGTTTTGTAGAAGGTGATGTTTTCAGTATACATACTTATTTCAAAGAATTAATTCAAGTAACAAGAAATTAAACTTTTTTTACTACCCAATGAGTGATAAAGTATGAGCATCCCATAGGCTTCAGGATTGTATTAATATTTTCACATTTATATACCCTTACCACATCTTTCCTAATTTGAACTATACAATTATAGACTCATATAAAGTAATGTCAGTTGATTTTGTATTTGAATTGTTTCTGTTTTGTATTTGAATTGAAAAAGATTAAAGACAAAATTCTTGCTCTTTATCTGTCGCATACCTTATAGATGTTCATATCTAAAAGTTCATCATAGTAGGGCTAAGCAACATGGCTCAGAGGTTAAGAATGTTAGGTTTCAACCCTTGGATAAATGGCTAAACAGACATGGCCAGCCGATACTCCATAAAATCCTTTAGCCACTACATGTTACAGGGACGCCCAGGCTGGAATATGTCACCTCCTACCCTGACGTCTCCAGGCCAGGGGGTTGAGCTGCTCTTCAATTAATAATCCAACCATTTGGTTACCCATTTTCTTTGTACTTTTGTGCCTCCTCACTGCTGGACCCAGTTCCTTTCCTTCTTATTTCGTCACCAAATGAATGAAAAAAGAAAACAAATAAAAAGAAAAGAAAAGGACACGTGACTTCTCCCAGATTTTAGCATCAAATGAATGGGGGAAATTTTTTCAAAAAAGGAAATATGGAAATATTACTGTTCCTAGATATGATGAAGGAAAAGGTTTATTGTTTGTATGTGGGCAAACATAGCAGAGGCAGAGACACTGGCGAGAGTCCAGAGTGGACATGACGGAATCAACTGGGCCATGTGTGGACCAGGAGAAAGGAAGCGAGAGGGAAGAACCAGGTGCAGCAGCCAGGAAGCCAAAAGTACAAAAAAGAGTAGGTAGCCAAAATATCTGTATTATATAGGGAAGAGCATTCGGTGGACAGGCAGAGCAGGCCCTGATCTGGAGTGTTCAGTGTAGATGGCAGAGAATGCCAGCCATACCTTGTGACAGGTAGGAATTGAGAGATGCTGGGAGAACTTGGAGATCAGGTCTGCTTTGATATGTTAAATCAGTGCCACAGCCATTTTTCCTGAGTTTGAAGCCTAACAAAGAGTGCTTGCTGCAATTGCAGAGTACAGAGTTTAGATTCTGGTAGCCAAAACAGGAAAGCCATAAACTCCAACCCCAGGGCATCCTATAACTTCCACTAACATCCACAGACACCTAAACGAATGTGTGCACCCATACATAGAAGCAGCAAGAAAAATAAAATCATTTTTTTAAAGATTAAAATGTTTTCTATATTTCATAGATCTTGTCTCATTGGTTGCATCATTTGTCTACATGTTTACATTTCTCCAATTAAAAAAATTACTATTCTCCTCCATTTTCAAGGTCATTTACCTGAAAATTATAAGGAGTGACATCTATTCAAACAAGTATATAATAATCAATTATCTCTCATTTCTCATTGTTCATTAGTTTCTGCTGCAAGATTAAGGACCAGCCTCCCCAACTCCTTCATCCACTTCCCTAGAGCACATTATCACAGAACCTACTGATTCATTCTCATCCTTGGGCTGAATTTGCTACCCACTGTGTCCCTGTTGTTTTGTGTATGGAAGTGAAAAGATTTAATTGGATCTTGTTGAAAAGACACAAAGGCTAACTCTCAGTTTTTATGTGGGGTCTTCCCATCTCCCTCACTACTACTTTCTTTCCTTGACAAAAAAGAACCCTCTCAATGATAACAAATATAAAAATAAATAAAATTCTTTCCAATTTTAGGTAGTAGTTGTTACCTAGCAAAGTAGCACAAAGG
Organism: Acomys minous; assembly: GCF_964271855.1. NCBI lineage: Eukaryota > Metazoa > Chordata > Mammalia > Rodentia > Muridae > Acomys > Acomys minous. Next base: position 88,703,174 of record NC_140488.1, on the reverse strand, counting down.
TAGATGAGGTTTAAATATGAAAGTGGAATTAAAATTGCTTAAAAAAATGCTTGATGTGCTTTACTGGATGTTAAAGGAGTTACAAAGCTGAATGAGCAAAGCCTCAGGAAGAGGAATTTGTTTACTCTGCATCACAGAAAGCAGTATTCTTTTGTGCAGACTGTCACTCCTCAAACATAAGGTCTTTATTCTGAAAAATGCCTAGGCTTCATCACTGAAGCGCTATCATGCAGAAAATGGCAGCAACCCTGATTTCCTCAAAAGTGACAGTTCATTCATGCTTTTAATATAATATTATTTGGGGGAGTAGAGGATACTGGGGATAAACTCCAAAGCTGCATAATGACTATACATATATTCTATCACTGAGGAATATACTGCACCTTTAAACTAGAAGGTCGATTATCTTCACTTTGCATCCCAATTTTAATAAAATTTAGGGAGCAGTGTGTTGAATGTCTCCCATCTTTGGAGACTTTTAGTTAAACCAGATTTGCTACAGAAAACAGGATTTTTTTCTTGCTTTTTGCCTTATGCACTTAGCTATGACACTTCATAACCTCTGCTACTAAGTCTCATAGTGTGTTTAATAAACCTTTGCACTTGGATAGGTGGCCAATTGATAACTGCAGATACATAGTAATGCAATGAATGATGTGCCCTTCCCTAAGTATGTCAAAACATCCAAATCCCTGGGGGGTGTGCATATATTACTCTCTGTAGTAAAGAGGGTTTTACAGATGTGATTAATATTCCGATCTTAAGATGGGGAGATCTGTTGTGTGACACCCCAACATGGGTGACAGCTTGCATGCTTGCTAAGTTGTTCAATTTTTTTCTTAAATTTAAAAAATAGGGTAGAGAGAAACTGTCATAAATTTTATTTTAATCATAGCCATATTTCTTTGTATTGTGATAAACTGAAATATACACGTAGACTGACCATAATGAAACAGGTGAAAGAGAGAAATGGCCCATTTGGAAATGAAGTCAGAAAGCAATAAAGATAAGCAAGCCAGCAGGCCACAGTGGCATACACTTGTAATCATAGCACTCAGGAGGCAGAGACAGGTACATCTCTGTGAGTTCGAAGCCAGCCTGGCAGGCAAAGCAAGTCCAGGACAGCCAAGGCTACATAGAGAAACCTTGTCTTGAAGAAAAAAAAAGATAAGCACATCAAATGTGTGGCCTTTTTTCACTTTTTCACTTTTCCCCTTCATTTTCTTTAACTCACTAGATTCTGTTTTAGAAAAAGAGCAGGAGTGAAACACTGATGGATTGGATGGTCTGTGAGTCCCATCATAAAAAGAAATTTGAAAAGTAAATTTAAGAACAAGATACAAGAGAACCTGATGTAGAGGCTTTGAGGCAGGTGGATATGGCTAACATAAGGAATCAGAAAGATCTGGATGCCAATGCTACAGCATGCATACTGGCTGGCTCTCATTGGAAGGCTATTCATCCTATTGGAGCCTATTATAGAACATACAGTACTCAGAGAGATCTGTTGTCAGACTAAAGTAATGATGAAACAGTTAGTTCAGGTTCTGCCATATTGATATTTGGTGATGCTTAAAAGCTGTCAGTACAACATTTGGGAGGGGAGGAGTGGAAAAGAAGGCTATGGACAGATTCACTTCAAGTTCATCATGTTGCAGTGTGTGTTTGTGTGTGTGTGTGTGTGTGTGTGTGTGTGTGTGTGTGTGTGTGTGTCCCTCATTTTATTTATCTTCTAAGTGGAACATAAAACGTATCTCCCTCTGATCATAGCTATAAGTGAATGTGTGTAAAGTGATAGGAACAATATTTGACCATAGAAATAGCATGGTAATCAGTTATTTTTATTGTAGTTGATACTTTATGATAGTTTGAACTGTAGAGCATGTAAGAGTCTCAATATTTTTTGGGAAAGAAAAACAAAAGAAAACATTTTAGTTGATATTTCTGGAGAATATTCTATTCAAGTGGGCTTGAGTTGGAGCAAAATATTACTATTTAAATATTGTACAATGGATAATGAGGATGTAAGCTCAGCAGGACCGTCCTTCCATAGCGTACCCAAAGCTTCAGTTCAGTCTCTCCTTGAAAACAACCTAATTTGTGTTAACTCTCAAATGTTTAGTGTTTCTTATTTTTGGCATCTCATTTTGTTCTGTGTGATATGAAAATGTTTAATATTCTCAAGTCTTCTTCAGTAACACATACAGTGTGTTGTTTTTTTATCATTACTTGTATACATGGCATACAGTTTATAATAAAAGAAGCATAGAATTAATCTTTGCCCCTGGCCTTCTTGTTTTTTCACTATGGTCTGAAGCGTTAACCTTACCAACACATGCCCTGGCCACTATTGTAAAGCAAATTTACTTTAAATGTAAAACATCATTATAATATAGGGGTGTTAGGAAAAGAGGGAGATATGTTGGAATATTAGAAGTTGGAGCCCCTCAGTGTTGATTCATTTATTCAGCCTTTTCCCCCTATCCATTATCAGCCCACTAATGTATGCAAGGCAGCAAGTAGGATACAAATTTGCTCACCTCATATAAATAAAACAAAGGAAAGGGAACAGAGAGTTGGCCTGGCAATCTTTCTGCCACCTCCTTTAAATGTTACAGTGCAAGTATCCATTGAGTTGAAGACATATGTGTTCTTATAGGGAAATATATCCAATTGTGATTTTTATATTTCCCAACAACAGTCTGTTCTTTGCTTACTATATGGAGCTTTTACATCATGAAATGTTTTTAAGAGAGAGGGAGAGAGAAGTAAAATCATTGTTTTATCAGGGAGATTTTTCTCTAAAAAGAGCCAGAGTAAATAGTTCATTTCTTAAACTTCTGATCAATGTCTAACACCTCCTACCCCCAGCAACACTTCCCTGCAAGTGTATTAACACTCTGTAATAGCAACTCCACTCACCTATGAAGAAATGATCTTCACAACTGATTTATAGTTAAACAGTGGCTTAGACACATAGCACCCAATCAAAGATAATTTTTTTACCTTATAATTTTTCAGAGAGAAAAACAGATTAATGTTGCTCTCTGAAATAGCAGCCAAGGAAATGTACAAAGAGAGTCTATTTTAAAGACTTAGGTGCAATTATTCAGCATTTGTCCCTTATATGTGTGTCCAAATGATATGCACCTGCCACTTGGAGACAGGAATAGGATGCATATTTTTCACACCATTCCTCATTTGGATGTCACTCTTTTATGTGTGAGTGTACAAGAGGTTTCCAAACTACTAGAATACAATCCTTTAGGGTAAGCACATGATTATTTATCAATCATATATCATCTTTCCTTTGTAACACTCAGAATTTGGTAAAAACACAAAGTTAAAGCCTGAGGGTTAAATATATTGTAAATAAAATATTCTTTAATTACTTTGGGATTTAAAATACCTGGATAGTCATATTTAACTAATTTCTTCCTAGGATACTTCATCGCATATAGGTAAATCTACTGCTTTAATCAATCTAACACTGGTTGACATAAATGTAATTATCCTCATTTTACAGATGAATAAACTGATCCCAATTCAATCTATATATTTGCAGCATGAATTGAACAGCTGTGCCAATTATTTTGATGCTTCAAAATTTAATATCCACCATTTGATTCTAGGAAAAGAAAATGCTATGGCTTGAATTCTTTTGATTAACTGTGCACATTACTATAATCACTTTCAAATAATCACTCATTTCTCCACTTTCCTTACTGTCTACAGGTAGTACAACTGAATCTATTGCTTTACATCGGTTCATTGATAGCTGCATTTGGAAATTAGTTCCAAGCTTCTTGTTTCAGTACCTAAATGAGTAGCATATCTAAAATATTTTTTTAAACATGAAAGTCATGAGACTGGGAAGATAGCACAATGCATACAATGTGTCCTACATACACAACCACGAACACTCAATTTCAGATCTCTAACGCCCACATCACAAAGTCAAATGTGGTGGTGTATGCTTTCTATTCAGTGTTGGGAATGGGTAGAGATAAGCATATCCTGGAGTGGGAGTTTGTTGTGCAGCCAATATATCTGAAACAATGTTCTCTAGGTTCAATATAAGACTCTGTCTCAAAAAATAAGACAGAAAGCACCCAAAGTGAACCTCTAACCTTCACCTATGTGTTCACATGCAAGAGTGTAAACACACATACACACACAAATGAAAGGCTAAATATATTTTTGGCTGTGAGTCTTAGCTCTCAAGAGCTGAGCCATCTCTCTAAGGCCAAATACACTTCAACATAATATATTGTTTGATTCAAACTTGATATTTGAAAAGACTAGTAAAACCTTCCTATATTCCGTTGCTAGAAAAGTGACTACTATCTGAGCATTCATTTTCTATTAAATAGTATAAATCTAATACAGCAATATAAATTAAAAGACATTGAAATGTTAGACTCAAAAATGAAACATCATAAAACTACATTGATAATTCCTTTTAATCCTCATGATAATCTTTGAGCTTAGATTTCTGGAGAAATTTCTATTTTCTCTCATGTTCCAAATGTCAGTTTATCAATTAAACACTAACTTAAAAATTCAATGAAATATTCTTTCTAAACTAAAACTACCATCTCTACATCATTCATTGTAATATATTATTACAAATGAGGTTAGCAAAAATGTTTAATATTTCTCTTGGACAATGAAGCTAACTTTATTTTATCTTTGTGCAGTAGAATTATATTTTTATAACCAAAGGTCACATGAAATTATTTAAATTGTGTGACTTATTGTTTTCAGGACAAGAAACTTAACAAAAAGGATAGACAGAGGTTTTCTTTGGCACTTCTACTAAATTTTCTATTTCATTGATGGACCAGATATTAGATGTTGTGGCACAAGGGAAATTTCTGAAATATCACTTTCATTATAACATTTTTCTGCTCTAAACCCTTCAATAATTCTCCATTGCTTTTGTTGTCTTACCTTTGTCCTTTGCTGTTCACAGATATCTATTTCTGGTTCTTTCCCAATTTTATCAAAGTCATCACAATTCTACTCACTACCAAGATGATTTTCCCACTGTTTGCCAGTAACTTTTATGTATTCTTAACCTGACATTTTAGGCTCAGCTTACTTTTTGTCCTGTACTTTCTTGTCTCTCATCACGGAGTCATTAATAATCTTATTTATCCTCCAAGTTCAGATTTGACTTATCCTATGACACTTGCCCTGGACATAATCACATTAAAATTTCATTCTTCATCATCCCTTCAGGATAGAGTGTGTGCTCTGTAGACAGTTTCTTTGATCATTTGCCTAATACATTCTGTTAGTGCATAACTACGTGTGTGAGCACACCTGATTGAATCTTCAGGTCATCTGCCTAGTTGAATTGGAAGTTCAGTAATTTCACTGAGAATTCTGTTTTATTTCATCTACCATCAGGCACAAGACACAGTTCTCACTGCTATATAATATTCATCCTATTCTGTCAATAATTATTTCTATCTATATGATTGATCAGGACATAATTACAATCAGTTTTTAGCCTTTTTATTTGGGGTTTCAGTGAGCTATATTCAGCATCTTTAGTATAGAAAATCAGAAATAGTCTGTGCCAAAGAACATAAAATAATGCAAAATGAGCCTGGTGGCACATGCTTTTAATCCCAGCACTTTGGAGGCAGAGGCAGGGGCCTTTCTGTAAGTTTAAGACCAGCCTGGTCTACAAAGTGAGTTCAGGCCAGCCAAGATAACACAGAGAAACCCTGTCTCAAAGAAAACAAAAGCAAAAACAAACAAACAAAAAATAATGTTATCAGATAATTACATTTTGAGGCTCATAGTTTGTGATATATTGTCTACTTTGTTAATAGGGCATGGTTATTACCCAATTTTCTTTATAAAGTGCTCTGAATAGATAAAATAATTTATTTTTATGAGCTGAAGTTAGAAAGATTCCAAAATGGTGCTATGCAAGATGAAGTGGACATTAATACCATAAAAAACATGAGCATGATACTCCCAAAATATGTATGTTTATAAGTTACTTAATCTTTTTCTTTATTCTAAACTATCTGTAAATAGAAAATATTATATCAATTATTATTATGGCTCATACACTAGAAGCTACCAAATGTGATACACATGATAAAAATGTCTTTTAAAAGTTCCTGTTATCCAATTGTTAAAATGCCAAATTTACAGAACAAAGGGATTTCCAGAAATGTGAACAATGTAAAAAAAAAAACTAACAAATCTAATGTTTAATAGCTAAAAATATCAGTCTTCTTTGTATCAGTTTAGGAATGTATTTGCAAATCATTATCAACAAATTGCAGCCTAAAATTTTTTCTTCTTGACTTTGGAATTATACTTTATGATCACTCACTTTGAACTCATTACTTCCTGGCTCTTATAACTGAGAATTTTGCCTTTCTGCATGTGAAGGGTTTTATGAAATGACAAGTAAATCAACCCTTTGAGTTTCTTATTGAACAATAGCTTGAAATGGACTGTCTTATTTTGATGAAAGGGAAAAGAATTTTCTTTCAAAACGACATGCTAATAGTTGATTAATTTGGCATTATGCTATTCATGGAAGGCATTAACTTTGATAGGATGATAATTTTAAGGCTCTAAAAATTTCAATGAAAACAAAATCATTGTTACAGAAGAATAGAAAAATGTATTCTACAGACTGTCCTACCACCAATTTAATTTTTTTGTACTTTTTGGTAGTATCTTAAATAGCTGTTTTATCTTTCTTTCAATGATATCCAAATATCAGTTTTAAACAAAGTATTAAAAGGTTCTTCTATAGTTTCATTAGTTTGTCCAAAATTTATTTTTTTCTTAACTGTCCATGTGATAAAACCCATTCAAGCTAATTTTTCAATGCCAACCATAGAATAATCATTATGTGTCAATTACAAATTAATGGAAAACAAACTAAAAATTGGTTTTCTATTATCTTATATGCCATTATTTTCAAAGACTCTTAGGCGATATAAAGCTCATTTAAAACTTTATTTCATTCCTATGACTAGTTCATGCTTTTTCCTGCTTATAATGCCGTTCTTGTGATTTAACTAAATTATCTGAGGTTTAGGTGCTGTGAAGTCCTTATATGAACTCTTCTCTTATATGCCTCAGAAGCTGTTTTCTGACCTCATGCATTTTAAGAATTATTAATGTCATTAACATTCACTTTGGTTATTATTGCTGACCTTTCCTTGTTACATTCCAGTGTCTAACTTCCTTTCTACCCTGAGCACTTGAAAGTAGGAACCTCAATAATGGACTCATTCATTGTCAATGTCTAGTTTTGTTTTGTTTTGTTTTTTGCTTTGCAAGACAGGGCTTCTCTATGTAGATTTGGCTGTCCTGGACTTGATTAGATCAGGCTGGCCTTGAACTCACAGATATCTGTCTGCTTCTGACTTACTGCATGCTACCTGCCAATGTCTTCTTGACAGAAGGTTCCAACAAATCAGCCACAGGGAGGAGAATCAGTCCAGGGATCTTTGGAGCCCTTCAGTGATTTCTATGCCTCCTATTACTAAATCATCTCCTTGTAGCTCTTTTTTCAGTTTCTACTTACTGTTCCTCTTTTCTTGTTTTTTAACCTCTGGAAATAAAAGTTTCCTCATCCCAGATTGAATGAAATCTTATTTACTGCAAAAGCATGACTAATTCAGTATATAATATTTTCCTGAAGGCAAAAGAGATTTCTTCGCCTCCCTAGGCAAAAACTTTTAAAAGGTTGTGATTTATCTTCTCATATATTAAAATACATATCCAGGAACTAACAAGATATACTTACATGATGGTTTAAATAATTAGGAAATAAAATTAATTGTTTAATAATTAACAATTATCCAGTACTTTAAACAAGACTCACAACTCTTATTCTTTGTCAATATAATAGTTTTATGGTCAAGGAAAAATATATAATTTATGGGACCCAGTATCAAATGGAAGACCCCTTGTTAAGAAAAATATTTAACATTTTGTGAGTTGCAAATGAAAGTAGGGGTCCTTTCCATGCATTTCACGCTCATGAAGGCTGACCCTGATTGAAGCCTCAGTCTTCTGGGGGGAAATTATCATTCAAAGAGGTTATAATATTTTTGGCCTAACTTGTTTGAAAAACATGTTCAATGTCTTTTGTTACTTCCAAGCAGTATAAGTGTTGTTACGACAAAGAATTCTTTGTTATGTTTGATATACCATAGATTTTAAGCTGCATAAGTAGAAGGGGACCCTATGACCATCACATATGGTCACATATGGTCACATACAATGCACCCAAATGTGTTCCTTAATTACATTTTGAAAATAGTAATGGCTACAATTTTAAAAAAAGTAAGAAACAATGCTTTCTAAAAAGAGGTAAATGAAGATACTGATTGTAATTAAATTGGATCTTAAATAATCAACCCATAGAAAGCATATTGAGAGCTGTGTTTACTACTGTCTGTAATTGATGATACATGAAAAAATCATGGAATCATAATATGCTGTGTATTTTAAAATGTGTTGATGATCAACTTCACATCTAAAGTGTCAGAAGTGGGTATATTATGACCTATAAGCGCATGTGTCATATTGAGTCAAAAGGAGAAAACATTCAGGAAATATGTTTATAAAAGGAAATTGATACCCTTTGAGCATATACAGGGGGAGCAAGTCCCCCTCAGACACAGTCATAGGGGAGGGGAGTAAGGGAAAAATGGGAGGGAGGGAGGAATGGGAGGATACAAGGGAGGGGATAACTATTGAGATGTAATATGAATAAATTAATAAAATTCCTGGAGGGGGAGACCTGGTGGCACTCAGAGGAAGGATAGCAGGCTACCAAGAAAAGACTTGATACCCTATGAGCATATACAGGGGGAGGAGATCCCCCTCAGTCACAGTCATAGGGGAGGGGAATAAGGGGAAAATGGGAGGGAGGGAACAATGGGAGGATACAACGGATGGGATAACCAATGAGATGTAGCAAGAATAAATTAATAAAAAAAGAAAAAAGTAAAAAAAAAATCAAAAAATAAAAAAAAGAAAGAAAGAAAGAAAAGAAAGAAAGAGGTTCATTGATGCTCATCATCATCTTTGAGGTAGGCTGGGTGTTGCCAGGAGTTAACCTGTCTTATTGTCAAAGAATCCTTAAAACAATAAAAATGTCTTTAATCCAAAAAAAAAAGGGAAATTGAAAAGAATTAAGGAATGCTGTAGAGCCGTTAAAACCACATCTGACTTCATATGAAGGAAATAGAAGTTTGTGGGGAAATATGCCACCTTTACAAAGTTGTTCTTACTATGCCCACCACATTAAGACTTGGTGAAGAACAATTTGTAGAAAGGGTGTTATTGCTGTAATATAATAATAGGTTTCATTACATAGCAACAAAGATCCTTGGTCACTTCCTAGAACCTAAAGGTCTGTGTATTTTTGTGGACATCTCAGTGGCTATTAATAACAACAATTAAATAATTTTGTATAATTCATATAAAGAGAGAACTGTTGTTGAAGCTAAACTCCTTAAGAGGGTATCCCTTGATCCATAAAATTACTTGGATATCTTTACCATGCCCCTCTTTTTCCCTTATAATACACCATGTGTATTTTATTTTATCTTATTTTATTTTATTTTATTTTATTTTATTTTATGAGATAGGGTATCTCTGTGTTGTGTTGGCTATATGGGACTCATTTTGCATACCAGGATGGCCTCATACCTACAGAAATCCACCTACTTCTACCTCCCTGAGTGCTAAGATTAAAGGTGTGCACCACGGTGCCCAGCTTATTTTGATATATTATTTACAGCATGATCCCATTATTACTGCATTTTTAAGAGAAAGGTGCTCTTTCTTCTTCACTGATATAGCCCATAGAACTTCCTCAATTACAAATCCCCCTATGTCTTCTTCAGTTACACATCAGAAATGCTAATTTTTCTGGAAGTCCAATTAGGGAAAATTGTACAAAATATTTAGCATCTGGTTTTCAAAAATACTAACCTGATAAATGACAAAGAAAGCATATAATTCTTTTAGATTACGAAAGACTAAGAAGGCATAAAAACCAAATGCTGTTCATGACCTTAGGCCAGGAAACAAAAAAAGTAGCTCTGAGGGCCAGTGATGGGGTGATTACCATACTCAGACTAAGGAATGTGAGTAAGATCATACTACTACAGCAATGATACCTTTTCTGGAATAGAAACTGAGCTAAGATCATATATAGAAAAAACTTTGCTCTTTAGACTTACATTCTGAACACTACATAATCTATACTATTTGTGGTTCCTAGGTATAATTCTGAATCTTTAAGTCTGAGTATATAACATTCAGTAATAGCAGAAACCACAAAATTAAAAGAAACAAACAAAACAATGGTACTATATGAAGTAGAGAGATGGGCTCATAAAACATATGTTCTGTGAAAGCTGGAGAAGGGAAAACCAGGAAAAGCACAGTGGAGATAAGGCCTTTCGTAAATGCTGGAGTTACAGATGTGTGTAACCATACTTGGCTTAGTAGACATATTTGAAACTTTTAGCAAGTTGTTTAGAAAAGTAGATGTAATATTTTTGCACAAATTTTACACACATGCACACACACACACATGCACACACACACACACACACACACACACACACACACACACACACACACACATACATACTGACTCATGTAGCAATGTGTTATATATAAATGTGAGTTAAGAGAACAAGGGAGCTCTTTGAGATTTCTTGTATTTCTGAACGTTTGAAATCACGTGAAAATGTTCATTTCATTAATAAAGAGTTTTTGATGAATAATGACAAAAGGATAACCACAGTTAGTGGTAACAATGTGTTTATAGAGAATTTATCAGTAGATATGCTGATCACTTGGATAATAAGAAGGAAAGTTATGCCACATAAGAAAACATTCAAACTGGTTTAAAGTAAGAATGATGAAGTAGAGGACAATAAAAGCAAATTTGAATTTAGCCCATCTATTTAGAAAAATCACCAAAGAAGGAAGGGGAGAAGGCACAGTGAATATGCTCAATGAAATAGATGATGAGCACTCAACATAGTAAAGCCTTTTTCAGTTACAAAAAAGCTACAAAGTAGTAATGGACCCACCCAAATGTTTATCACTCGCCATATATGACAAGGTATGAAACTATCTACAGAACAATCCTTGTGGATATTAAATTATAATATACAAGATTTTTTATCATATTTAAGCTTAATCCATGTTTGTTTATGGTGGGGAAGGAGGTTTCCTTCTGTCAGAGGTCTAGGGGAGGGAAATAGGGTGAAAAGGGGAGGAGGGTGGGAACAGGAAGATACAAGTGAGGAGATTGCAATTGGGATGTAATCTGATTAATTTAAAAGAAAAAAGAAAAAACGACAACAATTGAAAGTCACCATGAATGTTTGTTTTAACTGAAACTTTATGAAGAATATTCAATAGGAAAAACTTGGTTAAGGTCTTTCTTTAGATATAGAAGAAATAAATATTCAGTTCATTCCGTATATTTCTATTTTAGTATTATTTAGGTATAATTCCTTTTTAAAGGAGTGTAAAAATATATTTTTTCTGGCAACCTAAAATGACCTACTTTATAGAATATATGGTTTCACTGTTGAACTTCCTTTTTATAGAATTACTATTTATAACCATTGCCCTCAACCCTGGGGGGATTTAGTAGGATTAAAGACTTTTGATTCACTTTGTATTTGAAGATTTATTTTTCCCTCTACTTTTGCTCAGCTAGTGGAATCCATGATGAATTCTCATCTCCAAGGGGTAAGCTGTTTGTAGTAAAGCCTGATAGCTGTTACCTTAGGTCTTCTTAGAAATAGCATTGATTCCTTCCTTTTCCCGTGTTTTGTTTCTTGCAGAATGATAGAACCCATGTAGACACAATAAATTACCATGCTTAAGTACTGTTAAGCATGTAATGGCTTTAGTCTTATTTGTGTAAATTATTTATGTAATAAATATTTTGGCTCATAGCAGAGAAATAAACAAGAGCACTTATCTTTCTATTTATTTTTGCATGAGGAGTGCTACAGTGAAAAAGGTGAATGATAGAAGCACCCTGGTTTTAATCTGAGGATGTAGATTAGAGTTACAGTGTCTTTGATGGGTCGCATATTGGGACACAGAATAGAATTTGAAAGATAGATATTTGGAAAGTAGGTCCTTCGAATAATTATTTAATCTAAACTGTTTTCTGACATTTGGGTAGCTCTATAGGAAACTCCTTGTATTTGACAAGTTACAGGATTCATTTAGGTTGCTGAGGCAAAAAGTTATAAAAGAAAAAGAAAATAAAATTCACAGATGGAAAATAAATGAAAATATAACCTTTATCCACATTATATTATAGTGTTCTGTTTCTTACAAAGTGGTCTTCAGTTGTTATATTTGTATTTTATTCATGGAAAATACTTAAGTTTTTTCTGTTTTCTACAAAGAAAATCAAAGAATGTTCTTATTCTAATATATGGAAAAGTGGTTTTAGAGAGAATATTAGTGTCTGCTGAATTCCACAGCAAAATACATTACTGTAAAAATTGTTTTTAAAATGGATGTTTGTTTGTCTTGACCAATGAATGTAATAAAGAGACGTGATTTTGCTCAGAAATACCCCACTGTATTCCAGTTGAGAAGGTACTTCTGTTTTTATGAGGTTTCTCCAAAGGATGTCATTAATAATCTTCTTGGGTGCTTACAAAGCATGTGTCTATCAGCAGAATTAGAGAATCGCCCAACTAGAGAACAGGTTTCACAATAGCCTGAGATGAATTTTGTTCATTAGAGGAGAAAATGGCTTCTCTTAAGACTGAATTGACATGCTTGCTAATTTCCGCATTAAAAGCTGTTACTTTGGTCAGGTTTAATTTAGAATCTTGGAAAGTTCAAGTGAACCTTAAAGAGTTACTTTTACAAACACACTTATCAAAGGAATCTGAAAATCATAAAAGTAGCCTGCTATTCTTCTTCTGAGTGCCACCAGGCCTCCCCATCCATATGAGCATATACAGGGGGAGGAGGTCTCCCTCAGGAACAGTCATAGGGGAGGGGAATAAGGGGAAAATAAAGAGGGAGGGAGGAATGGGAGGATACAAGGGATGGGATAACAATTGAAATGTAATATGAATAAATTAATAAAATATATTAAAAAAGAAAATCCTAAGAGTAAACAAAAGAAAAACAAACATCCTGTAATATACCTTCAAGTCAAAAGTAAACAATGATATTAACATTTGAGAGTGAAATAATGTCAAATCAAATAAAGATAATCTGATCAAGTTATTTCTAATCCAAAACTTTTCAAGTATTACAAATAACTCTCACTAGTTATACAACTGCAACAAATACATTGTTCACTGCCACATCCATGGCCCCTATAATATCTGGGGTTTGAAAAAGCACGTACTATCATGAATGAAGATGTAAATGAATGGATGAGCCTTTTTTACATGTTTTTTTTTTTTCCTTTAACAAATTTGAGGTGAGTGCTTGGCTTTATTTTTAGTTTCAGAGTAACATTTTAAAAGTATGTGATTTATTAACTATAATCCTTCAGTTGAGAAGAGATCCTTCTAAAGCAACATTTCACCTTGCTGTGTCATAGGTTACCAACTTTTAGCATTCTAACCCTAGACTATATCTTATTTTATAAAATCTGTCTGCAACTACAGTTCCTATTTTAAATTTGTTCAGCACTGTCCAACTTACTTATTCTACTTACTTCAATAGCTGTCTTTGGCAATTTGTTCCATATTTCAAACACATTTTTATATAAAGAAACCATAAAAGTTAGAAACCTGAAAATTAGATTTTTCTTCTGAGCAATCACAACTTACAAATGTGGAAGACTTTTTAAATACTAGCCTCTCAGATTTTTCAATACACACAAAGAACAATTGCTCTAAATAAATATACAATGTTTGAGTAAGTTTTTCATGCTCTTTTAATATTACCAGAAGTCATTGAGATTACATCTGAAAGCTGATATCTGTACCTATTCATAAAGGAAATGCAAACTAATGATCCACATTTGCCCTTTCCAAAACCAAAATTCTTAGAAAATTATTTTGTGCCAAAGGGCATAAGAGGTAAGTAAGATTCAGAAATGTTACTAGCTACAAAATTTCATCTCTTCCCTGTTATTCGAATCACATTTAAAGTCTGACAATTTCTAGTTTAGTTACTAAGAGACCGAAAATAAGAGCTACACTGTGGTCAAGGAAGCAGGTAGGCTAAGTACAGATCTTCACTTCTCCCTATTTTCTAAATCCAGTTTCTCAGTCTCATCCACAGCACTGCCTTAGGCCATCTGCTGTAACCTCCTTTGCCTCCCACCCCATTCTCCTAGTGGATCACACAATATTTCTCTCCCCCTACTCATTGCTTTATCTCAGCCTCCAACTCCAACAGGCACTTTCATTGGCTCCACAGGCTACTCTGACAAGGGGAACAGGTAGTGTAACTAAAGATCTTCACATTTTGGAAGGAAAAAAAAGTCAAAATACCTTTATTTGTAGATAATAGGATAGGATACATAAGTAGTGCTTAAAATTCCATCAGGAAATTCCTACAGCTAAGAAACACTTTCAGGAAAGTAGATGGACACAAAATTAACTCACAAGAATCAATAGCCCTCCTATATACAAATGACGAATGGATTGAGAAAGACAAGAGAGAAACAACACCTTTCACCATAGCCTCAAATATCTTGGAGTAACTCTAACCAAGGAAGAGAAAGACTTGTATGACACAATTTTAGAACACCAAAGAAAGAAACTGAAGTAGAAACCAGAGGGAAAGATATTTCATGTTCATGAATCAGTAAGATTAATGTAGTAAAAACTACCTTCCTACCAAAAGCAATCTAAAGATTCAAGGCAATCCCCACAAAACATCCAAGAGATCTTCAATTCTTCACAGATGCTTAAAATATAATTTTTATGTTCATATGGAAACACACACATACACACAGAAACACACATGCATGGATAGCTAAAACTATCCTGAATTTTCTAGTGGCTTTGATGCAGGATAGTACTCTGGTTATAAACACCTCTGTGCTACTGTCTTAGTATTGCAATGTCCTCTTCATCCTACCAAAGGAGAATTATAAAGACCAACCCAACTACAAACCCTCTGATCAACAATGTTTTCCTACCTGCTAGATATGCTAGTGCAATAGTGTCACAAAGCTCATGGAAGTAACAAACCAATATCTGTTTTGATTTAAGGCCCCTCCATGACATAGAACTCACACTCAACATGGCTAGAGTGACCAAGATAGCATAAAGACCTACGATAAAATAAAAATAAAAATAAAAATAAAAATGCACCTATAACATTTACGAGAGTGGTTTTAAATTAATAGTAATTAACACCACCAAATAAAAGTAAAATGTATTTTTTAAAACCAGAACAAAGTAGACTGAAAGTTTTTCACATATTTTTGTTCTTATTATTAAGATTTTGGCCATCTAATATAGAAAGTAAGATGGCAAATAAAGGAGTTTGATATTTGAAGGCAAAAGGAAGTTCTAATAGATTAATAACATTGATACTTAACTTTTAAAATATTGGCTTTATTATTTTGTATAATTCTACAAAAGACACTATTAAATCAAAATTATTTATATGAAGATTTGAGAGATGACTCAGTGTTTAAGAGTGCTTGTCCAGTACATTCTCCACAGTTATGTGGAGAGTGGGGACTGATTCTGACATGAACTGTGGTGCCCCACATTTGACCACTTCTCCATAGTGGGGAGGCCTGGTGGCACTAAGAGAATGAATGGGAAGGCTACCAAGATGAGACTTGATAAATATCCTATGACCATATAGTGGGGGAAGAGGTCCACCTCGGTCATAAACTTAGGGGAGGGGAATAAGGTAAGAGCAGGAGGGAGGGAGGAATGGGTAGATACAAGTGAAGGGGAAACAATTTAAATGTAATCTGAATAAATTAATTAAATAAAAAAGAGTGTCCAGCTTCTAGCATGCCATCTTCCAGGAGTGAAAACAAAAGGCTTTCTGGTTGTGATTAAATCTGTAAATGGTGAGTTGTACACTCTTGTAAAGACCCTGTGCAAAATAAGGCAGAGAGAGAGAGAGAGAGGAAGACACCTGACACTATGGCCTCCATGTGCATATAGATAGGTGACTGCATCTGCACACATGTGTGTATGTATACCACATACACCACATATAAATCAAATATTTATATGAAAGAAGACTCCAGAGATTAATGTTTAAGTGATGTTCTCCAAATATTGATAGTAATATGGAAAAGTAGAGAATTTATTACCAATGAGTATTACCAGCTCTTCTTTATTTCATTAGGTCTGAAATGGATCAAAGAAGTTTGGTAATTATAATGGTCAGGCAACTTTAAGGAAAACTGCTGCATTCCATCTGTATCACCTTCACAATTTATATGTAATGAATTTAAGTTAATAACATCTTAAATTATGTGAGAGATTGTTCTATTTCTAAAATATATACATTCACCTTAATATTGCAGCTTGGTGATATTATATATATAACTAAAAATTTAAAATTACTCTGTCATTAAACCAAAATTACATTTCTTAGAAATTGAGAGAAACCCAAACACATTGAAAATGATGCCATCTTAGTACTTAGGAAGCAAGACAAATCTCTAATTAAGATTTTCATTTGAAATCCTCTTGTACCTAAGAGTGAAACACATTCCACAGTCATTTTCTGAAAAGCCTTGAAAAATGAGGATTCATATCCAGTAACATCTTTTTTTATTTCTAAAAGTGTTTTGGCTGGTTGGGAAATAGCCGTTTTTCTTTATGCTGTATAAAAGGAGTGTACAATGCTGGAGAACTCCCAATGCAAGAGATATTTTCTTCTTTCAGGCAACACTGCAAGATTTGGAACAGAGACGCCCTCAGTTGGAAGAACTCATTACTGCTGCCCAGAACTTGAAAAACAAAACTGGCAATCAAGAAGCTAGAACAATCATTACTGATCGAAGTAAGTCTCTTAATAGGCTAGGAAAAGTTAAGGCCAGATGTGTGAAAATCTCAATGACAGCTCAAAGTATAAAAAATGTAAAACATTTCAATATGATAACTATTTTACCTAAGAACATTTTCAGGTTATAAAATCATTCAACAACTGAATATAATTGCAATGGATTGAAAATTTAAGATTTCCATGAAGTTGGGGCATTGCATGGTGAATGTGGTAAAGATAGTGTGGAGGAATATTGCTTCTTAGTTATTGTCTACTTGAGCTAGTGTTCATGGAAATAGCAGTCTCTGTCTAATCTTATTGGTTGTTGGGCTAAGCCAACACTTGTTTACTGAACCATCTTTAAACTCTGTCTGTGCTGCCTGCTGCAGTAGTTATCATTTATTAGGTTTCTTGTATCAGTAATTTTTCACAAAGTTGCCTTATGCAATTTCATATTATCTTTTTGGTATGTAAATAACTGGTTTCCAAGTTAGAAAAATTTTTCAAATTTTCAAAACAAGGAATAAGTTTAGAATTTGCAAGTCTCTTTCTAGCTAGACATACTGTTCCTTTTAGTAGTTTATCCCTTCTTTATTTTTTCTGTTTTTAATGTGATCACTAGAATGAAATTATGTATGTGCTATGATTAGGTATATTTTCATTCACTTCTTAGAGACAACTCTTTCATTTGAAGTAGTGTTAATTTATATAGCCTATTCAGAGTTGTGAAACCTAAAATCCAATTGTGTTTCAAATTATGAGTTTGTGTATAAACTAACATACTAGGTGAACAACATTAACTATTTTGACTAGAAAGCTCCCACATCTTGCTGTCTTTCTGTAGTAGTTTACCTATTTTTTTACATCCCCCAAATTCCCTCTATGAAATAATATGAAACCCAATTTTCTTCCATATTTTTATATCCAGAACATCTTAGGTGTTTAATACACAGATACAGAATGAGTATTATTCTTAGGAATTTGTCATGAGACAAGCCTAAAAGCAGTATGCATTAATTTTTTAATCTGTTGATTGTGGCATGTGACATGAACCCAGGACTGCAAAGATAATGGGAAAATAGTATCAGTACTGATCCCAGGAAGAAGGTGAACAGAATTGTAAAGAAAGCAATGACTCTGACTACTGATTTGGACAAAGAAGAGCAAACTTAGGTTTCATGATTCTACATTATGTTTCATGATGTCATTTATATATCCAGTATGGCTAGAATGTTGTAATGACCAACAATGAGTTGCTCAGATGATGTATCAGAGCTTTCCTTCCCTAAAGTGGAAACTAACAGCTCTCTACCAGGTTGTAATATGCCATTTCAAAAAAGTAAATCTTAATGAATGACTCAGTAGGATATTGAGGTTTAATTATATATGTAATTGAGTTGTTTCTTGCCTGAAAAATATGAAAATTTGGTAAAGATATTTATACAAAAGTAACCAGACTTTTAGTCATTTGTTATTTTGTCAATAATAAATAGCTTCATTTCCCTAAGAGAAAAGTAGAAATAATACACTTTATAATATCTGTTCAAAATCAGATACAGATTTTCTATTATCCCTATTATTTTTTTCCTCTACTGTATTTACTTTTTTTTTTTCAAGATATTGATTACAATTGAGCGACTGGAGGGCAAGTTTGTATTTCTTTGTTAATTTCCAGTGATTTGAATAATTCTGTTTTTCTAAGTTTTGTCTTTTAGGAATGAGACCTTTATAAATAACTGCAATAGAAGGGGAGCAATTCTAATTTAAATAGTCTGTTGAAACATGTTATGTTGTTTATTAAAGCATAAGCTGGAATCTGACCTCCAAACACTCATGCTCCTGCTAGGATAATTGTGACAAGATATGTTTATCTAAACAGTGTCGTCTGTAGCCCTGCCATGTTCTAATTTATCTCTCTTTTTAAAATCTGTGGAATAAGATGGAAATTCAGTACTCACAAAGTTACAATACTCTTCAAAATGTAATTGTTTTTATACCAATTTTATTTTAAAAGATAGGCTGGGAAATGTCTACAAATTTGTATTTTCCCATTATAATGGTTTTGATATTCTTTTTTATGGCCCTATGTCTCCTAGTAACTCTTTTAAAATAATCATTTAAATAGAGAGAAACATTTAATAAATATGTGATACTATATTGAGTTATTTTACTACTTGATAAATCTCAGCTCAAAACTTTGAACAATGTGTGTGTGTGTGTGTGTGTGTGTGTGTGTGTGTGTGTGTGTGTGTGTGTTTATTACATTGTATCATGAGCAAACTCAATGAATAGCTATTTTTCTCACTACTGTTAATGGACCTCAAATAATGAGGTCTACAATATAGTTATATGTTTTATTATACAAAAGTTTACCAGATATCTCTTGTTTACAGGTAATCATATTGCTCATACTCATTTTACTATGAGTACTAGAGTAAAATTCCTTCTATGTGAGTTCAAATGAGACATCATTGGGATTGCTGCTTTCTGGTTTTCAGATTGTTTATTTTTTCCAGTTCTTTCACTCCTGAATTTGTCAAACATTCCTGGTAACTTTCTTTTTCAAAAGGACTGGGTCAAGGGACCAAAAGTACATAAAATAAGAACGATTGGAAGTTGCTTCCCTAGAGATATCTGAATTATGCAAAACTCCTGTTTATGCCCATTAATACTGCAAAGCATAATACCGTAATACCTTGGATAGCAGAGCAGAGGATATGGAAAGAAAAAACTGCTTTATTTTCACATATATTTATTTTATTACACATGTATAATACAAACTACATAGAGCAGGGATAACCAGGTAACAAACAGAAGTCATATAAATCTTACATCCATAGTGGTTTGACTATTTGTATTTGTCAAGATTGAAGTAAACATCTTTTCTGTCTTGTTGGCTCTAAATTTCTGAATGAAATTCAATATCGATCCTATCTCAACTCGAATAACTTAACTCCCTTATCGTAATCTAAAAAAGGTCTTATCCCCTAACCAACTAAACTTGATTGTAAAATTAAACTCTCTGGCCTTCAATGCCCTTCAGAGACTTGAGAAGGAATAAAACTTAAATTCCTGAGTGAACCATAAGTACAGGGTAGCAGCTTCCAAAATGAACAAATTGACTGAGACGGTTTACTGCCTGAACAGTCACTCAACACTCCTTATAACACAGGAGCCTCATTTTTGGCCTTCTGGCCCAATATCTCTGACAGACTTATTAACAAGGCAGGAACTATTGAAGACTTTCTTACCCTGTCTTCGCAGATTTTGACCATCAACTCTGCCTGCATCTAAGCTGCCCAATTTTAGGCAGAATTCTGTTTGTGGCAGGAATGAAGACATTTTGCTCAGTGGCTGGTTTGCCACATTTGAAGCCATCTCCATAAGGAGGCTCTTTGATGCTCATCATTTTCTTTGAGGTTGGCTGGGTGTTGTCAGGAGTTAACTTGTCTTTGTCAAAAAAAACTTTAGGATAATAAAACATCTATAAATGCCATATTCTGTGTGTCTCTGAGGCTTTTGAAGACCTTATTTAACTATTTTACCTCATATATTGATAGAGTCATATTTATCTGTAAGACTTAGGATATATATTCTTGTGTTAAATTTACCGAGTATTTGGCATGCCCATGTTTTGTATCAATATACTAAATTCTATAGCATAGACTTAGACATAACCTACATTATAAGTAACAATTAAGGCCTTGA
The DNA here is from genome assembly GCF_964271855.1 of Acomys minous. NCBI lineage: Eukaryota > Metazoa > Chordata > Mammalia > Rodentia > Muridae > Acomys > Acomys minous. The sequence continues at coordinate 88,682,471 of NC_140488.1, read as the reverse complement.
GTTAAGGAGTAGGTTCAATCATCTAGCTTTTGTTCTATCCTCCCTCTGTGTCCCTATGTCTCCCTTTATTTCTTTTCAGCTCCTATCTTCTTATTTACGTATGAAAGATAAAGGGAAAGAGAGATGCCCCCGAGTTTCACCTAGTTTTTTCTCTGTAAAAGCCCAATAGTGACTTATGACCACCTCCCAATGAGAATAAGCATTTGTAGACCAAGAGAGCAAACAGAAACATACATGACCCTCCTTGGAGTGAATGCGACGTTGATCTTCTCTTAATGTTTCTTCAGGCTGAATTGGGGCAAATAATACCTTGAAAGGGGTCCCCCAAAATTGGGGAAAATGGTTTAGTAAGCCAGGAATTGCATTTATGGTCCAGTTTCTAAATGTTGAGAGTTTCCAGGCTTAATTGGAGATTGAAATGCTGGTCCAGATTGGATCAGAAGCTTTCTACAATGCTTTTTGGGAAGCTGTCCAAATCTGATGGGTAACAGCAACAGAGGCATCTGGGGCTGGAGCTAGGGTGCAGGATGTCAGCATCCAGCATGCTGAGAGGAATGAATCTTGTCAGGTCTTATCCAGCATCCATTTCAGGTTCTTTTTTTCTGTAAACATAATTTCTCACTAGAACTGTATACAGTTCTAACATTATAGTTGTATGAGGTGTGTGGGATGCACAGAACAATTAAAGCTAGATTTCTGCTCATTGTATGAGCCGACTTACGGCATCTGCAAATCTTCCTTCATGCCGTACTCAGAGTAGCCTCTAGTAGTAAGCCACAGAGACTCTGTGGCCAACATGAAGCCTCTCTATTCATTTACATTCATATCTCTGACAATCTCAGAGCTATTCCCATGTAGTGGGATTAGGAATATAAATCACCTGTTTGTTCTGTAGTTTGAATTCTTTATATCCCAATTGTAACCCCTTCCCTCATCCCCTCCTGATTCCACTCCCTCCCTCATCAACTCCAGATCCCATCCCCTCACTCATTCTCCTTCCCTCCCTCCCCTAGTCCTTACACAGGGGAGCCCTCCTCTCCTAACATCTGACCTTAGTTTATCTAGTGTCCCCTGTGCTACATATGACCTCTTCCTCTGTGGCCTGGTAGGGCCACCCTACACTCTCTCGGCACTTTGCTTTATTTTATTATTTTGGTTATTTCACAAATAATTATGGCCAATGTGAATTCTCTACATTTATTTTTGAAGGCCTTGCTTTTGTAGCTCACCCCCCCCTAAATTCTCACAACTACCATTCTGAAGCTGTAAAACAAAAGCATATACAAGTTTTTTAGAGCAAACTGCCTGGATTGTCCTTTTAGTTTTGTGACCTTGCATAGAAAGAATAGTCTCTATAAACTTCTGACCTCAGTTTCCTTTTCTATAAAATAGAATTACTTATATCTGCCTTAAGATTTTTCAGAATTATGTGAGATTGCATGTGGAATGCTTAGGGCAGAACCCTGATAAGACCTCAGTGGGCATTAGCTAGTGCTATTTTAAATATAATTTGTTTGGGTTATTTGCATATTTAAAGAGTATTTAATGACATTTTAGTAGCTGTTTGTTTATCACACCACCAAAAAGAGCAGCAATTCAAAATACTTAACAGTGAAGGCTACTTGGAAGACATAAAATAAGGTTTGTGGAAAAAATTGAATGATTAAAGAAAATTTGATCTGAGTTTGTAAGGAAATCCATGTAAATAGTTTCATTTCACTATTCCCAATAAATGAAGAAATTGAGTACTAAAATTCACATTTTAGAGATAGAAAATGAAGTTTGGGGAAAGATCAATTAATTTCTTGGGGCATAGGAAGATGATCCTTGAGCAACTAGAAATCAAACATATGCCTATATGATATTCAAGCAGTTGATAGGTAAAACTACAAAAGGTCATTATATATTAACTGGGGTTATATGAACACCTGTACAAGTTTGAAACAGTCAATATTATACCACACTGTGAGAGGAACTTAGCAGACCCAAAAAAACCTTGAGAAATTATCAGCACTAACTTGTGGCTGAGGTAAAAGGAATCATTCTTTAGTGGTATAGTGATCGTAAGTTGTCCAGTCTCCAAGTAAATAAACCCTTATGCTCAGACAAGCAAACCTAATTATATTCTGTGAATCACAAAAGTCATGAAAGTAAGAAAAGGACTTTTGGGGAATAAATAGGGTATTCAGTCTGAGTAGAAATGGTATAACATAGTAGTGGGATAAATATGATTAAAAGTACATTATGTATTTTTATGAACTTTTTGAAGAATAAAAATAGTTTTCAAAAGGAAAGGCAGCTTAGTCAAAGAATATGAAGGATTATGTGTTTGAGAGATTTAAGTATCAGTACTTAAGTTACAATAAGCTGAATATAATTTTTATTACTCCTGTTTATGTTTGTCCTATAAGTGTATGTTTAACAGAGAATTATCCTTTACATGTGTTGAAGATGTATAGAGTAGTAGTGGGCCCTAATAATAGCATTAGCTATGTGACCATGTCCGAGTACATTCACTTCCCATAACCATGATTCCCCAGAGTTTTGACCTCATTGTCCCAGGAGACAACTTCCTCATCAGAACACCAACAGCTCATGCTTTAAGAGCAACAATTAATAAATGAGACCTCATGAAACTGAAAAGCTTCTGTAAAGCCAAGGACACTGGCAAAAGAACAAAATAACAGCCTTCAGACTGTGAAAAGATCTTCACCAACCCTACATCTGACAGAGGAATAACATCCAAACCATATAAAGAACTCAAAAAATTAATCATCATCAAACCAAAGAATCCTGTTTAAAAATGGGGTACAGTAAAAGTCAACAGATTTATACTATCAGAAGAGAAACCAGAGTATTATACACAATATTTTATTTACTCTTTTATTAATTGATGCACATTGTTTTTTGGTTTGGTTTGGTTTGTTTTCAGCTTGGGCTATACAATAGTGCTTCTTTTAAAAGACTTAGTCAAATTACACTCCTATTGTTATGCCTTCACTTATATCTTCCTGGTCTCCTGCGCTCTCCCTCTTTTCCCCTATTCCCTTCTCTGGTACCTCTGACAAAAGAGGACCTCCTCCCCCACCATATGACCACAGTCTATCATGTCTCCTCAGTATAGCCTGCTTCCCCTTCCTCTTAGTGCCACCAGGCTTCCTCACCAAGGGGAAATGATTAAATTGAGGGCTCCAGAGCTCATGTCAGAGGCAGGCCCTGCTCTCCCCACAACATGGAGAATGAGCTGTCTGTTGGCTAGGTGTGAGCAGGGGTCTAGTTCCATCCATTTGTCCACAAATTTTGAGATTTCCTTGTTTTTAATAGCTAAGCAGTATTCCATAGTGTAAATGTACCACAGTTTCTTTATCCATTCTTCAACTGAGGGACATTGGCACAGGAGACAACTTCCTGAACAGAACACCAATAGCCCAGGCCTTAAGGTCAACAATTAATAAATGGGACCTCATGAGGCTGGGAAGCTTCTGTAAGGCAGGAGACACTGTCAACAGAACAAAGCCACAGCCTACAGACTGGGAAAAGATCTTCACCAACCTTACATCTGATAAAGGTCTAATATCCAAAATACATAAACAACTCAAGAAATTAAACACTACCAAACCAAATAACTCAATTGAGAAATGGGGCTCAGAACTAAACAGAGAATTCTCAGCAGAGGAATAACAGGAATATTGAATGGCTGAGAAACACTTAAAGAAATGCTCAAGGTCTTTAGTCATCAGAGAAATGCAAATTAAAATGACTCTGAGATTCCATCTTACACCCATCAGAATGGCTAAGATCAAAAACTCAAGTGACACCACATGCTGATGAGGATGTGGAGAAAGAGGAACACTTCTTCATTGCTGATGGGAATACAAACTTGTAAAACCACTTTGGAAATTTATCTGGCATTTTTTCAGAAAAGGGAGAATAGGGCTTCCTCAAGACCCAGCTATTCCACTCCTTGGAATATACCTAGTGTGGCTCTTTTTCTTGTGTGTGTGTTTGGGGTTTTTTTGTTTTGTTTTTTGTTTTTTGTTTTTGTTTTTTGTTTTTTGTTTTTTTGGAGGGCGGTTGGTTTTTCGAGACAGGGGCTTCTCTGTGTAGCCTTGGCTGTCCTGGACCCACTTTGTAAACCAGGCTGACCTGGACCTCACAGTGATCCACCTGCCTCTGCCTTCCGAGTGCTGAGATTATAGGCGTGCCCACCACGCCCAGCTAAAAAGCTGATTTTAAAGCATTCTGGGAAAGTCTGCCAATTCAAAAAAGAGATTGTCAAAAGGTTTGCAGCAATTCAATTTTGAATACGGATGGTAAGAAATTGAGTGCTTCCATAGCATCAGACTCCTCCTTAGCAACTTTTAGATGGGAAGGGATACATAAAAAAGGAAACCATTTTCTGCAGATATATAATTCTAAAGCTTGTTGTCTCATTGATTTAGAAGGTAATTTGTGCTTAACTGGTAGTTATTTTACATGTACTTGAATGTTACGCTATTCTGAGAAAACATTTAGAGACTATCAGAAACAAATTTTAAGACCCTTATAAAGATGTAGAATGTCATGTTTAAAAAGCATTTCTTGATTTATAGCCAAATATGTAAATATCACTTAGTTAAATACCTTATCTTTAATTACTCTAATTCTTAATGAGTTGGTATTTTGATTTGTACAAATTAGGATGTAATTATAAATCAATTATATAGATCTAACCAAATATAAAAATAATTTATGTTATAAAGATTTTAAAGTTATCTTATTATTTTTCCCTTAGTGTATATTACTTTATCATTATCAATTTTGTGATTTTCAAAAAGATGATCATAAAAGTCCTTTCAGGAAGAGCCTCACTGATAATGTTTGTGTCAGATAGTGTTATTGTCATAGATCTTGTGTCTAGTCCTTACATTTTCACTGTCAGTAACCAGATTTTGGAATTTTACCTAAAGGTGCTTACTCCCTGGGTTTGACCCATTTAAACAAACTGAAAAGACAAAATACTGCCTTCAAAACCATTTGAAAGGTGAAATAGAATGTTTGAACTCTTACAGTACAACATTATAGTTTTATGAAATTAACGATAATTGTCTCATGGTGCCATCCTCCAAAACCAAATTATATATTGCAATGCTTTATTCTTCCTATCAAATTTGACAAAACTAATGAATTGGTGTTACAGAATGGCTCCTTAAGTGAAAGAAGCTAGATAAACTTAGCCATCTTTAAGATAAACCACATATGGTACCAAAAACATAAGGGCACATATTTCTTTCCTTGTTTTCCTTTTGGATTCCACACAGCAGCCCACTCCTCTTCTATAACATAGACAAAACAGACACACAGTGAAGCACACAAATGTGTATGCACACACACACACACACACACACACACACACACACACACACACTCACATACAGGAAAGGGGGATAACTGACTTATCTTTGCCATTCTCCTCTGTTATGTCATAAAATAAAGCCCAAGTACCTTAATGTAAACTAATGCTTTCAATATTTATATAAGCCACATTATTACACATTACTATTTTGACTGACAGTGTGCATCATATCCACAGCCTTTATGAATAAGTGTCTCTACAAAGATTTCAAGCATTGGTGAAAATTTATGGAGGCTCCCACCACACCATAAAAAAATTTGATAAAACAATAATGTTTCAAAACTTTAAAAGATGTTCCCAATTACTACATATTTTTACACATAGCTAATACTTTCCATCATCATTTTATTCTGAATTTTAATTTAAGAAGAAACAGGTTTTTAAATTCCATTTCTGAAATGTTATGTTTATACCTAACAACTTGAACATATAAAGAGATACCTAGGATATATTATACATGAGTAAATTAATGGTAAATATGTAATAAAATATGTATCTTTAAATAGAATTGTACTGTTTAAAACTATAAAAAATGTATCTGCAAATTGAAATATAGTTCATTGTTATTATAAGCACAGACTGTCTGGAAAGTTTTCTTTGGAAACATCCTCAAAATAAAGCAAGCAAGAAAATGAGAACAGGAAAATATAAAATGTTTAGTTTGAAAGAGATAGAAATTGAATAAAATATTTGGTCACTACATACTGTAGTATCTAGCGTTTATTTAAAATTATAATTGAATTACTGATTATAAAATTGTTCATACAGAATTCTGTGTTAATATAATAAAAGTATTAATACAATACCTACAATGGGCAATGCCCTGTGTTAGATCCCCAGCCAGGGCATCCCCATCACTGCCAAAGCAACAAAAGAAAAGGTTATTACTGCCATAGAATATTACAAAGCTCATTAGAAGTGAATTAAAATAGTATTTTTTAGCATTAGGAGTACTTACAAATGCTAAGAGAAAAGTAGAATATAGATTTATTTATGTCTGTGATCTTAATTTTGTAAAAACCAAATCAATAGAACAATATATAAATTGGCAGTACATTATATTTAACACTTTTTATTTGTGAAATTCATGAGAACTTATTTTTCCTTAGTATCTATTTGTGTTTTACAGTGCTAAATAAACAATGTGTAGATTTTATATTCAGAAGTATTTTCAATATATTATAGTGTTTTAGAATTTCTCAAACATTTTTTCAGTTTTATTCCCTTGAAACTCATTTTTACTAGTTTAAAAATAAAAAAAATACACATACTATTTATATTTTTATATAATAGTCCTTTGAGATACAGTAAGTAATTCTATACTTTATATATCTAAGAAATCTGTCATTCAAAAGTGTCTGTTCACCTTCTTTTTAGCCTCATTACCCTTTGAGTATGTACATACTAAGTCAAAAGCCAGAGATTCAGATTTACTTGAATAAGTTTGGTGTAGGAGCAGAAGAAGCACTTTGTAAACTAGTGCTTAGAAATTAGAAAAATGGCAAATAAACATCCAAATTATTGTTTGAGTTTGTCAGACACTTGAAATGTAAGCATCCAGTTTAGGAATAATAACTAATGAAGAACTATTTACAAGTATTAACAAATAAAGGATTTTTCATTTTGTGTCTCTCATTATGAAAGTACAAATTTGAGCACAAGTTATGACAACTTTCATGAATGTATTAACTTCCTTATCTTCAGACTCTTTCCTACCACAGTGTTTATTTCTACTTGTATTTTTTCTTTTAGTCACTGTTTATGTTTCTAGGTTTTCTTTAATGTGGAATTAAGGAAGATTACTGGATTAGCATCCTGTATTCATTTCTCCATTGTGGCCATTGAATTGTGAACTAAAATTCTACAAACATGTTACCTTATAGATAATTTTCTCGAATCAGGAAACTAGAAAGAGGCACCTGAACTGTGGTACATTTACACTATGGAATACTATTCAGCTATTAAAAACAAAGAATTCCCAATATTTGTGGACAAATGGATTGAACTAGAAATGATCATAATGAGTGAGTTAACCCAGAAGCAGAAAGAGTCAAATGGTATATGCTCACTTATTTCTGGACACTAGCCCAAGGGGCATATCCCATGAAAGTCTTCACTTACGAGGAAAATGGGACAGAGGGGAAGACATCCTATTTGGACTCTAGGTGAGAGAAGCATGGGAGAATGGGAAATAGAAAGGTCCAGAGGGTCTTAGAAACCTACAAAAATAACATTATGATGGGCAGATCTGGGCCCAGGAGTCCTGCTCAAACTATGGCACCAGACAAGGACAATACATGCAGTAAACTTCGATCCCCTACCCACATCTAGCCAATGGACAGGACACATTCTTCACAGTTGAGTGGAGAGTGGGGACTGATTTTCACACGAACTCTGGTGCCTCACATTTGACCATGTCCCCTGGATGGGGAGACCTGGTGGCACTCAGAGGAAGGACAGCAGGTTACCAAGAAGATACTTGATACCCTATGAACATATACAGGAGGAGGAGGTCCCCCTGAAGCACAGTCATAGGGGAGGGGAATAAGGGGAAAATGGGAGGGAGGGAAGAATGGGAGGATACAAGGGATGGGATAAGAATTGATATGTAATATGAATAAATTAATGAAATATATTTTTAAAAAAGAAAAAGAAAAAGTCACCTGATGATTCTAGCATAATTTGAGGCAGTATTTTTGTTTACTTTTGTTTTAACATTATGTCATTTTCTCATTGCTGGTTAGTTTCATAAAACGAAAGTTATTTAAGTTTGGAAAAAATGGGATAAGTAGAAGAGCTAGTCAGCAGCCCAGCAGGCTATAAAGCAATTAGGATGGTGCTGCCCTGAATGGAGATTGTCAAAGACCTCTCACATTAGCTTTTTCAGCTTTTTTAATGTTCAAATTGAACAAAATAATGAATAGACTATTTAAGAGGTTTTGGACTGAGGGGAGAAATTCTTTCATTAGATTCCAAATAACAGCTAGCTTATTAAGCAGCAAGAGATGGAGATTTGGAAGACAAAAAAAAAAAAACTATAGCAATGAGATTAAAAGGTGAGTAACACCTTTGCTACTGGCAGCAGCAGGTTCACATCAGATCTGTTTTATGGGAAACAACTGAACTAACTTAGTTCTGCACACCTGTCTCATGCCTACCATGAGAAACTTAATATTATGTGTACATACAGCACAATACTTAAGGACAATTTTCTTACTCAACTATACTCAAATTATAAATGAGTTGTCACATAAAGATAAGTGTTATCATATACTTTCTACTTCATATAATACATATTTCTACATTTCAAGAATAGTATGGATGGGGCATAGCCCTACTGCTGATTAGTTCAGAGTGAGTAAATTGTGGAACCTCTCCCCCATTATCCTAGTAGATTTTTTGTATGAGAAAGGAATGTGGCTTTTAAAAAATTATTTACTTATTCACCTTACAGCTCAATTTTAGCCCACTTCTTCATCTCCTCTCCATCCCACCCTCCCTCCCTATTCCCCTTATGCCTCCACCCCTACTCCTCAGAAAATGGGATCCCCCCCCAAACCATCCCTGCACATAAAGTGGCATCAGGACTGAATGCATCCTCTTCCCCTATGGCCTGGTGAGGCTGCCCCTCCAGAAAAAAACGGATCTAAGAGCAGGCAACAGAATCCATGTCAGAGAAAGCCTCTGCTCCCCTCACTAGGGGATCCACATGAAGTCCTAGATGCCCATCAGCTCCATCTGTGTAGGGAGTCTGTCCAATCCTATTACTGATACTCTACTATGCTTACAGACGGAAGCCTACCATAGCCTTAATGGAAGTTTGGTTTCTTTGTAAACTCAATTATGTTATGTAAATATGTTCTTGTTTTAATTTGAAGTGTAGGATTTTAGTTTAGGCTTTAATATATCCACAGCTAATAATTTGCTCCTGTGGGATGTAGCCTTTGCCAGTTGGTAACTGCCTGCCTCATTCAGCATGGAAAGGGGCGTGGTCTAGAACTCTGCAGGAGATTAATAGGAGGACCTATGTGGCTGATAGGAGATTGGAGAGATCAGAGAAGGAAGGTGTGGTGGCTTGGCGATTGACTGAGAGCAGCCGAGAAATGTTTCAAAACAGTGGCTCAGAGGAGACTGCTTCCTGTGCTTCCTGTTAATGGAGATTGGTATTGCCCCAAAAGAACCCATTAACTCTAGACAGCCAGAAGTAAAAGGGTATGCCTCCCCTCTCCATACTAACCTTTTGACAAATAAAGAGCTGGCAGCTGGAGCCAAGTCAGAGGGACAGAAGCAGAACAAGAGCAGGTCAGGAAAGTCGGGTGGGATCTAGATGGATAGCTGAGGGAGTGACCAAGAAACAGGCTAACAGCCTTATACTATACAGATGTCTCTTTGTCTTTATTATTAAACCCCAAATGGGACTCTCCAAAACACCAGCAATGCCTTACCATGTATTTTGTAAATTAATTTAATTTTAAAGGAAAAACTCCCTTCCTATAGTCCAGACTTAATGTTCTACTAACCTTGCTCCCTCATAGCCTGCATAACATTGCACTTCTTTGTTACCTATTCTTTCAAGGCCTTGAACACTCTAAGCGTGCCTGTTATTTACATGACATCTCATCTTTTGTGTCCGTGCTCTCACTAGTCTTTGAAGTATTGGTGACCACGAAAGATATACATAAATACACAAAAATATAGAACCTTTCTGGAATTTCTCATTTGAATTTTTACATTTGATCCTCTTTTCTTGAGACAAAAATGTCTTATACCAAATGTCTTTATTTCTTGCATTCCAGGGGACAACAGCAACCTAATGTTCAACATGAAATTAGGTATTCATTTCCAACAGAAAAGTCATCTTATAATAGAGACAGAATAAGGTTTCTTATTTAGCTAAAAATAAATTAAAATCAAGGTTTTAAAAGAGTCAGACAGGGAAATTCTTTTGCTGTTGTTTTATTAATAAAATGTTTTTACACATACATTTATATCATTACACATATATACAAAAAACTACCCAAAGCAAGAATAACCATGAAAGAATCAGGAATTATATAAATATTACATTCTTAGTATTTTGGCTATTTGTATTTGGCAACCTTGAAGAAAACATCTTTTCTATCTTGGTGCGTCTAAAATTGTGAATGTAAATCAATAGCTATCATATCTGGTCATTATTAACTTAAAACATCTATCTGGACCTAAAAGCATCTTAACTCCTAAACAATTAAGCTTCATTGTTGAACTAAGCTACCAGGTCATCAACTCCATCAGAGACTTGAGAAGGAATAAACTTGATTACTTGAGTATGCCAGGAGCACAGGTTAGTAGTTTTCCAAATGGTAATATGACAGAAACAGTTTGCTACCTGAATAGTCACCAAGAACTCTCTATAACATTGTAGCATCATCTTCAGCCTTCTGGCCCAATATATCTGATAGACATATTTGTGAAGCAGGAGCTATTGAGCTATTGAGCTTACCCTGTCTTGGCAGAGTTTGACTACTGACTCTGCCTGCATCCAAGCTTGCCCATTTTTAGGCAGAATTCTGTCTGTGGTAAATGAAGACATTTTGCCCAGTGGCTTGTTTGGCACATTTGAAGCCATCTCCATAAGGAAGTCCTTTGATGCTCATCATCTTCTGTGAAGTAGGCTGGGTGTTATCAGGAGTTAACCTATCTCACTGTCAGTGAATCTTTAAAATAATAAAAACATTTTAATGCCATTTTCTGTATATCTCTGAGGTTTTTGAAGACCTTACATATTTTGCCTTATCTTTCTATAGAATCATATCTATCTGTTGCACCTAAGATGCATATTCTTGTGATGAAATAGACTAGTAATTGATATGACTATGATTTGATCAACTAACAATTAATTTGTTTAACTTAATTATCCTAAACAGCCTGCAATAGCACCTTCAAAGAATGGGACGTAAACCTTGTATTAAGAGGGAGTCTGTCAGCAATATTTTTCTGATATTGCACACACCTTGTATTCTAGAAGGGGAACCTTCCTTCCTTAAAAATAATGGTCAGTCAAACATTTACATGTCTGTCCTGCAAAAAAAGTTGTCTGGTTTATTAGCCAACGGTCATCTGGTAAGGAAGAACCTTATGTGAAGAACTGCCTTCATCATATTGTTCTGTAGGCAAGTCTGTCTAATATTTTACTGATTAAGAATTGATGAGAATGTACCATGTGTGTCTTTGTAGGTCTGGGTTACCTCAGTCAGGATTACCTTTTCTAGTTCCATCCATTTGTCTGCAAATTACAAGATTTCCTTGAATTTAATAGCTGAATAGCATTCCATTGTGTAAATGCACCACAGTTTCTATATCCATTCTTCGCTTAAGGGATATCTAGGTTGTTTCCAGATTCTGACTATCATGAATAAAGCTGCTATGAACATAGTTGAGCAAGTGTTCTTGTTTTATCATGGAGCATATTTGAGATATATGTCCAGCAGTAGTATAGCTGGGTCTTGAGGTATAGCTATTCCCAATTTTCCAAGAATTCATTTGCAAAGTGGTTGTACACGTTTGAAGTGAATTTTTGCCATATTCTTCAAGATAAGCATACTACAATGCACAGACCCAAGGAAGATAAGTAATAAGGAGTACTCAAGGGAGGACGCTTAAATCTCACTCAGAAGGGGGGAAATTGAATTGACAGAGGTAGTTGTTGAAGAGAGGGAAAAAAAGTAGGAGAGGAAACACAGAAAGATATCAGGGTAAGGAGTTGGGACAACAAAAGGCCTGTAGAGAAAAGAGAAACTGTAGGCAGGGACATCTCTGTGGCAAGCTGGAGACCTTAGTCAGAGTAGGTTTCCAGGGTGGTATGAGAGGGACTCTAGAAGACACTCCTAATATTGGTGGCTATAGATACTGAAGAGGACAACCTCTAACTCGACAGGACTTCTAGTAAGGGAGGGGAACAATAACCGATCCACAAAACCTATGAAAATGCACTTTTAGCTTTGCTTTCTCGTCAGTGGTGCATTTAAATTGATTTTATACTGAAGACATAGCAAAAGAAACTCCAGTACAGGTGAATATGGAACTAAATTGCTTATTCAGAAAATATTTACTTAAGGAATAAGTATAGCTTATTATAGAACATTTATTACTTATTATTTTTCACATTCCAAATCAATCTCAAATATATGATAGGTATCAATGAAAAGTTGCTAATAAATTAATAGACAGTTCAACAAAGACATGAATAAACACACAACATACAAATGTAAAGAAAAATAATTGTCAGATGCTGCAATTGCTTTTCATGTCAAAGAACATAGGAAATTTCTCTTCTTTGATACCAAGTTCTGTTTGTGCTTTTTGCTTAGGTTAAAGTACATCTGTCTTTTATGTATTAAAAAGAATTATTTGCTTTCTGCAATTTCAGAAATACAGTTATTCTATACCTCGTATTAAAGAAAACAGCAACAATGCTTTATATTTGTTGTCAGTTTGGAATTCGCGAAGCATTTTTCACATAGATTATGTCTTGTTATATTTCTCTGTGTTTTCTTTTCTATGGGAATTCTTCTTTGGAAGGTTTTTCTTTTGAAATTATTGAAGTTAAACCATTCTTTTTTTATATTTCTTAGCTACAAGTTTTGTTTCACCACAGTATTCTCTTTCATGGGTCTTTCTTCTCTGGAAGTACAACTATCATTTACCTAAAGTTGATGGAAAGTATGGAGGCCATATACATATTTTTGTTTTCTATAAATTTAAATGTTTAATTTAGAGGCAGAAATGGTACTTTATAATTTGTAATAAAATTCAAAGTTCATTTACATAGTTTGAATTATACTATTTTGTCACTTGTATTGGCATCATTAGAACTGACAAAGAATTATTTGTGTATCCTCTACATTTCAAAGAGTTTACTGTTTAAGTTCATGACATGCTAAGGTTGCATATATATATTGAAAATGGGCCTACCATTTTCTAGTCTTTTAAAATATTTTTAAGTTCCAGTCATTGATATACTTTTCACTTCTTAACTTTTCATCTAATGCTTTACCCCGAAAGTATATTTATAATTGAGGATACTGTCTTTGTCTTAAGTAACAGAATTGTTTTTATGTATACACTAAATGAACCACAATTGATTGATCTTTACATGTAATGCAGTATTTTGTTTCTGTAGCTGAGAATATGAAGGTAAGAATTGTCCTATGTTTCTGTCAGTTTATTTCCCCTTAGTAAAGAAGCCCCACTTTCACAAATTATTTTAATTTATATTTTCTCAAAGCACTGAATACATATATTACATACATGAAACTTCTCTATGCATTTTATATGCTTGTGAGGAATTTTGTTCTTATAGTAACAACTTGTTGATGATTTATTAGTGTTATTTGTCCTTTCTACATATCTTTTATCTCCTCCTTTGTGCCATACTTATGATTTCTCCTAAGTACATAAATGCATTGGTCATCATCAGGGAGTGGATAAGACAGATATTAAACAAACAATTACTAAACAGTGCAATCAGTTTATTCAGGGGTCAGGTAAGCAAAGAGAAAGAAAATGATTAAGAAACTCAAAAGGCAGAGCAGAAGCAAACTTGGGTTTAGTAAAAGAGGATGGTCAGGAAGAACAAATGATTAACGGCAATAATGTTGGAGCAGATTGTCCCCTCCAGAAAATGTAGAGAAACTTATAAATTAACAGAAAACAGACTCAGGTGAGATGTGTAGGTCACATAATATATGTGTCTATAATACTTGAAAATAAGCTTTACATCAAACATCAGAAGCTAAAAAAATTAGAAAGTAAACAAACTCTACTTCTTCTAAGGTTTTATAAGCCAGTGTGTCAATTTCATTATACCTAGAAAGCACAGGAATTATGAAATGAAAGGAATTTTAGACATGATGAGAGACAGAATTAGATTTTTATCTTCAAAAGACTTCTTAGACCAAAGTAATGAAGAAGGATAAACAATTCAAAAGGCTAGTATTAGATTAATAATTTGCATTTTTGGCTACATAGTAGAATCACTATGGGGAGCTTTAAAAAAAATGGTATTGCCTTTATTCCACCCCAAACCAATTAATTCAGAACCTTTGGGACTAGGTCCCAGACACTGGAATTTTTAAAAGTACCCTGGGTAATTCGAATGTGTAGAGAAGCTTATGATCTAACAATTAGAGAAAGCAACAGGGGGCTTTTTAATTAAAACAGCCTAAGGAAGAGATAGTTAGATGATAAAGAGGTGAAAAGAGTAATTAAGGAGGTTGAAAGGTTGCATGACTTGGCATTTTCTTGTTTAAAAGAGGGGAGGTAAGTGGAATTGAGGATGGTTTGTAGGTTTCTCCATAAATGACTAGATAGAAAAACAGATGTGTCAGGGGTATGCAAAGGAAGGGTGATGGCATGCTAGACTTTGAATATGTTGACAGTTTCAAAGTGATTTAGTGTAAGCATTTGTCTGTGTGGACCTCAGGAGATTGCTTAATACAGATTGTATAACACACAAAACAGTATATGTAAATGAATTAACCTAGGAGAATATGTAAATGAAAGGGAAATTAAGGAGAAAGCCTATTGAGCAGCAATGATTAAGGAGTGGACAGAACAATCTGAGAAGTGGCCAAGGTGTTAGAACAAAAAGAAAGCATGATTCTGTTTTCTTAATCAAAAGAGAAGACTCAAGAAGCTTTTGTCAGTGATGACACATAATAAAAAGTACTTTGTGAAAATAAATGCATACTCTACAGGATCCAGTGCTGAAGCAACTTGAAGGTTACTACGATCATGTGCAAAAGTAATTTCAGTGGCAAAAGTCAATTTGCATTGGATGGAAATATCACTTGGGATCTAACTGTGGGAATACTGGATGGACACTAGTGTTTCTGAAACTTTAACATGAATGATAAATCACCTAAGGAATCTTACTTAAATTGAAGGTCCTAGTTTAAGAAAAGAAGGGGACCCCTCCAATCTTTCTATTCCCACAAGGAAACCAATGGAGCAAAAACTTGGGTGGAAGAGGGTGTGTGCTGCAGAAACCGATGCACCAACAAAGGACCATGCATGGTAAGGACCCAGACCCTCTGCTTAGATGTAGTAGAGAGACAGTACAGTTTCCTTGTGGGTCCCATAATATGGGGAGTAGGGACTACCTCTGACATGGACTCTGGCTCCCCAACATTGATCATTTCCTCCGGCAGAGCTGCCTTGCCAGGCCACAGAGGAAAAGGATACATGTAGTCCAGATGAGACTTGATAAGCTGAGGTCAGATAGGGAAGGAGGATTCCTCTTTCTTTCTTTTTTTAAAATCTTTTTTATTTTTTTTTATAAGTAGGACATTTTATTTTATTTTTTATTTAGTTAATTTATTCAGATTACAACTCATTTGTTATCCCATCACTTGTATCCTCCAGTTCTTTCTTCCTCCCTCTTTCATCCTATTCCCCTGCTCTAGGGAAGGGAGGAAAAGGTATGATGGAGGGAGGGTTGGACTAATAGGCAATGATGGAGGTGGCTACAATTGGGATATAAAGTGAACAAATTAAACTTTGAAATTAAAATTAAAGAAATCAATAGTAACAAGCTCACGAAAACAAAACAGAACAAAAAGAGCTACTGTGATCCAAACCATCTTATTGTTAATTTTAGTTGTTCTTGTTCATTTACTTCCTGGTCACAGTCCCATCCCTTACTTCCCAGTCCCACTGTCCCTCCCCTTCCCAATCCCCTTTCCCAGATTCCTCAGAAGAGGAGATCCCCCTTCCCATCCACCTAAGCTCACCAAATCACATTAGGACTAATCATGTCCTCTTCCCCTATGCCTTGGCAAGACAGTCCCACCAGGGAGAAGTAATACAAAAAACTTGACAGTAAAATCCATGCCAGAGACAGCCCCCATTCCTCTTACTAGAGGACCCACATCAAGGACCCTGAGCCGCCCATAAACTACGTCTGTGGAGGGGGCCTAGGTTCAGTCCATGCAAGACCCTTGGTTGGTGCTTTGCTCTTTGGGCCCTGGTTAGTTGGTTCTGTTGGTCTTCTTGTGGAGAGCTTGTCAACTCCCGGTCCTCCTACCCTTTACCTCACTTTTCCAAAAGTCTCCCTATGCTTCACCCAGTGTTTGACTGTAAGTCTAAATATCTGTTTCAAAGTGCTTCTGGGTGGAACCTCTCAGAGGTCAACTTAGCTGGTTTCCTTTCTGTAAGCATAGAAAAATATCATTACTAGTGCCAGGTGTTGGCTCTCTCCCTTGTGGTGGTTCTTGGGATGGACATTCCCTCAACTTCTGCTCTATTTGCTCCACATTTATCCCTGCACGTATTGTAGACAGGGTAAATTTTGGGTCAAAGTTTTTGTGGGTGGGTTGGTGTTCACCTCCCTCTACTAGGAGACTTGTCTAGTTAGACGGTGTACTCTCCAGTCTCTATGACCCCTACTACTAGGAGTCTCTGCTAGAGTTCTCCTCATATCCTGTCGGAGCCTACCCTGACTTAGTTCTCCAGCTTGTCACAGAGATGTCCCCACCCACAGTTTCTCTTTCCTCTGCAGGCCTTTTGTCCTCCCACCTCAGCTCACAACAAGTCTGATCTCCACCCTCATATCTCTCTGTGCTCCCTCTACTACCTTGTTCCTTCTCCTTCTGAAAGAAATTTAAGCATCTTCCCTTGGACACTCTTTGTTACTTATCTTCTTAGATCTGTGCATTATGGTATGTTTATCGTCTACTATGGCTAAAATCCACTTACTTAAAAAGTGAGTACATACCATGTATGTCTTTCTGGTACTGAATTACCTCACTTGGGATGATCTTGAATGCAAGTTTCATGACTTCCTGGTTTTCAGTAGCTGAGTATCATTCTATTGTATAAATGTACCACTGTTTCTGTATCCACTCTTTGGATGAGGGACATCTAGGTTGTTTCCAGATTCTGGATATTATGAATAAAACTCTTAACATAGTTGAGTAAGTTTTCTTTTTGTATGGTGAACCATATTTTGAGCATATACCTAGGAGTAGTATAGTGGAATAGGTTAAGATATTCCCAATTTTCTAAGAAAGTGCCAGGTTGATTTCCAAAATGGTCGTACAAGTTTGCACTCCCAGAAGCAATGGGGCGGGGGGGGAGGATTCCCCTGTCTGCAGATTCTCCCAAGTATGTGCTGTTATTTGAGGTTTTGATCTTAGCCATTCTGATAGGTGTAAGATGGAATCTCAGAGTCATTTTGATTTTCAGTTATTTCCATGAAGAATAAAGAGGACACTGAGCATTTATTTAAGTGTTTCTCAGCCATTCAATATTCCTCTACTGAGAATCTTCTGGTTAGCTCTGTACCCCATTTTTTTCCTCCTTTATTAATTTGTTCTTGTTACATCTCAATGGTTATCCCATCCCTTGTATCCTCCCATTCTTCCCTCCCTCCCATTTTCCCCTTATTCCCCTCCCCTATGACTGTTCCTGAGGGGGATTACCTCCCCCTGTATATGGTCATAGGGTATCAAGTCTCTTCTTGGTAACCTGCTGTCCTTCCTCTGAGTGCCACCAGGTCTCCCCCTCCAGGGGACATGGTCAAAGGTGAGGCACCAGAGTATGTGAGAAAGTAATATCCCACTCTCCACTCTACTGTGGAGAGTGTTCTGTCCATTGTCTAGATCTGGGTAGGGGTTTGTTGGTGTTCAATGTTTTGGGTTCTTTATATACTTTGGATATTAGCCCTTTGTTGGATGTAGGATTGGTGAAAATCTTTTCCAAATCTGTGGACTGTTGTTTTGTTCTATTGACAGTGCCATTTGACTTATAAAAGCTTTTCAAATTCAAGAGGTCCTATTTAGTAATTGCTGATCTTAGAGCTTGAGCTATTGGTGTTCTCTTCAGGAAGTTGTATCATGTGCCAATGAGTTCAATACACTCCCCATGTTCTCTTCTAATAGACTTAGTGTATCTGGTGTCAGGTTGGGGTCTTTAGTCTACTTAGACTTGAGTTTTGTACAGGGTGATAAAAAAGGGTCTATTTGCATTTATCTACATGTAGACATCCAGTTAGGCCAGCACCACTTGTTGAAGATGCTTTCTTTTTTTCTTTTTTCTTTTTTTGTCTATTGTATGGTTTTTTTTGTTGTTGTTGTTCCTTTGTCAAAATCAAGTATCTGTGAGTATGTAGTTTATTTTTGGATCTTCTACTTGATTCCATTGATCAACTATTGTATTTCTATGCAAGTACCATATAGTTTTTATTACTGTTGCTCTGTAGTACAGCTTGAAATCAGGGATGGCAATACCTCCCTAAGTTCTTCTATTGATAGGTTTGTTTTAGCTATTCTGATTTTTTTTTTTTTTGCTTTTCCGTATGAAGTTTAGAATTGTTCTTTCATGTATATAAAGAATTGTGTTGATATTGTGATGAGAATTTCATTGAATGTAGATTGATATTGGTAAGATGACCATTATTACTATGTTAATCCTACTGATCCATGAGCATGGGACATCTTTCTCTTCTAATATCTTCTTCAATTTCTTTCTTTAGAGAGTTCAAGTTCTTTTCATACAGGTCTTTGACTAGCTTCGTTATGGTTACACCAAGATACTTTATATTACTTGTGGCTATTTTGAAGGGTGTACTTTCCTTGTTCTGTGGAGGAGAAAAACATTATTTGCCAGGTGGGTGGAAGGCAAAGGAAATACAATGGGACATGTTGATTAGTTGATTCTTACTATTTCCTTTTACACAGAAGATGAAGTGAATTTGTTCTAGAAAAACATTAAAGACACACAAAGTTTTGAAATAGAATAACTGCTATCAAGAAGTAGAACAGACTAGAAAATAGACCACGAAAATGAATCCATGTGTGGTATTGGGTGAAGAGAAGGAGCTGAGGAAGAACACATACATATGATTTTATATTTTAGTAATAGTTTGTGTTTGTGTTCCATGTATTTTTGTAGTTGTGAAATTTTTATTTTATTTTTTAACATTTTTAACATATACATTTCTATTATTACACATATATACAACAGGTATATAGCAATATACAATAGGTATATAGCAAGAACAACCATGACACAATCAGGAATTATATAAATGTTACATTCTTAAAGTTTTGGCTATATTTATTTGACATCCTAGAAGAAGACATCTTTCCTATCTTGGTGCATCTAAGTTTCTGAACGTAGATCAATCTCCATAACATCTTTTCATTATCAACTTAAAACATCTATCTAGACCTAAAAGCATTTTAACTCCTAAACAACTAAGGTTCATTGTAAAACTCAGCTACCTGGTCTTCAAATCCATCAGAAACTTGAGAAGGAATAAACTTGATTACCTGAGTATGTTGGGAGTGTAGGTTAGTAGCTTGTAGTTTTGCAAATGAGAAGATGACAGAGATGGTTTTCTACCTGAATAATCATCCAAAACTCTCTATAATATTGGAGCATCTTCTTCAGCCTTCTGGCCCAATATATCTGACAGACAGATCTGTGAGGCAGGAACTATTGAGGACTTGCTTACACTGTCTTGGCAGAGTTTTGGCTGTCAATTCTCCCTGTGTTAAAGCTTGCCCTTTATTTAGACGGAATTCTGTCTGCAGTAGAAATGAGGGTCTTTTTCCCAGTGGCTTGTTTGCCACATTTGAAACAATCTACATAAGGAGGTTCTTTGATGCTCATCATGCTCTTAGATGTAGGTTGGGTGTTGCCAGGAGTTAACCTATCTCATTGACAATGAATCTTTAAAGTAATAAAAACATTTTAAAATGCCATATTCTGCATGCCTCTGTGGTTTTTGGAGACCTTGTCTACCTATTTTGCCGTATCTTTCTATAGAGTCATATCTATCTGCTGGACCTAAGATGTATATTCTTGTGATAAAAGTAGACTAGCAATTGATATGACCATGATTTAATCCACTAACATTTAATTTGTATAACTTATTTCTCCTAAACAGCTTACTATAGCACTTTCAAAGCATTAGAAGTAAACCTTGTATTATAATTGAGTTATATGGGTACAATAACTCATATTAGAGTAGAATATGTATATATGCATATATATACATAATATGTATAAAGAATAATCTTACATTTGAACATAATACCACTGTATCTAGAATTAAATTTATTTTGCTTCTATATACAAAAGTCTATACCAGTGAATTAAAAATACCTTGTGAGTGACAAATGAGGTATTAAGTTGAGGAGTAGACTCACTAATCTACATTTTGTTCTATCTTCCCTATATATTTCTATATTGCCCTTCTTTCTTTTCAACGCCTTTTTCCAAACAGGGTGTCAACATCCAGTATGCTGTGAACAATGTATCTTATCAGGTCTGATTCAATGTCAGTGTCTGGATCTTTTTTTCTGAAAGCATATAATTTCTCACAAGCATTTTACCATCCTAAAATTATAAGTGAATAAAGTGTGTGTGATGAACAGAACAATTAAGGCTGACTTTCTGTTCTTTGTATGAGCAGGAAAAGAATAACTCTGTAAATATTCATTCATGCCATATGAAGAATGGCATCTAATAGTAATTCATAGGGGTTTTGTGGTCAACCAGAAACATTGTCTATACCTGAACATTCACCTTTCAGTTAGTCTCAGAGCTAGTCCTGTATGGTGGGATTAGCAATATAAGTCCCTGCTTGTTCTGCAGTTTAAATTGTTCACATCTTGATTGTAGCCTCATTCCTCCTTTGTCCCCTTTCCCTCCCACCCTTAGTATTCAGACATGGGAGCCCTCTTCCCCTAATATCTGACCTCAGCCTATCAAATCTCATCTGTATTAGCTGTAACCTCTTCCTCTTTAGCCTGGCAAGGCCGTCTTGCCAGGGGCGAAGTGATCTAAGTTCTGTGGCCAGAGTGCATGTCTGAAGTAGTCCCTGCTCTCCACACATGGGATCCACAAGGAGACTGTGTTGCTACATCTGAGCAGTGCGTCTAGGTCCACATCATACATGGTCATTGGTTGATGTTTCTGACTGTGTTTTGTAGTGTAGTTATCCTGTATTATGTGGCTCATGTCCGATTAGTCGGACATGTTCCATGTATTTTATTGTATTTATGTTTATTACTTAACTTCAATGAAGAATCTGTGGACTGTTTATAAGACAATGACAGTGAGCCCAGATAATTTTTTGGTATTATTTGCCTTTTTTCATTCATTAAAAATAAGTTTAAGTTGTTCAAATGAAAATTCATTCATATTAAAACAAAGTATTTGTATTTCAATGAATGTATAGACTTTGTGTAATGTTACAGTGAGGAATGGGTGTTGTTTTGTGCAATGCATGTTTTCGGTATATCAATAAATCTGTGGTGCTAAAATTGTAATGGGACCCCTTTAACTCTGTTGTAATTGACTCTTTCTATAGCTTTTTATGTTGTTACCATTTTATTTGCTATACTTGATACCTAATTAGGCAGAGAATGGATTACAGAATAGATAAATTATCTAACAATATGCTCTGTTTATATAACATCTAAGTAGATTATTTTCTGTGATTGCATGTGACCACCAATAATAAACTGAAATATTTTACAGGTATTATATTAGTCAGTTTTCTGCCAGTGCAATAAATTCTGGAGATAACAAAATTATTATAAAGTCAACTTTTCTCTTGGCAATTCAAGTCCATGATTAGGTAGGGATTTTTGTTTTGTTTTGTTTTACTTGTATTTTTGTGTCTTGTGGAGCACACAACATAAGCAGAAAGCACATGGAAACAAAACCCCCCATCATTTCATGGTAAAGAAAAACAAGACAGACCAATAAGGATTTATAATCCTCATCTTCAGTTTCCCAAAGCCATTCCCCTAGATCATGCCTGTTAAGGATTTCCAGACTCCCCCATGTTGTCAAGCTAGAGATGAAGCGTTTAACACATGGGCATTTGCGGGTACCTGTAAATCAAGTTTTGAAACCCAACTTCGGGCTTTCATGTAAACTAAAAGTCTCCTCATTTTAAAAACTATTTTCCATAATGAGAACTTTCATATGATTAGTAAGCCAAATAGTACAATGAACCGTCATTAAAAGACATATTCATTATCTTCTTGATAGGGCTATTTAGCCAGCATTTGTTACTTTTTGTGTTTCTTTCTCTCTCCCACCATTTTCTACCCCTCTTCTTCTTCTCTTTAAATCTCCTAACACTAGATTTGAGAGAAAAATAGGATAGAGGAAAAAGAGGGCATCCTAACCAGTAGACTTTTTTCTACTGGTTAAGGGTATCAAGTCCGTGGGGCAAGTTTGATTTTAGCAGTCAGGATACCTAATTTCTTCTCATTTCTTTTTGTATGACTACTTGACAAACTGCAATCAGCAACAATCAATAGCATCCAGCCATCATCCAGCCAACAACAGCAACTCTGTCTCTCAGGGCCCTAGCATTTACATACCCTCTGAAAAGTTACCAGAATTCCACACACCAGCAAAAACTATCAGCAGCTCAAAAAACCACACACCCTGTTAGAATAGGAAGGAAATCATAGTCACCTGCTGTGAGGCAGCCTCATATTTCCATACCTGGAATTAAAATGAGAACATATTCCCATAGCATTTATGTGGCTTTTTTTTTTTTTTTAAGAAACCAAAATTCCAAAAGGCTTACTACAGTGGTTTTTTTTACCATACTTTTAAAGTTATTTGTTAATCTGTTGATTGAAAAATGAATAGACCAGCCTAAAGTCCATTTTTAGCTCCACCCCATGTACATTGAGTATGATTTTGAGCAAAGTAATTTTCCATTGTATTCTTATAAATCCTGCTTAATATCTTTTAAATTTCCATTTTCTGCAAATGGTATATTTTCTTCAATACTGGAAAGTGGTGTTAGCAAATTCCAAAATTGCTTAAGTAGTATGTTGCTTTGTTTGCTATGGGAAAATGTTTTTATTAACAATCAAATACCTTGAAATGTTTCAAAAGGGGAAAAAACTGAAAGCTTTGCAGTGACTGAGAACCTACCATTTAGAATCAAGAACCTGTTTTGTCATGTAATCTCTTTAACTACACATAATCCTTATTCATTTCAGATGCATTCCAAAATAATTCTGTAGTATCAGTTCATTTTAAAAATATATTTTATTAATTTATTCATATTACATCTCAATTGTTATCCAATCCCTTGTATCCTCCCATTCTTCCCTCCCTCCCATTTCCCCCTTCTTCCCCTCCCCTATGACTGTGACTGAGGGGGATTACCTCCCCCTGTATATGTTCATAGGGTATCAAGTCTCTTCTTGGTAACCTGCTGTCCTTCCTCTGATTGCCACCAGGTTTCCCCCTCCAGGGGACATGGTCAAAGGTGAGGCACCAGAGTATGTGAGAAAGTCAGACCCCACTCTCCACTCAGCTGTGGAGAATGTCCTGTCCATTGGCTAGATCTGGGTAGGGGTTCAAAGTTTGCTGCACGTATTGTCCTTGTCTGGTGCCATAGTTTGAGCAGGACCCTTGGGCCCAGATCATTTTACCATTAAACACAATACATATTTCTTTTATCAAGAGCTCATTAGTCAGTGACATTTGTTTTGTCTATGCCAACTTAGGTTTAGAATACATCTTGGTATTTCATTTGATTAGGTTTTATGAATAAAACATACATACCTATGTGGTGTGTGGCTCTAACAAGATACAAAGAGAAAAATACCATAAATCCATGACTGAGTATGTGACCATAGGATTATCAAGAAGAAACGTGACTAAATGACCATCTAGGGGAATAATATAGCTCTTGAGGTGCATTTTGCACATGAAATCACAGTGTTGGCTAAATTGTTCACTACATTCCTTCCTCAACAGAAACATTAAGTATTATGCATGTCACAACAGTGTATACCCCTAGCATATCATGGATGTGTGCTGAGAATTTGTTGTTTAGTCTTCCCCATTTAGCTTACATAACAAGGCCCTTTATGCTTGTGTCCATTACTTAGATTTACTATCACAATAACTGTGTGTCTTGCTGGCTGTTAATTTTTTTACTTTTGCAGTTGAGGATGCTGATGCTTGCCTAGTAAATTAACTTTTTTCTATTAAAATTTGCTATTTTATTACAAAACTAGGACTAGAATCCCGAACACTCTGAAAATCAAGGTTACTTTCTAAAGTTCAATATCACTAACTTCTAATTCAAAGGCTATAACATCAGTGCTGAAATTGCTATTCTTTGTTCATGTATGTTCAAAATAGCAATAATTTCTTTTTTAAAAAATTATTCCTTCCAGGGAAAAAACATAGGAATTTATTTCCATCAAGAATGTTTATTAATAAGCAAGCATAGCTCATTTAAAACCTTGAAGTGAAGAACTGGTTAGTATTTAATCAACTGACCTCTTTCTTTTTCTGCGAGATTGTGATTCTTTGAACGATTTCTGGGTTTCCCATTTGACAGTTCTGGAGACCGGTACATCAGGACACATGCTGTGTCCCAGTCTGTCATCCTACATCATACATTTGGTTATTTACTTCCCTTCATTATCCAGCATCTATTTACTGTGTAAATCAGCTGAGAAGCTTTCTGCAATGGACTTCTATGAGAAAAAATGTGTATTTCTGAGCTGCTTTTCAATTACAAACATGCACAGATTGTCTGGGTTTATGTGCATATATTTTATTATTATTTCACTTTTGTATGTCAGTGGAATCTGGTGTAAATGTAAATCTAACAGTATGGGCTCTAGTGACCAAGTGCATTGCTGTAAAACATCTTTGGTCAATCAATCTCCTGGGGAAATTGTTGCAAGTGTGATAAAATTCTGTAATTTGAATTGCTGCCTATTATGCACAATTACTATGTCTGTATGCTTTCCAACTTCCACACTGAACCATTTCCAGGATAACAGCTTCACTTTGATGATCTTTAGATTTTATGCCATCTTTCATCTCTTGAGAAAATGAAAATACCTGTAATGCTTCTCAAATTTTCCGCATGTGGTTGTTCAGGGTCTTCCCTGGTGATTACTGCCAGTTAATCAACTTCATTGCCCAGCTTTCTTTTCTTTTTCTTTTTTTTTTTTAACCCAATAGGCCTTTATGGTCTAGTTTGTTATGGCAAGTCTAATCTAGTTCACTGTCCAGTAAATATTCCTTACATATTCTCCTTTTGTGGTACTGAGGATCAGACTAAGAGCTCCCATATGATAAGCAAGCTTTTTATCACTAAGCAGAATCTGAAAGAAACTTAGCCCTAATCTATGGTTGTAACTTGCCAAACCAATCCATATAACACATAATGTACCACTTTTGACAAAGATAACCTTTAAGTTATATACATATATGTGTGTGCATATATAGTATATTTTATATGTTAAATAATACCTTAATATATTTATTCAATTCCAATATATAATTAAAATTATACTGATCCAAAATACCTAAATTGGTAAACAGTCACAAACTGAATACATCTGTGTAATTACTATACAACTCAAGAAACAGTAGTATCAGAGCCTAGTCAGACCCTTTCATATGTATTCCACTGACTACCAATTTAGTGGCAACTGATCTCCTAAGATCTAAAATCTTCTATTATTTTTCCCGAGTTTATATGTTACATTTAATCAAACAGCATTTTAGTATCTACTCGATTGTAACTGGATTTTCTACTCCTCAACATTATATCTTTTAGGGCTCTCTATATTGTTGAAAATAGATGTAAATATCTCATGCCTCTCGATATACAAGATCAATGGACAGATGGATGGATGGATAGATAGATAGATATAGAGAGATAGAAATATATATAATATAGATATACATTAACTTAAGAGGCCTGGAAAGTGAGAGTCTTTTGATAAATATAAATAAATATTAATTTCTCTTGACTGTATATCTGGAAGTAGAGTTATAAGTCAAATAATATATTTAATATACTTGAGGAATTGATTGCTTAATTCTCTAAAGTATTATGCCACGTCCTTTTGTAAAGGAAAATATTCCTCCATAATTTCTGCTTTTCAAAATGAATTATCATATCTTTACCTTATTTCACAGTGAGTCCTACACCTTCAGTCTTCATAGAATCCATCTAATAGTACTTAGTTAAAAATAATACACTCCTTGTGATTATTACCTTCTACAGTTCAATATAGTTATAAATTTTAAAGTGCCTACAAAATATCATTAGGTTTCTTTGAAAATAATTTTAATCATTTTTAAAAAATTGTTTACATATATATTTATATTATTACACATATATACAATAGACTTCCTATAGCAAGAAGAACCATGAAACAATCAGGAATTATATAAATGTTACATTCTTAGTATTTTGGCTGTTTGTATTTGAATTTAAATCAATCTCGATCACATCTTGTTATTATCAACTTAAAACATATATTTAGACCTAAACACATCTTAACACCTAAACAAATAAGGTTAATTGTAAAACTGAACTATTTGGTCATCAACCCCATCAGAGGTTTGAGGAGTAATAAAATTGATCACCTGAGTATAACAGGAGTGCAGGTTAGTAGCTTCCCAAATGAGAAGATGACAGAGACAGTTTTCTACCTGAACAGTCACCCAAAATTCTCTTATAATGTTGGAGCATTATCTTTAGCATTCTGCCCAATATATCTGACAGGCATATTTGTGAGGCAGGAACTATTAAGGACTTGCTTACCCTGTCTTGGCAGAATTTGGCCATCAACTCTGCCTGCATCCAAGCTTGCCCTTTTTTAGGCAGCATTAGTTTTATATACAAATACTCTTCTTTTTTGTTTTAATTTTTTCACTTCATATCCTCATCCCTCCTCTTCTTCCATCCTGCCCTCCAACCCTCATTCCCCTTTTGCCCCTCCCTTTCTCAGAAAAGGGGAGCTTACCTCCTCATACCAACCCACCTTGGCCCATCAAGTCACATCAGGACTAAACACGTCCTCTTCCACTGAGGCCAGACAAGGCAGCCCGGCTAGGGGAAAGTGATGCAAAATCAGGCAAATGACTCTATGTCAGAGACAGCTCCCTTCCCACTTTCTAGAGAACCCACATGAATATCAAACTGCCCATCAGCTGTATATGTACCAGGGGCCTAGGTCTAGTCCATGCATGCACTTTGGTTGGTGGTTCAATCTCTGTGAGCCCCCATGGGCCAAGGTTAGTTAACTGTGCTGGTCTTCTTGTGGAATTCTTGTACACTCTGGGTTCCTCTATCCTTCCTCCCACTCTTCTACAGGAATGCCCATGCTCTGCCTAATGTTTGCCTCTTGGTCTCAGCATCTGTTTCTATGAGCTGTTGGGTGTAACCTCTCAAAGGACAGTTATGCTAGGCTCCTATCTGCAAAGTATCATTAATATTGTCAGGGGTTTGCTCCACCCCCATGGGGTGAGTTTCAAGTTGGACTAGTCACTGGCTGACCATTTTCCTCAATCTCTGCTCCATCTTTATCATTGTACATCTTGGGGGTAGGATACATTTGGGCTTTGGAAGGTTATTGTGTAATATCTCTTTCATAGTGACATAAGTATCAAATACATTTGTCCAAATACACTTGTTAAATATGTATAAAGAAGATGAATTCTTGTCTTTTTTGTTCTCCTTTGCATGTGAAGGCCAAAGGACAACCTCTGGAGTCAGTCCTAAGTTGCTTTTTATTATTTTTTTCAGACAAGGTCTCTCTTTAAATAGGCTAGCTACCCAATGAAATCTAGGAATTTTTTTGTCTCTGCTTCCCATTTGGACTCTGGGTTCAGAACATACAAACTCAGATCCTTACACTGACAAGTTGTGTGCTTAAGTCATAGAGCCAAGCCCTTTAGTGCCTTTCTAAGAGATAATTCTTGTTTTAGATTAGAGATTGTGAATAAAATTATAGTTCTACATATAGCATGAATACTCTAGTTTACTTTCATTAGACTAATTTAATAGAAAGTCAAATTTGCCACCTAAGTAAAGAAATCATTTTATTAATTATTCTACCTTTTTACCAATAGCATCTTAAATATTTTAAAGAAGAAATAAAAATGTGAAATGAAGTTTGGATGCTAACTTTCAACTGCCTTTTTAAAAGTAGTATTTACTGTTATTTTTTTTTTTCTTTCATGCCAGTTGAAAGAATTCAGATTCAGTGGGATGAAGTACAGGAACACCTGCAGAACCGGAGACAGCAATTGAATGAAATGTTAAAGGATTCAACACAGTGGCTAGAAGCCAAGGAAGAAGCTGAACAGGTCATAGGACAGGCCAGAGCTAAGCTAGACTCATGGAAAGAGGGTCCTCACACGATGGATGCAGTCCAAAAGAAGATCACAGAAACCAAGGTTAGTGTCAAGCCTTTCTTTTTTAAAAGGAAAATTCTTGTTATAACAAAGGATATCATGCCATAGATTAAAATTAATTATTTTAATGAAAATCACAACATTTTGAGACTTTGTACAAATTAGAGGGAAACTGATGGCCCATTGCAACCTTAAAATTCATTTTCATCTTGTAGTAGTATGCACACAGTTTCTTAGGTTTTTTGTTGCTCTTGCTCCTGTTATTGTTGTTATTGTTGTTGACACAGGTCTTACATAACCTCTTCTTGCCTATACTCCTAATCATCCTGCTTACACCTCCCCAAAACTGGAATTACAAGCATGTGCCTTGCAACCATGCTAAGTTTCTGCTGGAGATTGAGCTCAAGACTTTCTAATGCTAGGCAAGCACTATCCATCAGCTGTGTTATACCACACCATTCTTTAAGAACACTTCAAAGATGGTATGCATACCACAATTCTGTGGTAGTATAATGTTAAATTAACATTTGCAATTAGTTTATTCCTATGAAAAGTAACAGTTATATTCCCTCTTACCTTATCTTCTAGGCTAATAGAAAAGGATAAAGAAGGTGTATTTATTTTGTCAAGTACAATGCATGATACTTTATATAAATTTTATCTTTTCAAATGTTGTATGTATATGTCAACTGAGATATTAAATGGTAAACAGTGAATACTGTTAAGAGATTTTTAACCAATGAAATAATGTGATTGGAAGGTGATTTGAAGTATAACTTAATCCAAAACTCTTTACTGTTATTTTTTCTTAAATTGGCATAAAAAGTTTTCTTGTAATCAAGGATAAAAATCTGACATGAGTTATGTCATCTAAGAAGAAAACCATATGTTTTTCTTGGATAATTTTTTTCATTTCTAAAATATCTTATATACAAAGCAGTCTGTTTATATTATGTAAGTTACATTGAGAAATTGTGAAATACCAACAGCATAATACAATACAGATTAATAACAATTTGTTGGTTATAGTCTGTAAGAAACTGATAAATCCTTTTTACATGTTCTGTCCAGAAGATCATATGTTCCAGTTTTTCAAAAGTATTGTTTTAAACATATGGGTGCCCTAAAGCCACTGAGAATGTGTTTGTTCAGTTCGTGGAGCTTTATAGCAGGCTTACAATTTCCTTTTCATTTTTCTTTTTCATTATAATTTATTCAGAATTGTTATCGCCTCACTTGTATCTTCCCATTACCACCCTCCCTACCACTTTCATGCTATTCCTGTCCCTTAGACCTGTGACAGAAGGGGACCTTCTCCCCCACCATATGATCACAGGCTACCAGTTCTTATTGGGATATCCTGCTTCCCCTTTCTCTGAATGCCACCAGGCCCCCACACCAAGGGGAAGTGGTCAAATAGGGGACAACAGAGTTCATGTCAGAGGCTGTCTCAGCTCTCCACACAACCATAGAGAATGAGCTGTCCATTGGGTTGATTTGAATGCCAGGTCTAGGTTTACTGCCTGCATTGACCTTGGTTGATATGGCAGTTTGTGCAGACCCCTTGATGCTCTTCTTATGTGGCTCCTACCATATCTCACTGCCCAGACCTTTTCCCAGTTAATTTCAGGTAGACTAAGTGATATTAATAAACTTTTAGCCTATCTTTATCATAGCTACTTTGTTAGAGGATATAAACTGCTACAAAGATAAGATCTTCAGTTAAACCAGAATTCTAGAAGGCTATATAGGATTTTTTTCCAATGATTTTTTGAGGCAAGGTTTTTTGGTGTAGCCTTTGATATCCTGGAATTGCTTTGTAGACCAGACTGACTTTGAACTCACAGACATACCCCTGCCTCTGCCTTCCTGAGTGCTATTATGACATGCATGCAACACCACACCTGTCTGACATATAGGATTTTTAGAGTCATCATTGCCTCTGTAATTACATCCTGGCACAGAAGCATAAGTAATTTCTAAATAAATTTCTTAAGTCCTGGTTTAACTATTTGAAATGCAATCCACGTAGTTAATCTTGAATGATTTTTTTTTGTCCACAGCTAGTGTACTGTGAATTTCACAGATCAAAGAAAAAAGGGTTAATGTATACAAAATTATCATAAAACAAGTTTGAGGCAGATGGGGAAAATGAAAATGAGAGGTTGACAAGAATTATTATGGTGTAATATGTAGCTGTTACAAAAGTACAGGGATTCATATAAGAGACTAAAAGAAAAGGAAATACAGAAAAAGAAAACAAAACAGCCTAATTATTCAAACAGATGTTTTAAAACACCTACCACAATATTTTTTTAAATAGCTATGGGTGGCCTTCTAACTGCTTCAGAAAATTGACTCAGCCATTATCTATAGAAATCATAAGCATTTTGTCTATATTTCGAAATTTAATGATAGGCAAGGCTGTCACAGTAAACATATGATCATAAGGCAGATGATAAAGATGGCCAAACCATTAATGTTCAAACAGTCCTCCTCTCCTGGAAGGCATACATGAATACTAAAATAATTCTATTGTTAATACTTAAAGGTTGAGTGCTGTGTGCTAAAAACTGTGGTAGTCATTTTATATGCATTGTTTTATTTGGGTCTCTCAGTCATTCCTTATGAAAAACACTCTTATAGTTGTATGCAGAAAATTCAAGGCAAAGAAGGTTGAGTCACTTTTTTGATAAGAATAGGAATGTAGGACAGGAATTTATAGCAATTATTCTTGTAGACAACTCACAGATTTTCTCTTCCACCCACTGTCTGTGTTGATAAAACAAATTGATAAAACATCATGATGCTCTGAAAGAGACAACAATAATTATCAATTGACAAATAAGATTATATCATTGATAAGCCAACTGGCTGAAAAAGAAAGTAATTAAATAATGTAATATGGGAGCATTTTCACAGTATTTTCTATTTTGAAAAACTGAAGATAATTTCAAATTACATTCATTTAGATGAGACTACTATTTTTAATTCTTTGCAAAGTTGGGAAACAAAAGAGAGATATTTTCATAGCTAAATGTGGTCTCACTCACTACTCAGTGATGTTGGCAGGCTTATCACAATTATATTTTTTAAAAGGTTTTGAAATTGATGCAAGAAGACATTGGTTATTCTGACCTGTATCTCTCGCCTTATAAATATTGCTTAATTTGTTTGCCTCTGATTGCCAAGAGAATCTATTAGTCTTGCAAGGCCCTTATCAGAGTTGTAGAGTTGTGGTTACAGGAGTCAGCCTCCATTACTGACTCATAGCTGATGTGACCAACATACTCTTAGTAAATAACAGTAGATGGTTTTGAATGATAGCACAATTCTATGACTTTTATAATATTTTGCTTGTTTGATTTTCAAGACAGTTTTATCTGTGTTAACAGCCTTGCTTGTTCTAGAATTTGTTTTATACACCAGGCTGACTTCAAAAACAAAGAGTTCCTCCTTCCTTTACCTCTTGAGTCCTGAATTCTACTTATCTGGATTCCCACCAATCTGGATACATCAATGATTCTTAATCCCTAATCTCCTCTAACTCTTATCTACATATGTATTAATTGTTCATGTCTATATTTTTTAATTCTGAATTTTCAGTTTAGTGTTATTGCATGGTTTTCATCATTTAATAATTTTCGCTCATGAACATTTTTAATTATTCTTAGCATTTCACTAATTTCCATCTTTAAATCATATCTCACTGGTTGACTATTTTGAAACTATCCACCTGTTGGTTAGGAAAATTAATGGCAAGCTATTGTAGAAAGAATACCATATTTGCATAGTAGGAACCACATATGAGATGGCATCTGGGAAAGCCCATCTTAAAAACATGGTCATAATAGAAGGAAGCCAGCAGTAGGAGAACACTGGTTGGGCAGAAAAACAGACTACAGATGGTCTATTCTATGAATTACTAATTAGCAGGTCATGAAAACTATCCACAGTCTATTTGTTCATTCTCTCTTTGCTGTACAAATGATTAATTTTCTGAAACAAAGATGTGCATTTGGAAATCAGATTATTTTATTAACCATATCTCTTCATTTCATCTTCTTAGATTGATATAAAAATGCTCTTTTATGAGAGACAGACGTTACAAGGAAAAAAAATACAACCATCTACACTAATTAAAATCCCTGCCAGTAAGTCATAACAGAATTCAGTGAGAGATGATGCCATTTAGCACTTTCAAAAGAAGCAAAAGTAGTATAACACCGGCACCTGAAACTGCCAGCGCTGATCATCTTAGGATTTATTTCATTTGGCACAATCTTGGTTGAGTTCACAGCCTGTTTACTAGGCTAAGATTGGTCCAAGCTTGGCAATGGGTTCTTTGGAAAAATTGTTTCTTGATCATTTTGAACTTTCTTTTCCACTGGCAAGGGAGGTTTGGCTAGGCTCATAGTTTTCATTTTTTTTTCTCCTTTCAGCCTTTGAAAGAGAAATTTCATTTTGTCTGCTCCGTGATTGCTTTTGTGTCAAATTCAGCGTAAAAGCCTTTCAAACGTGACGGTATTAGCTGTTTTGTGCTTGGGTGAGCTAAGAGTACATAAATTCAATAGAGAGGTGAAATCTTGTTTGAGCCTTGAGGATTTGGCTATTTAATACTTGAAACTATTTGAAGTGAGAAATCTAATAATTTTCAAATTATTAAATAAACATTTCCAAGGATAAAAATCCTATAATTTAAATACATTTTTACTGGACCATAGATAACCTACACTATAATTGTAATTAATATTCCAACTTAAACCTGTTCTACAAAGTAGCCACACTAGCTATTTAAAAAATCACAAATTATTTTTGTAGGAAATAAATTAGGAGGACTTCTTTGATAAATGTACCCTTTTTCAAAGGTACATTTTTATTACGTGTGGAAAGTAAACTATACATATGAGATAGTATCCTGTCTGTATTATATATATGTACAGTGATAGTAACTGAATTATTTTATATATGTTAAGCATATACATTTTGATGTATGTATGTATGTGTGTGTGTGTGTAATTAGAGTTATACAAAGGTATTTCTCCAAATTGACTAAAACAACTTCTAATCTAATAATGAAAGACATTGAGATCTTCTTTTCAGAACCAACCATTTGATCATGCATTTTTAAAATTCTCATTTTTTTATCCATATAATGGTGCCACATGAATAAGAGGAATCAACACACTAATATTATTTTTCTCATTAAAGCACTAGGAAGGTACTGGACTTAAAACATATAGAATATACCTTATGTTACTGATACAAGATAAATAGTAACAGGGTACTTTCTCTTGGTACTCACACCTATCTGTTATACATAGTTACCATGTTTTGAAGTCCCTTATGGACACTAATCATTTCACACTTACACAAATAGAGTCAAGAATGATGGTTACAAAAGACTTGAGGTATTCTGGTGGAGACCATGGCTTTTCACTTAGAATGATTAAATCCTCAAATTCCATAACACAACATGCGATGTGATTAATAATAAATTATTATATTCCTCTGAATCATTTTAAAGCCACATTTCAAATTCTCCAATACAAAAAAAGAACATTATATGAGATGGTAGATTAGATTATTTACTTTAAACATATACATCACATTTTACCCTATAAACATATAACTTTTGCCAATTAAAATAAGCAAAGTTTAATGCTTTGCAAAAAAAAAAAAAAACCTAAGCTATTCCATGATGGTATTTAAAATTAAACCCAGTTTCCCGGTAAGTGAAGACTTTCATGGGACATGCCCCTTGGGCTAGTATGCAGATATAAGTGAGTATATACCATTTGAGTCTAGACCTGGTGGCACTCAGAGGAAGGATAACAGGCTACCAAGAAAAGACTTGATACCCTATGAGCATATACAGGGGGAGGAGGTCCCCCTCAGGAACAGTCATAGGGGAGGGGAGTAAGGGGAAAATGGGAGGGAGGGAAGAATGGGAGGATACAAAGGATGGGATAACCATTGAGATGTAACAAGAATAAATTAATTTTAAAAAGAACAGAAAAAGAGCAAAACAAAACAAAACAAAACAAAATTGAGTCTACAATGATCTGTGAAACTACACCTGTGGATCATTCCCAGTGATTTTGAAGCCAAGCTCAGATACGTGAAATCCCAGCAAGATGAAGAGAAGGAAGGAAACAGGAAGGGAGGAAGGGAGGAAAGAAGGGAGGGAGGAAGGACAAGATGGCAAAATTAAAGAACTTATTGAACAAGAAAAAATAAATAAAAATAAACCCAAGAACTAAAACCTCAAGGGCTAGAGACATGGCTCAGGAATTATGATCACTTACAGTGTAATCATAAGCACTACAGTTTGGATCCCAGCATACATGTAACAAGTTGGGTGTCCAATAATTACCTATGAATTCACTTTAAAGGGATCAGAGACAGGACCACTGTGAAAATCTGGCTTCCCTTCTAGTAGAGAAAAAACAAGCCAGATTCAGGGAGAGACTCTGTTTGAAATTCAAAGATACAGAGAGAGGGTCAAAAGAGGACATCTATCACTATCTTCATCATCTTTGGCCATGCACAAAATTGTATACCCATCCACATGCTTATGTATGTGCACACACACAAAAAAAATCAAAGTTTACAATATTTCCAATAATATAAAGGTACAAAATATATTTAGGTAATAAGAAAAGACACAAAATATATTTGATCAAAACTAAAACATTTTTACTTCAAACAATGCCAGTAAGTTAAAAGACAATCCACAGGACGAGAGAAAATAATTTAAATGATATATGTAATGAGGACTTTATTTAAGAACATATATAAACTCTAATAACTTAATAAGAAAAATGCAAATTACCTAATTACAGAGACAGTTTTAATAGAAAAATTATCCAAAATAAACATCCTTAAACAAATGGTAATATGTTTATCATTACTGATGAGAAAACATAAATGAAAAACAATGAAATGAAACTTTATACACATTAGCTAAAATAAAGAAATCAGAGGATGCTAAGCACTATAAAGATGGAGAATAATTTGAATCCTCATATTTTTATGAGAATTTCAAATGACTAATATGTTCTGTTATGATAAAACACACCTATAATCTCAGAAGTCGGGACAAAAGGCAGAAGAATTACTGTAAGTGTATAATATGTGGATTATGCATTGTTAAATCTGCTTTTAAAAGCGTATTGGCACATCATGAGGACTGCAGATTTTTTCCTGATTTTTGAAGTGCAGATATGTGATATCATGACAAGAGATATTTGTAAATAAAATCTCCCACTGCAGGCTCATGGGATTTAAAAAGTTGTATAAAAAGCCAAGTATGGTGGCACAAGAAAATGCTACGTTCTGGGGATTTCTGACATTCTATTTGAGGTAGTTTCTACAAGACCACTTACACACTCCTTCAACCAGAGTTCTTATAGAAGCCTAGGGTATCTGGATGTGATTTGTTAATTACAACACTGCTTAAGCCTTTTAATAAAGTCAGCAAATTAAAGTGAGAACTCAAATAAAGACAATGCTTTCCAAAATGTCATAATGAAATTAAGGTAATGAAGTACTTGGAGGCCTCTCCTCCCTTCCTTTTGTATAAAACTTATTCCAAAGAAGCTGGAAGAGAAATGGGGCCTGAAAGTAAAGAGGGGAAAAATAAATTGTATGCCATTAGTTTAATTATAAAAATTCATTACATGAAGCCATGTAAGACAGAAAATAATGGAACTCTAATGGGTTGGCCGATAACACATTTACTAGCCTGCTCTCAGCTTGTAGTCATTGTTGAAAGAACAAAAAGTAGCAGCACTGGTATGTAGCCTTCAAAGCTGTTGAAAAGATTAATCATTTCCAGTAAGCTGGAAAATGAGGGCCATTTTCTTAAATAGTATCCTGTATAGAATGTTACCTTGTGAAACAGAATTGTTTGGTAATGTCAAAGGTTTAATGGATGAGTCTTAGAGTTAATGATGAGAGGCTTTACATTCGAAATAGCTTCCTTGCACATATTTTAACATTTCTATTATAAATCCATAAAAGATTTTATAGGTCATTTTAATTCACACAAGGAAGAATGGAATTAACTTTCTTTTCCCAGTAAAGATTTATAGAACATTAATTCATATTTATAGCTAAATTGCTTAGTGATTTCGAAGAACCTAAACAAATATGTTCTGTTTCTGCTCCCTATGAACATTCTAGTTTTAGTTTACACAGTAATTTTCCAATGATGCTATAATTATTTTTTAAAAAGCCCATTCTTCAAACTTCAATTACAACAGATACTTATCTTAAATTTATTTGTATGCAAATTATATGCAAATAAATTCCAACTTTCTGAATTGAACTCTTGAGTTTAGATATCTGCATTTTTGTGATTTTTTCACAGACTATCATCTGAAAAAGTATCTTAACTGTAAAGACTTTTGTATTAAGTGAACAATTCTGAAATTGTAGTAGGAAAGAAAATTTAACAAATGTTAAAAGTAGATATGTAGGGATGGTAAGTATGTTTGCAGACTGTTTAATCAGAGACATTGCTTGTATTTTATTCATTAGGTAAAGATTTTACACAGAGCAATACTAATCATATGTTGCTTACAGTTTGCAATGACATTTAGTTGGCTTACTCTTTCTACATCCCAACTGGCCTTCCAACCTACATATAATTGCAAAATGCAAAAATTTAACTCAGTCACAAGAATCAGAGACTTGTTCATCCACACACTCAAAAATCCCATTAAAAACACTAAACTGAAAGCTATATTATATATACAGAGGACCTGGTACAGAAGCTTGCAGGCCTTGCGCATGAGTTTCTGTGTTTGTTTTGATTTAGATGGCCTTGTTTCTTCTTGGTGTCATCCATCCCCTCTGGCTCCTACATGCTTTCCTCCTTTTCTTTTGCAGAGTTCTCTGAGTCTAAAGGGAAGGAATTGATGGAGATCCCCTTTAAAATTGTGTGTTCCAAGGTCTCTCTTAGTGTATATCTAGCTGGGGTTTCCTGTATTTATTCCAATCAATTGCAAGAGAAAACCTCTCTGATGATGGATGAAATAGGTACTAATCTATGAATATAGCAGAATATCATTATGAGTCATTTTATCTCTATACTTTTTAGGCCAGTATTATTTGGTTTTATCCCATGTCCTTGGCCTATCTAGCCTCAGATTCTTGATCAACAAAGCAGTATAGGGTATGGATTCCATCTTATAGAGTGGACCTTAAGTCAAGCCAGTTATTGGTTGGTTACTCCCACAAGCTTTGTGTCAACATTGCTCTAGAATATCTTGGCAGTAGAATACCATTGTGGATAAAGTGTTTGAGACTGGATTGGTGCTTACATGTCTCTTTTGGTAGTTTGTAGAGTACCTTCTTATACCAAAAAATGCTGGAACATAGTAGCACCAGCTCAACATATCCATGTTGAGTGTTGTCTTCAGCAATGAAGTGTTGTCAGTTTTTGGAATACAACCTATAGTCTTAGCAACAGGCTGCATTGTTTGGGGATTCTTGTGGGGCCTCTTTGGCCAACAACTTAATTAGATGTAACCCAATCCCAGTACTGTTGGATTCATTTGGTGACAAGAGATTACAAGTTAGGATGCTGTCTCCCCCATTATTTGGTGATTTCATTTATATCACTTCACATACGTGTATATTTTAAGAAGTTTCTACTGTATTAGGTTTCCATACTGCCCTCCAAATGCCACTTAATTTTAGCTGTCTTATGTATCCTCTCACAAAATTCCCTCTTCCATATCTCTCCGCACATGACCCTCTTACTCCTGTCCCCCTTTCATACATATCTGTCTATTCAATTTCCTTTTCCTAATGAGAACTATCTGTTTCACTAGTCCCTAACTCGATACCTTACTTCCATTGTTCCATGTCTTGAAACTTTATTATCATTGACTTAACTGCTAATATCTACATATAAGCTCTATGTATTTTATTAAGTTCTTGTTTTCTAATTTTCCAAACAATTTGACTTGGATTTTGCACAGCACTCACAACATGCTTAATGCATAGGCAGAGTTAGTAGCTCAATCCTATTTAGAGACTCACAAAGCCAATCACTTCCCGAAGACCAAACTGTAAGACAATAAGCAAATGAAGGTCCCTTGGAAAGTAGACTGTTGTTACTCTTCACAGCTTATCATGAGGTCATTTGAAACATTCATTAAAACAAGTATCCCCAACCACATGTTATAAGAAGAGTTCTGTAATAAGCTTGCCATTTTGACTCTAGAACTATCTACTCTATTTTATCTTCTATGGTAAAAAGCAACATTTACAGCTGTGATATTTATAAACTGTCTAATAAACAGGAAGGCATTTGCTTTGCCTTCAGTGGGGACAAAGTCATTGTGATGACTATAAGTGAGATTCATTAAAAAGTCACAGTAATAGTAGCAATAGTAATGGTAATGATAGGTAACATTTATTTAGTTCATTGATTATGCCAGATAGCTTGATTTTAGCTATTTTTTTCCTCACAATATTTCTTCTCTATGTTTTCCATCATGCAGTTCTTTCAGTGTAGATATATATGTATATATATGCATTCCAATTTAGCAAAAGAAAAAATGAGTTATGGATAAATTAATAACTTTGGCTTTTTGTCATATAACTACCTAGTAATTAATCCATTAATCCAGGGAAAAAACTCACAAGATGCATTCTATAACACATCTTCTTAACTGGATCCTCTCTCCTCTCTCTCTCTCACACACAAATACACATTTCATAGTAATAAAAAATGGTAAAAAAAAAAACCAAAACATTAAAATAGAAAAGAAAATAATATTCAAGAATTTTGAGCTGGCAATATGTTTAAACATGTAAAAGTATTTACTACCAAGTTTGATCTGAGTTTAATACAGGAACACACATGGTGGAAAGAAAAACAATCAGCAAGATATCTTCTGACCTTCATATGTGCACCATAGCGTATACATGCCTCCCATAATAAATAAACATAATTAAAACTATTTTTAAAGATTTTTAAAAATTATTTCAGATATATCATATTCCATAAGTGTATTCTGCCTTAAATATTGGGTATAAATACCAAATACATATTTTACCACCTTCAAATTAGGTTTGAGTACAAAATATTCTTCTTGGTAATAAATATCGGTGGAATTTAGCATTTTGGATTAATCATAGGAAGTATACATCTGCACTAACAAGTCATCTTGTAAGCTAGTGTTCCTAGCACTGTAAATTTCACACACCAGGATCACCACACAAGTAATTCCCTCAGGGATGCACCATTGCAAATAGAATTCTAACAGGGGAAAATGTGTGTGTAAAGTCTACTATGTTTGTGACCCTCCACTCCTTCTGAGCTATAGAGTCATCCCTGTAACAAATTTTACAGTGATAGGCAAAGCTGGTCACAGTCCTGGTGTGAGTGTGACTGAGCATGGTGATTAGTGTATTTCTCTCTCTCTCTCTCTCTCTCTCTCTCTCTCTCTCTCTCTCTCTCTCTCTCCACACACACACACACACACACACACACACACACACACACACACATATATATATATATATATAATCAGTATTTTGCCTAAACTTTTAGGAAATCACAATAGTAATCCTTTCTATTTAGATATGAGGCTTAGTACTCTCAATGGTAGTCAAAGTCATTGTGTGATTTTTCATTTTAATCTTTAATCTTCATGAAATTAGAAAAGTATTCAGTGACCATAAGTGATCTGTCAAGATTTCCTTAAATGGTTTTAAATTTCATTGGAACTACAATTTTAAGGAATATTATGCCTCATGTTTATATAATAACTTTGGCCTTAATGTTTTCTAGTTTGAAATATTTTTCCCTTTTTACCTACTTTTTTATTTGTTATTCAATGGATTCCTCAACACTAACCTCTTTTAGAGATTTGATGAAAATCTAAAGTAATTATCAACTCATACCACTAGATCTTTTTATGATGTATTAATTACTTTTACACATACTTTGCACCTTATATTTTCACCATTATGATGATATAACTTGTATGCTCAAATAATGCATATGTAATGCATACAATATAATGGAGTTAAAATATGCATAAATTCGTGAAAAGACTTAAAAATGGCATATTATTTTTTATTGCATTTCTTATTTTTTATTTTTTCAAATAATTTTTTAAATTAATTTATTCTTGTTACATCTCAATGGTTATCCCATCCCTTGTATCCTCCCATTCTTCCCTCCCTCCCATTTTCCCCTTATTCCCCTCCCCTATGACTGTTACTGAGGGGGATTACCTCCCCCTGTATATGTTCATAGGGTATCAAGTCTCTTCTTGGTAACCTGCTATCCTTTCTCTGAGTGCCACCTTTCTTATGTTCATACTGATTTTTAAAAATTTCAGGTAAAAATTGTATTGTTTTGCTTTAAGACAACCATGTTTGTTTAGGCAGTGAGGATTAAACATGGGCCTTGTACAAGCAGTCTATCACTGAGTTACAGCCTCAGCCCAATCATGCTCTCTTTACCATGATTATTGTGCACATGTGTTGGCTATTTCTTTATATTTCTGCCTTACCTTATGTTTTAATGCTGTGAAGAGGCACCACGACCATGACAACACTTAAAAGGAAAATGTTTAATTTGGGCTTGCATACAGTTTTAGAGTTTTAGTCTATTATCATCCTGGTGGGAAGCATGGCAGTGTGCTGGCAGTCATGGTGCTGGAGAAGAAGCTGAGGGTTCTGTATCTTGATCCAAAGGTATCAGGAGACTGTGTCACCCTGGAAGGAGCTTAAGCATATATGACCTCAAAGCTGACCTCCACAATAACACACTTCCTCCAACAAGGCCACACCTACTACACCAAGGCCGCTCTCTGAATAGTGCTGCTCCTTGTACAAACACATGAGTCTACGGGGTCATACTATTCTTTGGATGAAAAATTTTAGTCTTACAATACATTTGTCTTTTTTGAATATTTTCTTAGGATAAAGTATAAGCA
The DNA here is from genome assembly GCF_964271855.1 of Acomys minous. Lineage (NCBI taxonomy): Eukaryota > Metazoa > Chordata > Mammalia > Rodentia > Muridae > Acomys > Acomys minous. Next base: position 88,640,900 of record NC_140488.1, on the reverse strand, counting down.
GTATGGTTGTGGAGAGGGGTCACTTGGCATTTATTGCCAAACTGTCATAATATTATGTTTCTGAAAATAGAATGTAAGAAATTTACTAGTTTTCCTTGATATGGATTTTTTCTACTATTATAAAATTGTGCCTTCTTGATTGAATACAATTATATTACTTGTAGGTAAAGTTTTTCTATTTTATAAAAAGAATTTATTCTGATACTTCATTAAGTTACCTAGTCATATTTCTCTATTCATGCATCAACAGCTTAACCCACTACGTTGTATTAAATATAACTGTCTTAATATTTTAGTGCTATGTTAATGTGTAGATGCCACCGACATTTGGAAGTGCTGACCTGATATGCTTCCATATATACCTGAACTTGATTGACTTCTTTCCAGTAAGGATATGGCCAATTCAATAATAATCAATTGGGAAAAACAAAACAAACACATAATTTGTTTAGTTTAGAAAGAGTTTTTGTCTTGACTTGTATTTGAATATTAAAGTACAGTATCCTTAAAGCATTATAATCTTTCAGAAACTGTGAAGTAAGAGCACTCGTTTTGTTTAGCATTTTCTGTATGCAGAGTTTGTTAAATGCCAGCAGATGGCACTAATAACATCAACAACTCTAGTTAATGAAGATTTTGTTATATGTCACATGCCAAGCAATTATAAATGAGTTTCTTTTATGGGTTATTTTTGCTTGTGATAAAAAACAGTTAGGCTTACTTTATTCCCAATTCAGTAGTACTAAATTGGAGTATCTGCAAGGAATTAATGCTCAAGATCCTGCATTTGAAATTTTGTCATGTTAACTTTTAACATTGTAGTTGATAGACCCACATGATAGCTTAAAATGACTGTGTAGACATATTGTGACCTGAAGATTCAGTAGCCACTTATGAAATATTTAATTATACCTCATTTAGGGATGTCTGGATAAAAAGTGACATAATTTTCTTTCCTACGCATACCTATAGCAGTTGGCCAAAGACCTCCGCCAATGGCAGATAAAAGTAGATGTGGCAAATGATTTGGCATTGAAACTTCTTCGGGACTATTCTGCAGATGATACCAGAAAAGTGCACATGATAACAGAGAATATCAATGCTTCCTGGGGAAACATTCATAAAAGGTAAGAAATACTTTATTTCTCAAACTATTGTTAACTTCGATGAAGGGGCAGTGACCCTGGATGACCACACCATCTTGTTAATTACTATTGCCAATCAACTCAAAAGCTTGGTTTACTGTCCTGTGTTAATGAAGAAAAGCCTGCAGTTTGGTGAAGTGAATGATTTGTCCCCAATCACAAAGACAATGATGGAGCTAAGCAATTAATCAAAAACAAAATTCAGGAAGCAGACAGAGGGAGAACACTGCAAGAGGCCAGGAACAAAATACCTCTTGAGATCATGTGTTGAGTGAGATACTTTCTTCACTTAGGCCCCAGTTCTTAATGTTTCCACTTACTTCCAATAATACCAACATAGTTTGAATCAATGAGTAGTTGATTTATTGGTGAAATAAGAGCTTCTGTCATCTTATCAGCTCCTAATGACTGGCTGTAGCAGCTACCAATCAAGTCTTGCTATGCAAACACATAACAAAAATTAACAGCTCTTAGAGACACCACCTCTTCACACTAGGTCCCATTTCCTTATCGATTCTTTTAACTCCAATGTGATTTTCTTACATTAGTACACATTCCAATTATTCATAAAATATGAATCATGTAACTAATTATTTTGTATTTGTCATATAAATTATTCTAAGGTCCATGAGGGCTGCGTTTGTCTTCTTTTTTGGCAAAACCCTTCATCCTAAAACAGATTATATAATCAAAAGTTGGTAAACATTTGCAGAATCATGATTCTTTCCACATGAAGATTGACCTTGAGTTTGCTTTTATAGATTAATTATTGTTGGGCTCTTATTTTTAATTGTGAAAGAGAACAAAGACCAAAAAATAGTGTCTGTATAATGAGGAGCAGGAGTGCAGATGAATGTAAATCCCAGATGATAATATGAATTACTAGAAAAGTCAGTTAGGCAATTTTAATTTGCAAAATAAAGTTAGCATGGAGGAGAAAAAATATTTTAAACTAAGAGACCAAAGTCTTAGGAGTAATGAGCTTTTTTTTTTTTTTTTTTTGCAAACCTGAACTAGGTATGGAAAGTGAAAATTATTGGGAAGCTTGATTTAAGCTGGTAACCATAGAAATAGAGCATTGAATTTCAGAAAGAAAGCTCAATCTAAAGTTGAATCACACTGGAACCTTACCAAAAGAAGCATAGTGAAGAAAGAACAAGTTTTAATGGGGAGCCGATATGTGGGGAAATCAATGACCTACTTCCTATTTTCTCTCAAGACAGTTCTAGAATCATCCTTCTGCAAGGGCACATGTGTTAACTATTTTGTTAAGCCAGGTCACAGTAGGTTTGGATTCAGATAAAACCAATTGGTATTAGAAAGTCAACCATTAGACTTCAGCAGAAAGAACTGAGTCTCTCAAACAGAGAAGATTCTCAAACAGAAGTTTCTTTGGGAAAGGGCACTAAGATACAGTGTTAATGTAGTGACTTTATAGACTACAAATGAAGAATGTGCTAAGAGGAAAGCTTGTTCATATACAAAATTAAGGCTTTGGAGGCTGATCTATTCCATTTACACCCTGCATTTTGAGGGACCCCTCTTTCTATAATATGATATATGACGTCCTAGCTGTCTCAGGCCTTTCCTCACATTAGTTTTGGATTATTTAGGGAAATGGCTTTTGGTTTATATTTGTTTGCTTCATTCCTTAAATAAATAAATTACTTCCCCAATGAGTAAAATAAATTCCACGTTTTAAATCTCAACTTATTTTCTCAGCCCATGAACAATCTACAATTTACCAAGCTATTTTGGACATGTGCTTTAAGTATATTCCCTGTTTCTGTCTCTACTACTTATACTCTTCGTGATGTGTATCTGTGTATTTTCAGTCTGATGATGATTACCTATCAATATTTTCAGCTGAAGAAACTCCTCTTGGTTTTAGGCCTGTATATGCTGCTGTTTCTTTTCGGTTCTAATTTCACACAGGAACTTGAAATTGAATAGATCCAAAACTGAAGTCATCTTTGTTCTTTGTCAAGCTTTTTTTTTTTTTTTGTCCAAATGGAACCAATTTCATTTCCTATGACTCCTAACCAATGAATGCTACACTTCATTCTGTTGTTCATTTTGGGAACCTGAAAGTCATGCCTGATTCTTCCCTCTGTAAATGTCATTGTTAAGCTTTAGTGAAGCTACCTGCTAATAGCCTTCAACCCTAGTCTCTTTTCTCTGTCTCTGCTCCTCCACAATTATGTCTTGTTCAAATTATTTAAATTACCATATCATTCACATAAATTGATTTACTTCTAGCCCTTCTACTTTCTAACTCATTCTCTATATAAACTCTTGAGTGATTTTTTTTCAGACTCTTAGAATTCATCTACCTCACATGCCTCACACTATTTTCAAGGCATTACTAATTTATTTGTTGCTATTTTTTCAGTACTGAGAATGGAATTCAAATTTATGCTCATGCTAGGCATGTGTTCTTCCCCTGAGCTACATGCCCAGCCCATATTTGTTGATTTTTAAACACAATCCATGCTCTGTTGTATGATTTAGCCTTCCCTTCCAATTCTAGTCTAATTGCTCTGTGTGGCTCCTTCTCCACATGCTCTTACACAATTGACAGTGACTTATTTTCTTTTCCTTTTAGCTAAGTTCCATTTTCTTTGATACCTGCTGATGTGGTACTTGTTCTTTGTTCATTGTGTGCTTACAATCTGCTCATTATCCAGGTCTTAGTTTATGTTCTAATTGCTTCAGAAAGCCTTCTATTTCAACCATAACGACTCATGCTATTTTAGTGTTTGTTTCACCATGCTGTGTTTAAGTATTTGAAGGTCTTTGCTTTCCATAAGAATCTTGACTCTTTATTGAATGTACAATAGCTGCTGTCTACCATTATATTACCAAGAACTTGCTTAGTACTGAATAGCTACTCCTAAAACCTGCTCAGATTCAATAGGTAAATGGAAAAACACTGGTGATCCCACAAAGCCCAAAAAGTGAATGCCAAACACAGGGATACACAAATATCCCTCATTAAATTCATTGGATCTCAAAACAAAACATAAAGATGGAAAGGGGACTCTTGGGGAGGAGAGATGATTGTAATAGGCATGAGGTAGATAAGTGATATTGGGGAGCTAAAGTAATCAGAACTGTTCCCCTATGATAGTCATTCAACAATGAAGCACACTATATCTATTTACATTGCTTTTCAATTTTGAATCAAAGTACATCTATCAGAAATATATCAAACAGAGGTCTATTGGTCTCCCATAATGAGGTGATCAGAAATACGTAGGTACTTAAATGGATTCAGTGGCTAGCAGTATCAACTAAGAAGTTTGAATATTCTTCTTAGCATTTCCTCAGATATGCACATTTCAGCAGGAAGAAAATAAGAGATAATGGCTGCTTCAAGGAGACAATATCTCTTTGAGAAACTTGAGGACTAGAGCTGTGCTGTGTAATCATGTCCTATGGATGAGAGGTTGGGGTTCAGACAGCCACATTGAGCATGGAGAGGTAAATTGGCAAGTTGCACTAGATAACATTGTTTCTTGAAGAATAATCATTCAAGTAACAGGTGATAATATGGAGTTATAGTGACAAGGAACCATTTGGGCCTGATTTTTTACTCTGGTCTTTGTGACAGATTTTGTGATTCTCTCTGTTGATTCATAATCCTTCACATTAGAACCTTAAAGTGAAAATAAATACTGGGAGTTGGTTATAAGTTATTATTGGTCTTATGTAGAGAGAAAACAAGGTTGGATTCAGGAATGTCTCTCCTTTCCTTTATCTTTCATTCTTAGGTTTAAAAATAGTGGCTGAAAAGAAAGAAGCGGGAATATAGAAATATATAGGGATGGTAGGACAAAGGTAGATTAATGAATCTATGCTGAATCTTAATGCCTTAATTGTTATACACAAAGTTATTTTTAATTCACTGGCATAGAATTTTGTAAAATATGCAAAATAAGTTTAATTTTACATAATTTGGTAGAGCATTCAAATGTAAGATTGTTCTTTAACACTATATATATATATATATATATATATATATATATTGCTCTAATATGTGGTATTTTACACATACAACTTAATTATAATACAAGGTTTACTTCCAACACTTTGAAGGTGCTATTGCAGGCTGTTTAGGATAGTAAGTTATACAAGTTGATTGTTAGTTGATCAAACCATGGTCATATCAATTACTAGTCTATTTTTATCACAAGAATGTGAATCCTAGGTGTAGAAAATATATATGATTCTATAGAAAGATAAGAGAAAATAATAAGGTCTTGGAAAACCTTGGAGATATACAGAACATGGCATTTAAAATGTTTTTATTATTTCTTGAAATTAATCCATGTAACGATAATTAGTCCACCAACCAGTCCAGCTGGTCAGTTATTGGGGGATCGAGGGGGGTCGCAACCTGTACATAAAGACATGGGCGGGAGAGAGACAGTAGCTCAAGCGAACAATTGCTTGTCAAGAGCTCGTTTATTAAAGGTAAGGGCAGGCTTTTTAAAACCTGCTTTAGTGAGGGCGGGGGTACGCAAGGAGAGTAGTGGAAAAGTACAAAATCTTCTGGGTTGAGCCCCGGGAACATTAGCAAGGGGAGGGGTCTTTCAGGTGAGACAAAGCAGGATATCTCTGTGGTTATCTTAGGATCAGATCGCTGTCTTCTCAGGGCTAAGCCGGATGCCTTGCATACCTAATGAGTGGCCCAGCAGGATGTTGGCTGCAAATACTGAATGGGTGGGAGTCGGCCTCAGGCCTTTTGGTCCCTGGCAATTTCTTTTTTTTTCTGAGAACATTGCTAAATAGAGGAAACTTTTATTTTCTTTTTTTTACATTTTTTATTGAAAAATAAAATCATTAATATTACATCTCAATTGCTATCCCATTCCGTGCATCCTCCCATTCCTCCCTCCCCTCTTGCTTTCACCCCATTTCCCTTCCCTATGACTGTGACTGATGGGGACCATTATTTCAAATATACATTTACAATGAGACAGGTTAACTCCTAGAAACTCCCGCCTACCTCAAGGAAGATGCTGAGCATCAAAGAACCTCCTTATGGAAATGGCTTCAAATGTAGCAAACAAGTTGCTGGACAAAATTTCCTCATTTCTACCACAGATAGAATTCTGCCTAAAAAAGAAGTAATCTTGGATTCTGGCAGAAGCGATGGCCAAACTCTGCTAAGACAGGGTAAGCAAGTCATCAATAGTGTCTGCCTCACAAATATGTCTGTCAGGTATATTGGGCCAGAAGGCTGAAAATGATGCTTTGAGGTTCTAGAGAGTTTTGGGTGACTGTTCAGGCAGCAAACTGTCTCTGTCATCTTCTCATTTGGAACACTACTAACCTGCACTCCTGGTATACTCAGGTAATCAATTTTATTTCTTCTCAAGTCTCTGATGGGGTTGAAGACCACATAGTTTAGTCTTACAATTAAACTTAGTTGTTTAGGGGTTAAAATGGTTTTATGTCTAGATAGATGTTTTAAGTTGATAGTGATGAGATATGATACATATTAATTTACGTTCAGAATTATAAACTCACCAACATAGGAAAGATGTTTTCTTCAAGGCTTCCAAATACAAATAGCCAAAACACTATTACTGTAACATATATATATATATGTTTGTTTCCTGTTTGTTTCCTGATTCTTCTTGCTCTAGGTAGTTTATTATATATATTTGTAATAATACAAGTGTATATGTAAAATATTTAATAATTTTAAGAGAACCCTAAAGTGTGTTTGTTCTGTGGCTTTTGATCAGACTAAGTTGTAAAAGCTTTGTCTATAATTTTCTATATTTTGTGATCTTACAGACCTGATTGTAAGTAAATAAAAACAAGAACACTCTTCATGTGATTACTTATATTTTGGCATATTTGTCTAATAGCTTGCCCAGCTGAACACAGAAATAAAGTAAAGTTATCATCTTCAATGTCTAGATTGTCCAGTGCAATGGGCACCAGTAATAGGTGTCTAGTCACATTTATTTCTTATTTAATATAGCATGAGATACCATTTTTATCATTGTACATCTTCTAATGTGTAAGAGCCCTCTTTGTAATGGCTTTCCAATTGGGCAGTACAAAGTAAAACATCTCTATTACCACAGAAACCTCATTTACAGTTCACCTTAAGAGAGCTTTGCTTATATTTACCTAAGCAGTTTCAAGTACTTTTCTCATAATTATGTACTATCTTTCTTACAAATGAGCAAGTGCCACATTTCAACAGTAAACAGTTACTTTACAATGTGTTTTGTGACAACTGCATTTGCTTGTTTCTTTCTTTTTATTTCATGCATTTTACTGATTTTCTAGTGTTAGGGTTTTAAATTCCAAAAGCTCTTACTATTGCAGGATGACATTTCGACTTTTGTTTATCATGTAACCTCATGTTTAACAGGCAAGATTGATAAAATAGATATTTGGGCTAGTGGATAAAAATATGTCACATCTTTGAGAGAGTTGCTATGGAAAGCATTCAGATTGCATCATTTCTCACAATTCGGGTTAGAAACTACTTTACTACTGAAAACTAATATAGTGACTACACTAAAACTGTCAATCACACAGATAAATTTATGCAAAATCTTTATGTATTTGGAAGCTGTTTTAAAGCAATAAAATCTTCAATTCAGTTTGAAATTGTGGAATGTTAAGTAAAATAAGTTCCTTGGAAGAACTTTATTTTAATAATATACCTTGGTAGATTTACTTTAAAGAAAGAAACACACAAATAGGAGTAAACTAATTTTTACTCCAGAACCTCAGGTTAGAACATAGATTGCCTATGTGGGGAAATATTTTATTTTTCTGATCATATTCCATACGGAATCCATGGTAACACATAAAGCCAGAGATTTGAGCCCCTCTAGCTTTACTTCTTTGTCTTTAACTTCTCGGAACAGATATGCATTTGTGAATAAGATAGTATTAGATGTGATATTTACAAATTACTGTGAGAGAGCTGTAAGGATTAGAAGCAAGGACTGCCATCTTGCTGGTGCCTCTGATGGCACTGTCATGAAAATTCATTTCTTCAATTTTCTTATTTCTATTCCAGGACTCCTCCTTAATCTACCAATGAGCATTAAAGCTGAGTGGCTTATATGTATGTTATCAACATCATGAGGAAACTATTTAATACTAATTATATGTTATATAGGCTCATTTCTTGGTACTAAGTGACAGCTTGAAAATTCCTACCCATGTGAAACTTATTTTCTGGAAAGGAGATAATAGGAGGCAGACATTAACAAGGTGTTTTTGTTTTAGTTTGGTTTGGGTTTTTTCCAATGAGGTTGTTTGTGTGATGTGAAAACATAAACATGAAATGAATTGAGATTGCATATATGAGTGCACATCAGAAAATAATTATTACCATTGAAATGTGGTGGTCAACACCAGGGTAGTAATAATTATTGCATATCGCAAAATAGAAGATAAAAGAGAACAGAAAAGGCAGAGTAAGAAAGGCAAACAAATACTCTGCTCAAAATCTTTCAAAATTAAAGTTGAAGTCATCATTTGCATTTCCCTGATGACTAAAGACTGTTATCATTTCTTTATGTGCTTCTGGGCCATTTGAGATTCCTATGTTCAGAGTTCTCTGTTCAACTCTGTGCCCCATTTTTTCATTGGGTTATTTTGTTTGTTGGTGTTTAATTTTTGGATTTGTTGATATATTTTTCATGTTAGCCCCCTGTTAGATGTAGGGTTGGTAACTTGGAGTGGGTAAGTCAGGGAGCTCCTCTTTTCTGAGCAATAGGGGAGAAGGGTAAGGGAGGTTGGGTGGGGCTGGGTGGAGAGGAGGGAGCAGGCTTTGAACGGGGTGTAAATTAATTAATTAATTAATTAAAAGTTGTCTTTTGCCTAAAAGGCCCAATATTGGATTAAATTCTATTACATCTCCAAATTAATTGTCTATTATGCACTTGTTCTATTGACCCTTTCCTGCCTCACTGATCCCCTTTAGCTGCCAAATGTTAAGCATGCTGCAGCCCTATAAGATTTTCTCCTAACATGGTCCTTCTGGACTACTTGCCTTGCAATTGTGCGTGTGCTTCAAGTTCTCTGAGCCTTTATATTTTGTTACAATACCATCCTTTCAGCCAAACTTTTTTGATGGCCACACTTAGTTTTTTCAAGTTAATTTTTATTTTTTATCACGATATTATAATTTTACAAATTTATGAGGCACAGTGAGTTTGGAATTGTGTTTACATTGGGAAAATGGTCAAATTAGGCTAATCAGCATATCTTTATCCTTTAAACTTTATTTCTTCTTTATGATAAGTGTATCCACCCATGATACTCCATTAGAATAGAGTAAAAATAAATACTGAAACCATTCAGTGACTTAGTGTGGCTTATGTGAGAATGATAAACATGAATATGGGAAGAACAACTAAATTTCTTTATAGTTTGAGGTCAAAGACAGCAAGGTTTAATAGTGGATTATATTTAGACATGAGATAGAATCAATAAGTATTCCATACATTATAACCTCTCCAAATAGAAGACAAAGTACCTACTTACTGTATTGGTAAAGTGGTACCCAAAAGCAACATGAATTATGAAGAGATGTGATAGGTTTTGTTAAAGCAGCTATGATGCATTCAATCAGAACTGTGCACTAGACAGAAGGATATACAAAATCTTGTGGTCATATGAATCTGAGGAATGGCTCATAATAGTTGCTTAGGATGCAAAATTGAGACTTCTAACCATAAAAATACAGCTGCTTCTTCTTTTTCTTCTTCCTCTTCATATTGCCTCAAATGATATTTGTTCTGTTGATGTTGTTTTGTCCTTGTTGTGTTTTATTATTGTTGCTATTCTGGTCATTGAACTCTGGGACTTGTACATTCTGCACAGAGGTATGCCCATCTCTGTCTTCTTAATTTTGTCTCTTTTTATGTACATATTTTTAATTTCCTTTTTATTGGTTTCAGCTACCCATAAGACACCTCAGTCTTTATATTCATCACATCTTTTCTCTTTATGTCCAGAATTGTATTTTTAGTAGCTATCATTTCCACCCTATAGGCTTCTGAATGCCTAATGGAAATGCATTTTAGCCATAAAATACATTTCCCTTGTATTTTCAATGTATTCACATGGCTAGCATAATTGTTTCTGAAGCTAGAAATGTGAGAATTAAGTTCTACCATCCTTTACAATTTACTAAATTATGTATAAAATTGGCTACCAAATTTAATTAATTTTATTTTTAAATTTACTGTATGATTTAACCCCTTTCTTTATCCTCATTTTCAACCTCATGCCAAAATTCTCTCTTTTTTGGGGGCGGGGGAATTCCATGTTTTTAATAGCTGAGTAGTATTCCATAGCATAAATTTACCACAGTTTTTTTATTAATTTATTCATATTACATCTTGATTGTTAGCCCTTCCCCTGTTTCCTCCGATTCTTCCCTCCCTCCCACTTCCCCCCTTCTCCCCTCTTCTATGTCTGTGATTGAGGGAGACCTCCTCCCCCTATATATGCTCTTAGGATATCGAGTCTCTTCTTGGTAACTTGCTATCCTTCCTCTGAGTGCCATTAGGCCTCCCCATCCAGGGGACATGGTCAGAAAAGGGGCACCAGAGTTCGTGTGAGAGTCAGATCTCACTCTCCACTCAACAGTGGAGAATATCATGTTCGTCGGCTAGGTCTTGGTAGGGGTTCGAAGTTTGCTGCCTATATTCTCCTTGGCTGGTGCCTTAGTTTGAGGAGGACCCCAGGACCCAGATCTGCCTGTCATAAAGTTCTTCTTGTAGGCAAAATTCTCTTTAAAATTATTATTCTGGTTTCCTTTTGATCCCAATGATATCTTTCACAATTTTGAACCTTGATAAATAATATTTAACTAAGTGATATATTTTTAAAAGCACACTCACTTTTTCAAAAAGAAAACATGATAAATATGTACAATCTAGGCTTGATTTCAAGTAATAAAAGCATATAGATTTATAAATATTAGCTGTTTTGTATTTAAAGGGGTACAGACATGGGATCTTCAGAAAATAATTTTGAATTTTCTGTTCACTAATATGATTTGAAAGGGAATCTTATGCAAGAGTTGGGAGATAGAAGGACCTGGAGGGGAGAGGAGCTCCATAAGGATGGAGCCAACAGATCTGGGCCCCAGAGCTTGGGAGCGCAGAGACTGATGCAACAACCAAGTCCATGCATGGTGAGGACCTAGACCCCCTGCTCTGAAGTAGTCAATAGGCAGCACAGTCTCTTTGTGGGTTCTATAATATGGGGAATAGGGGCCACCTCTGACATGGACTCTGGTGCTCACTAATTGATCACTTCCCCCTGGCAGGGTCGTGTTCCCAGGCCACAGAGGAAGAGGATACAGTCAGTGCAGATGAGACGTGATAGGCTGGCTTCAGATGATAGGGGAGGACGGCTCCTCCTTTTTGAGGACTAGGGGAGGAAGGAAGGGAGATGAAGGAGGGAGGGTGGCACCCAGAGGGTAGGAGGGAGGGCTACAATCTGGATTCAAAGTGAATTTATTAAAAGTAAAATATTCTAATTTTTGTAATTTACCTTCTGGAAATTACTGGAGACTGTTTTATGCTTATCAGCAGACCTTTAGACTCATTTTATAGTTGTACCTTGTGTTTACTCGTGATGTGTTCAATATTTGCTTATGGATAAAATGAAATGTGGGTGGATGTAAGGCACTGAGTATCTTTGGATTGTCTCAGATTTCTAAATAATAACAATTTCTGCCTTTAAAGTTATGTAAAAGAATGTAAGCTATGTAAAAATTGAAGCTATGTAAAGAGATGATGCTAATATGCAACCAATTCTTTGGTTAGAGGCTGCCAATAATATAATTGTAATACATTTTATTCATAAATATTATAATATAAAATAGCAAATGATTCTAAATTCATCAGTCCAACATTTCCAATTTAGAGTAGTCTATTTTTAATATCATTCATGAAAAATACATTTTTGCAAAGTTAGTAATGAAATTCAGCATCATCAGTAATAAATATTTACTTTTCCTCAGAGATTTGATATAATTTCAAAAAATATGTTTGTTCTCTGATTCTGGATAAAACTCAACTGTATTTGTCTGTTTAGTCACTTATTAAAGAAGAGTTCACTTCAGCTTGGTCTTCAACTCAAAGCAGTCCTCTTGCTTCAGTCCCCAGAGTGAAATTCTGGGCATGTGACAGCACAGTTAGTTGGCTTGAAATCAACTCTATTGTGTGGGAAAGTCATAGAGCACCTCCTCTCCCTCCTCCTGCATTTATCTTTATTGCACAGATATTATTGGTGCTCATCATATTTAACTCATAAAGATTAAAACTACAGATGACACTAAAGTCACCAATTCAACGGTCTTAATTCAGAGTGGTCTATTTTTACTCTCCTTCATACAAAATTAACGCTAGAGTACACCTTAATAAGTAAAATGTTTGGTGTCTTTTAAAAATCAGTCCATTAGAGACTCCTTTAGATATACTTCTTTAGGCACCACAAAGAAAATCATTTGGCCCTTCAGGGGAGAGTTTTATGCATATTACCAGACATTTCCATCAGTACACTGCTGAGACCTAGCCTTCCCAACTGATAAGAGGTATAAAATTCTTATCAATAGTCAGTAGAATAATAGAGTATATGGCATATGAAAACTCTTGTCCAGGGAATGTGGTGATCTGTGAGAATATAAAGGTTAGTAGTAATGGCTTCCTGCTTCACTCTATTTCATCGTCTCTAAAGTAATTAGAATGTTTCTAAGCTAGCAGGAATAGCATGCAAAGGAAGCCTATTGGAACCATGTCATGGGTGATTTACTGATGTAGAAAATTACATGGTGGTGCTTCCAAGTAGCCGTTTTCATTCTAACCTAGTCCTGTGGTTCTGAGCTGTGTTTTACAACTACATCAGATAAATATTTCCACATAAAATTTACTCATGGGCAAAAAATCTACAATTAAAACTTACATTTGTACCCTAATGAAGAACTAAAGACTGCCACTAGATTTTTCTTTATTAAAAAAAGTGTTCTGCTGCCCAATATTAAATAAATTCTGGCTGTGGGCATGCATAACTTTAATCTCAGCACTGAGAAATCAAAGGCAGACAGATCTTTGTGACATTGAGCTAGCCTAGTTTACATACGAAGCCCCAAGTCGAGCAGAGCTACATAATAAAACACTGTCTAAAAAACAAAAACAAAAAATCAACAATAACAAAAATGGAAAATTCCTTTACTTGGTTTAATTAAAGCAACAATGACATTAGCAGCACCTATTATATTATTTTGAATCATGTTAATATTTTCCTTTTTCTTGCATCTGCATCATTCACATACTTTACAAATATTCAATAAGATGTTATGATTAATTTTGGACAGTTGTTTATTTTGGTAAATGAATAGAATCATCATCTATATATTTTTTAAATTTTTTATTAATTTATTCTTGTTACATCTCAATGATTATTCCATCCCTTGTATCCTCCCATTCTTCCCTCCCTCCCATTTTCCCCTTATTCCCCTCCCATTTGACTGTTCCTGAGGGGATTGTATTTTTATTGGCATAATACATGTTAAGACTATTTGGCTTTATTAATTTGTAGCAGGGATTTTTATGTAAAGCAAATATATAGCTTATATTAAAAAGATATAAGATAGATAAATATTAATGGGATTTGTAAAATTTAGTCTTTCTACATTAATGTAAGTATGCACATACAGACAAGGCAAGCAATTCTGACTGATGTACAATAATAGATTTTTGGTAGCCCCATCTCCATAATATGGAAAGTTGTGGCCATTTTAATTGCAGAAAAGCGCCTTTTTCAAGTTATTTGTTGTGTGTAGAAAGATAAGATACTTGATCATAGGAGAATCTCAAACCCTTACCACTGCTGGCTACTTCTCACCCAAAGGACAACAAACCACATCTACAGTCCTACATACTGTATCCTGTTTTTGTGATACTTCTGAACCAATGTCATTTAATGGTTTTGGTTTGCTTTTATTTGTTTTTTATCTCTCTAGCTTCTCTGTGAATATCCTCTACATTGTGTCATAACTTCTGTCTTTGGTATCACCTTTCACATTCACAACAGACCTTTGTGAATAGTTAATTGCCTATTTTTAGTCTAATTTATTAACAATTTAAACACTTCAAAGTTTTTTCCAGCTTTAATATCTCTATCATATGTTATTAGGATAGAAATGCATGGATACTATCTTTTTAAGAAGAAAATGGAAGATGTGATTCCTTGAGGTACATGCTGTCTTGCTACGGAGCCAGAAAAGAAAGAACAATATATTGAAGCCTCAGCCAGTGTTACAGGCTCCAGCCATTCTGTCATCAGTATCACTCAAATAATCGCAAACTATTTAAATTAACTAGGAAATCAATTCTACATTCAAAGCAGTAATTATTGTGGCTTAAATACACTCCAATGTTCAAAAGCACACTTAGATTCACCAAATCTCCAACTATGGTAGTCACTGCGTTGTTTCGTTTCTATTAGTAGTATATGTTATAAAGAATTTAAAGTAACTAGGATGGATCATAGGCAAGCAGCTTCTGAGGTTATATCTTGCATTGCTTAGGTGTAGGGATCTTTTCCGTACAAACTCTGTACCTTTAAACTTGTTTCTTCTTCACTTCCTTCTATTTTTCACTATAGCCCTTGCTAAGAGTGGTAAGCAACCTGTATACCACAGTGAGTAATGATGTTGAGTCAAAATTTCCTCTGTGAAACCTATTAATCCATTACTTTAAAATTATTTACTCCTACTCAGTTTTTCAGGACATGGGTATAATTCAGCCAGATTAGTGACCAAAATATAATCTGAATGGTCTCTGGTTATTGACAGAGTATTTTTTCCCTGTGAAGCTGCGAAAACTAAGATTCCACATTCTGCGTTTCTCTCTACCTTTCTTTCTTACAAATTCCTACCAGAATTGCTCATGAAGCTCTGTTTATGGCATGTGAAGGTTTTTCTAGCCCAAAGTTCCAAACTCTTCCACATTCTTCATATAAATTATTTCCAAGGGTTAAAAAATTAAGCAAACAAAACAAAAACAAAAACACACCACATGATGGGATTTATCATTGCGATGTCACCACTTCTTTTTGAAAAATAATCTATTCACATTACATCCTAATTGTTATCCTTCCTCTTATCCTCCAGTTCCCACCCTCCCTCCCTCTTCTGCCCCATTCCCCCTTCTATACCCCCGATGGGGTTGGAGGGCCTTTTTCCCTACCGTTCAGTCACAGTCTATCAGATTCCATCAGGGTAGCCTGCATCCCCTTCTTCCCTGTGGCCCCAAGGCCACCCCAATAAATGGTGGCAATCAAATCACAGGCACCAGAGTTCATGTCAGAGACAGTCCCCTCTCTCTCCCATCCCCATACACATGGAACATGAACTGTCCATGTGAATAGGGGGTCTAGAAATTCTGCAGTATCTGTACCTAGGGGGCCTACACAAACTGATGCACCAACCAAGGATAATGCATGTCCCCACTTCTTAATACCAATTTTCTGTATTCATTAATTTTTTCTTTCTTGCAGCAAAATGCCAGACACAAAAACTTAAGAAATGAAATATTTGTTTTGGTTTATCGTTTGAGAGGATAAACCAGTCATTGGCAGCAGAAACAGGAAGCTAGACGGTCACATTGTATCCACAGTCAGAAAGCAGAGAGTAAAGAGAAAGTTAGACTGTATCAGTCAAGGAAATTTGAAGGTGTAATCTCATTGACCCATGTCCTACAGGAAGGCTCCAAAAGCTTCTGAAACAACACTGTCAACCAGGGAGCAAGTGTTCAAACACAGGACCTGTGAAGTCATTTCACATTCAAACCACAATTCATATATAGCATGAAATCAGTGCCTAGGTTTTCTATTAAAATAGAAATTCTTAAATGACATTTTTCTTTTTGGGATGGTTATTGACTAGCATTGACAGATAACAAGTTCCAACACAACCCTGTGACTTCAAACACTTTCCTCCTTTCATTGTTATTTAATATATAGGAATATGATCTCAGCTTTGCCCTCACCAATAGCTTATCAGTGGCTTAAAGGAACCTGTAGATATCATTCTCATCCAATTTGCCAATGACACAGAGCAGGAAAAAATAGAAAATAAAACAGACAAGAATACCAGAAGCGAAAATGTTTTAATCAAATTGAATTAATTAATAGACTGCTAAAAGATATAATGTAAATGTAAGACATAAATTTGGATTCAGAAGGGAATGAATCCTGAATATACTAGACTGTGCTACCTGGACAAAGACTTTGAGAATGAGCATTCTATGAGAAGTTTGGTGAGAAGTTTTTATTCAGGTGATACCTATATAAGGATATAAGAGAAGCAATATTGAGCAGAGAAAAAAAACCAGTCTGCTCTGAGCTCTCAGTAGATTGTCAAATGAGTCGTTTAAAAGAACCATTCAAAAACATCCTGAACAGGGCCTTTGTATACTAATAGCAGCCAGTACTGGATCAACCTATAAGAAAGAGAAGGAGGAAAGTGAAGATTCCATGATGGAGGCTGCCATGACCTTTTTGCAGTCAATATTGTCATGCACTATGACACTGCAAGAGCAGTAGTACTTCCTCTAGAGTCACACAAAGTGTGGCCATTGAACAAACCGAAGTGGCGTCAACGATGACGTTGCTGTAAAGTTAAATTCTTGGATCTTACCTCATCCCATTAAATCTGATCCCAGGGCATGGAATCTGAAAGCCTTTTAAGAAATGATCTGGTCTCCAAGTCATTTCCATTCAAATTAAAGCTTGAGAACAACTATACAATGGCAAACAAACCATTCAGAATGTAGAAACATCAGGAGTTTTCATGGCAATAATGTTTGTCCTATTTATATGTCAATCTGGCCTCTCTCTTTACCCTGTAATTACAGACACATGCCCCTCCCCACATCCACAATGCACTGTATTATATACAGCCATAGAAAAAGAAAGCTACGGGATGACTAGGCTTGGAAAATTCACATATACAGTCTAATCTCATGAAATAATATTTTAACAGAGACATTGATTTAATGATAAAGCTTCCTAAA
The DNA here is from genome assembly GCF_964271855.1 of Acomys minous. Lineage (NCBI taxonomy): Eukaryota > Metazoa > Chordata > Mammalia > Rodentia > Muridae > Acomys > Acomys minous. The sequence goes on along the minus strand of NC_140488.1, from coordinate 88,623,673 downwards.
CTGAAACAAACCAACTTCAAAACACTGTAGAAATATTAAATAATATATTGGATAGTATATGATAAAATTGTTCTAAGTATCAGCTGGCCACAGACTTTAGCATCCTAGTTCACCTCATATGTGCTTTATCTACAATAGTTTTCTTATTTCAATGAGACTCTACCAGGATTATTTTCATGGAATCTTAATAAACAGGAACTTAAAAATGGTTCTATTTTTTAAAAAATACATCAATGTCAACAAATTATATCTGGCAGAAGGAATCAGACTAAGAATTGTGGTGTTTGCATTACTAATCAATAAAGTATCTATGTTTGTGGATTTGTAGAGAAAAAGGGAAGAATGCATATATATCTCTTCTGTAATTTGGCCATGGCAATAATATGTGATTCTATAGCATATAGCCAAGTAGTATATACATGGGGGATATATTGAATGAGCATTGGTAAGCTAAAAGCAGAGCGTTGACCAAAATCCTATATGAGAATCCTGTTTCTAAATGTTATATCAATGTACCTTGAGCTCAACTCTTCATTTCATCAAAGCCCCATGTATTTGTTATACCAACCAAAGTAATAGATGTTACAGCTTGACTAAGACATCTTTTCTATTATTATTTTGGGACATTTATTGCCACTTTACAGTCTATTAAAATTTTATGAACTTTAGTGAGAAAAAAACATAGGGTCAGAAAGCAGAAAGAGACATAACAACTCTTTTGCAAGGCATATATGAATAACAGTGTATTTCTCTTTTTGTAATTTTTAATTTAATTTTATTTTATCTTTTTGAGACTTTTGTTATGTTTCTTTTTAATGTATACATTTATATTATTACATATGAATAAAATATGGTATATGCTGATCTTCATTCAGAAATTTAGACCCAACAAGATAGGAAAGATATTTACTTCAAGTTTGCCAAACACAAATAGCCAAATCACGATGAGTGCAACATTCATATAATATCTCATTGTGTTGTGGATCTCTATTTTTTTTAAGACTTTCTACAGGATGACAAAGAGGAAAACATTTAGAAAATTGTGGAATAGGAGATACTTTTTAAAAATATACTACACTTAGCCACAGTCTTTATTTTTAGCAGATTGCAATAAACTGCGTTAACAGACAATAGAATTTTTCAAAAAAAATCTCAATAGACAATAGAGTTTTATAATTGCTAGGATCTGCTAATAAGTTTTTTTCCCTGAAACAAACTCCATTAACCTTCCTTGATACTCTATTCTCATCAACATTTTAATAGCATGAACCTAATTCATAGTTATGTGTTTTTTCACTGCATAAAACATGTAATTCACACCCTGCTAATGATAACTTTTAGCATAATTACTAGGTTGCTTCTGGTGACATAAAAACTTATCCTGGCAGGTAGGCAATTTTAGAACCTCAGCCACATAGTTGGTATGTGTGATTAAGCCTTCTCATGTAGAGTGATCTTGGCCAACCGATTTCACTTGGCATTTATTTCTGACAGAGAAACCTGTTTTCCTTAGGAGAGGCCAAAGCTCTTTAATAAAGCAGTTTTAAGAACGAGCAGAATTGTGCAGTCTCCTTGACATGCCACTGATATGGTACTAGTTTTTTCACTGTGATTCCTTTACTAGTGGGATAGATCAGGGTTTGCTCTGTAGTGTATCTATCCTTGTCAAATTCCTAGCAGGTAAAAAGGTCTACAAAGCGAGTCCAGGACAGCCAAGGCTACACAGAGAGACCCTGTCTCAAAAAAATTAAATTAAAAAAAGATATTTTTATAGTTTACTAACTGGCACTTCAAATGAACACAATGTTTTAAAGTATTAAACACAAAATCTATGTCACTGCTTTCAATATAAAAAAATGTTTGTAAATTTGGAAAGAATCTCCTTAGTCAGCTTCTTAAGAAATTGACAAATTTCTTGAGACCAGCTGCTTGAAAGGATGAAAAATGTGATCTTGGCTCACTTTACCCCATTATTTTTGGGCCTATGGTGGACACCAAATAATATAGCAAAAGAGAACACGGCAGGTAAAAGTTGACTTTATCCATAAAACATGTGGAATTATAGCATAAATTTTACACGACAGAGAAATATCTCTAAATTTCTCCATCTGTTACCTACTTCCTAAAATTGCCACCACAAACCAATAGCTCATTATGGTTTGAATTAAGCAATGACATAAGAGATTTATGAAATTAGAATCCTCAAAACCAGGTCACAATAGATTAATCTCTTAACCTTTCTACATCTAAAAACAAGCCATCAACAAATAAGCCATTGCTGATATATTCAGATGCAAATAATAACAGAATTACAAGCAGAGAATGTGTCTTTCCCAAGCTCCAACGGCATCGCCGTGCTTCAACACAAATTCTTATGTTTGCTATTGATCTTCTTTTTCCCTTTATGCTTTACCTAACCACATACTTTTATGAGCTTGATTTTTATAACTGTGTGCAAATGTTTTCAAGTAAGATGTTCTATTACTTTTATCTGTTTTAAATAATTATGTAAACTCATTTCTACTTTTAACAGTATTATATTAGTGTGACTGAATTCAAAAGGTATCTTGGCCACTATTTCTGTAAAAGCAGGTTTCACTCTACCTTCATTGTCTCTATACCAAAGTTTTGTCAAAGTTTGCCTTTGTAAACATGCTGCCTAGATGAGCTTTATAATTCTACCTTTGAAAGTATAAATTAGATTCAAACTGTGACATATTTATATGTAGGTTCAGTAAAAGCCTTTAAAATGTTATGTCCATTTGGAATGAACTAGTGAAGTTACTACACAGTGAAATTATGTAAAGTGAAAATACTCATATTGTAATACACATGTGGCTAGCTTCTAATTCATTGATTTCAATACAATGAAATATTATTTTGCCAATTATTGAAATAGGCACTGGGAAATTAAAACAATTATTAAGTAGATGTTTGTTAATCCATAATCTTATCTCTGTTCCCTAATGAAAGATATGATCCTGCTATAAACTTTAAAGTAGTCTAACCATGATGACAATTTAGTAGAAAAATTATAAAAGTTTGTACAATATTCACAATGTTTGTGAGGTCAGCATTTTATTCACTCTTTATAAAATTCTGGTGCATGCCTGTTTCCTAGGATTGGGCAAAATTAAACAGGAGGATGACATGACAGTGCCTTTGTAGACTGCTTAATAAGATCCAGGATAGTCTAGGTTTTACAAGAAAAGTCTGTCTGAAAAATAGTTCAAGACACATACATATTTATATATGCTTAAGATATGATCAAGTGGGTAAATTATGATGTTCACATTTTCTTGTGAGAAGCATTTGACTTTTTAAAATAATAGGCAAGTGAGTATATAGCCTACATTACTATTTATTATATAGCATTTCTCCTTCCAAATATTCGAAGTGATTACTGGCAAACTAGCAATTTAAGTTGTTTTGGGAATCTTCTCTTATAATGGATAAGCATTGTAAAGAAGAAACATTAAAAAGGAAAAATATGTTACCAATAAACCCATTGTTCATGTCAGGAAATAATGTGAATGTAACCTGGCAGGTGATATGGAGCAATAAACTCTGACCACGTTTTCTGTTTCTCCAGTAGGATGTAGAAGAGTTGAAATCTAGAAAGTTATTTTGGGGAGCCAGTGATAGCCAAAGTAATCACCTGTAACACTTTTTAAAATTAAATTCAACATTTTGATTTATACCAAGAGGTGAATAGATAGATCTAATGAGAAGCACCATCATTCTGAATGGCATTCATCTTTCTCAAATACGCTACTTCATCCTGTGTAAATTAAGTGTTCAGGTGATCGTCAAGGATATTTCTAAGTAAATTGTATTACATTTACCCTGCCAACTGGCCTCTTACATTGCCCTGCTCTCAGAGTGATATAGTATTTCCTATTTTGTGTGTATATTCACAAAAAACCACAGAGCTACATAGGGAAAATGGAGTATTCACCTAAGGAGAAATGTAAAATAATTTTATGTGGCAAGCAAATCTTGTTCATAAATATGCTTTTATGATCATTGATAGAGATGTGGCCAAATTATTTAATAGCCAATTTGTATAGGTTTCACAAGTGTTGTTTCATAATCAGTATATAAGTATCAAGATAAACTGAAACAAATAAGGTCATTAGTTAGTAAGTGTCTTAGTTAAATGACAACATGTAAACAATATTTGTCATTATGAAAAACTATACTCATAGAAGAATAAACAAACAATTTTAAAGCTTTATTTATTCAATTTAAAATGAATTCTAGACATACAAAAGAATTCCAATTCACTTTCCTTATTTTTCAACTATGCTAGAACGTGAAAAAACAGGTAAGAAGAATGGGGAAGGTTAATTTTTCATAAATTTCGTTTTTATTCTTTTGTCCTACTTCCCTGAATAGCTATTAACTTCATGATAATTATATAGTGATGCACTATATACTCTTAACTAAAATGAAGATGAATACTTCTTTTCTAGATAGTGGTTTTTAACAACTATTTTTTCCAGGGTCTAAGAAAAATTCTCAAGGACTTAATTGCAATGACAACATAAAATGTCAACTTTGCTTTCTTAAGGAAAACATGTGCAGGAATGTTACTTAATTATTCAGATTATTGACTAATCCCAATAAAGCATCAACTAATTCATTGGATAGCCCAAACATTACATTTTTATTAAAGCATACCACAAAGAATTAGGATGGAATTCAGAGGATATTGCATGTGATAGGAAAACAATTAAGTGTCTTGATAGGCTTGCCTACTTCTTGAAAGATGACAGTAACTGCATCAAGAATCAGACTTTTAAAAAATCCATTCTAAATCACAAAGAAATAAAACTGTAGTGTAGAAAAGATAAGATTTCATTCACTTCTCTCAGAATATTTATGAATTAAGCATATCCAAAAACATAATATTTTGCAGAAAATAGCCTGTCCAAATAATTTATCTCCCATATCTATGGAGAAACAAGACAATTTTGTGAAGCTAAGAAATGTTTTCACAGGTATACCTTCACTCATGTTATTTACTGCTTAGTGCTTAGCCGTGCTTTAGAGCTTCTATTGCCAATGTTGCCTCCCTTGGTATTCAGTTTTGTATCTACCTCATCTCCATGGTGCTTCACCATTGTTAGCATTTGCTTCCTCTGGACTTTTCTGCTTTGTCAAGTCTTATATACATATTGCTTCCAGTATATGTTCTCCATCCTTAGTGGCTAACACATGCCCTATTATCAACTATTCCCAGGCTTGTCATGAATTTTCCAACAATGTGGTCTTCAGTGTTCTCCTAAAATTAAAAAGCCTCTCAAATTTGCATTGTTATTCACTGAGAAGTTGGCATATAATGACATGAGGACAATGTTACTTAGAAAACTTTGTTGGGGCTGGCAAGATGGCTCAGAGGTTAAGAGCACTGACTGCTCTTCCAGAAGTCCTGAGTTCAATTCCCAGCATCCACATGATGACTCACAACCATCTATAAGAAGATCTGGTGCCCTCTCCTGGCCTGCAGGTGTACATGCAAACAGAACACTGTACACATAATAATAAGTAAATCTTAAAAGAAAGAAAGAAAGAAAGAAAGAAAGAAAGAAAGAAAGAAAAGAAAAGAAAAATTTGTCCATTCCAAAACAAGAGGCTATGAATGATTTGGATCTATATAGCACTGGAAATAAGGAAATAAGATGCATAAAAATGACCTTGATTATTTACTCTTTTACATATGGACAATTTTTAGGAATACTTCATCTGGGTGCTTATTGTAGTATGTTGGAAATTCATTGCTAGGACCTTGATATTATTTAGTTTATATTTTCAAATTATGTATGTCTATATATAAACTATACATTATTTTAATCTACCCAAATATAGCTACTCATTTTAAAATGTTCTTTTGGATAATATTCACAATTTCCATTTATCTCTCCCTTTTAGTCCAAGTTCTACTTGTCTTAAACATTATGATATTTTCAGCAACAATTATAAGTGAAAAAGAAAAAATAAAACTTTTTTCAGTCCTGTCCAAAGAGGTTTAACCAGTTTGGGTGAGCTTAAAATAGTTATTGTAAAAGTTAGAAAGTTCATTTGCTCCCTCCATCATGTTCATTCCTTTTTCACCACGGGAAAATTGTAAATGTAAACTCTAGAAGATGAGCTGGGCTGCAATTTTCAGCTAATTGGGAGAAGCAGCCCTGAGTTGAGCACTGTCAGGCTGATTTGAGTCTTAAGATATGATGATGATTATTGTGTCAAGTGTAATCAAGACTGTAGGCTCTGAACTGACTAAAAGGCTGCCTGTTTTTAATTCAGGTTCGTATATGAAGTAGACCTCTCATTCACCGATAGTCACAGCTGGCTGTAAAAGGGAGCAATTTTTAAAATGCTATTTCATTCTCTATGGAGCTGTAAGGATCAGAGATTGGGTTCACAGAAGGCAAATGTCCTCATTCCTTCTTTTTAAATTCTATTTATTTTCTGTTCGATAGCCTTCATCTTAAAGTTTTCTGGTGGTTATCTGTCAGTGGCCTGCAAACTTTTTAAACCCAGTGCCATTCCTATGTCTCCTTTCAAATAAAAAGTACTTTGGAGCACCTAGTTTGCTATGCTGAATTTTAGTTTCAGCATATGTGAAAAGAGAATTTTTAAAGAGAAAATGTGTAATTTGTAATATAATAACATGTATTTTAGTATACAGTTAAGTATGCAATTTTTATTACATTGAAACAGAAGATAACTTTTCAGATGATATTACAAATGTAATGTTAACAAGCAGAAAGAGACAGTGGTATGATGTCCTGTCTCAAAACATTTGAATAGCATTGCCTATCAGTAGTGTAACTTTCAAAACTGGTGGACAACTTGTGACAGACTTTGTTCAAGATTTATTTTATTTTTAATTCTCTCTGTGTGTGTGTAGATATGAGCAAGTGAGTAGAGGTACTCATATATCTCAGAAGAATGAATCTACAATCTACCTGATACGAGTTCTGGGAACTACAAGAGCAGTATGTGCTCTTAACTGCTGAAATATCTATTCTCACAAATCTTATTTTCAAATTCTATAATTTTAACACCATATACTAAAATATTCTTTATAGAAGTTGGTTATGTTCCTGAGAATTTGCACTATGTGTTAGCACAATGAGAAAAATGTATGTGTAAAATTGAATTATGTCCCATGGTTAAGAATTAATTAAGATGATTACTACATATATGAAGTTCTAGTGAGTCATTTCAATGGGCTTTGAGATTTAAACTCATTATTTTCAGTTATTTAGGAAGTTCCCCATGGGAAGTCTGTCTCTGCTGAATCCCAGAAAATTTATTCAGTTACTGATACAGTCAAAGTTTTTGCCTTAATTTCCAGAATTCCTCCAATTTTGTGATCTGTGACGTTTGCTTAATTCTACAGGTAGAAACTGATATTGGAATTCATGAAGTAAAAATATTATCTTAAAACATGAAATATTTCTTATTGATATAGTGTCTACTTTTACAAAATTCAATGAAATGAACAAACCTTTAGCAACTGCTGGTATGTGTAGCAAGTCTTTTAAAATTCTGTCATCCTCACCTCCCTTGGTGGGGAGCCCTGGTGGCACTCAAAGAAAGGATAAGCAGACTACCAAGATGAGACTTCATAGCCTATGACCATATAGTGGGGGAGGAGGCCCCCTTCTGTCACAGACCTAGGGGAAGGGAATAGTGTGAAAGCAGGAGGGAGGGAGGAATGGAAGGAATGGATTGAAGCCCTCTAAAAGGGCTCAAAGGAGGTTATGTGAACAATCTGCAAGTCATAATTAATATTTTAAAGGCCACCAATGAATTTCTGAGAATCTTGATATTTTTAGGTAATGTTTTCTCCCCAGGAATTAAAAGTAAAAATTCAACACACTTTTAATCTTTATTTTGATAGGTTTTAATTAGCTCATGCTATTTGTAATTTTATATTTTTCATCTAAATCATGTTTTAGCCATTGTAGTAGGTTTGACATTAGAAGGACTATTCTTTTTAAGTCTACCAAGACTAGGTCACTTTGTGAAATTAATTCTTTTCCATATCATTCATATTAAGATATATTTATTTAATTTAAAATTCATAGAAGTAAAATGTAATAAATGATTGATTTTCTTTTTTTCCATTTTTTTCTCCTTTACTAATTTATTCTTGTTACATCTCAATGGTTATCCCATCCCTTGTATCCTCCCATTCTTCCCTCCCTCCCATTTTCCCCTTATTCCCCTCCCCTATGACTGTTTCTGAGGGGGATTACCTCCCCCTGTAAATGTTCATAAGGTATCATGTCTCTTCTTGGTAACCTGCTGTCCTTCCTCTGAGTGCCACCAGGTCTCCCCCTCCAGGGGACATGGTCAAAGGTGAGGCACCAGAGTATGTGAGAAAGTAATATCCCACTTTCCACTCTACTGTGGAGAGTGTTCTGTCCATTGGCTAGATCTGGGTAGGGGTTTAAGGTTTACTGCCTGTATTGTCCTTGGCTGGTGAGGGTCCTAGAAGCCTACAAGTAGAACATTATGATAGGCAGATTTGGGCTCAGAAATGATTGATTTTCATGTTAGATTTTTCCTACATAAAGTATTTCCCCAAGTACATATTTATTATGAAAATACCTCAACTTTATATCCTAGAATTTTCTTTAATAAGAAGTAAATTGGGGGCTGGAGAGATGGCTCAGAGTTTAAGGGCACTGACTGCTCTTCCAGAAGTCCTGAGTTCAATTCCCAGCATCCACAAGGTGGCTCACAACCATCTATAATGAGATCTGATGCCCTCTTCTGGCCTGAAGGTCTACATACAGGCAGAACACTGTATACATGAGAATAAATAAATGATAAATCTTTAAAAAAAAAAGAAGTAAATTATTTTATTACTACCAATAATGACATGTTTTTAATACAAAATCCTGATGCTTACCTTGAAGTGAAAATCCAACGTTCATTTTAACAGGTCTCTTAAAGATTAGTTACAAGAAAAGAATATTTTCTTTTGTCTATACACACATACCATTATCTTATTTCATATAATAATCACAAAACAAAGGGTCCTTTAGTAGTAATTATTATTATCCATTATATTTATCTTGTAATGATATTGGTAAGTCTTTTTAATAGGTAATGTCTTAGAATTCTATGGCATGAACGGGGTTTTTCAAGGTTTTACCAATTGATTTGGAAACTCATTAAGCCTCCCTAAGGGTCCCTTTGTAATCCATAAAATGTTTAGAATAATACAACCTGCCCTATTAGTTCCATCAATTGATTTAAAGTATCAAAGGGAATTACATCTACGGACAAGCCTAAGATCAAAAAATACCACTTTAGTGCAAAAGTAATATACCCAAAAACCTTGAATGTAAATATAAAGGTCTCTTTCCGAACTGCACTGTTAACTGCAAAAGTGCTTGATATCCGGATAATTGAAGCTGCATATTTATACAATCTACCTTAATTCTTTATAAAAACTCATGAAATAATTGGTGTTTTATATTATACTGATAGTGCTCTGATATACATTCATTCTTTTGGATGATAATTTTAGCAACTTATTTGATTCGATTTTGTTGTTTGTCTTTTCATCTTAGAAAATTGAACCTCTGTGCTTTTCCATATTATGAACTGATATCTACCAAATTCACAGTCCTAGCAGATTTTTAAAAATCGATGCCAGTTCTGAGTTTTGATTTGATCTCCATCCCCGTGTAAAGCACCCTTTCTACCTGTCTCCACAGATTCCCTCTGTTACTGTTACCAGGCTCTTTTAAAACTGTACTAGGCTACCCAGGCTATGCTGGAATGTGGGATTCTTCTGCCTCCTCTATTTTTTAAACTTATTTTTTACTCTTTTCTCCATATCTTTTCAGGAGAGAAAACAAGCAGTTTAATGTTTTAAAATGTAAAGATGTCAACACTACAACAAGAACTGTAAAGATACACATTATTCTGGTCAATTAGAAGAGAAATTAGTTCCAGTGACATCCTCAGTACTAATCTAATGATATTATCTAGAAGGGAGTTCTATCTGAATTTTTTTCTGCAGACCCCTTTCCACTTTACAAATTCCAATACAGCATTTTTAATGTTTGTATATGAATCAAATGAATTTCACCAGAAATTATTTTGCAAGTTTTGAAAAGAGTGTCTTTTAATATTGTACCAATACAAAACTAAAAGATGTAGCTCGGTGTGGCGGTGGACACCTGCGATCCCAGCATTCAGGGAAGCAGAGTCAGGTGTATCTCTGTGAGTCTGAGGCCAATCTGGTCTATAAAGCGAGTACAAGACTGCCAAGTCTACAGAGAAACTTCCTGTATCAAAAACCAAATAAATAAATAAATAAATACAATTACAAAGATACAAATCACAGACTAATGAATATTAACTTTTACCAATGTTAAAGAGAAATATATATATGTGTTATAGCTGCTCATGTACATTCTTTAGTCACACAATTTTCTCAGTAATTGAAACAAAGAAACACAAGTCAAATCAAATGAATACTATGAAAAGATCATCTTTTACTGTTATCTCCTAATTTTTATTTTCAGGAGCATTTCAGTGGTTTCTGGGAAAGTACATAAGTATGTGTCCATAATAATATAATTTGCAATTTTTAAATTTCAAGGCATTCAAAGTGGGAGAAGAATGAAGGAGATACAGTATATGTTTTTATATTCTTTACATTATTGATAATGTCTAAACAGTATTTCTACATAAAGGTAAATTCCAGGTGATTTTTAAAAATAAAATATTGGTATGTTTGAAGAAAGTGTGCTATGCCCCCAGCTGTAGATTAGCTTTGGAGTACTAATGAAGTTCTCGTGCAAGTATGTTGCTACTTCACATGCTACAAAGTCATTGGTGTTCTCAGGAGCAATGGGAGATTCCAATGACTTTTCTCAGAAGTAATCAGCTATACTTTGGGAACATTTAAGTCATGGCTTCCAATTAACTCTGGAGAGTATGAGTAATTTAGTACCAGACCTCAGGAGAATGGAAATGAAAACCTTGTTAACTCATGTCGATGAAGAGCAAAGCAGCAAAATTGTGTTGAATGAAATTTTTTGTTTTGTTTTGAAGCATAGCCCAGCTAGATGTTTTCTGCTATAATGAGGGTAAAGCAATATCTTTGCAGGTATTTTTTATAATGTGTTATAACAACTCAGCTTATCATAAAGTAACAAAAGAGTTAAATCCATGCCTGTGATGTGAGGGTCAGGAGTCAGTGGCATAGCCTTCCTGTTTCTTCTACTCCAACAAGTATATCTGTCTTTATAGTTAGAAAAAAATATTTTAAGGCACAAGGTGGATTATAGCCCTAGGTATTCTTTTTAACAGCAAAATGATATCAACTTCCATTTGCAATGTTTATCAAAAGTTTCTTATTTTTATGGAAATTAGTTCAGTTGGGCAAACATTTTTGAGTATTTATGATAGCATTCTTGGACAAAACGAAGCTAACTGGTTTTTATGTGTTTTAATAGGAAAAGGTGAGAATTTTATGATAGATTTATCACTTGTTGAGCAAATTGAGTTAGAATTTCATTAATGTACTCCAGTAGGGTACATTTGAGCTATAGTACAGAATGTAGATAACATAATAGATTGCCCCATAAATGGTTGTAGCTCTAAGCACATTCTAAGTGTATTTAAATTCTTTTTGTTTGTATTTTGTTTTGTTTTGTTTTGTTTTTCAAGACAGGGTTTCTCTGTGTAACAGCTCTGACTGTCCTGGACTCTCTCTTTGTAGACCAGGCTGGCCTTGAACTCACAGAGATCTACCTGCCTCTGCCTCCTGAGTGATGGGATTAAAGGTGTGTGCCACCATGCCCAGTGTGTAATTAAATTCTTACCTATCTGCTTCCTCTACCAGAATGGAGAATGTTTAGTTATTTAGGGATTAAGATATTTTTAGGTCTAGATAGGTGTTTTAAGTTGATAATAATGAGATATGATAGATATTGATCTACATTCAGAATTTTAGACACACCAAGATAGGAAAGATATTTTAGAGATAAATTAGAGAGAGAGACAGACAGACAGACAGACAGAGAGACATAGAGACAAAGAGATGGAGAGACAGAGAGAAACAAGGAAAAAGCTTGAAAATTCATTAAAAGTTGAGTTTTAACATTGAAATATAACTTATTAATTGGTATAATAATAGAAACTTTGATATTTACATAAAATTTCAACTTCAGCTTAATATACATGTTAATATATAACACATAACACATATATTACGTATAACACCAACTACAGCTTGGTGCTCCCTGGCACCAAGAAGTCTGTGTCAGGAAGATTGCCTTGAATTTGAGGAAAGTTGTTAATTCCAGAGCATTCAGTTCAGGGTGAAACTTTGTCTCATTCAACTACAAGAAAAAAGGAACTTCAAATTAACATACATGTGCGTATATACAAATATCTGTCATAATTAAATTCACCCCATTTGCGATCTCTTATTCCTGCCTCTGAAGCCCACCTTATTCCCAACTTTCATGTCTTCCTCTGAACCACTGAGTTTAATTAAAATTGCTTGCACTAACATGGGGAGGGGTTTATTTACTAGATTATGGACAAATTCTCAGTGGCCACACTATTGAAGAAAGCACCCCATTCCCTCCTTTAGTATCCATTAACTAACTGCCAGCTGCTCCTCGGAAGGGGGTATAGCTTCATGAGCACCTCCCCTATCTATGATAAAATCTTGCCACTCCCTCCCCCTTTACTTTATTTCATTCAGTTATACATACTTTTAATCTAGAAATAAAATTTATTGAGGAAAATTTTCGATCCCTATTTCCAATGCATATTAAATTCTTCAGCTTTACCTTGGAAAATAACAAATCTCCTTTTTTCCTTGGTTTTTATATATTAAGATTTATTCCACATGAAAATTGTATTTCAGATTCACAGAAAATGTAGAGGCTCAGAGATTGATCCAGAGAGGTGTGTGTGTGTGTGTGTGTGTGTGTGTGTGTGTGTGTGTGTGTGTGTGTCTGTGTGTGTGTGTCTGTAAAATGACAGATGGGCAACTTATTACCTTATTGATAACCATATACATTCATACATGATATATATTTGGTTTTTTTCAAGACATGTTTTCTCTGCATAGCCTTGGCTGTCCTTGACTCACTTTGTAGACTAGGCTAGCCTTGAACTCACATTGATCTGCCTGCCTCTGCCTCTCGAGTGCTAGGATTAAAGGAATGTGCCATGCTTTCTGTAATTTGTCACCTTTTCAAGAGGTTGTAATTGGTTAAGGACCTCCTTGTGCTGATCTTAGTTTCCACTGTTTCATAGCTCCAAAATTTTTCCCCTTCAAATATTCTTTATTAGTTGATATTTCAGAACCCCATTATCTCCTTTGGAGATCACAATCTGTACAAGGAGATTTGCAGTTCTCTACATAAATCCCTTGGTATGACATTTCAGGCCACTCAGTTTTGCAGAAAGCAGATTCTAAGAAAGCAATTAATGTCCAGGTTTCTACTGCAAAGTGTGCTCAGGATCACCACTTGTGATGGAAACAAAGGAAAGTAAATAACATGAGGCAGAAGTAGAAGTTGGGCTGCATGAGTGGGTTCTTACAATTGGCCCCACCCCACCCTAAATGAGGAACCAGAGTAGCCCTTGGGATTGTTCTGAGTTGAGTGCAGTAGAGACATATATTTTTGGTATCAGATATGTGGCAGTAAATGGCTTGTGCCAGGTGTAAGGAGAAAGGGAGCAACTTCAGAGCTGGAAGCTCGTATAACTGTGTCCAATTCTCAAATAATGCTGACAGCAGAGAACCTTCAGCCAGCAGCGCTCCGAGAAACCTGGACAAGAAGTCTATCAGTCTCAATCAGGGATCTGAGCAGTGCACCCCAGCATCTACTTACACAGTAGTTCTCAAACCTTTGTTCCCAGTAGAAGTGATTTTTAAACTTTAGCATGTGTTCAAAATGCCTGGAAAGCTAGCTGAAACCCAGCTGGTTGGACTCCACCCAGGGAGTTCCTCTTTCTGTACGTCTAGCTCGAGGCCCGAGAATTTGCATTTCTTATAAGTTCTCAGATGCTGCTGCTGGGACTGCTGGTCTATGAACCATCTTTTGAAACCACTGTTCCATAGCACTCTTATTTATGCACTAAGAGAGCAAGTCTTAGGAATAGAAAGTAGCCCTCTAGAAATCATCCTGCATTTCTTATTCCACCAATTCCTCAGTTGTTATTATGCATTATAAACTTGGAAGAGTGGTACTTTAGCTTTGTTATATATAGGTGTTTAATATAACAGATTACAATTTAAAAGGCTTTTTACAATTTCTCATATTGATTTATTACATTTATAATCCAGTGAAATTGTCTTTGGGGCCCATAGGCTTGCATATTCTAAATAGAGAAACTTCAAAACAATCCATATTAACATTCTTCTTTCCTTAGCCAATCTTTTATCTCTTTATGATTCTCATTATTTTTTATATTTTTATTTATCACATAAGCCATCTGAAACCATATGGTTGTGTAAAATGAAAAACTAGGAGACACATTTAGAGCTAACTTGAATGCACAAATATGGAAATTAAGTACCTTTGACTTATTTCTTGGGTAGACTTGACACAATTAAAACTTAGGAGTTTAATACACATGCCTTCAACCCAGGGGTGAGTCTGTAGTCATTAAAACCCCCACACACACAAGCAGGAAACAAGTTGCATCTGTGATCCAGAGGTTTGGAAAACAGCTCAGTTGGAGAGATTTTTCTGCCGTTGCTTCCACTGAATTCCTTTTAAAGTACTTCTGAATAAGAAAATATTCAGGCTGATGTTGTCAATATTTCAGACCACAAGGGTATCCTTGAAGAAAATGGTGCCTTACTATCCTGAAAAAGTTTCTCTGCTTCCCTAAGGGCCTAATTTACAAAGCAGAAAAGTGCTGGTAGGATTTGGCTGAAAACCACATTGTGTGGATAGAGCCCTTTCATCTGACTTTCTACATGCTGCTTTGAAAGTTATTTACTAGTTGCTTTCTGTGGAAGCAGAAGGTGAGTCGTGTTTCTAGTTTAAGGATAGAGGAGCTAAAATGGATGGAGCGCCCCTCAGCATGAAGATGACACTGAGAATAAAATGCACACTATCTAATCTCCTAAGCTTCAGTCTGCCCTGGGAGACTTTCATAATGTTCTTTTATTGTGTCTGAAATTGGACTATATTCAAAAATAAGTCAGTGTCTAACCCAGCATTTATCTTCTAGAATGGGACCACTTATTTCTATCGTGAGTCTTTGGATGAAGTTAGAATAAAAATCTTAGTATAAACTGCACGAAACTGCCTCTTTTAAAAGTCAGTGCCATCGATTGTCAGCACTTACTCAGGAGCTTCCCAGTATATTACATGCCCAATGTTCATATTCAGATGCTTAGAGCAGTAACAATGGCATTGAATTTTGAAATTCTAATAAACAACTAGCAATTTGGATATTTCTGTTTCGATTGACATTTTACCTCCAAACTAGGGAAATCAGCACAGCTCTGCAGCTGTTCCAGATTTAACTACTTTGCCTAACCAGAACCCCATGGTACCTTTTACCTATACAGTATTAACATTTATTTAGGAGTTGATAAATAGCTTAGTGCAATAGTCATATTTTCCCAATAGTGATATCCTCATAAAACTACTCTCTCCTCCACCAGTTAATGCAGACAGAAGATTTTTATCCAGTATGAGCGCTGAGACTACACTGTGAAAGACTGTGTGCTCAGCAAAAACCTCACCCATGATGAATAAACAGCTCTTCTGGGGGCTTTGCTGCCGCCAGCTCTGCAGGAGTTGTTTATTGCCTGCTTTGCACATCCCATGATAAAGTTGCTGCTAAAATAAATTGCAGTTTTGCATAATTATTGACAATCACATCTTAACAAGCAGTGTGTATCATATTCGAGTGTTCAATTTTTTGAAATCCATTTTTAGCTTATGTTTAATCCCAGAAAGTGTTTGTGTAGTCACAGAAGGCAAATAAGGCATTTAAATAGAGTACTAATTTCCTCATTTCAGACAAAATTTACCTGAATCTTTTTAGATGGAACAGTTACTACTTAAGGCAATTTTGTTTCCTGAGCTATTATTATGCAGGTCTTTGCTTAGGGCAGTTGTGTGTATATCCACATTATATGCAATATGTGTGCTTGTGTGTGTATGTGTGTGTGTGTAGGCATGTGGGTATACACTATATACATACATACATACATACATACATACATACATACATACACACATACATACATATATTGGAAAGTATGATTTAAAATTTTCTCATAAGGGACTTTGGTAATTTCCACTTTAAAAACTGGAAAATGTAGTAATTGAGGTATAGGCAGAAGGAACTAAAACTTTTATTAAGAATTATAAGTAGTCATAATATGTGAGGTTGATGCTCTTCATAGCAATAGCTACTGAAGAAGTAAAAATGAAAACTCAGAGAAATTAGTAACAAGCTACGTCATACAACTGGCAAAGATATTGGGGACTGAACCACTATCTGATTTGTAAATTTTTACTTTTTCACCTTGGCACATTCTTTTAGATAATGTCTTTGCTCTAGGACACCAAGTTATGGAGTATGAACCTAACAAAATACTTTTAACAAGCTTGGATTTGGCAAGATAATAATTTGCACAATTGTTCCTGTGGAATGTTATTTGTCTTATTTTTACTCTTTTTCTCCCTTTGCCTTTACATCCACACCTCCACTTGTTCCTCCAGTATTCACATCCCAACAATCCATTTGTATTTTTCTGTCTTGTTATTTTACTTATTTAATTCTTGGTTTTGCTTCAGGGTTTTATCAAAGATAGGCATGTCAAGGACATTTAATGTTTTGCCTATGAGGATTAACTTCAACACAAAGTCAAAGTTAAAAAAAAGATTGTTTTGGAATGTTTATGAACAAAATTTGTAAGGGACAAATTTTGTAGTCTCTCTCCCACTCTCTCTCTCCTTTCTCTCCACTCTCTCCTCTCTCTCCCCTCTCTCTGATATGTGTGTGTGTCTATGTGTGCATATGCATTTCTATAGAATCTTTAATTTTTCATTTTTTGAGGGAGTGCCCAGGCATTGACCCAAGGACCTTGAGTTTAGTAGGCCAACACTCCACCATAGAGTCACATCCACAACCCATTGTTCTTTATTTTTAATAGTTCCACTTGTATGACTTTCTCCAAGAGGAAGTTGTTAGATTAAGTAAAAACAAATCTTTTTTATTATATTTCTTTTTTTACCTATATGTTTATATTGTTCCACATAAACACGAAACAATCAGAAAACATATATATGTTACATTCATAGTGATTGGCTATTTGTATTTGGCAAACCTGAAGAAAACATCTCTCCTATCTTGTTGAGTCTAAAATTCTGAATGAAAATCAATATCATATCTCATCTCTATCAACTTAAACATCTATCTAGACCTAAAAACATCTTAACCCCTAAACAATTAAGCTTCATTGTAAAACTAAACTATCTGGTCCTCAACCCCATCAGAAACTTGAGAAGGAATAAAGTTGATTACCTGACTATTTGGGGAGTTTAGATTATCAGCTTTCCAAATGAAAAAAAATGGCAGAGACAGTTTGCTACCAGAATAGTCACCCAAAATTCTCTATAGCATTGAATCATCATCTTCAATCTTCTGACCAAATATATCTGACAGACATATTTGTGAGGCAGGAACTGTTGAAGACCTGCTTACCTTGTCTTCTCAGAGTTTGGCCATCAACTCTGCCTTCATCCATGATTGCCCTGTTTTAGGCAGAATTCTGTCTGTGGCAGAAATGAGAACATATTGCCCAGTGTCTAGTTTGCCACTTTTGAAGCCATCTCCATAAGGAGGTCTTTTGATGCTCATCATCTTCTTGAGGTAGCTGGGCGTTGCCAGGAGCTAACCTGTCTTGTTGTCAAATATTCTTTAAAATAATAAAAACATCTTTAAATGCCATATTCTGTAGGTCTCTGAGATTTTTGGAGATCTTATCTAACTATTTTACCTTATATATCTATAGAACATATCTATCATTTAAACCTAAGATATGTATTCTTATGATAAAAATAGACTAGTAATTGTCATGACCATAATTTGATCCACTAACAATTACCTTGTATTGCTTAATTATCCTAAACAGCCTGCAAATCTTAAACAAGAGAGTAGAATTCTGGCTGTTGGTTAAATGGAGTGTTTCAGCAACACACCATCTTTGCTCATTTTATCAAGTTCATTGCACATACCATCCTGATATTTGTGAATTCCATCTGCCTGTTTCTCCCTTTGCAGAGTGAATGATCGAGAGGTTACTTTGGAAGAAACTCATAGATTACTGCAACAGTTCCCTCTGGACCTGGAGAAGTTTCTTTCCTGGATTACAGAAGCTGAAACAACTGCCAATGTCCTACAGGATGCTTCCCGTAAAGAGAAGCTCCTAGAAGACTCCAAGGGTGTCAGAGAACTGATGAAACAATGGCAAGTAAGTAGAGTGTTTCTGTGTTATCCCTCTAGTGAATCCAACCAAAGCATTCCAAGCATTTGTACTTGATACGGACAAACTGGGAACAAAAAGTAAAGTTGTTTTATTCAGCCTGATATAGCTTACCACTTGGACAAGAAGAAAAGAGGCAGAATAGTAAAAAAAAAAAAAAAAAAAAAAAAAAAAGATTCATTTGTGATTCCATTAAATACCATGAGCTTCTAAAAAGTACATGTGTTTTTGACTGGAAGTTTTGTCAAGCAGAAACTTCATTCAGACAGAATAGGAAGTTCAGGGTTGGTTTATTAAATTAAAATAGTTGCCATTTTTCGCTGTTTATTTAATGTCTTACAGGGAAAGCATCTGTAGGAAACGTCTGTTTTATTTAGTGTTGCTAACTTAATCAGTTTCCCTTCATTACTTTCCAATACATTCTGAAATGTTAATCTGACATTTTGTAGTTTTCTTCCTAACATGATCTGTGAAAATAAGAATGAGATTGCTAAATTTGTTATAGTTAGTGGTTGTACAATTTTCAGAGAATTGCTTTCCCAGGAAACAAAAATTATTAATTCCATGTGCATGAACAGCAAAAAGGAAAGCTTAGAGTAATGTTTAAATGCAATCTTGGCAAGAATAATTTTCTGTAATTCACAGAGGTTTCAAAGATTTATTCTTAATAACTGATTGAATTTTCCTGAACTAATATGCACCACTACTATATATTCTTTCTTTTGTAGCTTTTTGTTATTGTTGTTTTACATGCATATACAAATGAGCATTGCTAGCATCTAGAATATAGTTTAACACAATAATTTGAAGAATTTCTAGACTAAAGAAATACTCTTCATATTGTTCTCATCTACCTATATCTTACGTTGATGTGACAATTGGTTAGTTTGTTGCTTTGGTGCAAACAATTGGTAACAATAATGATTTATTACACCTTGAATTCATCATTCTTTTTTATCTTCCTTTCTGGCTCCACTTGCCTATCCACAATTATGCTAGTTTGATTTGACCGTATAGAGGTAATTTGTATAGAATAGTTTATCTTTATCTCTTTAGAGATCTTCCACAGTTTGTAATATAATATAAATCCATGAAAATCCATATTTTCTCTCGGCTGAATCTTATATGAATGATTAAACAGTGATTGTAGTGCTGTAGCTCATTTGGCTTATGCCATTCCATACATAAAAATATTCACTTTATAAATGATTACAAAGCCATTGGAGAATTGTAACTGGTAAATGGGTTCACATTTTCCCTGCACCTATGATTGATATATAGTACAGCTTTAATCAAATGGCTTTTTACACAAACTATGCTGAAAATAAAAACTAATCAAATTACCTAGATACTTTATTGTCAGATATTTAATAAATTTCTTCTCAAAATAGTGTAAGGTTGAGCTCAAAGATATTCACAATCATCTATATAATTTATATTTATATATGCAATATTCATATGTAGGTTATAATCTTTAAAAACTATAAAATTCTGCATCTTGTGGTAGCATTATTCCCAATTTTCCTAGAAAGTGCCATATTGGTTTCCAGAGTGATTGTACAAGTTTGCATTCCCACCAACAATAGAGGAGTGTTCAGTTTTCTCCACATCCTTGCCAACATGTTCTGTCACTTGAATTTTTATCTTAGCCATTCTGGTAGATATAAAATAGAATCTCTGAGTTGGGTTGATTTGCATTTCCCTGATAACTAAGGATGTTGAGTATTTAAGTGTTTCTTGGCTATTTCATATTCCTCTGTTGAGGATTCTCCATTTAGCTCTGTACCCCACTTGTTAAAAAATATTTCTCAGTGCTATTTTTAAATGTTAGTGTAGTCATTTTTTATTAAATGTTTCTTTTACTTTTTACATATCCATTTATATTGTTACACATATATACAATAAACTACCTATAGTAAGAAGAACCATGACACAATCAGGAATTACATAAGTGTTATATTCTTAGTGTTTTGGCTATTTGTATTTGGCAGCTTTGAATAAACCATCTTTCCTATCTTTGTGTGTCTAAAATTCTGAGTGTAAATCAATATCTATCATATTTCATCATTATCAACTTAAAACATCTATCTAGACCTAAAAACATCTTAACGCCTAAACAGCTAAGTCTAATTGTAAAACTAAACTATCTGGTCTTCAACTCCATCAGAAACTTGAGAAGGAGTAAAATTGATTACCTGAGTATACAGGTAGTAGCTTCTCAAATAAGAAGATGATACAGACAGTTTGCTACCAGAATAGTCACCCAAAATTCTCTATAACATTGGATCATCTTCACCCTTCTGGCCCAATATATCTGACAGACATATTTGAGAGGCAGGAACTGTTGAAGACCTGATTACCATGTCTTGGCAGAATTTGGCAGTGACTCTGCCCTCATCCAAGCTTGTCATTTTTTAGGCAGAATTCTGTCTGTGGTAGAACCAAGGACATTTTGCCCAAAGACTTGTTTGCCACATTTAAAGCCATCTCCATAATGAGGTTCTCATCATCCTCTTTGAGGTAGGATGGGTATTGCCAGGAGTTAACCTGTCTTATTGTCAGTGAATCTTTAAAATTAAAAAACAAACAAACAAATATTTTAAATGTCATATTCTGTATGTCTCTGGGGTTTTTGGTTTGGTGGCTTAATTTCTTGAGTTACATATGTATTTTGGATATTAGCCCTTTGTTGGATGTAGGATTGGTGAAGATATTTTCCCAGTTTGTAGGTTGTCCATTTTTTCTGTTGATAGTGTCCTTTGTGTTACAGAAGCTTCTCAGCCTCATGAGGTCCCATTTATTCATTGTTGATTTTAGAGCCTGAGTTGTTAGTGTTCTGTTCAGGCAGTTGTCTCCTGTGCCAATGTGTTCCAGGCTCTTCTCCACTTTTTCTTCTAACCCATTTAGCGTGGCTGGTTTTGTCTTGAGATCTTTGATCCACTTGGAGCTGCGTTATATGCAGGCTGATAAATATGATTCAATTTGCATTTTCTACATGCAGACATTCAATTAGACCAGCACCATTTGTTGAAGATGCTGTTTTCCATTGTGTGATTTTGGCTTCTTTGTCAAAAATCAAGTGTCCATAGGTGTGTAGGTTTATTTCTGGGGTTTGATGTGATTCCATTGATCAACCAACCCATTTCTGTGCCAGTACCATGCTGTTTTTATTATTGTTGCTCTACAGTACAGCTTGAGGACAGCGATGGATTCCTCTGGATGATTTTTTGTTGTACAAGATCGTCTTCTTTTTTTCCACATTGAGTTGAGACTAGATCTTTCAAGGTCTGTGAAGACTTGTGTAGGTATTCTGTTAGAGACTGCATTTATTCTATAGACTGCTTTTGGTAAGCTGGCCATTTTTACTATGTTGATCCTCCTGATCCAGGAGCATGGGTGATCTTTCTGTGTTCTGATATCTTCTTCAATTTCTTTCTTCAAAGACTTGAAGTTTTTTCATATGTCTTTTAAAAATTGGATATGTTTCTTTTTAAGTATGAATAGGGAATAAGGAATTTTGTGGCTTGATTTTTTACCCTTTTTTAAAAAAACAATTGGAAATTACTCTGAAAAAACAGTGTTAGCTTTCTTATATCACTTAAAATGCTTTTATGCTCTTCTCAAATCTGTATATATGTTTTTCTCACTTGCTTAATTAAACCAAAGTATGATTATCATTTAAAGTCCAATGATGAATGCTTCTGCATTTTTAAGCTGTAGCACTGGTTACATGAAACAGTCAAAGGGTTAGAGGTAGAATATGATGATTTTAAAATAAGGAGAGGCTTCTTATAAATTCTTAGTGGTGTTGTTGATGATGATGGTGTTAACTGCTGTTGTTAATAAATAGGATCTTTACTTGGCAGCCAGTTTATTATTTGTATGGGTCAGGGTAACAAGTGCAGACACATGTATGGGAGTCAGAGGAGGACCTTTTGGGCTGTCCCATGCCTACTCATCTTACTTGTGCCAGGATCTCTTTTCTACAGTGGGCTCTAGCTGGCCTTGGAGCTTCTGGAGATTATCTTGTTTCTACCTTCCATTTCCAGCAGGCATATTGGTTTTACATCAAATGTATACATGGGGTCTCAGACTCTGAACTCAAACTGTGAAGTTTGCTTTTACCCTGTGCTCTGCTTGGTTTTTAATCAGTAATTCTCCAGCCTCAGACTCCCTGAATGTTAGAATTATCAGTGTATGTTGTTAGAACTATACTGAACTGTATTAATTATTAAAAGAAAAAAGGAGGAGGGGACGCAAATGCTTAGT
Source organism: Acomys minous (assembly GCF_964271855.1). Classification (NCBI taxonomy): domain Eukaryota; kingdom Metazoa; phylum Chordata; class Mammalia; order Rodentia; family Muridae; genus Acomys; species Acomys minous. The sequence continues at coordinate 88,600,881 of NC_140488.1, read as the reverse complement.
CAAAGTAATAGCTCTCCCACCAGATCTTGAGTCTTCTGTCTATTCCAAAAATGAGTGAGATTTGTTTTCTATGAAGACTACTGCATTGTTAAAAATTGTCAGTCCTTTAAAATTATTTTTCTGAAATTGCCAATTGTTCTATGTATAGACTATGACTTTTATTATTCCTTGCTATATTGACTATTGCTGTTGGTTATTATCTACTTCAAAATCTATTTGATTCTCTCAGAAGTGATCATAATTTATGGAACATAAGAACACTGGATATATTATAAACTTCATTATTAAAATTAGTGACTAAATTTCACCTTGAAACTTATTAAAATTTCTAAGTGTATTAGTAAAAAGTGATATTTACTTTCTTAACTGAAATTATGCTTGTCCATACACTATGATGAAGATATCTTTATTTATTTATCCATTCATTCATTCACTCATTCACTTCATATCCCAGTGGCAGCCCCATCTTTCCTCACCTCCCAAGTTCACCCACCCTCCCTCCACATCACCCTCCATTTTCCACTCCTCAGAAAAGGGACACACACACACACACACACACACACACACACACACACACACACACACACACACCAACTCATCAAGTTGCACCAGGTATGAGCGTGCCCTCCTTCCCTTTGGCCTGGCACAGCAGTCCTTCCAGGGGGAAGTAATCCAAAATCCTGCAAGACAGTCCTTGCCAGACAGAATCCCCACTCCCCTGAATAGAGGACCTACATGAAGCCCAAGTTACCCAGAGACCACAACCCTTCAGGGGCCTAGGTCCAGTCTATACAAGGTTCTTGGTTGGTGCCTCAGTCATAGCAGGCCCTCTGGGCCCTGGGAAGACTCCTTGCTTTCTTTTCTTTTCTTTTTTTTCATTATACTTTATTCATATTGCATCCAAATTGTTAACCCCTAGCATGTATCTTCTCTTTCCTACCCTTCCTCCCTCTTCTGCATTATCTCCCTCCCCTGGACTTCTGATGGTGTTGGGGCCCTCTTCCCCCACCATCTGAACACTACCTATCAGGTCACATTCATATGGCCTTTGTCCCACTTCCAAGGGGAAGTGGACAAATCATGGGCACCAGAGTTCATGTCAGAGGCTGTTGTCTTTCACCCATACCCATGCAGAATGAGCTACATCTGAACAGGAGGTCTAGGTTCTCTGCATGCATTTTCCTTGGCTGTTGCATCAGTTCATGCCAGCCACTCTGGGTCCAGATCCACTAGCCTTGGTGGTCCTCTTATGGGGTTCCTGAAACCTATGTGTCCTTCCATCCACCCACTCTTCCATACCACTCTCAGCACTCTGCCCAGAGTCCAGAAGGGAGTCCCAGCATCTGTCACAATCTCCCCCACCCCAACACACTCACCCTAGGTGGAGTATCTCAGAGGACATCTATGTCGGTTAATATCCACTTATAAGGAGTATATAGCAGCCCTGTCTTTCTGGGCCTGGGTTACCTCACTCAGGATGATCTTTTATAGTTCCATCTATTTGCCTTCAAATTTCAAGATTTGCAGTAGTATTCCATAATGTAAGTGTATCATAATTTCTTTATCCATTCTTTGGTTGAGGTACAACTAGGTTGTTTCCAGATTTTGGCTATTATGAACAAGGCTGCTATGGACATTGTTGAGCAAATGTCCTTGTTGTATGATGGAGCATCTTTTGTGTATGTTCCCAGAAGTGGTATAGCTGGGTCTTGAGGTAGAATTATTCCCAATTTCCTGAGAAAGCACCAGATTGATTTCCAAAGTGGTTGTACAAGTTTGCACTCCCACTAGCAATGAAGGGGTGTTCCCCCTTTCTCTGCCTCCTCTCCAACATGCTCTGTCACTTGAATTTTTTATCTTAGCCATTCTGGTAGGTGTAAGATAGAATCTCAGAGTCATGTTGATTTGCATTTCCCTGATGACCAAGGATGTTGAGCATTTCTTTAAGTGTTTTTTGGCCATTCAATGTTCCTCTGTCGATAATTCTGTTTAGTTCTGTACCACTATTTTAATTTGATAGCTTGGTTTGGTGATGTTTAATTTCTTGAGCTCTTTATATGTTTTGTATATTAGCCCTTTGTCAGATATAGGGTTGGTGAAGATCTTTTCTCAGTCTGTAGACTATCATTTTGTTCTTTGACAGTGCCCTATGCTTTACAGATTATTTTCTGTTTCATGAGTTCCCATTTACTAATTGTTGATCTTAAAGCCTGAGCTATTAGTGTTCTGTTCAGGAAGTTGTCCCCTGTTCCAATGACTTCTGGGCTCTTCATCATATTTTCTTCTAATAGATTTAGTGTGTCTGATTTCATATTGAGGTCTTTAATCCACTTTGACATGAGTTTTATGCAGGGTAATAAATATGGATCTATTTACATTTTTCTACATGTGGACCTCCAGTTAGACCAGCACAACTTTTTGAAGAGGTTATCTTTTTTCCGTTGTATGAAATTGGCTTCTTTGTCAAAAATCAAATGACCATAGGTGTGTGGGCTTATTTCTGGGTCTTGGATTCGATTTCATTCATTAACCAGCCTATATCTATGCCAGTATCATGCCACTTTTTATACTATTGCTGTATAATACAGCTTGAGATCTGGGATGGAAGTACTTCCAGAAGATCTTTTATTAAATAAGATTCTCCTGGCTATTTGTTTTTTTTTTTTGTTGTTGTTGTTGTTGTTGTTGTTGTTGTTTTTCCATATGAAGCTGATAACTGATCTCTCTAGGGCAGTAAAGAATTGTGTAGGTAAAAGATGCCTTTCTTATAGTTACTTTTGATAGTCAAGGTGGAATATTTAAGCCATCTGATTTTATAAATCATCATATAGATCCTGAGCAGTAAAAGTGTGAGAATGTTTAAATTGCAATTTTATTTTAAAAATAAAGAACATATTTTATAATTGAATCAGATTCTTTTTCTTTCTAAATATAGTCTCTTTGGGCCTAAGAGATTTGATAAAAATGAGAATGGTTCAAACTTCTAACAACAACAACAAACCTGAAAATTTAATGAATTTGTAGCTTTGCAAATGTTCCACACATTTTGTAAATCTTAGTGACTCTTTAAGTAAACCTTCAATCTCATTGTAGCACTAGCCTGTAAAGAATCTGCCTGGCTATGGTTATGCTATTAGGAGGCAGTCTAAGAACTAACGTGTCCCCCCCCTCTCTCAATCTCTCTGTCCTCCCCTCCCCACCCCTCCAAATTCTCTCCCCTCTTCTATCCTCTGGTTTGTGTGTGTATGTGTGTGTGAGTGTGTGTGTGTGTGTGTGTGTGTGTGTGTGTGTGTGTACATTATTTAATCTCATTTCATTACCTATATAATCTTTCAACATTCTCACTTTATGATAGGTTCTCTTATGTTGAATAATGTATTGCCAGAGAGACCTGTTTGGTAAAACTTTGGATTGTACATCTGAATATAGCTGTAAGTTAAGATAGGTTTGATTTCTGATACATTATTGAAATTTAAAAAGTAGTCTCCGGTATTTCTTACACAAAATCTTGACCCATATATTAATTCCAAAGATGAAAAGCAATGTAATTAAAGTAGTATAATCAGCACCTTAAATAAATTGAAACATCACATTTCTTGGGGTATTGTACAGTAGTCTGTGGATCTCTAATTCTAAGGAAACTTTCAATGTACTATTCCCAGTTGATTTTGTTTCATTTGTCTGTATTTTTTAATCTGCCTATTTTCATTGTTTTCTGAGAGCATGGGGGTGATTTCCATAGATTCCTTTTGTCTGGTGTTCTCTTAGTGTTCTCCATGTGTTAAAATATTATTATTATCATATTTAAGCTTTCATTAATGTGGAAAGGTTTTATTAAACAGTTATCAAGTGCTTTAGGTGTAGTGATGACAATATACTCAGAGAAGATAGAGTTAGGACTTAGTGCCAGAGTGCACACCAGGGCCATAGCATCCATGTCATATGTGTTTTCCAGTCGAAAGCTAGACAGATAGGTCTATACTTATCTGAAGGCCAGAAAAATATTTGAAAACATTTTAATCTTGCTTACATATTGGATGAGATTTTTTAAATGCTGAACTTTAAGTTGGAGTTTGAAGAAATTCATGTTAGGTTGAACACATAATATCCTGGCCATGATTTTTGCCCCCAAACAAAGGATGAGAACTGTTGTTTAGAGAAAATCATGTTTAACAATATGCCAGCAGAAGGCCCTAGGTGATGTTTACCTAGAACCCCTGCATTTGAGAGACTGAGGCAGAAAGATAATATTGAAGCCAGTCTAGTCTTGTCACAATTTTGAAAAGGGCATAATGGTGGCTGTTGGGAAGTTAAATGGATATTTTGCTGCACTCTGTGAGAGATGGAGATGAGAAGACAATCTGAGTCAATGTCTTCATGAGGTCACAAAATTCATGAGGACAAACAGTTGAGAGAAGAGATGCCAAGAATGTTGTTTGTTTTCAGGCACTTGTGTATAATAAATGAGAAAATCACATTCCTTGAAGCAGTTGTGAATTTACCTATAAGTTGTGTGAAAATTCTAGTTAAGGTATAAAACTTGAAGGACTTCAACATGTAAACAATAGAAATCAAGATATTACACACATGTTGATATCATTGTTACCAGAACTTCTCTCTTGTCCACCAAGAAATTGACTTAAATGCTACTAAAACCTTCCTGCAGCTCACAATGAATAATCATCTATCCCTTCCTCTGTGGTATTGAAAGGAAATCACTTTATAACTTTCTTAATACCAAAACTGAAAAACAAACAAAATTTGATATGAAATTGCTATCATGAAAAAGTATTTAAGCAGTGTATCCAACTGGGAAAATTCTTTCAATTGCAGCATTAGTTTCTTGTCTCATATAAATGTAGGTACCCCCCACCACCACACTATCCATGACTAGATCCTGACTATCCTAATCAAGAACAACGCCTAGAGGCATAGGCTTGTTCTCTTTCCATATTCTTTATTATGTTGCTTTATATCCTAAATTTTTATTTATTGTTTGACAATTTTTTTATTTTATTCTTTGACAATTTAATGCATGAATATTATATTTTTGACATTTTAACCACCCATTGCCCTTTCTCATCCAATCTTAGATAAGCTTTATTCTTTCGAACAAGTTTCTTTCTTACTTTGCTGTCTTTCCATTGTTTAGGTTTTGGGCTTTACCACTGTTTTTGTTAAATTTTTTGTTATGTAGTGTTTTCTCTTAGATTATTTGTGAACTACTGAGTTTAACCAGGGTTGTCTGCATGAGCATAAGTGTTAGATTATTTACTAGAGTAAAGCAATTTACCAGTAGCTATGCCACCAAAGAAAATGACTCTCCCTTCCACAGCAACCATTGACTGTATTCCTCTGGGAAGAGTGGGGCACCATGAGTTTCTCTGGCATCCAGCATGGAATGTTAATAGGCCTAATCCTCTGAAAATTTTGTGCCTGAATCCATAGATGCTAAACATTCTAGAGGACAGACTGAAACTTCTGTAAGTCTCAGAGAGAATTCAAAAGGAAGTCCTGAAAAAGTGTAGTTTAGAAAACTAAGTTAATGGGAACAAATATCCTGGTGTTTCACCTGAAGGAAAAAAGGAAAACTAAATATGGGAAATAATGTTGTAGGTACAATGATTTGTGAAACAGATCCATTAATTTAATGTTATTTGAGTTTCAAGATATCGTTATAAAGGTTGGACTATTCTTGTTTATATGGAAACATGTTAGTTGAAAGTATTAGAATCTTCAGAATCAACTTGTCTAAATATTGCTATATGATTGGGAAACAACATGAAATGCAAAAAGTACTACATTGAAAAAAATTTTAAATTTAACTGTTAGATTCTATAATTTTATAACTACAAATAAAAAGAAAACCTCTATCAATAAGAAGACACTGTACACACTGAAAAGCAAATTTTGATAGCTTCCAATAAACATTGTCTTTTATTCTTCACAGAGATTTTGTGATAAACCTAAAAGGTAATAATTATAAAGGCACTTTGAAAAAGCCTTATTCAAGTGAAAGGTCCTTGTTAATATTATTAATTACCATTAGGCAAAAGTCAAGCTGAAGCTATAAGTTTAAAATTGCACTCTATATAGCCAATAAATCAATGTTACATTAATTAATAATAACTACACTTTTCACATTTTATAATCATCCAAGTAATTTCACTTTCATTTTATAATTTGACTCTCTAAATACGTGATGTTGCACTATGACTATTTCCATTTTTAATTAAGGAGAATAAAATTGTAGAAAGTGTGTAATTTATCTATGGTTCCCTCCTGAGTATTTAACTAATTTGTGTTTCACTGTTCCACATTAAGAGAAAGCTTAAGTAAACCTCAAAGGATAGCCAGATAAGTGTTTTTATAGGGTTTAAGATAGTCTATTTTATCCATCTATTAGAATAGATAAGGATAACTAATGAGCTTTGAGTACTTATTATCACCAGGCAATGTGCTATATATGTGTTAATTTTATGAATTTTCTTGTAATCTTATTTTCATGGAAAGTTAAAATTTTGGAGGGTTGGGCAACTGCAAACTATTCATGGAAAAATGAGTATTTGAAATTCTGTTTGACTTCTGACATTCTGAGGATCCTGCCATCCTTCATATTATTCTGACATGGCTCAGGAATTCAAACAGAAACCCTAAATAACAAAAAGTAAAATTTCAAATCACTCATCTCATTGGAATATTTCAGTTCATAAAAGCATTTGACTCTGTAGACATACTTATTTTTACATTTTTAAAATAGTTTCTGCATCAGTTTCTCAGTTGAAATGTTGTTTTATGAAATCAGATAATGCTCAGATGCAAACATTTTTGTAAGGCCTCCTTTGGCCAGAATGGTGTGTGTTTGTTTTGTTACACTTGACCACTGAAATTTTTCCCTCCTTTTGACTTAGTGAGCTGACAGAATGTAGTAAATCTCTCCCATCTGCTCAGTTACACAGTTATTATGTGTTGTTTTTCTGGAGATGGATTCCAGGTATTCCCTGGAATTTCTTTCATCTCATTCTCTCCTCTTGGTAGTCAATAGATACATCCTAAATGTCTGTTTCTTTTATGTTTCCCTCTAAATAGTCTGCTCATCTCCATTACACCAATGATTCAAGTATTTTCTTTCTCTTTGCAAGATTCATCCTACATATCTTATTGAATGTGGGACTTTCTTAGCTCACATACCTCATACAAAGGACAAACTCAGTATGATACAGCTATGCCATGTCTTTTATCTTCTATTTTGGTATTTAATACTATATCCTCCCCTCAGGGCGATGTCAGATCATGTATTTATTAATATATCTTATCTCATGTCAGTTTTAAGTTTACTTTTATAAACTCTGGATTTTGCCTACACAATGGCTTATAAAGTACACTTCACTTAAACCACAGAGATTTGTGTTACTATTTCCTTGTATCTTCTCTGATACATTTCTGTCAACTACTTGTACCAATCCAACCTGCATATTTAAACTTCTAAAACAAAATTTAGATGGTAACTAGTCAAGCAACTGTTCCAATTCAACCTGAAGTTTAAAAACATAAATGATAACTAGAATGTAGGTTTTTATGCAAGAAGAAATTTAACTGGAATTAAATTACGTTTATACTCCTATTGTCAAGACACTACTTTTGTGTGATTCACGTCTTAATAAATATTTATTAGTAAATTAAAGAAATATATGACTCTCATTGGCAAAGCTTTTATGTCTTCTAAAGGCATTTTTAAAAAATTCTTTTATACTCCTTCAATTTCTTATCAAGCATTGGCAACAAGGGTGAATTTCTAAGCATATTCCTTATTTTGTCTTTCCATATATCCTCAATTTCTACAAAATGAACATCAAGCAAGATTATAGTTGTACTTTTTAGTAATTAAATTCCTGCTTTGAGAGTTTTATACTTGTATGTAATGTATTCTGATTATGCCTAGCCATGACCCTCTCTTATCTCCTCCCCCCCACACTTTCTTACAATTCCCTCTCCCACATTCATGTGGAAAATTGAAAAGGGTTGCTGTTTTGTTCATTTGTTTTGACACACTGAGCTTAAATAAGCATACCCACCTATGTGCTCATGAGCTTGAAAAGAACAATTAGGACTTGGTGTGCTCACCAGCAGGTGCACAATGAAAAACGATGAGTCCTCCTCACACTCCAGGAATTTTTCAGTAGCTAATATTTTAACAAGGAAGAGTTAGGATGCATATGCTCCACCTCTATCCATGATTGGCTATTGACAGTGCCAGCTTCTGCAAGTTTAGTGCAGGCAACCACAGCATCTCTGAAAACTGGATCAGAACTGGTTCATTCTTCTAAAATTTCCTTTCTGCATCTAAGAGTACCCAACTACTACCTACTTATCAAGAAAAAGTCATATTGACATCAATATTTTTCCCTCAGCTGAAAGTCATACATCTCTGTCTTAATTCCTATAGGAATTTCTCTGCATATTAAATACTGATTTTTGTTTCTTTTTAAATTTCTTTTGGAAAAGTTAGTATTTAGTACTATGAACTTTGAAATACGGCTGTGTGGATTTAAATAATGCTGACCATAAACTCTTTTCTTAATTGCTTTTGGATTGCATCACTATAAATAAAAGTTAATCACAGCTATACCTAATGTATTTTATGAAACTGATATGAAGTCATATAAATGAAGGTCATAAAACAATATATGACATATAGTAAGTAACCATTAAATACAATTAGCATGTCATTACATTTATTCTTGTATTCATATGTACAGGTAATGTTAAATTTCATGTAAATATTTATTGATAAGTTTTCATACTATTCATTGTGTTATAGGCCCTTTGAGGGATATTCTCATTTGTGTGAGAATGTACATAAATGTACATAAACAAACAACTGCTTAAAGTATTGGCATCCGTGAATGCTGAGACTTCATTTAAAAAGAAAAAGTATTTGTTTTTTGTTTGTTTCATTTGTTTTGTTTTGTTTTTGTTTTTTGTTTTGTTTTTTTGTTTTGTTTTTTCAGACAGGGTTTTGAAAAAGTATCTGTTAGTCTTTAGTTTATTTTAGTTCTTACATGGCAATATTGACTCAAAAACCTCTTTAAACTCTCCAGATGAAAACAACCTTAACAACCTATTTTTGAGAATAAACATACCATACTAAAAGTATAAAAATGATATTTTGTTTTGCATAGTGACCTCCTTGGGGAAGAAAACTGACTTGTTATCTTTTTTTCTTTCAATTAGACACAGAGACTCCTTGAAACCTACTTTGACAAAGATAGCTTATTTTTCCCATCTGAGCAACAGGGGAAATGACATCAATGTCTTAAAGAAATATTTATGAAAATCTTTGCTTTGGTTTGGTTTTGTCTTACTTTATTTTGTTTTGTTCGTTTTGACTTTTAAAATGGTTTTTGAGAGACAGGGAAGGAAATTGAAGTTGTGTGGCTGGGGAAGTAAAAGAACGTGATCAAAATAGATTATATGTAAAAAATAATTTTAATGAAAAATTAAATAAAATATAACTGTTTTAAAGTTATGCAAAGAGAAACCACTGAAGAAAATCAGTGGGCTCAAAAACTCACTTTCTCTGGATCTGGCCCAGACACACAGTTTTTCTCCAAAGAAATATAAGAAAGATCAAGGAAAATTAGAGTACAGAAAAAATTCAAGTAATTCCCTGTCACAGTCTCATCTTTTCTTTTTTCCTGGAAGAATTTTTACCATTGACTGTCTTTAGGAGCATATTTAACATGATAAAAATGATATTCTAGTATATGATCAATGTTTGATCTTCCATTAGCTGTTGAATTTGGAAAGACTAATCAGTAATGAATTTTAAAACTATATTTTAAATTTCCATCTTAATATTTATCTTCTACCTTTGTTAATTCTGATAATAAATCATTTTAGGTATAAAATATTGCTCATATTAAAAATAATTTAGTTTGTCAGTATGGGATTTTCATTCAACATGAGATCCATTTGCAATTTATGTGGTTTTCTAAGTTACATTAAAAAGAAATGTCAGAAAGTTGACTTTTATTTATTTTTTTACTGATCTTTGTGAGTTTCATATCATATACCCCAACCCCACTCGTCTTGCTGTCACCTATCTGTCCTTTGCCCTTGCAACATCTCACATGATGAAAAAGTTGACCTTTTAACAGTATCAAATTTTAAAGAAAAGTTCTGGAACAAAGGTCTGTGCATAAATTATGCAATCTCTGTAAAGTTAAAAGAAATCATGCCTGGCTATGAAAGAGTGATAGGTTAATATGAGAGGCATAAACCATTCCTTATTGGAGATCCTATTAGTATAGGTGGAAGAATTCCCATTAATTGATAGTGAAAAGGTAACAAATTACTTCTATTTGCTTCAGCATCTGTGGTTGTCCTTGAGGAGTCTGTTAGCATGTTGCCTTTTCAGTGTTACAACTTACAACACCCTGTATCATTACAAATATCATCTTTGCTTTCTCTAAAGATTTCAGCTTTTCCTGTATAATGATTTTCCACTTCTCACCTCTCTTATCTATATGTAATTCTCTAGGACTTTCAGAAATAATTATTCTCTGCAGAACGCAACATTTTATTGGCTCCTGTGGGTCAACCATTTTTCATGCCAATACTTTGCTCCCACATCAACATTTCAATACTGGATTCAATTAAAGGCTGTGACCCCAGGAGAATAAGACTTGGATATTTATGAGATACTTGATAAGACAATCTCTCATTTTTTAAACTTAAGAAAAATCCTATTTTTAGTTTTACAGTAGTTTTGTGAATGGTGGGAAAATTGTTATATACTGTGCTTGAAAAATGGAAATGAATTCTGATAACATTTTTACAAAACATGGGGAAAAGCCAGTGCTCTGTGGAAAGGGGGTGTGTTATTATTGGAATACAACACTTGATTAAGAAATTGCAAATATATGTGTCTTCTGTGACATAAAAGAGACGTATATATTCTTACAATGTATATATCTAGTAGAAGAATATGCCTGTTGACAGAATTCTTGAATGTGTCCTTTCAGGTGACCTATTATTGACAAGTGAGGTTTCCTGCAACAGAATAAAGAGAATCAATAGGTTTGTTGTGGTTGTTTTTGTTTTAGAGAAAGCATTTAGGTTTTTTATTTAAATAAAATGTAACATTCATGTCTTCTCTTTTCCCATAGAATTGAAAAATAATAAAACTGCTAAAAATCAGAATAAAATATCAGACCCAGGAAGTCATGAATGTTAGTGCAAGCTTGAAACTCTTTAAAGGGTTGTGATACATAGACCCATAGTGGCAGCCAGCTACTTAATGAGACACACTGTCGGTTTTCTGTGAAGTGTCTCCTTTAAGTTCATATAGTTAAAAACATATTACTAGATGGTGCTAAAACCCCAGGGTTTGGCTCTCACTAAGCCTCTTTTTTACTGACACTTCCTAAATGTTCCATAAACTTCAAAAATTAATAGTTTGCAAAAGAGAAATCCACATAAAGAGGAACTGAAAATAGTGGGAATTGGCAGAAGAGGGCAAGGCAGACCTAGCTCAGAATAAAGAGAATGTAATGAAAATAAGTACAGCATCCCTTCAATTACCGGGATGAGGAGATACACTTATAAGCCTTATGACCACAATCAAACAAGCTATTCTGATTAGTTTTTGCTGTATGATCCAGTTACTTATTTTGCTTACCAATCTATAATTTCAGCAAAGACCATTATGTCTTGCATGTATGTTCTTCTTTAAATAACCTGGTGTAGGTCAGCTTTCACTGAAGGAATCAATTTTAAGAGGGCTCATTCACATGCTTTGCATACACTAATTAATAATCTCATTTGAATAATTCTCAAAAATCTGAACACATGGTAGCAATAAGATTTTAGTTTTTCTCTTTAATCTATCTCCTTCCACGCTCGTCCTTCTCTCTTTGCATATACTCTTTGATGTTTTCTCTATCTTTTTCATTTCAATTGACTTTCATCTATATAAAAATGAATATCACTTCTACCTGTCTCCAGGTTGTATCGATCTTGTTCACCTAAATGCTCTTTCTTTTTTTTTTTCTTTTTTTTAAATTTTTTTCCTCCTTTATTAATTTATTCTTGTTACATCTCAATGGTTATCCCATCCCTTGTATCCTCCCATTCTTCCCTCCCTCCCATTTTCCCCTTATTCCCCTCCCCTATGACTGTTCCTGAGGGGGATTACCTCCCCCTGTATATGCTCATAGGGTATCAAGTCTCTTCTTGGTAACCTGCTGTCCTTCCTCTGATTGCCACCAGGTCTCCCCGTCCAGGGGACATGGTCAAAGGTGAGGCACCAGAGTATGTGAGAAAGTCATATCCCACTCTCCACTCTACTGTGGAGAGTGTTCTGTCCATTGGCTAGATCTGGGTAGGGGCTTAAGGTTTACCGCCTGTATAGTCCTTGGCTGGTGCCTTAGTTTGAGCGGGACCCCTGGGCCCAAATCTGCCTATCATAATGTTCTACTTGTAGGTTTCTAGGACCCTCTGGATCCTTCTACTTTGCCTTTCTCCCATGATTCTCTCATCTAGAGTCCCACTAGAATGTCCTCTCCTCTGTCGCAGTTTCCTGGTAAGTGAAGGCTTTCGTGGGACATGCCCCTTGGGCTAATATGCAGATATAAGTGAGTATATACCATTTGAGTCTTTCTGCTTCTGGGTTAACTCACTCATTATGATCATTTCTAGCTTAATCCATTTATCCACAAATTTCGGGAATTCCTTGTTTTTAATAGCTGAATAGTATTCCATAGTGTATATGTACCACAGTTTCTTTATCCCACATCTGACAAAGGTCTAATATCCAAAATATATAAACAACTCAAGAAATTAAATACCACCAAACCAAATAACCCAATTGAGAAATGGGGCATGGAACTAAACAGAGAATTCTCAACAGAGGAATATCAAATGGCTGAGAAACACTTAAAGAAATGCTCAATCTCCTTAATCATCAGGGAAATGCAAATCAAAACAACTCTGAGATTCCATCTTACACCCATCAGAATGGCTAAGATCAAAAACTCAAGCGACACCACATGCTGGCGAGGATGTGGGGAGAGAGGAACACTCCTTCATTGCTGGTGGGAATGCAAACTAGTACAACCACTTTGGAAATCTATCTGGCGCTATCTCAGAAAAATGGGAATAGGGCTTCCTCAAGACCCAGCTATCCCACTCCTTGGAATATACCCAGAAGATGCTCCAGCACACAGTAAATGCTCTTTCTTTCTTTCTTTCTTTTTTTTTTTTTTTTTTGCCACCATCTCCACCTTCATTTTATTAGCATTCTTTCAGTTTTACAAGACATACTAAAACAATATTGGGATCCACTTAATGTTTTGATGATGCATATCATAAATCCAAGTCTGGTTAGGCAGTTACATAAGCATCCACTTCAGACTATAAATTTACCTCTTGATTTGATTGTACAGAATTAGTAGGATTCTCCTTAACATCAAGGACATTTCATACCTTGGCCCTTGTTCATGATATCAGTCATGTACCTGGTACATGTAAAAATAGCATATACCTGGAAGAGTGGGAGTGGCCTTCATGGGTGGGGAAAGATAGGGGAACTGGTCAGATATGATTATTATGCAGGTCCCATTTTCCATAAAGATTAAAAAACATGAGTCTGTAACCGCTGTGGGTATCATTTTTTCTTAGTAGCAGTAAATGCTCTTTCTTAAGTTTTCCATTCATTTACCCGCAATCCATTGAAGTTGAACGAATGACAAAAACTAATTTTTTAAACAATAATAACATTGTCTTGAATAAGAATAAAAAAGAATTCAACAAATCTTTTTAACAATCCAACAGTTCAGTTGAAAAACAGTGAAGTAGCTGGGCTGTGGTGGCCACGCCTTTAATCCCAGAACTCAGGAGTCAGAGCCAGGTGGATCTCTGTGAGTCCGAGGCCAGCCTGGTCTACAAAGTGAGTTCAGGACAGCCAAGGCTACACAGAGAAACCCTGTCTTGGAAAAAAAGAAAAACAGCCAAGTAATATCAGTGAATGTTAGGAACATTATGCCTACTATATCAAATATAAAGAAAAAAACTTTGTGGTTTCACTTATGGCAGTCCCTAGACTACCCAAATTCATATTGCTAGAAAATTAAAGGATGACTTCCAGTGGTATGTGGAACAGAGAATAGGACTTTTTTATTTATTGGATACCTGAGTTTCAGTGTGAGATAACGGACATTTTCTAAAAATGGATAGTGATGATGTTTGTAAAACACTGGGAATGTGCCTTATACAATTGGAATGTACATTTAGAAACTGCTGAATACCAGATCTTTTTATGCATATTTAAAGACAGTACAATATAGGAAGAAATGAGTTAACAGACATCTATTTGGAGGATTTCTAATTGACATAAATTTATCAGAGAATGTAAGCATTTTATATTGTTACTTCTAACTTCTGTGACTGGAAGAATTCCGTATTTTTGGACATCACACTTTATCTTGTAGAAAATGGTGGACCTAAATTTGGCAGAGACCTTTAGTAAGATGCCAAAAAGATGGAAATGCTGGTCATTGATTTGTCTTTACCATTATTTGCATTTTATATTTTTATTTATAATTTTCAGAATTTTATAAAATTTCCTCACATATCACATATTTACTTTACTATAAAAATGAGCACAGCATGAAATTACATCTCTCTGTGTACCTTCAAGTTGGTAAATAAGTTAGAGGTAGCCATGCAAAAGACTCTTCCCTTCGATTATTTGTAGCATGCACCAAACTAATTTTTCATTAATATTTAAGACTTTATCATTATTTACTACACATGCATAATTACTCCTTTGTTCTTGCATGTGTATATGTAGTATATTGTATGCTTTTACACATATATGTACATAGGTACACATAGACATATATTTAAGGTGTAACCAAGTGAAAATTCTATTGCAAGGACAGAATATCCAAGAAAGAGAGAGTGACAGACAGACAGACAGACGCAGAAAGACAGAGAGACAAAGATGGGTGGTAGTGGTGGAGAAAGTCGCAGCGGTAGATAACAAAAGTATGGCTCCAATTTTTCATGTTTCTTACTCATTCTTGTTGTTGGAGAGCTCACTTTTAATAAACTAGCGAAAAAAATCTGTCTAGGCATTAGGTAGTTCTACCCACTTATATCTGAAAACAAGTGAATTAGATGATTGGTTGTGTCCATTTAGCTCTGAAGTTTTAGAAATTTAGATTCTCACAGAACAGATTGTGAGAAGTAAATAAATGAAGAAAAATAACAGCCTTTCTACGTATATTGAAGTATTTTTCATTTGCTGTCTCTATCTCCAAAATATATCCAATCAGGAATAGTATTGTTTATTCCTCCCACTGTTTGGGGAGAAACATGAAGGAAAGCTAAGCCAGATGGTATCTAGAAGATTTACACTGTCATTTTCATTCCTTTCCATTTGCATATTATATAAAACTGCCCATGCTTCCATCTGAGACATGATCATTAATTTAATGTTTGATCTAATGGCTCATGACATTAAAATTTAAAATTAGTCTATCATGGCCAAACTATGTATTCTAAAGGAAAATTTCTTTTGTAGATTGAATCCTACAATTTAACAAACAATGCTATTGGCTAATTCTTCATAATTATGTTTTGGCTTTGATTTAGATAGTCTCTCATAACAATAAATTTTGTTAAACAAGATCTAGCTTATAGTAAATTTCTCAAAATTACAGTTAAGAAAGGAAAATAAATTTATTTTTATTTGGGTTATATGAGTGATGTGTGTGTTTATAGTAATAAAATCATTATTGTTAGCGACCATTTGTAAAATTGAACCTGAAGGAAAATCATGGCATATTTTCTATCTACATTTGACTCATGATGAGTGGATTATCAATAACGTTTTAAGTAAATTTGTGTCCTGAAAACATGTACCTATTACAAATTGTTCATTATTGTTCCATGTATAAGATCAGGTAATGAATTGGTCATCCTTGGGTTATTCAAAGATTTATTGTGAAGCAGATTTGAGTTTGCCATTTTACTTACTTGAATTTTATTGCATAAACTTTTTTCTAACATAAAAGATTGCATGTTCTTAATGTGACTAAAACAGAAAAAATATCTGACATTATGGCGAGACAAACACATAGAGATGGTGGGAGAAATCAAAGAGACAATGAAAGAAAAAAATCACATACTGTCTTATCATATAGAGTCAGATAAACAAAGAGAGGAATAATTTGGCTTTCAAGAATAAAAGATAAAGAAAGAGGATAGAAAATTCTGCTACTTTACCAAATGTGATGCTGAAAAATCTAACAAAAGTTATGGCAACATTTCAGCTCACAAAAAGTTAGACAATTCACCTATCCTATAAGAACTTTGAAGTGACTTTTGAGAATATAAAATTCAAATCCAATAATACATGCACCTGTACTCAAAATAATATTGATAATATTGCACCTGAAAAGAAAATGAGTGCTTCAATAAAGAAGCAGGTTTGAACATCAATCTCAGATGTTTTCAAATGTATCCTCCCTCTCTCTCTCTCTCTCTCTCTCTCTCTCTCTCTCTCTCTCTCTCTCTCTCTCTCTCTCTCTCTCTCTCTCTCTCACTCTCTCTGCTACTTACAAAATAGAAACCTACCAAAAATTGTCAAAAATTTAGAGAATGCACAAAAATTAGTTAGTAATTCTAAGAAGAGATATATAGGAGAGAAAGAGGAAGACAAGAGTGAAAAAGATGGGAAGAGGAAAGGGGAGTGGGGCGTAGTTACACAGTACATACTACTGAAAAGTTTCTTTGCTACAGACTACCTCATCAGAAGTCATAAATTCTTGTGATGTGATATTTTTGTTTATTATATGACATTAGAAAATAAATGTATCCAATAACATTAAGTACAATGTTATATCCTAATTCCCATATAACATAATCAATTATATGGTTTAAACAGTAATGTTAAATTTGGCTAACATAAAGCTTTTGAATCAACAGGTATTCTCAGGTCCCTCTACTTGAAATAACTTTGCCCATCTGTAACTAAAGGATTAATTCCTTATAAAAGTGTGTAGGGTGGGGAGGGTTGTAGATCATTAATGTAGGATGGGCAGGGTTGTAGATCCTTTCTTAAATTTAATAGCAGGTAAATCACGAAAACATTAATAACACAAAACAGTCACCAAACATGGGTAAATACTGTGGCAAAAATGTACAAGTACAGATATACCATTTTCTGTTTTGTAGTATGTCATCTGCTTTAGAGAAACTGCTACATAGCTGTGAAAGTTTCAGAGAATAACTTCATTTCTTCCCTCATTTATACAATCACAATTTTAACACTGTTTCATCATCAGTATACTGAAGTTTTCAAACCCTGGCCTTTGCTTTGATCATGTGTTTTGCTTTAGCAAATGACAAATAAATAAGAAGTAACAGAACTTCCTGTTCTAGAATGTGCTTCTGGCATATGTATGAGAATAATATGCTCATTGAGGCTGAACTGAGGAAGAAAATGAGAGATTTTTTCCATTATATGGATTTGGCCTCTTTGTAAAAATCAAGTGTCCATAGCTGTGTGAGTTATTTCTGTGTCGTTGATTCGATTCTACTGATCAACCAGTCTATTTCTATGCCAGTACCATGCCATTTTCATTACTGTTTCTCTATAGTGCAGCAAAAAATAGCATCTTCAACAAATGGTGCTAGTCTAACTGGATGTCCATATATAGAAAGTGCAAATAAGTCCATATTTATCACTCGGCACAAAACTCAATCCAAGTGGATTAAAGACCTCAACATAAACCAGACACACTAAATCTATTAGAAGAAAAAATGGGGAAGAGCCTGGAACTCATTGGCACAGGAGACAACTTCCTGCACACAACACCCATAGCTCAGACCCTAAGATCTACAATTAATAAATGGGACCTCATGAAACTGAAAAACTTCTATAAGGCAATGGACACTGTCAACAGAACAGAATGACAACTTACAGACTGGGGAAAGATATTTACCAACCCTTGATCCAACAAAGGGCTAATATTCAAAATATATAAAGAACTCAAGAAATTCCTCTGAGTGCCCCAAGAAGAGACTTGATACCCTATGAGCATATACAGGGGGAGGTAATCCCCCTCAGGAACAGTCATAAGGGAGGGGAATAAGGGGAAAATGGGAGGGAGGGAAGGATGGGAGGATACAAGAGATGGGATAACCATTGAGATGTAACAAGAATACATTAATAAAAAAGACAGTAAAAAAAAAGAAAAGAAAAAGAAATTAAGCACCACCAAACCAAAGTATCTAATTTAAACAGCTAATTCTCAACCTAGAAACATTGAGTGGCTGAGAAACACCTAAATAAATGCTCAATGTCCTTAGTATTAGGGAAATACAAATTAGAATGACTGTGATATTCCATCTTACAACTACCAGAATGACTAAGATCAAAAATTCAAGTGACAGCACATGTTAGAGAGGAGATGGAGAAAGGGGAACATTGCTAGTGGGAGTGCAAACTTGTACAACCACTTTGGAAATCAATCTTGTGCTTTCTCAGGAAATTAGAAATAGTTCTACCTCATGACCCAGCTATAATACTCCTGGACATATACCCAAAAAGATGCTCCACCATGTAACAAGGACATTTGCTCAACTATGTTCATAGCAGCCTTATTCATAATAGTCATAATCTGAAAAAAAAAACTAGTTGTTCCTCAAACAAAGAATGGGTAAAGAACTGTGGTGCATTTACATAATGGAATAATACTCATCTGTTAAAAACAAGAAAATCTTGGAATTTTTAGGCAAATGGATGGAACTGGAAATTATCATCCTGAGTGAGATAACCCGGCCTCAGAAAGACAGGCATGGTATATATTCAGAAATGGGTATTAGTCCAACATAGCTGTCCTATGAGTGTCTCCCCTCAGCGGGAGATTGAGACAAATGCCTGGAGTCGCTGCTGGACTCTGAGCAGAGCTCTGAGAGTGGTATGGAAGAATAGGGGGATGGAATGACCCAGAGCATTCGGAAACCCCACAAGGATACCATCACAGCCAGGGGCTCTGCAAAAACTGTTGCACCAACCAAGGACAATGCATGCAGTAAACCTAGACCCCCTGTTCCAATCTAGCCAATGGATAGCTCATTCTCCATGGCTGTGTGGGGAGTGGGGACTGCTGCCCACATGATCTCTGGTGCCCCTGATTTGATCACTCTCCCTTGGTGGGGAGGCCAGGTGGGCACACAGAGGACAGGGAACCAGGCTATCCAGATGAGACCTGACAGGCAGTGGTCATATGGTGGAGGTGGAGGTCTCCTTCTGTCAGAGGTGTAGGGGGGGAAATATGGCAGAAGAGGTAGGGAAGGTGGGAATAGAAAGATACAAGGGAGGGGATAACAATGGAGATGGAATCTGAATAAATTATGATAGTTAAAATAAAAATATGCTTATCTTTGCTTTAATAATACTTTCCCATTTTAGACCCACCAAACTGTTCTAGTTTTCAGATGTTTTTATTGATTTCTATTTTATTTTATAGTTCATTTATGCACCCTTAAGTTATACAGATCTAATGTACTCAAAACGTATTTAAAAACTAGGTCTGAATTAAAGAGGGCTCTCAATTTTTCCACTAAAAAATAAGAGATATGTAGAGCAAAGCTACAGTAGATGTGCACATTTTGAGAAATTTCTGATGCCTTCAGCTTCATTCCATATTATGTTGACAAAAGTAACTTGAAGCAGAAAATGATTTGCCAACTGTCTTTGTCTTAAAAATCTAAATTAAGCTTAGCTGTTTCTGAATTAAGGTATTTTTAGGTCTAAGTGGATGTTTTAAGTTAATAAAGATGAGATATGATAGATATTGATTCACATTCAGAATTTTAGACTCACTGAGATAGGAAATATGTTTTCTTTAAGGTTGCCAAATGCAAATAGCCAAAACACTATCGATGTAACATTTATATAATTTCTGATTGTTTGTGGTTCTTCTTGCTGTATGTAGTTTAGTATATATGTGTGTAATAATATAAGTGAACATATAAAAAATAATATTTTTTAAATATCTAAAGCTCATATTTTATTTTAGTGGTTCATGATCATATATACATTTTAAAAGAAGATGTTCCTTTAGTGACATTACTTTCTGTTTGTGTGTTTAAATGAATGTTATTTTCTGTTAAAACATTTGAAGCGCATTACTTAGGACTAAACTTGAACTGATATACACATTTCTGGACTAAGTGTTAGGGAAAAAATCCCAGCTGTCCATTCCTAACATCATGGCACTTGATGAAAATGTGCTCCATTTCAATGCTTCCTAGGTTACCAGGAGCATCTGATTGGTACTTGGTTTTTGTGAGAGATATAAAGTAGTGAATCCCAACACATGGTTTAACCTTCATGATGCTATGGCATCATGTTAATTGCCCTTGTATTTTATCTTCATTGAGATTCCTTTTCAAAATGTAGCATAATATTAGAAATTATATTTTAAAATTGGCACAAATTGGTTGTAACTAATTTTGACACAATCATTAAAATTAAATGCATAGATCCAGCTAGTTAAATAGTTATAAGCTAATACTGTGAAAATACAAATATTGTGAACATATTTTTAAGACAATACATTTCACATGTCTTTTTTCAGTTTTTAATTTTTTTCATTAAAAATAATTAATTTACTTTACATTCCAATAAGAGATTCCCCTTCCTTCTCTCCTCCAAGTCCTTCCCTCTCCTCCTCTTCCTCCTATGACCCCTCCCTTTTCCATAGAGAAGGGGAGGCTTCCCACAGTATCAACCCTCCTTGGCATATCAAAATGTAGGAAGACTGGGTGCATCCTCATCTGTTGACGCTAGACAGGAATATCCAGGTAGGAGAAAAGGATCCAAAGACAAGCAATGGAGTCAGAAACAGCCCCTGCTCCTGCAGTTAGAGGTCTCACATGAGGACCAAGCTGTACTTTTGTTACATGTGTATGGGGGACTTAGGTACATCAAATGCATGCTATTTGGTTGGTGGTTGAGTCTCTGTGAGCCCCTGTGGGACCAGGTTAGTTGAGTCTGTAGGTTTTCTTGTGGTGTCCTTCACTTCTCTGTCTCTTTCAATTCTTCCTCCCTCTCTTCCACAAGGTTCCCCAAACTCTTCCTAGTGTTTGGCTGTGGTTCTCTTCATCTGTTTTCGTCACCTGCTGGGTGAAGCTAGCCTTCTGTCTGCAACTATAGCAAAATATTGTTAATAATATCAGGGGTAGGATCCCTCTCATGTCATGGGATTCAAGTTGGGCCAGAGAGTTTGAATAATTAGATTATTCAGAATTTTATGCTCTTTGATTCATGAATGTAACTTACACTGTCTATGTAAAAATAGATGTTGGTTGCAGACAACCAAGCAATGAAGTAGATTTGCCTTGACAACAAAATTCTTATATATTTACAGTTTTAAAAGGAGAATTTCATTAATTCTCTAAATTTATGGAAATGACACAAGAGAATAGCACTGATTTGTTCTGTCACTTTGGCCAAATCAAATTTGAGGCTTCCAAAAGACATTACCTCATTAATTCAGACACATTTGAAGCAGTTCTTGTTAATATTGCCTTAAAGTTAATTAATGATATAAACAGTTACCAGTTAAATTAAGTATGGGTATATTTTTTACTAATTGCAGGAGAAGATAGAAAGCATTTTACAATATCACAGTATGATTGAACAATATATCTCAAAACATTGATCATCTCACTACTTGTTGATTTCAGCAGAGAAGCTTTTTTCAATATCTGTTTTAGCTGTAGTTCTGACATTTTTCTAATTTTCTTAGTTTTTGAGTTCTTATATGAGTGCTGCATTTGCATCATTGCTATTACTCTCTCTTCCCTTCCAACCCTCCTATCCCTCATCTACTCCCTCAAGTATTGCTGACCAGTTCTGTATTTTGTCATATACAACACACACACACACACACACACACAGAGAGAGAGAGAGAGAGAGAGAGAGAGAGAGAGAGAGAGAGAGAGAGAGAGACAGACAGACACAGAGACAGAGACAGAGACAGAGACAGAGACAGAGACAGAGACAGAGACAGAGACAGAGACACAAAACACAGAGACACAGAGAGACAGAGAGGCAGACAGAGAGAGTGAGGAGAGAGTCCATTTAGTGTTGTTCATAGGTATATGTGTTTAAGGATGACCACTTGTATTTGGATAAAAATTGTATTGACTATCAGGGGAGTAATCCCTGGAGAAAACTAATTGTCATTGATTTCCTGTAGCTTCTTTTTTTAAAATTTTTTATTATTAATTTATTCTTGTTACATCTCAATGGTTATCCCATCCCTTGTATCCTCCCATTCTTCCCTCCCTCCCATTTTCCCCTTATTCCCCTCCCCTATGACTGTTCCTGAGGGGGATGACCTCCCCCTGTATATGTCCTGTAGCTTCTTATCTAGTGGTGAGGCCTTGTGAAATTTTTCCTATTCTTGTTGGCATGTTGACTGTGTTGTCAGTATGCACTCTTGTTTAGGTGATCATATTGCTGAGATTTCATATATGAAGTCCTATGCCTTTAATAAAAACGCTATCTTATAGGAAGTGTCCTGGTCTTAAGGCTTTTACAATCTTTCCACGCCCCCTTCCATGATGTTCCCAGAGTTTTAGATATAAGTGTTGTGGTCTAGATGCATCAGTTCAGCTTAGCACCTTGCAGTCCACTGTTCTCTGTATTTTGACTAGGTGCATTCTGTAATGGTCCTCATTTCTTGAGAAAATAAGCTTCTTTGCTGAGGAGTGAGCTCTGTACTTTTTTCCTTTACTGTTTTTATTTTTGTGCTTATAATATAATTACAACATTTCTTTCTCTCCATTCTTTGTTCCAAGCCCTGCCAAATAACTCTCTGTGTTCTCATTCAAATTCACGGTGGTCTCTTTTTAAGTGTTATTGTGTATGTATATACATATATACCTAATGTTATAATCACTGAGTGGCACGGTTTTCTGAATATAAGTATGTGGAACATAGTTATAAATTATACCGACTTAGGAAAATGGCATTAGTAGGCTCTCTTTTAGGTTCCATGGCCTAACCAGCCATAGTAAGTTAGTTAGATTTACAGTAACAGGCATAAGTTCCCTCTGACTGAGTGGGCTGTAAGTCCTATTATGTGGCTGCTGGTTACATCCAAGATAATAGTGACCACTACTGTAGCCTTGATGATCTCTTGTCATAATGTTCTGTTATAGTTTGTAGGCTTTACAACTAAGTAGGACTATCAGTCTTCTCCTTTGGTAGTTTGAATAGTACCTTCAAATACTATGAAAGCTAGTCTTCGTGGAAGAGGCTTCCAGGCCATTTCCTGCTTAATTTTTCCATGTGCTGAAGTTTATGGTGTTTACAGCAATAGGGTCTTACTTTCAAGTTCTGGCAGGCAAACAAGGATGATAGCAACAGTCTATACTGTTTGGTAAGTTTCTTGGATCCCCACTGGCCAACTGCTTGAAGGAAAACTTACCCATGCCTGGCACTAGAGTTTTTTTGTTAGTCTATGGAATAATTCTACTTAAAATATTTTGCAATTAAATGTATAAAATAATGTCTTGGGAGAACTCTAACTGAGATTGAGGAGGGAATACAATACTAAGGGAGGACATAAAGAAAATATAAATAACAATAAAGATATACAAAAAACATCTGGCATTTTTGTACTGTTGTAGTCAAAGTTACTATTGTGTCTTTCATATAGATATGTTTTTATATACTATATGGTCTAAAAAGTAAATACACTTTAATCTTCTAGGGAAGGCACTTGAAAGAACAAATGGAAGCTTCATGTGAATTTGAATATGCTACATTATTCACTTAGGTTATCTAGATTAATTGCATAATATTTGAAAGAAAAAGGATCACATGATAAGTCCTGGGTCTTCCCTGTCCCATGTCATGAGTTTTATTCCTATAGAAGAGAAACAGAGAGTGGGAAGAGTATGAAATCTGCCAATACTGTAAATATAAAAATAATAAAAGTGACATTGAGACTGATTGATTCTGAATCATTCCTATAAAATGACTTGAATCCTGAAAATGCAGCTAATGGGAGGTGTATGCAATCTGTTGATCACAATTCATGTAGGAATGCTCTCTTCCAGAGATCAGTATAATAGAATTTTCAAAATCTTTTTCCCTACGTGAAAATGGAAAACCACAGACCTAAGAGACTGTAATTTATAAGGAAAAAACTTTTTTCCTACCTTAATAAAAGAACAGTTCCCATTCTTCTATGGGAAACACTTAGGCTGTTTCCTTCAGTAGAAGAATGGATAAAGAAACTATAGTACATTTACACTATGGAATGCTACTCAGCTATTAAAAGTTATGAATTTCCAAAATTTGTGGACAAATGGATTAAACTAGAAATGATCATTATGAGTGAGTTTAACTCAGAAGAAGAAAGAGTCACACGGTGTATACTCACTTATATCTGGACACTAGCACAAGGGGCATGTCCCATAAAGTCTTCAGTTACAAGGAAAGTGGGACAGAGGGGAGGACATCCTATTGGAACTCTAGGTGAGAGAAGTATGGGAGAATGGGGAAAGAGAAGGATCAGGAGGGTCCTAGAAACCTATAAGAAGAACATTATGCTGAACAGATCTGAGCTTATATAAACCTATTTTTTTCTGAGAACATTAAGAAGTATAAATTATGTAATCATTAGCTAGTTAGAAAAAAGAGATGGCAGCTCTAAGTTTTAGTGCAGAGATCCTGTGGGGGCAGGAAAATATTTACCGTGGGTTAAATAAGATATATATGTACCATATTTTCCAAAATAAAATGAATTATGGTAAGATTTTATATACATAAGTGAAGTCCTTTTGGGTAACTAGTTAGCAAGTAATTATTTTGTGTTGCAATTTTTCTTGTTTTTCAGAATCTCAACAGGCAAAATAAGCTTATTAGTATCCATCATTTATTAAATTATTGATATTCCATAAATACTGTAATGTACATGTTCTTTGATATAAATTAAGCTGCATACTTTGCTGTTATCCCTTTCATATAATTTAAAACTTTGCTGAAGTTCTTGTTCATGAAATCACTCTGAACATCCACACTGTACTTTTCCATGTAACGTAGTAAAATGTTTAATCTCTTTTCCTTGCTGTTTTGGTATTTATTATAGAATCCAATGTTTACTTAGAATGTGAGACTAAGTGACTATAGCTAGAGAATCAAATTATAGTCAGACAACCTACAAGCTGCTGTGCTGTCTTAAAAAGTCCACACTTATACATTGACAACTGGAGCCCTTTGATAAGAACATCCCAAACACTTCTTTTTGTGTGAGCTGCCTCCATTTGGACTTCTCATTTCTGAACATTTCTTGGATACCCTCCAATACTAGTATCATTGTTGATCTTCGCCACTTAAGTAACCTTAACTTCAATTTATACCCAGTTTACTAAGGCAATTATAAAAAACAGTCGTAGTCTCACATAAATTATTTCCTTAGGAACAACATGCTGGGAAACCACTAAAATGTGACTTATATTAATAGCTATGTATTAGCAGCACCTGTTATCTACCTGAGGTTGACAAGACTCATATTTCATGATGCCTAGAAAGTCTTGATCTCTCAGCTTATTTTTTCTCCATGATATGATCTTTTAAATTGTATTTTTACAAGTATTAAAAGCTCCGAGTAGTAAAGCATTCACATTGTTAAACATAGAGAGATAAATGGAACCATTCCCTTTATGTTCTAATCTTTGAGTAATAACTACAATTCATATACTTATTTGATACTTCAAAGGAAAATTGTCTCAGCAGAAGTGTTGTCATCAGATCTATATAGAATGTGCATCTTCCATTCTATTGAGATGACTTATTGGGTAAAAGGAGAGTATTTTTAAAAAATTAGATGTGCTATTCTCTTGAGTCTTGGAACAGCAGTATCTATGGATTATAGAGTCCAAGGAGTGAAAACACAATCTTTCAATCATTGAATACAATAATCAGATAAGAAAAATGAAGTCATGGAAGTACACATTAAGATATCCTAATTGTTATTCTGGTGCCTCACCTTTGACCATGTCTCCTGGAGGGGGAGACCTGGTGGCACTCAGAGGAAGGACAGTAGGTTACCAAGAAGAGACTTGATAGCCTATGAGCATATACAGGGGGAGGTAATCCCCCTCAGGAACAGTCATAGGGGAGGGGAAAAAGGGAAAATGGGAGGGAGGGAAGAATGGGAGGATACAAGGGATGGGATAACCATTGAGATGTAACAAGAATAAATTTTAAAAAATGAAAAAAAATAAAATAAAAAAATAAAATATCCTAATTGTGTAACCTCCAATATAAGAGAAATAATTGTTAGATTTCAATGTTTCCTATTACAAAATCACTTCATTGCTTCCTCACTTGGTCTTCCATATGTTTCTCAGATTTCCCAGCTTAGGAAAACTGTCATTCATATTCAGACTGCCTAAAACACACAGGAAGCATTTGATTAAGCCATGAACTTGGAATTCTGCCAGCAAAACCTTATCTCCTAACTTCTCAAAATAGCTCTCAGTTGGTGGGAATGAAATAAAAACTTCAACCCTGTAGCAATAAGTATAAGAAGGACTCTTTAGACCATACTGAAAAGAAGAGAGGACCCATTTCACTACCACTTTTTAGAGCTAGAAGTGCCAGAAATGCCAAGGGCTTCCTTATCTTTCTTCTTTCATTCTATACAGACAACTCCTTCTGTGTCTGAGCAAGGCTTATTTGAGGATCCAACTTTGTTTTAAGTGTGAACTTAGTATAGTGGAAATAGTCCAAAAAACACAAGTGATTTTGGTTATTAGCATATCACAGCGGGCAGTTTTCAAAGATTATATGTTCAAGTTTGCTTGAAAATGTAGAATTATCATCTAATGAATTAAATTTGAACATTTTTGCTTCTTTATTTATAACCTTTGCCCCAAGTCAATTATTGAGATGTGACCCTGATATGTAGCATAAATATGAACATTGTTATGAGAATCCGTTCTTCAACTTGATTAGTGTAAATTCTGTAGAATTTTCTGTGTTGTATTGCCTCAGAAACACATTTAAATTTCTATTATGTATCTGTTGATTTGTATACATAATAGATGATAAAAATTAATTTTAGAGCTGCAATAGAAATACATTTTTTGGGTTGGGGGGGTGCATTTTGGTAGTGTTTAGCCAGTCTTAGCTCAGTGTTCCGACTATACCAAATGCGTGCATGCATATTCTGCTTGAGTCTACAACACAGATTTAGGTAGCATCATGCAAGCAGGGATAGTAGCTATTCAGCATGTGATCTTCTTGTGACAAACAAAGAAATACATTCATACTTTCTGCTTTTTTCATATTTGTTTATATATTGTAGATAATTCTTGCCAAACCCAAATTCACAGCTCGTGAAGAAATACTTTCCACCTGTATCAAGCCAGAGCAGGCACGTAAATTTGTAGTATTTTCAGGAGGGTGAATTAATCAATGCCAGACATTTAATCTACTTAGTACTCTATTGGAGATAATTTCAGTGAACTATTTAAAATAGGGTGCTAACTAATAAATGTAGCTATTGTAAAGACCACTATGAATATGATTGCATTGTCTAACCTAAACTCTTAAGTTACATTGTATCCTAGAAGCAACGTTCAAAATAAAATGAATGGTTTCCTCTTAAGAGAGTCAGCATATGAAATATGCAACATCTAATGATGTAGGTAATAAGACAATCCATTTTATTCAATTTAGGAATGCAAATGCTTATGCATTAATTTTCAATTAAAAGTTCTAAATTTATTATCTGCTTGGCAGCCCTTCCATGCAACAATCACTCCATGTGACTAATTATGTTAACTTTTGACCTAAATTTGCAAGAAACACACAAACCATAAGATCCTTGTATTAGCACTTTTTACAACCTGTTGTGTCATGTGATTGAAAAACTGAAAATCCTCCATTTATTTTTGACTGACACAAGTGTATAATGAAAATGATTTCAAGTTGGACAAGTATAAAAGGCCACAAAAGTACTTCAGAAGAAAGCTGTAGAAAAAGAGCCAAGAAAACACTGGCAAGTAAACAAAGCATTTTTCAGTAGTTCACACAAAAATTGTTAGCTAGAAATGACACAGATTGTGGAAGCACATTACATTATGGGTCATGTGTGTGAAGGTCAAGGAGTGAAGTCTTTTCAGGCCATTGTTGTAAAAGGATTCCACCAGAAATGAAACAAGAAGTGCTGAAGTTAAAAGGTGTATGGGTAAACTGACCTAAGTCAAAATAAGCTAGTTCTATGAAGCAGTGTAGTGCATTTCCTTATAAGCGAGTCTGGAGTATTAAATTGGGTCCTATCCATTGACAGATAAATTGAAGAATTTTTTAAAAATCATCACATCAAGTAGTTTCATACCATGTTGTTTTAATGCTTTGTAAAAAGTATTGCCCATCCCCATAGTAAGAAAGTTAATATTTCAGATTAATTACTGTATAGACTATGTTTTAGCTCAGGTGACACTTCTAATGTATATAAAGAGAAACTATTGGCTTAATTTATTTAAATTCAATTGAAAAATACTATGATGTCATTTATTCATTTTGTAAATTAAATAATTTTTGTCTTGGTACACTTTCTCCATAAAAACATAAATTCTTGTGGGTAACAACCTGGACGCTCCCCACAGTGTGAAGAAACCAAGAACATTTTAAACAGTAGCTCAATCCAAATCAGAAAGAAGGGGTGCAAGGCTATCTTTATTCCTGTAATTCATAAAATGTACTTCCTGTCCCTTTACAGGAGTAGCCTCTTATTAAATGATTCCAAATCAGGATCATTTAGGGTGAACTTGAATAGACACTTTTGTATTATTGAGGCATATCTGAGGTCAGTTATATAAATACTGGTTCATTTTAATAACCCAATATTACGTATAAATACTGCCAATATATTGAAATTGCATAACATAATCATTGCATAGTTGACATAATGTAAGCATGTCCATCCTATAGTCTGGCTAAACCATGTCACCTGCTTGCTGTCAGAACACCTGCACAAATACAGTCTGAAATTTCCTTAGATAGGCTTTTAAAATAATCAATTCAATATCTTCATATATAGGCCAAGATAAGCATGTCATTTGGTGTATTGGAAGTTGTAAACACAACATTGCGTAGATAAGAGAAAATTAATCCCCAAATATGTTTAACCAAAAAGCTAAGTCAGCCCACTGACATCCAAGAATGGAGAGATGTACGTTGTGGACTGTCCTCCACCTATACCTTCATTAACCACCATTGAATAATCCTTCTCTAGGCCTAGATCAGCAAAAAATCTTTTACCAACAATCACTAAATGCCAAGAGAAATTCTCCCAGAGAAATCTGCCATCTCTATTTCTTAGGATCACTAAAATACCATAGTAAGGGAGACTTTGTAAAGAAACACTATGGTTAACATCAAAGATAATTTTGGCTGTCATTTCTATTCAGATGACATTCTGAGCATCATGTTGCCATCAGGCCAAGTGACCTAAGGTTTGAGGCAGTGTCAAGCAGAGGGGAACTTTGGAAATCAGTGGAGTCAGGAGCCTAAAATTAGAGATTTTTCAGTTGTCTTTTTAATTATATATTCTCAATAATTAAAGAAAAATAATGTTTCCTTAAAAATCAAAATACCTTCTTCTAAAATAATTCCTTTTATTACCTTCTTTAGAAATATCCAGCCCTTAAACATATTTATTGTGTATCTTATACATAACACAAAGCCAGGTTCTATGACTCTAAAGAAAGAGAATGAACTTGTAATTCTTCAGATCTCCAATTGAACAACCTGAAGTTAAACCAATTTGGGAAGAACATTATGCCCTTGAGACGCTATGTGTCTTGATTAGAAAGTAGTAAACATTTTTAGCAACTAAACAGATTAAAGGAAATTCAAGAATGTCTCTCACCAGTAAATTTGGATTAGTCTGGCAAATTTAACACCTTAAATGGAACTTTTTAATAATTAAAAGGAGAAAATGATAATTGCACCATTTCTACAATCTATGTTTACCACTAATACTTCCTAATCACTTTCGAAGTATATTTAGTGTGCAGGGTTTTATAACTTAAGAAAACCTTTGCATACATCTAGTGAATTTCTTCTTTCAGAGAGCTCTTTAATTTTATATTTTGGTAACACATTGAAAGCCTACATGAATTGCAGCAGTAAAATCAGATTTTTTTCTTGAACATTTGGTTTTACCATCTCTTCATTTTAAACTTTATAAGTGTTCATTATTTTAAAAGCTGAGTTGACAGTTAAATTTATTTTATAATGATTTACTTGTCTCTCAACAGTAAGGGTTTTCTGAGATTTCAACTATTGGTAGATACTTCTTAGTTACATTTCTCACCATGTAAACTATTACTTTTGATCAAGACCTTTTAGTTTTTATGAAGCAAAATGCTTAGTACCAATGCTGTGCAGTGGCCATTCCCTTATTCTACTGTATTACTTTGTTTTATTCTGTTCTTGTTAATTAAGGTCATTAACAACTTGTTAGCATTATTTCCTGTCCAACTAAGTAGGTATGTGATCACTATTCAGCAAGGCATTGGGTTTTTCAAAGGAAACAATTGAAATCTACTGAG
Source organism: Acomys minous (assembly GCF_964271855.1). Classification (NCBI taxonomy): domain Eukaryota; kingdom Metazoa; phylum Chordata; class Mammalia; order Rodentia; family Muridae; genus Acomys; species Acomys minous. The sequence continues at coordinate 88,570,215 of NC_140488.1, read as the reverse complement.
TTGTTTTTCCGTAGGAGTTTAACCTAAATGGACACACACAAACATTTCAGTAGCTTATTGTCTCTACATCTATTTTAATAATTTATTTTATGTAACAACTACTTTTTATGCTTAATTGCCTATAATTGTGAAAATACAGACCTGTTTATTCTTAGACAACTCCATTCCTTCACTTATTAGTCTCCCTTGATTACTACCAGGAATATTTAAAAATGAACAGCTTTTCAATACAATAAGAAAAGAACCACTCCTAAACATAGCTCACCATATCTTAGACCAGGCCCACATCCTTCTGATATATATTCATAAATCAGCATTTATGACAGTATCACTTACCTGGAATAAAAATGATGTTTTGGAGGTATTGTTAGTGACACTTGTATGGATAATCTTAAAATATACTCCTTATTTATCTCATCTTAACCTTTGCATATTCTGTTCTCCTTCAAGACATATCTCCAATTCCTTTTCCATAAAATAATCTGCATTAATTTCATCCAATATTGTTTTCTTTCTCTCCCTCTTCATTCTGCAGAGTTTGAATTAGAAAAACCATAAAGCAGACAACCAACAGTTTATTAATTAAAATCTCTGGCGTTGGAATGACCCAGAGGGTTCAGGAACCCCACAAGAGACCATCAAGATCTCTTCCCAGGGGATCCTACAAAAATGAATGTAGCAAACAAGGACAATGCAGGCAGCAAACTAGAACCCCTGTTCAGATCTAGCCAATGGACAGCTCATTCTCCATGGTTGTGTGGAGAGAGGGGACTGCCTCTGACATGAACTCTGGTGCCCCCAATTTGATCACTTCACCTTGGTGGGGAAGCCAGGGAGGCACACAGAGGAAAGGGAAGCAGCCTATCTGGATGAGGCCTGATAGACTGTGGTCATTTGGTAAGGGAGGAAGTCCTTTTCTGTCAGAGGTCTTGAGGAGGGGATTAGGGCAAAAGTGGGAGGGGGTAGGAATGGGAAGACACAAGTGAGCTGATAATAATTGGTATGTAATCTGAATAAATTAACACACACATACACACACACACACACACACACACAAGAATGCTTCACAAAGAACATATTTCTATTTTGACTACACATAGTCTTAGAATATATAACAATGAGGAACAAAATAATACATGTTAAACCTTTTTTACCTAACTTGGATTCACTCGAATATTAAACATTAACTGATATTTCTTTCAATGTACACCCCTGTAAAATAAATAAATAAATAAATAAACAAACAAACACACACACACACACACAAGTAAAAGAGTCTTGCCCAGGAGTGTTGGCACACACCCAGAACTCAGATGGTAAAGGAGGATGATATTCATGAGTTCAAGGCCAGGTTGATCTATGTAGTGAGTGTCAGGACAGGTAGGGCTATGTGGAAAGACCTTGTCAGAGACAGAGACAGAAAGAGAGAGAGAGAGAGAGAGAGAGAGAGAGAGAGAGAGAGAGAGAGAGAGAGAGAGAGAGAGAGAGAGAAGAGAGAGAGAGAGAGAATTGTTATTTTTAGAATAGTATAAGCTCCTCTAGGACATCTGCTCAGTTCTCCAAGTTGACTATCCAGGTCATACAATATATGTACATAAAATTTTCTGATTTAGATATAAACTAAAAATTAATGTATGCTATTACTATGACTCATTAATTATTAATAACATTAAACAAGTCCTTCTGAACATTTTCCATTTCTCAATACCATGTTCAGCATTTTTTCACAGCACATGATTATTTCTTTCAAGCAATTTCTTTGTTTTTAAGTATATTTTGTTAGTTTATTCATATTACATCTCAATTGTTATCCCATCCCTTGTATCCTCCCATTCCTCCCTCCCTCCCATTTTTCCTTTACTCCCCTCCCCTATGACTGTGACTGACGGGGACCTCCTCCCCCTGTATATGCTCATTAGGGTATCAATTTCAAGCAATTTCTTGAATGGATAATCTACAGATAATACTTATGAAAAACATTCTACTCTTCTGTGGCTCATATCTAGAGTCTTCCATATGTAAAGTGAATGCTCTAATACTGATCTATACCCATAACACCTGTGGTCTTTTGCATCTGGATGAAAATTTCTTTAGATACATTGTAGTATCCTCTATCAAATGTGAATGTCCATAACACCTGGTTGTTCTTTTTATTGGCTTTTGCATCTATTTTCTCCAAGGAACAGTGATGGGGTTAAGAACATTATCCATGTTAGTCTCTAAGTTCTGTGACACTGCTTATCACATAAGAACTGCCTACATGTCTTGTGGATGTTCCCACATCTTTAGAATCTGATCCTATATTCCAGAGAATACTGAAACGAAATTGCCAGTCTGGTGAACATACTTTGATGAGTCAGTCTATAGGGTGTTTTATGTAAGGAAATGTGCTGTATGGAAGAGCATGTGCTTGTTTCTTGGCAAAATAGAAAACACTTCAAGTTGTAGTACTTTGAAATTCATAAGAAATTGTGCTCTCCTCTAACATTTGGATGGCAAATATTTGATGCTGTATATAGCATGACATATGGACTATACTTTACTGTACATACTGTAACATTTAGCTGTTCATAGCTGCTCAGTGTCCTCAGCATTCCCAGAGGTGCTCCCAGAACTTTCTCTCTGGGAAACATGGCTGTCTCTTTGATTCTGTTACATTCTGTTATGAAGAAACTGAAGTTCAGACAGGTTACGTCTCTGGACAAAGATTCCATAGCCTGAACATTCTAAATTGTTATTCAGGTTTTTACATCTGGATGAAATTTTCTTTAGATACATTGTAGTATCCTCTATCAAATGTGAATGTCCATAATATGCTGAGTAAAATACTTCATTCCAATAGTAAAATTAAGTTACATTAACCTGTAGACTTCTCTGTGTAAGCCATAGAGTAGCTTACTAAAATATGCCACATTTATGGTCATTGCTTCTTAGGGATTTTAATTATGTATATTTTTGTTCAGTGTTACATATTTTCCACTTCATCCATATTGCATTATGTTAGTTGTAAATACAGAATAATTGAGAACAAACTGACAAACTGAGCTAAGCCAAAAAAAGAAAAATGAAAATATTCTTGTAATGTGAGCTTTTTTTTTCAGTCCTTGAAACTTAGAGAATATCTGTCTTTATTAACTTTTGCTTTCTCCCAATGGTTTCTCTCATTTTATTATAGCTTGTAGCATTGTAAATTAATTTCACATGAAAGGAAAAAATGTTGCTTTTGAAATTTTTCTCATTAAATTATGGAAAAATATTATAATAAATAAAAGAAAGGAGTGCCTCTGGTACCACCTTCTGTTTGCTCAATTACTGTGGTACCGAATGTAAATTACTACAGAGTTAACTCAAAGGCAATATTATTGCCATTACATTATGAAGTACGTGAATTGCTATCTATAAATGAAATATATGGAAGACATACTTTGAAAGTGAATTTTTCTTATGCATCATTTAAATTCAAGATGAACTCAAATTTAAAGTTGTCTTTTTATTTTAGCTTTTTCCTCTTAATTATTGGCTCAGAATTACTCTAAGACATGGTAATTAAATTCTGTCCAATTATATTATTCAGAAAAATATTTAGGTAGAAGTACCTCTGAAATTTTGGAAGGAATATACTACTAATTATCAGAAAGCACTACTCAATATTATCTCTATGATTATGCCTTCTTTTGAAGATTTTCAATTGAAAATAGCTGCTACAAAGAAACTGAGAAATTGTGTATAGTATTTGTTAGAATGGAACCAAAAATGGAGAAGGCATTCATTTATTTCCTACTCCTTTCTTGTCCCCCTCAGAAAAAGAGAGTTACAATGTATATATTATGTACTAAGAAAATTGCTCAAAATTGGAAAAAAATGCCATTTGAAGCCCCTCAACTACATAGACTTTCTTCCACATGGACTTCCAGTGGAGGGGTAACGACACCAACCCACCCACAAAACCTTTGACTCTAAATTTGCCCCGCCCACAAGATGTTCAGGAACAAAGATGGAGCAAAGACTGGGGAAATGGCCAACCAAAGATTGGCCCTCCCTGAGACCCATCCCATGAGATAGACCCAACCCCTTACACTATTAATATTATTCTACTATGGTTATAAAGAGGAACATAGCATAACTCCTCCAAGAGGCTTCTCCCAAAAGCTGATGGAAACAGATACAGAGACCCACAGTCAATCATGAGACAGAGGTAGGGAAGTCCTATAAGAAAAGATGGGGGAAGTGATTGAGAGAGTCAGAGGGGTCAAGGACTCCACAAGAAAACCTACAGTGTTGACTAACCTGGACCTGTGGAGGCTCACAGAGATGGAAACACCAACCAAAGAGCATACAAGGACTGGTTCTAAGCCCGTTGTACATATGTAGCAGACTGGCAGCTTGGTCTTCATGTGGATCCCCCAATAACTAGGGCCAGGGTTCTCTCTGACTTTCATGTTTCCATTTTTATCCTGCTCACCTAACCAGGCTGCCTTGTATGGCCTCAGTGAGAGAGGATGCACCTAGTTCCTCAGCAATTTAAGTTGCCAGGGTGGATTGGTACCCATGGCGGACCTCCCCCTTCTCTGAAGAGAAGAGAGGAAAAGAATGGGTGAGGAGAGGTTTGCAGTAGAGACTGGGAATAGAGAAGGGGGGCTGCAATCAGAATGTAAAGTGAACAAATAAATTTTTAAAAAGCAAAAAAAAAGAAAGAAAGAAAGAAAGAAAGAAAGAAATCAGCACATTAGTGTTTACACAATGTATAGAACAAATAATATTCTAAATAAGTTTGTCTCTACCAGTAAGTAAATTATTAGAGAACATGGTAGCTTGGTGGGAAGATATTTGCCTAACGGATATGGCTCTGGGTTTTGTAGCCAATGCCACAAAAATAAAGGCTTAGAATACTTTTTATTGTTAAACATTTAAAATATTTACTTATTTATTATAATTTATTCACATTGCTTCCCTATTGTTATCCCCTGGCTCTTATCTCTTATCTTCCAGTTCCCACCTTCCTTCCCCCTTCTGCTCTAATGCCTTCTCTTAGACCTCTGATTGGAAGGGATGTCTCCTCCCCAACCATCTGCATCCCCATCCTCTGGGTGCCCACAAGACTGACCCACCAAGGAGAAGTTAACAAATCTCAAGCACCAGAGTTCATGTCAGAGACAATCCCCTCGCTTGTCCTCCCCACATACATGGAGAATGAGCCTTCCATGGGCTGCATCTGAACACAGAGCCTAATTACTCTGCATGCATTGTCCTTGGTTGATGCATCAGTTTGTAGAGGCCACCTGTGTCCAGATCTCTTAGCTTTGGTGGTTTCACTGTTGAGCTTCTGAATCCTCAGGGTCCGGGGTCATTTCACCCCCACCCCATCCCCCCATACCACTCTCAGCATACTGCCCAGAGTCTGGCTGCCAGTGCCAGATCCTGATCCCCCTCAGGGTGGATTTTCTCAGAAGATTTCTCTGTTGTGATAATATCCTCCTATAAGGGATATCATGCCTGTCTTTCTGAGTCTGGGACACCTCACTCAGGATGATCTTTTCTAGTTCCATCCATTTGCCTACAAAATTCAAGATTTTTTAAAAATATTTATTTATTTATTATTATGAATACAATGCTCTACATGCATGTACACCTGCAGGGCAGAGAAGTGCACCAGATCACATCACAAATGGCTGTGAGTCACCATGTGGATGTGAGGAAGTGAACTCAGGTCCACTGGAAAAACAACCAGTGTCTCAACCTCTGAGTTTAATTAGCCTTTTTTGCATGATAATATTTTAGTTATCCAGTATTTTTATTTATGATAAAATACTGTTAACAGCATTTATATATTCAAACTTTATGATAGGTTATATGACTATGTTTAGATATTTCTACGATTTACTCATAACAGCTAATAATAATGTTAATTATGTAGAGAAAAGTGTTTTTACCTTACTCATTTTTAGCCATGATTTTAACTCTAATTATATAAAAAAGCATTAATAATCAATATATTTATTTACATATTTGGTTTGGGGAAGTATATACATAAAATGTAGATTTAATTGTTACACAAAGCAAAAGAAAAATTTTTTAATTTTTTATTAATTTATTCTTGTTATATCTCAATGGTTATCCCATCGCTTGTATCCTTCCATTCTTCCCTCCCTCCCATTTTCCCCTTACTCCCCTCCCCTATGACTGTTCCTGAGGGGGACTTCCTCCCCCTGTATATGCTCATAGGGTATCAAGTCTCTTCTTGGTAGCCTGTTATCCTTCCTCTGAGTGCCACCAGGTCTCCCCCTCCAGGGGACATGGTCAAATATGAGGCACCAGAGTTCGTGTGCAAGTCATACCCCACTCTTCACTCAACTGTGGAGAATGTTCTGTCCATTGGCTAGATCTGGGTAGGGGTTTAAGGTTGACCGCCTGTATTGTCCTCGGCTGGTGCCTTAGTTTGAGTGGGACCCCTGGGCCCAAATCTGCCTTTCATAATGTTCTACTTGTAGGTTTCTAGGACCCTCTAAATCCTTCTACTTTGCTATTCTCCCATGCTTCTCTCATCTAGAGTCCCAGTAGGATGTCCTCCCCTCTGTCCCAGTTTCCTGGTAAGTGAAGGCTTTCGTGGGACATGCCCCTTGGGCTAGTGCCCCATTTTAAGTGAGTATATACCATGTGAATCTTTCTGCTTTTGAGTTAACTCATTCATTATGATCATTTCTAGTCCCATTCATTTGTCCACAAATTTCAGGAGTTCCTTGTTTTTAATAGCTGAATAGTATTCCATAGTGTAAATGTACCACAGTTTCTTTATCCATTCTTCAACTGAGGGATATTTAGGCTGTTTCCAAGTTCTGGCTGTTATGAATAAGGCTGCTATGAACATTGTTGAGTATATGTCCTTGTTGTGTGGAGGAGCATTTTCTGGGTATATTCCAAGGAGTGGAATAGCTGGGTCTTGAGGGAGCCCTATTCTCAGTTTTCTGAGAAAGTGCCAGATAGATCGCCAAAGTGGTTGTACAAGTTTGCATTCCCACCAGCATGAAGAAGTGTTTCTCTTTCAATTACTGGTTCACCTAGTGTGGTTCTCATTGAAATTTAATAGAAATGTAGATTATCAAATTTCACCCATAACTAACTGATTATGTACTTCTCCACATTGTCAGTGGCAAAAAACAATGGAACAAAAATGTGAACCTGCTTTTTCCTGTTAGCTAATGGATTTCAGGCTTGCTTCACAAGTAGCAGTATCAACATTAATCAGACCATGTCCCCTGGAGGAGGAGACCTGGTGGCACTCAGAGGAAGGACAGCAGGTTACCAAGAAGAGACTTGATACCCTATGAACATATACAGGGGGAGGTAATCCCCCTCAGGAACAGTCATAGGGGAGGGGAATAAGTGGAAAATGGGAGGGAGGGAAGAATGGGAGGATACAAGGGATGAGATAACCATTGAGATGTAACAAGAATAAAGTAATAAAGGAGAAAAAAATGAAAAAAAAGAGTTGATAATGCCAATTATTAGACCTAACCAGAGCCCTAAATAGACTCTTCAATGTGTACTTAAAAATGGTTTCAAGCCATTCTTAGGCTTGAGTGAGCTTGTCCTACCACACTGTATTTATAGTTAAAACAGTGTATCTGGAACACAATGAAGTCAAAAGTGTAAACAAAACAAAGCTTTCTATAAATCAAGGAAGTTACAATTGGAACATTAAATGTCTGTTAACACATGGACTTGAGGGGATACATTTACAAAAGAGTATAAACTAGTGACTGGAATGAGTTCAGACAATTCAGTGTAATTTATTCTGTTTTTAAAAGCACATGTTATTTGAAAATTATGTATATGTTAAATGTGAGAATCTCTTCCTTATTCTAGTTTGAGAAGCAATTCATTTTGACAAAAATGAGCATATGCATTTATATAACGTAGAATGATCCTGTAATGATAACAATGCATTCAGAAAACTATTTTTCAATAGAAGGAATGTTTCTTACGTGGAAACATTGTTCCCCAAATACCTTTCCCCAGTTACTTCCATCAATATTAATGGCAAATGTTTTGGGGAATTTTATGAAGACTCCAGTATGGATCAAAAAAGACCTAATAAGGCAATCATCATATGCTAATCAAGTATCATGAAATGTTGAATGAAAAGAGCACAAGTTAATCATTCCTCAAAGCCATAATGACATACATATATCTAAAAGAGATGAGCATCAGGGAGAGAGACAGAGAGAGAAATTACTATGAACATGTACACTTTAAGGAATATGATCTTTTATCATTGTGAATAATAATACCATTTAGAAGCTACACTCTAGGTTGTGAGTCTGCCTTCAAACACAGTTTATGATTACTAAAGCAGTGTTACTACATATCTACTTTTTATTAAAAATTGATTGCATCTTAGTTTATGAGATACTTCATTTCTTTTCACATGAAATGATATTAATAACTAACCATAAGTTCAAATCAACTCTCAACATATATAAACAAAATCAATACCTCTTATTATTTCATTTCACCACAATACTGATATCTCCCTGCCATACTAGAATTCCAATTCCTATCAAAATTAGTAAAGCAAAGAGCAAGGGTATAAGGACCAGAACTGAGGAGGAGAGCAATGAGGAGTGTCATGGATAAGTTTTTGTCATTCTCATTTGAAAGTGTAAAAGCACTTTTCATGAGTGAAATATTCATAATATTCCACTGATATTTAGAAGTAAAGCTGTGTTTCTCCTCACTCTTACTTAATGATTTTGTGTAGGTTGACTCATATTGTTCCATATTACTTATGGAACCATGAAAAGATAAGAAAACTATTTAAGCTAGCAAAATCTCCTATATAATAAAGGCCTAAAGAGTTAATTTGGTATAATTTGTGCAATATCTTCTTGAAAGAAATGTATCAGCAGACTTACTGCTATGACATTTTGCGTAAAGCTGAGATTGGCTTTGGGTATTGCTGAGTTGGGAGAACAAAACTGGGAAAAGGAAGAAATTGAACCTAAACTGTTCATTGGATGAAAAAAGACTCAGAGTAACTAGGGACTTATTAGCCTGTTTTAGCCTGGCAAATCCTTCATCCATGAAATGGAGACATACAGATGTCTTACAAGAATTCTATTTCCTCAAACTGCAGACAAGGGATTTTTCAGGGTTCATGGGTTCCTCGTCAGACAGGATGTGTGCAATTCCTCACACATGCTATTTCTGTTGGAGTATCTGCATTCTTCTACTTCTACATTGTCTTGTTTAGGGATTGGTAATTTTTTGTTCAGACTTTTCATCTAAAAGTAGCATAATCTGTAAAGACTTCTATTGACGGGCTGGAGATGACTTTCTTGACAGTTATAGAAGTTGGGATGCTGTTATGACAATTGGAGAGGTCTGAGGAAGGGTCCTGGCTGTTGGGGCTCCTCAGGCAGGGGCCTGGCCACCTTCCTTTCTTGAGGGTTTACAAAGTAAGTTCATAACAGGGAAGCCTTTCCCTGAAGCTTGAGTCACAGTAACAGCCAATACCTATTTGTTACATTGTTCATGAAGGAAATGTGTAGCATAAAATTCAAAGTCACCTACACATTATGTCTCCACACTTTTACTCAATGAGAACACATTCCACCTTACCTCACCACTTCACATCTAATAATTTTGCTTTATTCTTCAAAATAATATCAATATTCAGGAAAACATGCTGGTATATTGCAAATCTCATAATAAATAATAAAAAGGCTACAATCCACTCCAAAATACCCTTTAAGTATGTGATCCAAAGTTTACAAATCATTAATCACATTTAAATAGTAGCAATGATACCAAATTATATAAGATACATTTTTTACTATTTAGTATTAATGTTGTCTAATCTCAGTATAACATATTGCAACTTTACAGCAAATACCTGTGTTGCCGTCATGTTTTTTCCAGTATACTGGCTAGTTTTATGTCAGTTTGACACAAGCTAGAGTCATATGAAAGGTGGAAACCCCAATTGAGACAATGCCACCATACAATTGGTTCTATGGGCAAGTCATGATGAACAAGCCAGTAAGCAGCACTCCACCAAGGTCTCTGCATCAGCTCCTGCTTCCAGGTTCCTCTCCTGTTTGTATTCATGCTATGAATTCCGTGAGTGGTACACTATGATGTGGAACTGGAAGCTGAAAGAATTTTTTTCCTTCCCAGGTAGCTTTTGTTCACAATGTTTTATAATAGCAGAAGAAGCCTTAACTAATACAGCCATGAAAATTTACTCATTTTTATAACATAGTTGTGTATACACCCATCTCATTGAGTTTACTATTTAATATTCTAACAACTTCATCCTCAAATAATAAGTTATACTTTGAAATAGTAATATGGGCAGTTAATATGGTAATATAAGTGAGAAAAAACAAACATGTTCTTATTAAAACAATATAAGGTATTTTACTTTGTAATTCAGACCATTGAAGTAGCCATTAAAATAATACCAGTGAATATAAAACTTGTTTTATTAAAACTCATTGCAACTGGTGAGATGCAGTCCATAAGGAAGAATTAATACAAGGATAGTCAGGATTTACCAATTTAGAAAAGCATAAGTCCCTTTGTTTTCTATTCTAGCAGAATGTCTTATCAGGACTGCTACACTTGCCTTTAAAGCATTTAATTTTTACCTATATTTTGTTAATGTACCATGGACTAAGCTAAGGTATGATGTGCTAAGTAGGTCTAAGAGTTTTAAATTTGGATTCTTCTATTTCTTTTTATATTAACTTTGTATAAACTCATATTGATAAATCTGCTATCATTTTATGGAAAGTTTTCATATGGCAAGTTAGAGTTTGTATAAAAATGAATGAACTTTTAAGTACTACCCTTACAAGTCAATCAACATGCCATGTGCCATTTAAATTAGCACAGTATGACTTTATTACTGCAATAATATTGCTAAAATAATGGAAAAGGCAACATTTTCTACATAAAATATAGTGTTCATGAAGCTTTTAGTACACTGAAATGACCACATTGTTCAGGGACAGAATTAGGTGCATACATTTGAGAAAGACTCAGTTCACATTATGATTCATCATTCAACAACATTCTTAAGGGTTTACAATGCATAAAGCATAACATTAGTTTATGGCAGAGCTTCTCAAACCTAGGTGATCCTTTAAGAAAACTTAGTGAGTAGAGAAAGGAGAAATCCAATGGAGCAGAAAGAAATTCCCCTTTCTGTCATCCCCCTTTCTTAGGAAAGCGTGCCCTTTATTCCAAGGAGAGTGAGACATTTAAATTAAGATGAATATATGTGGGTAGACTTTCAGAGCATGAGAAAGAGAGAGATGGTTTGACAGATGTGGAGAGAGAAAGAGAGAGAGAGACAGAGACAGAGGCAGAGAGAAAGAGAGAGAGTTTGTTGTTATTAAACTGTCTCTTCATGTTCAATATGCTGAAATAGGAGAAGATGGATTCTATGGTTATTTTTATAAAACTATTTATTTCTCTTAGTTTCTCTCTTACTTTGGATATCACACAAATAATTGAGACTCTATTATATTATTTAAACAATCTTCACAACACAATAACTGAGCAGTTATTAATCAATTTTTAACCCTTTAAACTAATTTGGCTTCCTCTCAGCTTACATCTAAGAGATACTTGCATCTCTTAGCTTTCCCTGTTCCAGCTCTCTCTTCTGATCTTTCTTGGACCTCTCCTGTGAATGAATCCCCTTATTCCCACTCTAACTCCTTCTTCTCTGGCTGGCAGGAAGTCCAGCCCTATTCTCTCCATTGCTCATTGATTGGCTATAAGCTGGTTTATTGGAATATCATGGACAATTGGGGAGCAGAGTTTATACAACATTGAGCTATGAGATTCTCCGAACAAGGATTGCAACCAGATATGGGGGATACAGAAATCAGCCTTTGAATTACACAATAATCTTATGCCTAAGGTGGATTTTTTGTTTTAATTCTTAATCAGGAAATATCTTTTAGTATCAATGTTGACTTACTTTTATATGCACTACACATTTTGAAACAGTTTATCTGTATCGCAGATTAACCTCAAAGACAATTGCTGAACCACTCCAAAATGTAGTATTTTGAAAGAATAATACTATGGCTTCCTGGATTGTGGGTTGATGTTCTGCATTGGGGAGTTCACCTCTGGGGCTGTATTTATATATGTAAAGTATGGATGGCTAAGGACTCATGTGTTCAGATTACATATGTTGCCACTGCTCTGCTGCTTGTGCCTTACATATCCTTCCAGCACAGCAGTTCAAGAATGTACAAACACACATGAAAGACTGGACATGGAAACACAAACAGCTTTTAAGCCTTTTGTGCAATAAAGCCTTCTAGCATCTTATGGGCTAAGATAAATTTTACTTTTTGTTGAGATAACTCAAATAATGGCACCAGAAAATATATTAATACCCACTACTTGTGACTATGTGATGTTTCATAATATTTGAGGATTAAGATATCAGATTATATTAGTTGGGTAATGCTGAAATGGAAAGATTACTTTGCATTATCCAAATGGTCCTATATGAACATATTGTCAAGGACACATAAAAATAAAAAATGAAAACAGGAGAATAGGAGTCAGAGACAAAGAAAATATGAAGATGCTATGCTATTCTTTTAGTTTGAAGAAAGTTGCTATTAGCTGAACAATGTGGATGGATTTTGGTAGCTAGGAAATCAGGCTGAAAGTTCCCTGAAACTTGCCAGAAGTAACAGTGCCTCGCCAACACTTTAATTTCAATCATTTAAAGGCATGTTTAACTTTTGACTCCCAAAACTGTAGATAATCGGACTGAGTTATCTTAAGCAGTGAATTTGTAAAAATTTGTTACACATGGAATAGAAATCTTAGATGCCCTCCATTGTTTGATCTTTTCATCATTTCCAAGCTTATCATTTAATGGATTCTTTTCTTCAAATCAGCTCATCTTTGCTTTTCCTTTGAACCTGGTCCTAATAATTGCTAGAAAATTTTAGTTTGATATTTTAGTTTTCTCTCCCCCAATACACCTGAAAATAAATGAGTATTAATAAACTATTTGTCTGTGTTACAACAGAGATCAACTCTACTACATTAGTATTAAGCCAACTGAATTTAGAGAAAGAAAAAATCATGTAAAGTTGAATATCTCCTAAGGGCAGTATTTAGGCAGTGTATATAATTATGGCCAACAAAGGTACAGGAGAAAGCTGAACAGGTCAGTGTAACTCCAACATCAGCAAAAATTGCTTATTTTGGATTGTCTTATTGTTGAATCATCCTTTTCAGTGGCTGACATGTGCACCCGGATTCACATCTGTCTTCTGCTTTAAGACGTATTTATCATACTCTTTCTTGGAAATGTCTTCTGAACCCAGCTCTTGAGAGAAGATACACATTTATTCCTTTGTGGAAAAAAAAGGCCAAATGTCTTCACAGTCCTCCTCCATCTTTTAAACTACAATGAACAAATAAGGTGACACATGGATAACATGTCAAAATTTTCCTCACTCTTTGCTTATCTGTCCAGAATTAAAAATCAAGGCATCTAGTATGTGTATAACTTAAACTTTGTGTCTTGGAAAGCCTTGCTTCAGAGCATTTATCAACTATGAGTGTCTTGAAGGTAATACTTTCGTCATAGTAATTGTTCTAGTCATAATTTATAGCATGCCGCATAGTGTCAATAATTACTGATTTAAGTGAAGTTAAATAAATAGCAAGTAAATTTTCCTAGATCACATACTGCAATATTCTTCATTCTTCCCACTACCATCACTCAGCAACAGTAATATGGGCTGATAGACCTCATTTCTGTTATAGTAGTTCTGGTAATACATCTCAAATATTATTTGTTATCTGATGGGATTTCTAACTAAAATTGTGTGCCTTGTGGACTTGTCAGTCTGTGTGTGTTAGGAATAAGCATCAAAAACCCAGCTGTTTTGAAAACCACAGCACTGCTGACTTCTCTTCCTTTCCTACCTTCCCTGACGCTCTGGTAGGTTTTGTTATGTCGACACTGTTAAACCCTTTGCAATTTCTCATACATCTCTTCTCTAGTAGCTGTTACAAGTAAGTGGAGGCAAGACGGCACTGGACTGTAGTAGAAAGAACATAAAACTAAGAGTTAGAGGCCCTGGGTTCCAATAAAAACTCTGTACTGGGATCTGGGGTAGACCACCTAATTTCTTTTAGCATCAATCTCCGTGACTGTGAAATAAGATTAATGATACCTGTCTTGCCAATACTTCAAGGTTGTTTGAGGTTCACAGGCATTTTCCACCCCATATAGCCTATAAATCTCTAGTGCCTATAGACAGCTTAGAGTGTTCTACAGTAAATTTAATATTTCCAAGATTTTAAAACTCAATGACCAGTACTAATCCAATCAAACATAATATATTAAGTGCCAATTCATGTGAGAATCTCTTTGGGTATTAATGCTAATGGAAGTTGGTGTAGATTACCTAAAATAGGAAGAACCTGTACTATTATTATATAATCAATTTGTTTTTATCAACATCACTTATTTCAATACAAATATAATTGAGGGCTCAAAGTTAGGCAGATGTCTTTGAATTTTATTACCTTGCAAATAACTTTTTTGGGGATCCTTTTAAATATAAGTTGTAATGTTCATACCTTAAACTTAATCTATCACATAAGATGGGAAAGCCATATAGTTAGGGTAGTCATTGACATACTGAAATTAAATAAATGCTTTTCAAAGTTAATTTCAATTTTGCTTTGTTTTACAAATGGAGGGGTATTGTTTTCAGGTAGATGTAAAATATACTTGATTGACCAAAAATAAGGATAATTTTTGTAAGTAACCATTATTCTCTTCCAAGCCATGTATGAACTCTTTATCTCTTTCTCTAGATTGATAATCCTTTATCTTTTGAAATTTTTAGCCCAAACTAACTGTTATGGTTTTTTTAAAAGACTGTGCAAATCAGTATTGTCCAATGCTAACACTTTGAAATGTGATATTGTAATTACTTACCAAGTGAACATTAATCACTACTAGATTAGAATAGAATTACCTGTTATATTCACATTAATAGCAAATGAGCTTTACCTGATTGATGTTGTTGTAATGAATACAAAAGAAATTAATAGTGATTTGGAACTCAGAGAAAGAGGCATAGTCATTAAGGGCATGCCATTAAAAGACAAGTAATACTTGACAATAAGCTAGTGTTAATTAAAGTAAAATTACAATGAACTATTGAATTACTTATATCAACAGTATATTATACTGTTGGAATTAATTTGACTGAAGTATATCTTATAAAATTTAATAATGTCTAACCATTTAAAATATTTAGGAAGCAAGTGCTTGTTTATGCTTCCTGAATAGCGATGGCAGCTACTTAGCTTATTAGCACAGGAACAGAGATGAACAATAATAAGTATTATATGTAATATAAAAAGTCATATAATTTTCTCTGAAGATAATGCATTTTGCTTTTTCCATATTTACTTATTTACAATAGGATATTCTAGTGGACCTCTAAACTGTTGCTATAATGTTAAGTAATATCTTCTTTAAAAAATAAAGCAAAACAAGCAAAAAGAAATTGATTTTTTGACAGCTAATCCTCCTGAGATTAAGGGCAACCCTAGTCAGAAATGAACATTAGAAGCATAGAAACAGAAGTAAAGTTGCCATACATTGTTCTTAAGGACTAATTGAGCATTCAGGATGCTTTGAGTATTCAAGAAATGAAGTTTTTTGAAATTTTATGAGATATCTATTCTATATTATAATGCAGAAAAGTTTGCATTATTTATGTTACCTATGCATCATTCATATAATTTTGCTTATGGAACATTGTTCAGTACAATTGAGAATCACATTAAATTAGCTATAACATTTATGTCTAACAGAGTTAACGTTTTTAAAGATTATAATTAAAGTTTATCTTCAAAATACTGCACACAAATATTTGTGAAATACAAGGGAAGTCTTCCTTTAAATAGAGTAGTATTTCACCAATGTCATTCTCCTAGCTTTGGTAATATGCTATGCTAAATGTGTCCTCATTTGGAGAAACTAGGGGATGGGTGCAAAAAAAATACCCTATTATGATATTTCCTATTACTGTTAAAATACTCCAAAGTAAAATGTTATTTATGGAAAGAATCTAGTTTCTTCTGTAACCAATAGCTAGTTACACCAATTTGAAAGATTATGTAGAGGTATGTGTAATTCTTACATGTATTTCTGACTTAGAGTTAATTAAAAATTCTTGAACTATTCTAGTAAAAAAATGTGTGCCATAATATGCTATGAAGCACACATAAATGTAAAATTAAATGATAGCTGCTGAATATTTTTTAGAATATTATGATTCCATAATTATAAAATAAGCACAGATAACCAGTTATATATATATATAACTGAAATTTAAAAGTACATGCTTGAGATTTGAACAATCTCATATTAAGGTTTGCACATATTTTCATACAAGATAGGTATTTTTAATCTTGATTTTAGTATTTCATGTTACTACAATCTCAAAGGAAAACTGAAGAGTCTACTCAAAATCCATTCATAAAGCAAACACCACAGTGAGTAAAGACTTCAGAGCTGGGGTCTAAAAATAGACTCAGCAGTTATGCCAGTATGATTTAATATTTCCAGTGACAATTATCATTTTTAGCTTATTAATTTTACAATTAAATTACTCAGTTACACCTGATGTATTTCAAGTGGTAAGATTTTCCTTTTCAACTATTTCAGTAATTCACAATAATGTGTATTGCATTCAATAACAGTAAAATAATTCAGCACACATATTATTTCTATAGGACCAATTTTATGTCAGAAAAACTTTAAATCTGTCTCAGAGTTTTTCTTTATCTAGATTTGTTTTTCAAGACAAAGATAAAAATAACAAAATGAATGGAGCTTACTGTAAAATTATGTAAGTCCACTTTGATATCATCAAGAAGTTACTAGACTGCCATAATTTATATACAATATTAAACATTTTATTTGTCCTCAGAAATATTATATTCTAATATATAAAGCCTACAACTTTAGATTATTATCATGAGTCTTCCCATTACTTTTTATTTATTTTGTTGATGGTACTAGGGTCAAATCTACTACCTCAACTACATTCCCTAACGCACATATCATTTATTATGATGTTTAGTATATGCTTTGCAATTGTTTTGGAGCTGTGAAATATTCTGCACTTTATTTTAATAGGCCATTTACACAGAGAAGGTGGTGTGTGCAAAGGATTAGGAGAAACGCACCTTTCTTAATGAAATCACGCTTTCCTTTCTTCTCTAGCAAATGAGATGAAGTTAGTACTATTTTTAATATGGCCAAGTAGGATGTAAAATTTGCTAACAACTAAAAACTGGAGAAAAAATTAACTAAGGGATCACAACTGGACATGCTACTTTATAAGTAAAGAGGAGAAGGGGTATATAATTGGTTAAATTCCCAGGTGAGTGACTGTTCTTTAGGCATAAATTTCTACTTATGCCCCTCAATAACTGGACTCTCTTGGATGAATAAAATATCTTATCAGAACATTAAGATATGTTCTGATTGACTATGGAATTCAGATTCTCATTTCTATCTACATTTTTATACTTCTATATTAGACTATTAGAACCATCCTGCAATTTTAAATACACAGTTTCTGAGCACAATTTTCAAGTTATGTTGTCATCTTCAGACTCTCCTACTCCCTGGGATACTGTTCTCAACTGAGGCGAGGACTAGAGGTTGATACTGTGAAGGTGATGGGGACAAATCCTATAAAACACCACTGCATCTAGTATAGAATGAAGCCTTTGTAGTTAGAAGCTTCATTTCTACTATCATTATCATTACTTGTTATAATGACTCCTGCCTGTTGGAGGGATTGTTTCCCTATCTCTTATCTCAGTGCCCAAATGCATTAAAGTGTCCTTTATCTCTTACTTTTGATGTTGCATTAGAAATACTAATAGTAATGCGTCTCATTTGTATATGGTCCTTTATAATAACAGGTTTTAAAATACCCTTACTATAATATCTTATTAAATATCAAAAAGAGGTTTAGAAATCCAGAATTCAAAAGAGTGTCAGTCAGAAAAGTAAATGTTTCTCAACAAATTCTTTTACATCTTTTTTTCTGGTACCATTGATAGAATCTAGGTCTTTGTGCATGCTGATTAAATGTTCTACAATTTAGCTGTCTCCAGCCCTGAAAATCTTTTAATTTAACTCACTCAGGTCTTCTCATGTCTCATATACTTAACAGTGTAGCTCTTAGTGAACAAAATAATAAACCAGGTAGTAACTTGTATGTGCACACTCACTTACTTGGGAAAGATCTAGGAATGTAGAAGTTGAAATAACATAAATCTTGATTTGGAAATAAGTATACACAGTACAATTGCCAATAGGTACATACACAGACTATTAAAACATTAAATATGATGTTATCAGTGTTCATTTTTTTGATCTACAAAATTACTAGATTTTTTTATGTCTCGTGTAACTTAAAGTTAAAATTTTTTTTATGGTTTCCACTTTAAAGTTAAAATATTTACCAAACTATTTTGAAGTGAATAACAGTGACAAAAATAAAATTTTATGGATTATACCTAGGAAATTCAAGGCCGTAAAAATTCTAATGTGTATATATTATTTGCAATTCTCCACTGACTAAATTTTTATGACCACAAATTGTCATCTCTACCATTTGTTATAAGTCAAATTTATTATTAGTTAATTTTTGTTTCCATGAATTGATTATAGGAATTGTTTGTTAAATTAGTGGGTCTTGAAGCATCACTAAAATGAAAGTGGGAAATTTTTACATGCAAGAAAAAAGATTGTGGACAAAGAAGGAAGAGTTAAGGGGTGACAAATTTGGGGACTGTTCAGAGAATGATTTACTTAGCATATCTTGAAAAACTGAATATCAAGTACTAATAACCTAAGAAGTTATTTTGAATGAGCTACACCAAATACTATAAAAAATAATGGTGGGGGATTATTATATAAAGGACAAAATTAAAGGTATTAATCCAAATGCAGCTCAGAATATTTCCCAGAACTCCTTAACCTTTCTGTGGAATCATCTCCTCTACTCAGTCAGAAGACCACAAGTTCACTCTCTAGAGAATTTATACTAGAAAAGCTCAATATCTGGGGAAATTAAGAAGACATAGTTAGAAGAAATAATTCAAGCTTTAAAATGAAAATGATGTGAAAATGCATACAAGTAGTATGATCAGTCACAACCACACATTGTTCCCTCTTTCATCTAGGAGTAGTCACAGAAAATATGTGCCTCTAAACCATGGAATAGATCAGTTTTTTCTCCATAGAAAATGAGGGGGTCATAAAATACAAACTGTACTAGTACTTTTATATGAGAGTCTGCACTCTGCACATAGAACAAGATCCACCTCCTCTGAAGCTCTGTCACTAGAAATTACAATTACCTTTTAGTGCCAAAGAAATCTTGAATATGAACAGGAAATAAAAAATTATCAGTTATTTAAGAGAATTAAATAAAAATAAAAATGCATAAGAAGAAAGGGACATAGAGTATCTAGACCTCTATGATTGGCATCTATACAAATACAAGAGATTATATTGGATTCTTGAAGCAAAATACTATTTTAATAAAAAGAGACACAGAACAAGAATGAGTTCTGGAAGATAAAAATGTCATTGGTAAGATATAATATTAAATTGGAATTGGAGGCTAAATCTTCAAGAAACCTGATAAAACAAAGAAATGAAAAATAAGAAAGAAAAAGACAATAAAATTAAGGAATCATTCCATTAAGTTCAATATATGAATAAAGTAGTTAAGAGAGAATATAGAAAAGAATTTACTAAAAATATACAGCATTTCCTACAAAGGAAGACATGATTCTCAAAACTTCAAATTCAAAATTAAGCTACCAGCATAATATAGAGGGCTCACATCAAGGCATATTCTGTAGCATTTCAGAAGTCTAATGAAATTCTAAAATCTTCCAAAGAGAGGAAGATATTCAAATTAAGTTGAATATATGTAGGTAGACAGATAGAATGGGAGAAAGAGGGAGATAAATGGGCAGCTGTTGAGAGACAGAGTGGTTAAGGAGATGGGCAGTTTGACACATGATAGATAGATAGATAGATAGATAGATAGATAGATAGATAGATAGATAGATAGATAACCTGGACCTGAATAATGAGATTTCCAACTGCAACAGATACATCTTCACACAACTCCTGCCCTTAAGGCTGAAGGAACATCATGGAAGAAGGGACAGAAATAGTAAGAGCTAGAGGACCAAAACTTCTAATGTAACATAGTGTCTTGTATATGTGACAAGGAAGCTACACTTACAAAATGTCAGTAATATAGATGTTTAAACAAGATGTAATCAATGACACCAGTTGACAGAGCAATGTAGCTAAGAGAACTCTCACAAAGTCTCATCCCTAGATGAAGAACCATAGGCGACCAATGACTTCTGATAGAGGGAGAATCACTCTGCCCCAAGGATAAGCACAATAATTTGTTATCCAGTAAGAACTGGTTAGCCCTAGAAACATATAGAAGCAACAGAAAATGGAGTAAGCAGGATGTGTGTGTGTGTGTGTGTGTGTGTGTGTGTGTGTGTGTGTGTGTGAAACCAACATAATTAAAGAGGCTATGACAATCTGAATTTAGTCTCTAGAACCCAAATAGTGAATGGAAAACCTTGAGTTCTTTGACTTCCACATACACTGTGGCACACATATACAACACATACACAAATAAACAATAAATGTAAAAACTGGAATTTTCCTTTGTCTATTAAACACATTGTAGTCTATATCCTTGCCAAAGCGTATACTACCACTTTATGCTCCTCCTTAAAACATAAGTTCAATATATACTATTCATAGAGTACTGCAAAAGGGACAGGTAGTGAGAAATAGATCTCAAGTCACATGCACACAGCATATATCAGTCATTTTGCCTTGGACTGTTGAATGATTGTTTTCAGTTCATTAGAAAATACTTCATCATGTGTAGTCAGGAACTGTTTCTGTTTTAATAAAGAAGGTAGAGAATTCTCTCTTACTAACAATCACAGATTTTCATACAGACTCAAATATATTTAAACATGTCAAGCCAAAGATGTGTAAATAAACCAGACAAATTTATTTTAACCAGTGAATAATATAAAATGGTATGATTGGTGTCTCTTAATTAAACAGTAATAAATTATTGTGTACATATACAAGAATAAGAAAAGGTAAATGGAAGTCAGTAGAGACGTAGTCATACACATAGAAATAATGGTAAAGGTTTGTTTATCTTGTTGATTTTCTCAAAGAACCAGCTATTGGTTTCATTGATTCTTTTAATTTTTCTCATTGTTTCTAATTAATTGATTTCAACACTGAGCTTGATGATTTCCAGCTGCCTACGCCTCATGGGTGTGTTTGTTTTTTTTTCCCCCTGTGGGGCTTCCAGATGTGTCCTTAAGTTGCCTATATGGGATGTTTCCAATCTCTTTATGAAGTCACTTTGTGCTATGAACTTTCCTCTTAACGCTGCTTTCATTGTGTCCCATAAATTTAGGTATGTTGTACCTTCTTTTTCATTTAATTTTAGGAAGTGCCTAATTCGTTTTCTAACACAGCTAATTGAGTAGAGAGTTGTTCAGTTTTCGTGTGTGTGTGTAAGCTTTTTTGTTATTTCTATTGTTGAGGTCCATGAAAGGGTACAAGGTATCATTTCAATCTCCTTGTATGTGTTGAGGCTTGGTTTGTGACCTACTATATGGTCAGTTTTGAAAAAGATTCTGTGAGGTGCTGAGAAAAAGATATCTTTTGTGTATGGGGAAAAGTTCTGTAGATATCTGTTAGGGCTATTTGCTTCATAACATCTGTTATGAGTTCAGATGTATTTCACACACTTTCAAACTTTCATGTATAGTATCCATTCCTTTATTATGTAATCTTACTTGGAAATAGGGCGATTAAAATGTAATCTCACTTCTAGTTTCCACAACAGATAAAATACATTTCTACTGGGCTAGCTCTAGTTTGTAGTACTTCATTATGGAACCCCTAGAAAGTTAACACAAACATTAGGTATAGATATAAAAATGTCCCCAATAGAGAGTAGAGAAACAAAAGTATCATTCAGAAGAAATTATATATATATATGTTAACACACATACACCTTGTACTTTATTTGCTTAAATATCATTAACAAATCACTGATGATACTGAAATACTGATTGCTATAGAGAAAATACCAATTATTATGTGACCAGAAACTGGAGCCAGTCCCATAAAGAAATTTTTCTAAATGTGATCCAGGAATCTCAAACCATTAGCTCTGCACTACTGTAAGTCAATAATACAGAGCTTCAGCCCTGTGTTCTGTGACCAGACTTTTTGACAGGGACTGAGTATTATCAACCAACTATGCACTTGCTTGCACAGCACAGATTGCATTGCTGAAAATTAAGTGCACTGTGGCCCATGCTACCCACCCCTGAAGTGTACATTAGCCAATGTTAACTGCTCTCCTGCATATAGCATGATTACATGTCAGAAAACTGCATATAAATAAACATAGTATAACTATAAAAGAGTTTCTCTAAAATGGAGACCCACACCCGCATCGCCCTAGCTACAGGCAATACTCTAATTACTGTCTAGCACATTGCCCTCTTGTACTCAATAAACTATTTTTTCTATTGTGGTCTAAAGTGTGAATTCTTTGTCTGTCAATCCTTTAGTGGCTGGCTACCTAGTCTACCACAATTACTAGTGGAAAAGGGATTTGAGTGAATAGTTCAGAGAGGTATCAGAATAAATGTTTTTAAATATATTTTTGTAACTCTTGGTTTTTAAACATAGAAACAATCACCTGTCCTGAAACAAGTAAAATTAAAAGCAATAAAATAAGAACCTAGATGTTACCACCTTCATAAAAACTCCATCAAGCTATATAATTTGAATATTTTGTTTTATACTTTTCATGTAAAAATATATACCAGAGTAAACATAGCATCACAATATTTGTATACACAGATGCATTCTGTTTACTCAGACAGAAGGCTTCACAGGGTATTAGTGTGTGTTCAATATTATTTGAAGTAATATGGAAGTTAAAGAAATGCAAGACATAAATTCTGTATTATAAAACATCATAACTGAGTAAAAGGCAGAGAAAAAACCTTTAGTGATTACATAAAATCATTTAAGATTTTCATACCTCAGTACCTTCAACAGTAAAACATCAAATGACATAAAATGTAAATTGAAGAGTTAAAATTAGTGAATTAATTTACATTTGTGTGCCTTTAGTGGATCACACCAGAAACCTTTTTTTAAATATAAATTTACAAGCACTTATGAGAAGTAATCCAGAGCAACTCAGTATTTTCCCAAGGGTAAAATCAAAAAAGACAACACAACAAAGAAATTTAAAAAGCCCTATGATTCAATACTATAACTAGGTACTAACATTGACAAAATCATGCTAGAGAACAGTTCCAACACCATAGTGATTTTTCCTTTCTTGTCTTTTAGTGTTACACACACACACACACACACACACACACACACACACACACACACACACACACACACTCGCACACATACATCTCTTCCTATTCCTCTTGTATCAGTTACTTTTTATGTCGTGTTGGCAGCAGGAGATTGGCTGATCACATTATGTTTGTAAGCAGGAAGCAGAGGATGTATAAAACATGGGGATTGGTTGTGAAAACTCAATATTCATCCTTAGTGAACCACTTCTTCAACTGACAAGCCTTCTATCAAAGGTTTTACAACTTTTCCATACAAGCCAACCAGCTGGTAACCAAGTGTTCAATCAACTAAGCCAATGGGGACATTTTACATTCAAACTACAGTACCCCTGTAATAGCTTCACAATAATTACTCTTAAGTGTCCCAATCGTTAATTCTGACATTTCAAGAATGCTATATACATGCAATCACACACCATGTAACCTTTCGTATGATCCGAATTTACTCAGCAAAATTCCCTGGTGATTTATCCAAGCTGTTGCATGCATCAATAATTCATTACTTTTTCTTTCTTTGCTATGTAGTATAAATGCTACATGAATGCACCTTCACTTTTATAACTATTCAATATCATATCCCTTCTTCTAGTTTTGTATTATAGTGAATAATGCTCATATGAACAGTTTTTGGGAGATTTAGGACAAATCTGCAAACATGAAACTGTTGGATTTTGTGTTGGGTCCACATTTACTTTAAATGGGAAACTAGCAAAATTTTTATAAGACCACCTTTATCACTACATTCCCTTAGCATTGAGATATTGAGAGTTTTATTTTTTGTACACCTGTTATATTTAAGTTATATGGTTTTAATGTGTGTGTGTGTGTGTGTGTGTGTGTGTGTGTGTGTGTGTGTTCTGTAGGTTATAGTTTTGCCACACTCAAAAGGATTTTTGTAGTTGTAATACATATTTTTACTTTTACAGACTTGTAAATTCTAATCCTAAAACCTGAATATTTTTCTCACTTTTACCTAATTTTTTTAATTAAATCATTTTATATTTTCACCCAATTTGCTGATCTGTTCTAACCTGAATTTATTTAGTAATGTATGACATTTAAGCTATATTATTTTGATTTTGTTTCATTTTGTCAACATGCCAGATTTTGACAAATATCAGTTTCGGAGTCTCAAACTGTAGTTTAGTGGAAAAGCACAATAGCATACACTAAGGTTCTGCATTACATCTCCTTACCACTTACTGGGTGTAAGTGCAGGTTTCTCTACTTGATTATCTGTTATTCTCCACTCTGTTATACTCCTCCACTAATGCTGCATTGTCTTGATTTCTCTGACTAAGTTGTAAGACTTAATCTTAGGTACATTGAGCCTTCTCTGTTTAGTCTGAGTTTTCAAGACTGCTTTATTTATTCTATGACTGGTAGTTTTTCACATATGGTTTTATATAACTCTTATTTATGTCAAGAAAACATAGCTAAGCTTTTCATTGGAAATATATTAAACCAATGAATCAATTTAAAGAGATTTAAGTAAAAGAAAAGAGAGGACATAAGACAAAACAACAAAAACTGAATAATAACTTGGGAGATTTATGCTTTTACTTATTCATGATTACCATAAATATAAATGCTCTAAATATACCAACCAGAAGATAGATTTCAAAATGAAAAAGACTCTAACAATATGCAACTTAAAATTTATTTCAAATTTAATCTATGTAGGTTAAAATAAAAAAACACCAAAAAACTTTCATAACATAAAAATTAATAAAAGAAAAGCAGAAGAAAAACAATTTAGATGTAATCTGAATAAATTAATTAAATAATAAAAATTTTAAAAAGGAAAGCAGAAGCAATGATATTTCTGTAAGCTAAAGTAGGGCTTAAAGAAAATTACTAGCCACAAAGACATTACATACAAATAAGGTGCAGATTCAACAGGAAATAATAATAATTATAAATATGTATGCATATAATTTCAGAGCTTTAAAATACATGAAGAAGAAACAGAGTGAGAAAGAAATAGACAAATTGATATTAGCATTTGAGCAATTTTTGTTGTCTGCCACATAGTTTGTACTGATGACAAAGACTTATAATCATTGTACATTTACTTGACTATATAAATAAAGATACAACACTATTAAGAGATTTTATTTACATGTTGCCACTTTCCCTCTAATTTTTCTTTTCTACTTTAAACTTAAGTTTCAGACCTCAGAATGACTGAATTTTGTCACCACATATTTTTGTTTTCTAGTCAAATCTATGGCACTCTCGTTTTTTCCTGTTTATGGCCCTTTAACAGAAGACTAGTCTGATGTATTCTAGAATGCTTCCTAAGATTTGGATGAAGTAGTCTCTTTATTAGACAGCAGTTATAGGTTTAGGAGAAGAAAACCAGTGAGGCAAAGTGTTTCTCATCACATCATGTCAGACAGGACTTGATAACAGAACCAGTATTCCTGGTATCACCTACTTCAGGAAGTGCCTGCCAAGTATCTTCTCAATTGTAAAGACACTCATTTTATCTTTATATGGTCTATTCTTAGAAAAAAGAGTCACCAAAACCATGTCATTTTCCTGGAGGGGGAGAATATTAAACTAGAATCTCCAGAAGGATATTATTTGAAAATATTATATAATAAATATTTGTTCCTCAAATATACTTTCTCAGGGAACAAAGAAAACATATAATAATAGCTGCAGAATGAAATGTAATTTTTCTCCTTCTAAATTCATAAATGTTTCCCTTTTCTTTTAATGCCATAATGATATTATCATAGTTTATCTTATGTTTTTAATAATGTATTTATTTAGAATGAAGATTCCCTTCAGTGAGTTCCTGCACTCCAGACTAATAAGTTTTTCCACATATTTCTTTGGATACAAATTGCACCAGCATATTGGGAAGTGAAATAAACTGACAGAATATGTGTCACTTTGAATTATTGAATATCCTACAGAGAATATTGAGTTACTTAAGCTTCAAAGAAATATGTGGCAATAGATAACCTATTTTAGATTTGGATTTTAATATTCTTACAGCCTAGATAGGCACATAAAATTTTAAAAATATTTTAATTAAAATATAATTACATCACTTCCTTTACCCTTTCCACACCTCAAACCTCCTATGTCACTCGATTCATTTCCTTTCAAACTGATTGCATTTTTTTATTTTATTATTTTACACACACACACACACACACACACACACACACACACACAGAGAGAGAGAGAGAGAGAGAGAGAGAGAGAGAGAGAGAGAGAGAGAGAAATACAGCTGATGTGTCCATTTTTGTTGCTTATATGTATATAATTTCAGAACTCTCCATTATATATTGATTAACCAATAAGCATCTCATTTCTGAGAGATACTAATTCCCTCTATCTCGACAGACTCCATTTACCTTGTAGTTCTTGGTCTCGAATGTGTCCCCTTTTGTGATTTTTCTCCTGTCTGCACTAGTATGCCTCATTATATGGTTGTTGTTTAGGCAGCCATTTCTAGAAGACATCGCAAGCTATGTTTTCTCTATTTTCCTTTTTTTAATCTGAAATTTCCCAACTAATTTTAAACTCAATTAAAATGTTAAAGAAAATGTCATGCCATGTGCTATCCTTTATAAGAAAAATCAGTATTTTAATAGAATTCTTCAGTAAATTGCCCTCAATACAATTGTTAAAAACTAGCTCCTCTCTCATCAGATTCTAGTCTTTTTTGTACATTCTGTGACCAAAAAAAGGTTAAATTACAAAAGATTTAAATGTATTTTTACAATGAATACAAAATTTATACATTATAATGTTCCATGTTCATGCTAGGGACAGAAATTTATCTTAGAAAAATGTTAATTGTGTGAGCCCTAGTGCCAGACTTTAGCATGAAATTAATCCTCTCTTACAATAGTATCACATTCTATTATAGCAAGTTACTATTATGATTCTGTCTCCCCTACAAAACTAAGAGCTCTGACATTGAAGTCTATATCTTATTCACAGTTATTTCCTCTGGATCCCACCTGGCCCACATTCACACTAGCCACTAGCCATATATCAAGTGTTCAATAGATGCATGCCTCAATACTGGATAGCAAAGATAAAAAATACCTTTATCATCACAAAGAATTCACAACATATGGCTGATTTACAGCAAATTTTTTTCACCTTGGCACTACTGGCATACTAGATAGAATCATCCCTTGTTAGATGGCCTTTCCTGAGCATTGTAGAATGTTGAGACCATGAACTTTATTCATTTGATGCCAGAAGTAGAACGTTCATCAGCACTATGAAAATTAAAAAATGTTTTGGCATATATACAATGTACTTTGTGAACAAGATCATCCTAGATTAAGAACTGCTGTTTTGTGAATATAGTGTCTAGCCCAATTGCCATCAGAAAGGCTTCATCCAACAACTTATGGGAGCAGATGCAGAGACTCACTGCCAAACATTAGGAGGAGGTTAGGGATTCCTGTGGAGAGTGGGATATTACTTTCTCACATACTCTGGTGCCTCACCTTTGACCATATCCCCTGGAGGGGGAGACCTGGTGGCACTCAGAGGAAGGACAGCAGGTTACCAAGAAGAGACTTGATACCCTATGAACATATACAGGGGGAGGTAATCCCCCTCAGGAACAGTCATAGGGGAGGGGAATAAGGGGAAAATGGGAGGGAGGGAAGAATGAGAGGATACAAGGGATGGGATAACCATTGAGATGTAACAAGAATAAATTAATAAAGGAGAAAAAAAAGAAGTCAATATTACATATCTCTCTTTACCCTTCTCTATCTTATTATTTGAGATATAATCTTTCAGTGAAATTAGAACTTGTGTATCTTGAAAAAATATCTATGTCAATAAATAAGTCCCTTTGTTTGTTTCTATTTTCACTTCACCAGTGCTGGGATTACAGGCATGTGTGTATCATAGAGCTCATCTTTTTACATGAATAATGGGAATCATACCTCTGCAAAAAGCACTGACTGAGCTTTCTTCCTAGTCCTCAAAAATGCTTCTTGAACTAAAAACATGGAAATCCTTAGGTTGTTTAAGGCTCTGCTATAAGATTATGATTGTTAAAAATAATTTTCTTTGAAAAGGTATTCTATTTACAACCTACATATTTTATTATGTTATGTTTAATAAGATAAAACCGTATTAGAATTGTACACAGCTGCGGGAAGCTGTTTCTCCAATTTCTCTTAACTAATACATTTTTAATTCATCAAATGAAAATTCTTGACTATAAGGAAATACCAACAGATTTGTTCCATAGATGTGTGTCTTCACAAAAAACAAAATATTCTGACTACCTCTGTGCACCCCAGTCTAGATTTTAACTGAGGAACTACATATTTACATATTGCTTTTTAATGACATTGGAAACAAACTTGTTTTTCTTGTGAAAGTGGTAAGCTAGAAATTCTATAGAAGCAAATCTCCAGTGAAAGTAGTTCTTGACCAATGATCATGAGGACCTTGTCTGTGTGTGTGTGTGTGTGTGTGTGTGTGTGTGTGTGTGTATGCCAGATCCTTTATCTATTCAGAAGAGAACTTTCAAATGTGTATTTTCACTTCATTTAGGATATTCCCAGAGGCAGTTGACTTAGCAATATTTCTTTTATATGATATTTTTAATTTATTACAATTTGTTCAGATTACATCCCAGTTGTTATCCCTTCACTTGTATCTCCCCATTCCTTCTCTCCTTCTTCCACCCTATTCCCCTCCCCTAGACACCTGACAGAAGGGAACCTCCTCCCCCACGATGTAAGCACAGCCTATCAGGTCTCATCCAGAGAGCCTACTTCCCTTTCTCTGTGTTCCACCTGGCCTCCACACCAATGGGAAGTGATCACACTGGGGAACCAGAGCTCATGTCAGAGGCAGTCGCTGTTACTCCCACAACTGTAGTAAATGAGAATGGTATGGAAGATGGAAGGACTCAAACTGTTCAGAAGCCCCAGAAGGAGACCATCAAGGCTGGCAGATCTACACAGGTGGGGCCCTACACAAACTGTTAAACAAACCAAGGACAATGCAAACAGTAAACCTAGACGCCCTGTTCAGATCTAGCCAATGGACAGCTCATTCTCCATGATTGAGGGGCGAGCAGGGTCTGCCTCTGAGATTATCTCTCATGTCCCCAATATGATCACTTTCCCTTGATAGGAAGACCTGGTGGTACACAGATAAAGGGAAGAAGGCTGTCTGGATAAGACCTGATATGCTGTGAGCATATGGTAGGGGAGGAGGTCCCCTTCTGTCAGAGGTCTAAGGGAGGGGAATAGAGTGGAAGATGAGTGAGGGTGGGAACAGGAAGATACAAGATAGAGGATAACAATTGGCATGTAATCTGAGTAAATTATAAAAAATTAATTTTAAATGGTAATTTCTAGTACAAAGGGCATCCTTTATTATTGGAAAATAAGTCTATTACCATGATATTTGAGGTAAGAAATGTTTTAGCTACTCAAATTAAAACTTTACATGTCTTTGGTTCAGTCACTATATCTCTGAAAGTGAAAATTGTACAGAAACAAAATTGGCAAGATGAAAGTCTAAAGTTTGTATGTAATGTGATTAGTGCAGCATTGTTTACTCTATTTTAACAAGCACAATTTATTTGATAAATTTTAATAATTCAATGTTCAAAATAGAAAAGACTAAATTAATCCTATGATGTTATTTAAATTTAGGGAGAAAGCAACAGATATATACACATTATTTTGTATTTATAATTTGGAACCTTAAAGGAAAGGTGGTAAAAGAAATGCAGACGAAATAAAAAATTCATGAAATTGTGTAAAAAGGGGGAAAGTTAAATATATTACTGCAAATATATAACTGTTAAATATACACATAGGCAAGGGTGATAAATTAACATGGATATTATAATTATATTCATTTTGCTATGTAATAGGTGGTTTGAAGAGAATATAGGTTCCTAATATTCTCGTTTTAATAATTTGATTTATTGGGGGAGGGATGGCAAGGGAAGGAAGTCCTAACAAATCCTATTCTTGCAATGGGGACACTAAGTACCTGGTAGTTTTTTGTTACAATTAGAGTAACGTACAGACCTGCACATCATGATATACTTAATTAGTATCCAACAGAACTGATTTTTCCTTTATTTTGAGAACAAATATCATAGCTGTTACATGCTAGTGATGCACTTGAGTGTAACCGTACTCTGTTTCAGGGAGGCGGATGTAGTGCTATGGTGTATGTGAATGGAGTTTGAATGAGTTCTTATGCACAGTCAGAATCACAGGCAAGTCAACTTGTTCTAGAAAGATATTCTTTCCTCCACCCTGGTTCTCTCCTGTCCCAGACAAGCTATGCTTATTTAGTTTTCAACCTACAGAGATAGAGTACATCAGCGCTGAGTTCCATCTGTCACTGAAGTGAAGTGGAAGTCTGTGACATTGTGGCAGTTGTAATTTGAATTTCCTGAAGATGGGATTCTTGTCTTTGTCCAGTATTAAGTTCCTAAATTTATATCAGCCAATATTTGTTAAGGAAGAACTTTGACCATTTACTTAAAAGTTTTCTATAGTTAGCATCCCAATTGTTAAGCAATATAGTATACAGCTCAGCAGGCCCTTTGCAAATTCACAATAGGTCTGTGTTTCAGAACTGGGCAAAGAGATGCCTTAGGACAATAGTGTGTTTTTAAATCATCTTCCTGCCTTAGGTGTTAACTGGCTCTCTAAGCTTTGCAAAGCCATGGAAAAATAAGTTCTTTGTGCTTAATATACAAGCATTATAGATACCAGAATATACTCAGTAAAAAGGTCCTTTTGTTTTTGTCCTGTATATTGTTTGGAGTCCTAGACTAAAAAAAAGGAACATCAATAATCTGCTTTTAATACAACCATTAAGAAGCTGTGAAACATTGAGGTAAATCACATTGTCTGGCTCGTCATATCATTTTTAAAACGATCTTCTAGGTCCCTATTGCCCTAAATTTCATAATACATACTTGAATCAGTTTGATTCAGTTCTTCTTATCATGAGCATATACAATTATACCACCTATTTTCTGTAATTTGTGTTAAATATTTGCATAAAATCTTTTGGTAAGATTTCATGCTGAGTATGTCATATTTGCACTAAATAGCATTGGACTCCACCTAGTCAATAATCAAGCTAACATATCTCAAAAGCATCCTACTTTACTTTGCTTTTCAATAGAGATCTGTAGACATACTTGTAAAAAAAATAAAGAAATTCTAGAATAAGCAAGTAGAAAGGAAATTTAGTTTAAATGACAGAAGTCTTTATGTAACAATAATAATAATGTGTGTAGAGGAATGCTGTCATATAGCAATGTAAATTCTATTCAGTTTCATATTAAGTTAAAGAAAAATTATATTCTCTCTCTAATATATATATAAAATAGCTACTCTTCAGTGGTTAATTCCAATGTAATATTACCTTTTTAGATGATTCAGAAAACTGTTATCCACCAGTATATCTTCACATTATTATAAGCAAAATTAATCAAGGGAATGAATCAAACAGTATGCCTCTCTGTTCCCAGTTTTGCATTACTTTTATTAGGAAGTGTCTAAATTATCCTTCAAAGAAGAGAAGTAGGTGTAAAAATAGGAACGTTGTATAAACTCTACATATCTTATTCCACTTGATATCCCTTTCTAATCTGTTCTTAGACCTGATTATTAGACCTATGCTAAATTTATGGGTGTTCAAAATGAACCTCAGATCAATTTTTGTGCTAAGTGGAAAAAAAAGTCTTTACTTCTTTCATTCCTCTGTCCTTTAATAACTAAAATACTAAGTTGTGAATAAAATTGGAGCAAACATTTCAGCATGGTTTTATTTGAACAATTAGATCATTCATTGAGTATTAATTGAGAACTCTACAAATTTTGAACATTATAATAACAGATATATTTCAGAATAAAAGTTTTAAAAACCCTTGTCTTCAAATAATGTACAGTAGGGAGATAAATAAACAAACCTGTCATAGTGTAGCATGTTCCATATCAAAACAGATGTTTGTGCCAAAGTCTCCATGTGAACTGCAGGTAGATGTTTCCTAGTGCTTCCCAGAGAGCCAGGTGGTCAATTAAAGCATGATGCTTGGGCTAGAGCATGTGGGGCAGTCTGCCTCCACCTTAAAATTGCCTGTAAATAGGGATGTTTCATAGACCAGTCCATCCCATGACCCACAAACAACATATGTCCAATTATAACTATGAACACAGTCCAACACAAAATTGTAATGTTACTTAAAATATTGTAAGATCTTTTGTGATTATTTTTATTACCTGATTTCTCAGTTCTCAAATGTGAACCTTGTAGAAGCCAATGTTGTGTTGCAATGTCAAAAGACTGGGCATGCCTGGCATGTTAACCACCATTTGGCTTGTTCCTGAGGACACATCCAATTTTTCTGTTAAGTGGCTTTCTGGGCCTCCATGGCTTTCTTTTTGGCATCTTTGTCCATAGTTTAATTATTCTCCTGGAAACATTGTCATCCAAAGCTTCTCAACTATGAACTAACTCTTAATTTCTAATCTACCTTCCATATTTTTGAAGCCTCTATAGCTTTTGATTTATGCATTATTTATATACTACATTGTGTTTAATAATTTAACATTCTCCATATTTATATTTGGACTATAAACCTTTGAGAATATATTTTTCATATTTGTAGGACCCTAAAGAACTCAGCAGAATGCCTTGAAATAAATGAGCAGAAAATAAATCCCAGCAAATGTTAAGTTAAATAGCTCCAAATTGTGTGTTTAATTCTACAGAGTCATTCAGTGATAACATAATGCTGAAATAAACACCAATGTTTGATCCTGTTTCAGGACATTATTTATTTAAGTACTCACTTTCTAAACCAATTAGTTAAATACTTCAGTGATACATTAGATCTAAATTTATTTTTGCATTTTAATGTCAATGAATAATTCATTTAATTTTTAAAAAATATTCTTAGGTATTTGAGTTTAAGGAAAACTATTATTAGGGTTGAGGTGATAGTTCAGTAGGGTCAATAAAAGCACTTGTGAAAGCATTAGTAAATGAATTCAGGTTCCCATACCAACATCAAAAGCTAGACAGCGAATAGGTCTGTAAGCAGAACACTGACAAAACATAAACAGGCTAGTGCTAATTGGACAAATAAGTGAAGGTTGCTGGCTAAATAAATTAGGCAGAAAGGGATAGAGGAAGCACCTGTCATTGACCTCTGGCTTCCAAAATGCATACACACATGATCAAATACACCAACAAGTCTACATACATATAGCACATTCATACAGAGAAATAGAACTGACATCAGACTATGGTGTCTGTATTTTAATTCATCAATCCTCTAAGAATATGTATTTTTGTATGGCAGAACTTTTTTTTTAATTAAGATATAATCAACATTTTCCCTTCACTTTCTTTCATCTCAGCCCTCCCACATACACCACCCACTTCTTTGCTCTCTTACAAGCATGGACTCTTATTTTTTAGCTTTTGTTACATGTATATATGTATGCACACATAAGTATATTTAGTGTTACTTGTATGAGTTCAGAACTGACCATTTGTTATTGGATTACAAATTAGGGGATTCATCCCTAAGAAGGACTGTAGTATACTGACTTTCACTGTCAGCATTTCTTAGTTGTCTGTAGTTCTTTGTCTATGGGTGAGGATCTGTGAAATTTCTGAACTTCCTTCCATGCTAGTATGTAAATTGATGTTGTACTTCTTCAAGTCTTGTTCATGCAGCCGTATTGTTGAGGCATTTAATGGTATATGTTTATGGAGTTTTTCTTTTTTAACCAACTTAGTTCTTTTTTATTATGTTTCTTTTTTAACATATACATTTATATTATTACACATTAGTAAAATAAACTACATACAGCAAGAAGAAGCACAAGACATTCAGGAATTATATAAATGTTACATTCATAGTGATTTGGGTTTTTCTTAATTATTTTCTTCAGGTGGCCTCACAAATCATTTCAGAAATCAGTCCACTTCAGAATGTTTTTCCTATTTTCTTTTGTGTCATTTATTTCACTAAATGTTCCAAATGCTTTTGAAAATTGAATGAGGGCTGTAGATATGGATGAACAGTTGTCTATATATACTGTTCCTGCAAAGGACCTGAATTCTGTTCTCAATACCAAAAACAAGGTGCAGCCAACCCCCTGTAACTTCAACTCCAGTAGTAGACACCTCTGATCCTCATAGGCATCTGTACTCACAAGTACACATACCCACACAAAGGCATGTACATTCACATAACTCAAAGTAATAAAAATATATCTTAAAAATGAAGTGAATAATTTTATCTACTCTGAAATAATAGATTTTTTAGTGTCATCTCTCTTTTCTAGCATGCAAGGTGTTACCTTGATACAATGATGGCAATAAGTTCACTTCCAAGTCACATTTATTATAAGACATAGGACAGAAAGGCTTTAGGACAAATTACTTGAATCACTCACATTTTAAAAATCACAAAATAAGAACAAAGGTATGTGTCTGCTCAGTTATCACATTTAAGACAGAATATAAGCATGCACTGATGGTCATACTACATAAGTCCTAGAATGCACAATGTTCTATGATTTGATTCTCTATGCCCTACAAAAACCTTCTCTGCTTAGGGGCATTTACAAGAACAATAGTTGACTTTCAAACAAGGAAATGTGCAGTGGGCAGTGTCTGTACCAATGACACATGGGTATTTTATCAAAGACCAGAGAAAAGTATACATGGCCACAGTTGCAGGCTATCAAAATAGCTCTTAAAATAGCCATGCCATTCTCAATAATCAGACTTATCATGCTAGAATAAATGTAACTTACGGATGGCTGAATAAAGAACTCATGAAGAGGAAATTCTCCCATAAATTTATTTTTGTCTCAGTATTTAGTGCTTCTTGTATATTTAGTGGTGTGTGTGTGTCTGTGTGTGTGTCTGTGTGTGTGTATGGATTCATGTATATTTAGTATATTATGAATATTTACTATCCAGGTGCCTCATGAATATTTGGTCCTTCTATCCCTCTCTCTGTGTGTTTAGTGCAGATATGCTTTACTTGGTAACTACTTATCCTTAACACATTCACAGAGCCAATTATGTGCATCTCTTTCCTCTGAATTTTGCATTGGTGATATCAAGTTACTAGTTGTAAATCATCATAGTAAGCTCATTTACACCACAGAAATCAGCAAATGGTGCAATCAATGTCTCCCTAGGAATCAGAGCCAATTATTTGACATTTACTAGCATTCCTCTATTTTCATGATCTTTCATGCTCTCCATATGACCTCTCAAGACTTATCATTCTTTGCTGAACTTGACCATCAAAGCATCTTTGTTTCTTGTTCTTTCCCTCCAAACAAAGATTCCCTCTCTTAGGAAATGTCTGTGTTTTCTATGCCACCTTTACTTAACCAGTTCATAATCCCTTTTCAGTCAACAGTTCATACGCATATTATGGAATTTTCAAAATTAGAGTACTGCATCTTTAATGGGTGACTTTAGCACAGTCCTCTTTTGCCACATGGTGCTTAATTTGTATTCCTCACAATATTTTAAGTTTTTCGAGGTCTTTTTGGAATTTATATAGCTACACATAGTAAGTATTTAATTCAAACCCCTATGAATAAGCAGTGTAATAAGTAAATATTCCATAACAAGGTTCTTTTAGTATCCCAGTAATATATTTTATATATGGCCTTGAATCATAAAGGAACACAGAGCTACTGACCGCCCTGGCTTTTTAAAGACATTTGGCCTAGTGGAAGATTAAAATATCTATCAGTGTTTGAGTACATAGTATTCTCATTACTAGTGATAGCTACTACAGGTTATATATTAGATTTAGCAGTATGCTTCTCTAAGGCCATTTCTAGGAGTTTGAAAATGGGAAGATTATTGATGGTGATGCTGAGTGCAACCTCAGCTATGGAGAGAGACTCTATTTGAAATTAATGTAAATCATAACCTGATTCATATCATATCAACCTTACATAGAAGGCTGAAAGGAAAAGAATACTGGTATGGTTGTGCACATCTGTAATCCCAAGACTTGTGAGGTTGAGGCAGGAGGATTATAATTGAAGACCAGAGCTATATAATGAGATAGAGACAGATGGGGCAGCATGTAAGGAGATCTTGTTTCCAAAATAAAATAAAGTAATGAAATACAAAAAGAAGGGGTCTAGAGAGATAGCTCAGTGGTTAAGAGCACAGATTGCTCCTTTAGAAGACTCTGTTTAAATTCCTGTCACCCACATGGCAGCTCACAACTGTCTGTAACTCCAGTTCCAGGGATATCTGACACCCTCATACAGACATATATGTAAGGCAAAACATCAATGTACATAAAATTTAAAAATATTAAATTTAAAAATAAATACACAGTGAATAATACTTATAGACATATTTACATTTAATTTAAATATACAAAATGCTTAGATTGATGGGACATGTAAGGAAATTACTCTAGTGACAATTAAAATCGTTTATAAAGAACATTCTCCACAGTAGAGTAGAGAGTGGGATATGACTTTCTCACATACTCTGGTGCCTCACCTTTGACCATGTCCCCTGGAGGGGGAGACCTGGTGGCACTCAGAGGAAGGATAGCAGGTTACCAAGAAGAGACTTGATACCCTATGATCATATAGAGGGGGAGGAAGTCCCCCTCAGGAACAGTCATAGGGGAGGGGAATAAGGGGAAAATGGGAGGGAGGGAAGAATGGGAGGATACAAGGGAGGGGATAACCATTGAGATGTAACAAGAATAAATTAATAAAGAAAAAAGGATATAATCTGAATAAAGTATAATTTATAAAAGCATATTATGTTGGTTTGTAAGGGAACTCACATGTCAAGATTTTTTATTTTATTCACTTCACATCCTGATCGTGGCCCCCTCTATCATATCCTCCCAGTTCCACCCTCCCTCCCTCTTTACCCCATCCCTCTCCTATAGTCCTCAGAGAGGGGGGGCCCTCCTTCTCTACCAAGTGACCCCAGTCCATCAAATCTCAAATCTCATCAGGACTGCCTGAATCCTCTTCCTCTGTGGCCTGTGGCCTCATAAGTCACCCTGCCAGGGGTAAATGATCAAAGAGCAGGCAACAGAGCCATGGCAAAGACAGCATGTGCTCCTTCTACTAGGGGATTCATATGGAGACTGAGCTGCCTATTGGTTACATCTGAGCAGGGGGCCTAAGTTCTCTCGGTGTATGGTCCTTGTATGATGCATCAGTTTCCACAGGTCCCCCTTGGGTCCAGATTTGTTGAATCTGTTGGTTTTCTTGTGGAGCACTAGATCCCTCCATGTCCTTCTATCCCCCATTCTTCCATAAGACTCCCTGTGTTCTGGCCAAAGGTTGTTTGTGAGATTCAGCTTCTGTTTTGACCCCCTGATGGTTGGAGTCTTTCAGACAACATGCAGATATAACTCAACCACAGAATGGATAAAGAAACTGTGGTACACCAGCCAAGGACAATACGTGCAGCAAACTTTGAACCCCTCCAGATCTAGCCAATGGACAGGACATTCTCCACCATTGAGTGGAGAGTGGGGACTGACTTTCACATGAACTCTGATGCCCCATGTTTGACCACTACCCCACGGTGGGGAGGCCTATGGGCATTCAAAAGAAGGAAAGCAGGCTACCAAGAAGAGACTTGAAACCCTATGAGCATATACAGGGGGAGGAGGTCCCCCTCAGTCATAGTCATAGGGGAGGGGAGTAAGGGGAAAATGGGAAGGAGGGAAGAATGGGAGGATACAAGGTACGGAATAACAATTTAGATGTAATATGAATAAATTAATAAAATATTTTTTAAAAAAGAAACTGTGGTACATCTGCACAATGGAAGTTTATTCAGCTATTAAAGAAAAAGACATCATGAAATTCACAGGCAAATGGATGGAGCTGAAAAAGGACCATCCTGAGTGAGATAACCCAGATCCAAAAGGACATGCGTGGTATATACTCATTTATAAGTGGATATTAGACATATAATACAGGATAACCACAGTACAAACCACAGACCTAAGGAAGCTAAGTAACAAGGAGAGCCCTAGGGAGGTTGCTTAATTCTCATTCAGAATGGCAAATGGAATAGACACTGAAAATGGTTAAGGAGCAGGAACAGGACGGAAAGTCTACCATACAGATCAGGATTTTTATTCATTCATTCATTCAATCAATCAATCAATCAATCTACTTTCATACGCCCTCATCCTTCACTTCTCTCAGTTCCCTCCCTCACCACCCACTTCTCCTTTATTCCCTTCAGAAAATAGCAAGCCTACTAGTAGTATTAGCGAAAAATAATATATCTAATTGCAAACACAGCAAAATAAAATGTAGTAAGACTAGACACAAACCCTCACTCATATTTAAGGCTTATCCATAAGGCAACCAGGTAAAAGGAAAAGGGTCCCAAGAACAAGAAAGAGTCAGAGATACCCCCACTCCCAGGGTCAGGAGTCCCACAAACACCCCAAGCTAAGCAACCATAGCATGTATGTAAAGGACCTAATGCAGACCCATGCAGGCTCAGTAACTCTGGCTTCAGTCTCTGTGGGCCCCTATGAGTCCTGCTTAGTTGATTCTATGGACAATATTTTCCTGGTGTCCTTGACACGTCTGCATCCTACAATCTCTCCTCACTTCTTTTGTGGGGCTCTCAGAGTTCTACCGACACCCATTCCCATCAGCTTCTGAAGGAAGCCTCTGATGATGATTGGCTAGGGACTGATGTATGAGTATAGCAGAACATCATTAGGAATTATTTCATTGAATTTTTTGTCAGTTGTGTTTGGTTCTACTTTAGCTCTTTGAGCTATCCAGTTGCTAGTTCCTAGCAATAAGGGCAGTGTCAGATATAGGCTTCCTCTCATGTCTTGGGCCTCCTATTAGACAGATGTCATAATTTTTAAACCATAGTAATTCCATGGCAGCTAAATTAAAGATAAACTTTTCTGACTCTCAGAATTGTTCTCACCTAGGTGATAATTAAGAAGGGACTTAACAACCAACATATTCACATTTTTCTTAGAGAAATACATTGTTTTACAAGTAGTCTGTGAACAGTACATGTTAGCAAAGCTCCACAGAAGCAAATCTGCTCCCACACATTCTGATCCCGTTTTGACACCACATAACTGTTGGCGAGGACAATTTCAACAATGAAGAAGTGGGAGAAATGACTACATTTTATGTAAATATATATTCATTTAAAATGAAAAGGGCATATGTAATGATATTATTCAAGATTTAAAACAAAGGTCAACATTTAAAATAAGATTCCTTTATAATCATCTTTCTCATGAGTAGAAACATTTCTTTTCTTTGCAACTATTAAACCTATGGTTGAGAAAACATTATTCTGCAAGCTTTAAGATTTGTACTGACTGACTAAGATGTAATATAAATAAATTAATAAAATATTTTTAAAAAGATTTGTACTGACAAAGAGTAATGAATGTGCTCTAAGGATATTTGAAGAATTCTTTTCTTTTTTAAAAACAATGACTGAAGAATGTCATATAACATATGAATGAGTTTGTTTCTATGAATGCTATTAACACACTTAAATATCTAAATATACTTGTGTGTGTATATATGTATGTATGTATATGTATATAAAACAAGGAAGCTACTCAAAGTAGCCTGTGAAATTCAGTCTTTTGACAATTGTTATCTAGTCTAGCTCTACCTCTTCTATTCTTTTTTATTTTTGAAATTTGTTACAGGGTATTGATGTATGGATATAACATATGTGGACTTCAGTTCGCTATGTGGCTCAGGAAGGGCTTGCAATCACAGAGGAAGGGGAAGCAGGCTATCCAGATGAGACCTGATAGACTGTGGTCAGACAGTGGGAAAAGAGGGCCTAACCTGTCAAAGGTCTAGGGGAGGAGAATAGAGCCGAAGAGGGAGGAAGAGTGGGAACAAGAAGATACAAGTGAGGGGATAACGATTATGATATAATGTGAATAAATTATAATAAAATAAATTTAAATTTAAAAAGAAAGGAAAAAAGGAAAGAATATCTTTTCACTTTCAACTCACACATTGTAGTTCTTAATTCACCATTTTCCTGCAAATGTAAGTAAATGTAGTTCATCTTGTTAAGAAAACACTCTTATTTTTATTTGACAGTCTTGAAGAAAACATCTTTCCTATCTTGGTGCATCTAAATACAAATGGCCAAAACATTAAGAATGTAACACTTATATAATTCCTGATTGTGTCATGGTTCTTCTCGATATAGGTAGTTTATTATATATATGTGTGTAATAATATAAATGTATATGTGAAAAAATAAAGAGAAAAAAAACACTCTTAGATTTGAGAGCTGCTATTTTGGCTGAAAGAAGTATGACCTAGCCCTCGAGATTGAAATGGTTTTTAATGTATGTCTAGAATTTAACACAAAGCACATCTTTTCAATCTAAATGAGCTTCTTATGATTTTCCAGCAGTTGGTGATTTTTTTCAACATTCAAACCTGAAATTTGAATGTAGTTAATATACTACAAATTACAGGATCTTTGAAAAATAGTGAAATCCTCTATGCCCCACAATTTTTCATTTTGCTGTCATTATGAGTCCCTGATTTTGCAGTCTGTAAATGCAGACTTCATTAACATCTAATACCAGATATCTTAACCACAACTCTTATCCTTAAAGGTAGTAATTAGACATGTGGGCCAATTTGGAAGTGTCAGATAGTGAATAGGTGCAAGCCTGAACCATTAGAAAAAGAGTAAACGGGAAAAAAATCTTTGCTCTTCCTCTCACTGCAGTAATTTCAAGACATGCCTTACATTCTCATAGGGCTTCCATGAGAACTGAATCCCCATTGCCTACATCAGTAATATAATCAAGGAAACAGTCTTAATTGTTCTTTCTCCCTTCGGTTTCCTGATCCTGCAGTGTTTCCTACTGACACATTGTAAATGGGCTACTTGTGCTCAAGCCTCCACTTCAACTACAAGCCCAATTGAGACACCATGATGCAATAGATATTGCTGTCTTTGCACTAAGAGTAAGAACAGTTACACATTAAAGACATTAAACAATGCATGCTTATGTAGGCTGTGTTATAGTAGACTAGGCTACATTTAAATGATTTAATGGCCAAGACACACAATCCAAAATGAAAATAGTTAAAGTTAGACATAGTTAGGATAAACATATGTAAAATTGTGCAAAATGTTTATCAAAGTGGTTTAATATCTGATTGCATAATTACCAAGTAAAGGGGAAATTCTATCTTTAAATTCTATCTTTAACTTCAACTGGTGGCAAAGGAAACCATGAAGAAAACCCTTTGTGTTGATGAACAGAAAGCCTAGTCTGACAAACTTCTGTGTTTATTGTTCTCTTTCTGACCATTATATTCTCAACAAATAGACTTACTTGTCATTTTACCCCACCCTTCTCCAGCACAGGGCTCCCATTCTTTGAAAAAGTAACTAATTCAAAAAAGCATATGAAAAGAGAGGGTATATTTGAAAAGACAGAAATGCAAAGTGCCCTAAGTGGAGCCTATTTCCATTGTGGCTTCTATGGCTGCTTCTGCCATGGGGGAGTCAATGGTACAGTATGATACACAATTTGAATTGCCAATTGCCTATATCTCTAGATATCGCTTGATGTTCAGATGTCACTCTGCAGAGTGCCAAATGTTATTTATCACCTTCCTTGAGTTATAGCTTGGATGATTTAAGACAATGACTGGTGAGCTGTGAGTGGGCTATATTGTTTATTTTCACCCTCTGAACAGTTCACAGGTTTCCAAAATAATCTCAAGCTTAATGTAACTTCTCTGTCTTTTTGTTGGAGTAATTGGTTG
This sequence comes from Acomys minous, assembly GCF_964271855.1. Classification (NCBI taxonomy): domain Eukaryota; kingdom Metazoa; phylum Chordata; class Mammalia; order Rodentia; family Muridae; genus Acomys; species Acomys minous. The sequence goes on along the minus strand of NC_140488.1, from coordinate 88,527,784 downwards.
CCATACAGGTTTCTTTTTTCAAATGTAATAGCATCAATGGCTCACAAAGATCCAAACTCATAAATTTTGAAGCTAAATTGTAGAACTTAGGCTGTGATAAATCTCAATTTCATAGAAATAAATGGAAAATGTGTTTCCTTTTTGCAGTTTTCATTTATATTTTTGTTTAAAAAGAATCATTCATTTTAGTGTAAATAAGAATTAGGAGTAATGTATCTTTTCTGCAAAAATATAAGATATTCAGAGAAACATTAAGCATTGGTGCTCTACTCTATGAAAGCAGACACAGTCAGAGTATATCAAGTACAAGAAATTTTAATCTTATTTGATTTTTATATTTTTTGTGGTTTTATAAAAGATTGGTCTGGGAGTAGAGAATTTCATTTGGGAAACATAGTACATACATACTTCTCTCAGTAGCAGAGTGAAAAAACTGATTCCAAAGGTTCATTTGAAAAAGCCTACAGAGTTTGTGTATCTTGGGAATATCTTTATATTCTTATATATTGCACTCAGGATTTCTAGTGGAAGGAAAAAAATAAGTTTATATAGACCTTGGCTGCTTTGTTACATCCTAAAATCCATTCCTCTTAGGTAGTTGTTCTCTATCCTGATTTTGTAAAACTTCACATATTTAATTTGCTATAAATATTTTTGGGAAAGATAGGAAATCATTTACCTCAACTTAAAATGTGAAAGAATGAAATATCCATTTTTATGGGGCTGGAGAGATGGCTCAGAGCTTAAGCACACTGCTTGCTCTTCCAAAGGTCATAAGTTCAATTCCCAGCAACCACATGGTAGCTCACAACCATCTATAACAAGATCTGGTTCAGAATGCTATATACATAATGAAATATCAGTTTTTAAGAGGAAAAGATAATGAGGGGTCAAAGATGCTTCATTTAATTGCTCTCTGTTTGATTTTTCACAAATGTAATTTCCAATAGGTTTCTAATTTCATCCAGTATTGATTAATATGTACCCCTGTTATATACATTGGCTTTCATAACACAAAAGTTAGCTGAAATAATATTTAATTAGTACTATTCTTTAGTACATTTGTATCGGATCTTTAAAATTCAATTGATGTCCCTGTGTGAAATAACAGACACATTTTTAAACACATTTTACTTGCTTGTCTTTATGTGCATATGATTCTTTCCTTTTCAAAGTGTTTTCTTTTCCTTTTTCTATTTTAAATTTATTTATTCCATTTTCATCATTATCTCAGCCCCCTCCCTCATCTCCTCCAGTTCACACCCTACCACCCTTTTCCCCCTTACTCCATGAGACTCAACAAGGCAGCCACCCCAGTCTCCATATCCCCTGCTTCTAGGAGTCTCAGCTGGAGTTACCCCCATATCCTTCCAGCAGCCTACCCCATCTTGGATCTCCAGCTTGTCCGAGAGAAGACCGTCCACCAGTTTCCTCTCATTATCCTACCTCCGCTCTTGCCCCACCTGATCACCAACCCCATTTACTCTTTTGTAACCCAGTTCTTTTCATCCACTTCAGGTGTCTATTTTATTTCTCCTCCTGAGGGAGATTCAAGAATCCTCCTTGGGCCCTTCTCATTGCTTAGTTTCTTTGAGTTTGTGGATTGTTCAATATCCACTTATAAGTAAGTACATACCATGAGTGTTTTTCTAGATCTGGGTTACCACACTCAGGATGATCTTTTCTAGTTCTATCCATTTGCCTCCAAATTGCAGGATTTATTTGTTTTTAATAGCTTTTTTGTTTAGAACTATATATCCTATTCCTTCCATGTAAACGTTGAATTTGTATAATAAATATTGTAGAATAAACATGAACACATGTAGTTTAAAAAGTTTTGCAATTAAGCTTATTTGTTTAGGGGTAAGATGTTTTCAGGTCTAGATAGATGTTTTAAGTTGATAATGATGAAATATGATAGATACTGATTTACATTCAGAAATTTAGATTCACCAAGATAGGAAAGATATTTTCTTCAAGGATGCCAAGTACATATAGCCAAAACACTAAGAATATAACATTTATATAATTCCTCATTGTGTTATGGTTCTTGATTTGCTGTAGGTAGTTTACTTTACATGTGTGTAATAATATAAATGTATATGTAAATAGTAAAAAAATTTAATAAAAATGAAAAAATATTATTTCATTTCTTAGCCATTAAAAGGCTGAAATAACATGAAAACAATGTGAAGAGCATGTAAGAATTCTCATAATTCACCATAAAACATAGGTATGAACTCCTGAATGATATAAATGTGGCGGAGACTAAGATCTCTGGTTGACCAAGAGACTAAGACTGAATAGCCCAGGGACCTAGAGTAAAGCCTGTAGGACTTTTCAAACTATGACTGAGGAAATTAGGAGCAGTGAATTCTGGAAGATTCTTTGAAACAATAAATAACCATTTTTACATCCACTATAATATTTTCCATGTTTTCTTTGGAAAATTTAATTTTTAAGACCAGGGAAAGAATAGATACTGTAGAATGCATGGGGTGGAATTTTTTTCTACAACATATTTTCAAAATCATCACAAGGAAAACATATCACTTCTGTGAAGAGATGGCATAAGGAAAATGATTCAAGAAAAGAAGTATGATTTAGATGGAAATAAGTATTAGGAAGAGGTCCTAGAAGACAAATTGAATTTGAGTAATCATGAGGCATATAGAGTTCACTCCTGTTTTGAGAATGTCAGATTTCACATCCTCTTCAATTTTTTCTATGATGTAACAACATGAGCACTTGGTGAACTGCCTGGCTGGGAAGGATTTATTTATTTATTTATTTATTTATTTATTTATTTATTTATTTATTATTAATTCTCTCATAGGATTCATTCCTATGATAGTTTCTCCACTTTCCCCTCCTCCCCGTTGCCTCCCCACTTCCTCTCTCCCTCAGATCCACTGCTCCTTTGCTTCCCTTCAGAAAAGAGCAGACTTCCCAGGGATATCAACTCAACACAGCATAAGGTTATTCAATAAACCCTCATATCAAGGCTGGACAAGACAGACCAGTAGGAAGAAAAGGGTCCTAGGAACCGACCAAAGAGTCAGAGACACTTCCACTCCCCCTGTTAGGAGATCCCGCAAACATCCCAAGCTAAACAACCACAGCATGTATGCAGAGGACCTGGCAAAGAACCATGCAGGCAATTTGTAATTGTCACTTCCATCTCTATGAGCCTCTATTAGTTGATTCTGTGGACCAGGACTCCCATCTTACATAGCCGTTTTCTACAGTTCAATTCTTATTGTCTCCAGCAGGCTGATAAATCAATCATGCTATGGTTGGAGGTTCTGTGATAAATGTGATTGACAACTTTTCAGTAGTTTTTTTTTTCTTGGTACTTAAAATGTAAACTTTGTCAAATGCCATTTTGTAGGTCAATGAAATAGTATAAAAAGAGTTATGTTTTATGATTTTTTGAGTTTTTAAAAATATATTTTATTAATTTATTCATATTACATCTCAATGGTTATCCCCTCCCTTGAATCCTCCCATTCCTCCCTCCCTCCCATTTTCCCCTTACTCCCCTCCCCTATGACTGTGACTGAGGGAGACCTCCTCCCCCTGTATATGCTCATAGAGTATCAAGTCTCTTCTTGGTAGCCTGCTATCCTTCCTCTGAGTGCCACCAGGCCTCCCCATGCAGGGGATGTGGTCAAATATGGGGCAGCAGAGTTCATATGAAAGTCATTCCCCACTCTCTACTTAACTGTGGAGAATATCCTGTCCATTGGCTAGATCTGGATAGGAGCTCGAAGTTTACTGCACATATTGTCCTTGGCTGGTGCCATAGTTTGAGCAGGACTCCTGGGCCCAGATCTGCCCATCATAATGTTCTTCTTGTAAGTTTCTAGCACCCTCTGGATCCTTCTATTTTCCCATTCTCCCATTCTTCTCTCACATAGAGTCCCAATAGGATGTCCTCCCCTCTGTCCTAGTTTCCTGGTAAGTGAAGACTTTCATGGGACATTTTAAAAAATACTCAATTTTCCTCTACTTTTCAGAATGGAAACTCCTTAGGGCAATGTTAATCTAGAAGGGCTACATTCAGGTTATTTCTCTATTTCTGAAACCCTCGTTCAAATAGAGGTGGACATGTGAGCAGCCGTGTCTCTTGGAAAATCGAGAGTGTCTCCTTTAGCAGTGCCTGATGTTAGAGGATGTCAGCTGCCTTTAGAAACTATGAGAGAAACTCATAGGTATGCCTTTTGATTAGTTACAAATCTCTTTCTGTTAATAAAAGTGAATGCTGGGGCACCCATAACTCATTCTTTTGTATTTCATTCAATCTCTGTGGAAAAAAATGCTTTTAAGTTTCCTAGTGAATAAAATAATGAGTCCTGGTTAACAGGTATGTGTAAAATGAATTACAAAGTTAGGGACAAAGCCCCAGTGAATATCTTTTATTCACAGAAGAGTAATTTCAGGTTTGTATGTTTTATAACTAGTATACGTTGAGTATAAGAATTTAATACTCAACGGGAATTTGTCCTTTCTCTTTGTAAACTTATTTTTAGATATCAATGTGTAGATAGATATTACCTAAGCTTTCAATCTTCCTCCAGCTTTATTTTGGGACATGTAGTTTAGATATAGGAAGGCTGCCAGACTCTTTTTCACAAAACGATCTCTTTGTCCTGCTTCTAAGTGATAATAGAAGGAGTTAAGCTTGTCTAATTCCCTTGTCAAATTTCTTCTTTTGAAACATGCATCTTTCCTTGATGCCTAGCTTCTCTACTAAAGCTAAAAATCCACAAAGACAGGAACAACTTCTGTACCATTCACTGATGTATTTTTAGTACATAAAACTAATAGTATAATATTAAAAGATGGTTAATTAATTCCTATTTTTATCCATTTCCACTAAGACCAGTATTTGATTACATTTTACCACTTGTAGTGAGGCCCTACATGGATCATAATGATTTTATAAATGTATAAATTTTATAAATTAGTGTGTTGTACCACTTATATTTTCTTGTCTGTTGAGAAAATAAACAAAAAACAGTTCTCACTTCAAAGGAAATAAACATATATTCTAAATCAAATTTAGTGACCATGGCTTAAAACATAGATTCAGGCTGTTTCAAGTAACATGGTTCAAGGTAGACGTGGTTACATGAACTTTCATATTCACACAAGAAAGGAAAGTTATAAATCAAGACATGTTCCAAATACTTTGGCTGAGACATCAAGTAGACAGGTAATAGACAAGCAGGAGAAAATATTACAGATTTTAGATGATACTTGGTGACATATTTAGCTTTTGAGTCTATTGAAAACATTTCATGTGATAGTAATATAATGGTACACCAGACATAGAACTCTATTATTGAGACTAAAGATAACCTAGATAATTCAGCTTTGCATCTGTAATATCCCCACTCTCTACAATTGTAAAATTCTAGAAGCTCTAATCAATCAGTCATGTTTCTTTTTGTATCTTTAATATAGTTGTAGATTCTTTTCCAGAAACCTCAGTTCATATCTGTATTTCTTAGCCTGACTGTGCTTTCCAATGACTTTTAAGGTTGCCCTTTTATGCATTAGCCCAAGAGGCATGTCCCAGGAAAGTCTTTACTTACCAGGACATTAGGATACTGGTGAGGACATCCTATTGAGACTCTAGGTGAGAGAAGTATGGGAGAATGGGAAAATAGAAGGATCCAGAGGGTCCTAGAAACCTACAAGAACATCATGATGGGCAGATCTGGGCCCAGGGGTTATGCTCAAACTACTGTACCAACCAAGGACAACACATGTAGCAAACATCGAATCCTTACTCAGATCTAGCCAATGGACAGGGCATTCTCCACAGTTGAGTGGAGAGCGAGGACTGACTTGGACAAGGATTCTGGTGCCCCAAATTTGGCCACTTGCCCATGGTGGGGAGGCCTGGTGGCACTCAGAGAAAAAATAAGCAGGATACCAAGATGAGACCTGATACCCTATGATCATACACAGGGAGAGGAGGTCCCCCTCAGTCACAGACATAGGAGAGGGTAATAGGGTTAAAGTGGGAGGGAGGGAGGAATGGGAGGATACAAAGGATGGGATAACAATTGAGATGTAAACTGAATAAATTAATTAAATAAAAAACAAAATTAAAAAAACATTGTCCTTTTATGTAGTGAACTTGTCACTGCATTTATGTGATAGTCTAATGATATTCAAGACTGCTTCCTATGATCATTCTATATTCTCATATGGCATGCCTATATTTGTTTATGCTTGTGATCCAAGAAAGTAATTAACATTGAAACTAGTTTAATATTTGAACAGTCATAAATTATATCTCTGCAGGGGTTCTGGAGACCAGGTGTAAAGTAGAGGTGTAAGAAGCTTAGGAACAAGGGCAGAAAACTGAGATCTGTGCCATGGAAAATATTAACTTTCTGTTCTGAATGGTCAAAGGCAGAACTAGATCAAGGAAGGAGATTATGTGGCTAACTTTCAGTTGTTTTTCTCATTTGCCAACAGAAGCCATGGCTAGTGCTTAAGCACAGCATCTGAATGCTTCTCGTGAAAATGCTTTGCGTAGTTACCATAGGAGACCAGTGAAACTTAGCACACAGGCAAAGTCTTGTTAAAATTGCCAAGCTACATGATCTTCAAGATATTCAAATAAGTGTATTAAGATGGCTAACAAGAAACAAAATAGCTATCCCTCACAATCAAGAGATAAGCAGATATTTGGCAGGAGGTATTAATGTGTAACATTCTCCTATATTCCTCAGACTTCATGAGTAAATATACAGACTACGGAGCATAACGTCTATTGTGTATTTTTTCAATGTACTGGCTTCACATCCACCACACATACCTCTATCAATTCTTCAACTTCAAAGTTGTTTAATTTAGTACATGATATCTAGAATACTTAATATATATAAAGAGGCCTCTACAAAGGAAATACTTCATATTCACATTTTCCTTAAAATAGCATCACCTAAATCTCATTTTCATTATTTAAATCAAAATATGTGCTGATAATATCCAAACATTAGTTTAAAATACTATGGTAGAATAATCTTTAGATGCAAGAATATATTTATTTATTTATTTCACAAATGCTTACATTTCAAGTGCTATTTTGACACCACAGAAATACCATTAAGCAAGCAAGATATCTTTGATACCCATCTTTTTATCTTTAATTTTTAGAGGAGAAGGGTGACTAAACAGTTATATCATGGTGAGATCTATACTATGGTAGTGCAGTGGGAGTTCATTCATAGAGTCTAACCACGGTGGGTAAATTGAGGCTTCCTCTAGCGACTCTTAACCATACTGAGCCAAATGAAATTGGAAACTTGGGAAAAGATTCACAATCAAGGCTTGTGAGAAAGTTCGTATCACTTCTGGGAGCTAAAGGACACTGGCCACACTGGTGATATGCAGATAGCTTCTTAATAATATAGTTAGACATCTCTTTCTTTAGATTCTGCATATTTATCCAAATAGAGAACAAATGTTTATTTTATGAATGGATTCTGTAGTAAATACATTTAGATGCTTTTTTCTTTATTCTTAGTGCTGAGGTATAACAGGTATTCATTTTGGCTCCCATAAGTGATCTTGGGTTGTTTTCTGGCATGTCCATAGGTTACTTGTAAATACTCTTCCATTTTATATAAGGAGCTTGAAAACTCTATTAGTCTTGATATCCACATGAAGTTCTATGCATAATCACACTGTCAATGCAACATTGATATTGTTGGATGGATGATGAGGATAATGGAGACAGTTGTGATGGTAAAGAGCAAAAGAAAGAAGAGTGTTGTCAGTGATTTAACAGATGGGCGTATCAGGTCTATTAGGACTAGTTATGGTAAGTGACTTCGAAAGAAGAGTTAAATCACATATCTAATTTACAAAGTTGTTCACATGATCAAACAATTTGTATAAAACTTTACACAATAAATGGAATGTTTGAGAGAATATGGGAGTTGAAGGAGTAGCATTGAGTATAATCTTGTTTATGTTTAATTATACTTGACTATGAAACATGAATTTTTGATAATTTAATAATTGATAAATTATCACATAGCCACAAATCTGGGTATGAGAGTGTTATGGTTAGAGTTACTTAATTGATTTTTATGAATATATAAATTCAAATATGGCATACATTTGACATTGCTTTGGATTAAGATATATAAATAGAGAAGATCCTGCTTAAATGAGTCCAGAAAAGCTGTTATATTTCAGGGAAAAGAAAAATAAGGCTATGATATGAATTGAAAATTAGTAACGCATTAGTTAGGAGACAAATGAGGTTCGTGTGATGACACAGAATCTAAGAAAGAAAAGCCTTGAAAAAGTATGACATTCAGAGTGGACAAATGGTTTAGAGATGAGATAAGAAACATTCCATCAGTTTAGAAACAAGGGAAACATTGATAACTTTAATGTGAATCATTTTAGTGTTAATTTTGGAGAACCCAATAATCACTGGTGGTCTGTGGGAATAAATGTGGCATTACCTTGACATATATTTGCAAATTCAGACCATAAAGAAGCAAGTACCAAGCAATTATTTCAAAACTTAAGACTATGATGGAAAGAGAGAAAGATCTTACTAAAAGAAGACGGGTATAGGGTCAAAAGAGCACATGCATTGGAATATCAATGGGAAGAAAATGAAAAAGTAAAGGAATGAGATAGAGAGAAGAGGGAAGGGAATGAGGGAGGGCGAGATGGAGAGAGAAAGAGACTGAAAATGCCTGATAACTGAAATATGTTGATTTTATAGATACTTGAAAAAACATGAAGGTAAAACTTAGGAATTAATCTAGATTGAAATGAAGATACACCTATTATAGTAGCCAGAGAGGAGGGACGACAGCTGCTGGTAGTTTCGTTAGGTTTGTGAAAAGAAGATATATAATTCTACTGAACTCAAGGTTTTCACTGAAGTGAAAGCTCCAGGTAAATGCATACGGATGAGGAATGTGTTGGAGAATTGAGGAGAGTGACAACTGAAAATATCTACTCTGAGGTATTAGAAAAAATGTTGAATACAGAATCAATGTACAGAGGGTTGTGGTGATGCACATTGGTAAGGTATACTGAAGAGGCAGAGACAGGACCATGAGTTTGAGGTCAACCTGGGCTACAGAATCTGGGCATAGTTACTAGTCTATTCCAGTTTATTTGCAGTACTTAGTGCATTTCATTGTTTAACAGCTGGGGACAAGTGTCCCAGCAAGGTTTCCTTTATGTGTTCCTCATTTGCTAGTCATCACTTTTTTTTTCAGAACTGTGTGAGGTTCTATTTTTTGAGATCTTGCTATGTGACTACACTGTGTTTTCACCATTTCTAGTCCTCACTTTCGCCCATTCAACTCCTCACATGTTCAACTATCACATCTCAAATTCATTACCTATTTTCCTATAATATTATTTCTTGTGAGGTTTTAGTTTGAGTTTGGCTTTAGTTTAGTTTTGTTTTGTTTTTAAAGAAAAAAAGAACATGAAGTAGAGTATATAGGAAGCAGGGAGGCTCTAAGAGAAATTGCAAGGGGAAAGAATATTATCAAAATTCATTGTATAAAATTATCAAAGAATGAATAAAATATATAAAGAGCTAATAAATTGATAACTTTGGTATATAACTAGAAAATTGATTATTTGTTTCTCATGGCAACCATTCATGTAGTTATATTTTAGTCTAATTAGTGTTGTCCACATATGCATGTGTTTAGAGCTAATCACTTAGAACTGGATAATCATTCACGAGTCCTCTCCCTGGAGAAATCTGATTCTCATTACCTCTGTAGCCATTGACTGGTTGTAGCTCTTCATCTAGGAATGAGGCTTAGTGAAGTCTTCCCCAGACACATTGGCATATGATTAGTGTGATCATTGTACACGTTTTAGAAGATCACCAGCAGATTGTTGGAATTTCATGAAAGCAGCATCTCTCACATCATGAAGACCTTATTTTTAAAATGTTAATATTTTATTAATTTATTCATATTACATCTAAATTTTTAGCCCATCCCTTGTATCCTCCCAGTCCTCCCTCCCTCCCACTTTCCCCCTACTCCCCTCCCCTATGTTGAAGACCTTATTTTAATCGCATGTATACCAAATGCCATGAAATCTGCAGATAAGATATACATCATAGTAAATATTGCTGATGGTATGTTGGCTCGTTTGCTATTATTTGTCTCAGGCCACAAAACTACTTTGCTTTAAATGAATGGAGTATAGCAGAGAAGCATATTTTTTTTATTATCTTATCAATTTAAAGCCAACTAGTTAGTACAAACAAATACTATATGACAAGAAAAGTCTACATTAAGGTTTTTAACTTCCATTATAGATTTTCTACCTAATCAAAAGAATCTGATAATTACCCAGTCTCCTCTGAATTGTTTACTTTTCTGTGGAAACTGTTTTATCCTTTAGCTGATTTCCCGCTGTTAAATTAAGAAATATTTTCTCAGAAGATTTATTCATCATACACCAAAATCTCTGATGTGTTAGAGTTTCCAGGCTTCCAAAGAGATTTCCTCACAGTGTCTAACATAGTACATAAACTGGATCTGTGTCTTTCGTGTTCATTGCTATGTAGCTCTGCATCAGGAATAGTACTGGTAACCCACTGAGTATCCAGAATCATTCATCTCCAATGGATTGAGGAAAGAGCATTGGCAATGATAGAAATAGTGAGGAGACCTGCTGTAGCTGAAAGAAAGGAGCCCCAGAGTGAAAATGGGCTGCCATGAGGAACCAGTACTCTTTTGTCTAGTTATATATCAAGACCATCAGTTGCTTGGTTCTTCTCTTAATCACTTTTAATGTTATTTCCAGAGTAATCAATACTTTGGTGTACCTAATCATCCCCTCCATGATTATCACAAACAAAGGCAGCTGCATGGCTGCCGCTGAGCTGGAAACTGGAATCAAGAAATGAGGAAGAAGTGACCCCTTTTCTCCACATCCTCACCAGCATGTGCTGTCACTTGAGTTTTTTATCTTAGCCATTCTGATGGGTGTAAGATGGAATCTCAGAGTTGTTTTGATTTGCATTTCCTTGATGACTAAGGAGATTGAGCATTTCTTTAAGTGTTTCTCAGCCATCTGACATTCCTCTGTTAAGAATTCTTTGTTTAATTCTGAGCCCCATTTCTTAATTGGGTTATTTGGTTGGTGGTGTTTAATTTCTTGAGCTCTTTATATATATATACATATATCATATATATATATATATATATATATATATATATATATATATATATATATATTGGATATTAGTCCTTTGTCAGAAGTAGGGTTGGTGAAGATATTTTCCCAGTCTGTAGGATGTTGCTTTGTTCGCTTGACAGTGTCTCCTGCCTTACAGAAGCTTCTCAGCCTCATGGGGTCCCATTTATTCATTGTTGACCTTAAGGCCTGGGCTGTTGGTGTTCTGTTCAGGAAGTTGTCTCCTATGTCAATGAATTCCAGGCTCTTCCCCACTTTTTCTTCTAATACATTTAGTATCTCTGTATGTAGAGAAAGGGGAACACTCCTTCATTGCTGGTGGGAATGCAAATTTGTACAACCACTTTGGAAGTCAATCTGGCACTTTCTCAGAAAACTGACAATAGGACTACCTCAAGAGCCAGCAATTCCACTCCTTGGAATATACCCAAAAGATTCTCTATCACACAATAAGGGCATATGATCAACCATGTTCACAGCAGCCTTATTTGTAATAGTCAGAACCTGGAAACAACCTAAATGTCACTCAGTCAAAGAATGGATAAAGAAACAGTGGTACATTTACACTATGGAATACTACTCAGCTATTAAAAACAAGGAAATCCTGAAATTTGGAGGCAAATGAATGGAACTAGAAATGATCATACTGAGTGAGTTAACCCATACCTAGGAAGACTCACATGGTATATACTCACTTATATACACTAGCCCAAAAGGGATGTCCCATAAAAGTCTTCACTTACCAGGAGATTGGGATAGATTTGGGGACTCCCTACTGGCACTCTAGGTGAGAGAATTACGGGCAAATGGGAAAATAGAAGGATCTTGATGGTCATAGAAACCTACAAGAAGAACACCATGACAGGCTGATCAGGGCCCAGGGGGTGTCTGCTCAAACTACTGCACCAAGGAAAATACATGCAGTAAACATTGAACTGTTGTTCAGATCTAGCTAATGGACAGGACATTCTCCACAGTTGTGTGGAAAGTGGAGACTGACTCTGACATGAACTCTGGCACCCCCTATTTGACCACTTCCCCTTGGTAGGAAAGCCTGGTGGCACTCAGGGAAAGGGTAAGCAGGCTACCAGGATGAGACCTGATAGGCTGTGATGATAGGGTGAAAGAGGAGGCCCCCTTCTGTCACAGACCTAGGGGAGGGTAATAGGGTGTAAGAGGGAAGGAGGGGAGAAGGAGAAAGATACAAGAGAGGGGATAACAATTGAGATGTAATCTGAATAAATCAATTAAATATAAATAAATAAATATGAAAAAAGAAATGAGGCAGAGTTCTTGCCCTCAGGAACTTCTAGACTAGCAGCTGATTGCCATTCAACTGCCTTCCCCATGCTTCTCTTCAAAGGGAAAAAGGCAACAGGTATAATCTGCCACTGAAGCTCTCTGACTAAGGATTTTAGATTCAATCCAGCAGTCAATCCACTACTTGGAAGTCTAAAATCCAGAATATTATCTCTCTGTCTCTGACTTTCTCCTCCTCCTCCTCCTCCTCCTCCTCCTCCTCCTCCTCCTCCTCCTCCTCCTTCTCTCTCTCTCTCTCCCCCTTCTCTCTTCATTTCCCCACTCTCTTTAATTACAGATGGAAATTTGGGGACAGTTTCTTTGTTCTTCAGGAACCCCACAAAAGCATTTTTTAAAATTTTGTAATAAATGCTCAGAGAAGTGTACCTCAATAGTGGAGTGGTAGCCTGGGCAAAGCCACCCTTGGTTCCATTTCCAGTATCACATAGAAAGAAATCACTGCATTAAATGTCCAGTGTACAAAACATGTAGAATGAATTGTTTCTTCCTTAAGAAAATATGATGTAAATTTCAGGAAACTGAAAGATTCCTATTTTGTACTGATGACAAATGCAGCAACTGTGATATTTTCATTTGCTAAGGGTAATGAAATAGACTGGACACAATAGAAGTTGTAACAACATTCGCTTACATTCTGTTGTTAAATAATTCTTTATTTAAGGAAGCTATTCTAATATCCTTCTCTTGACACTTATCACTGCTCACAGGGTGTTTGCCTTGAAGGATATTTGCTATTGGCCCTCCTTTTCTTTTTCCTCCTTAGAAAACAGAACCCAGGGTGTTTACTCCCCATGGTGCAAGGGCACCTGGGTACACAAACAGGGGTGTGATCCTCTGGCTTTCTCTGTTTGTCATTCCCTGAATGCAAGAAACAGATGCAGTGATCAATTAACTGTGTGCAGTGAACCCCAGGCAGGAAGGGCATGATGTGTTTTGCAGTCCTTTTCTTATTTAGAAGGAATGAGTGGGAAGAAAGCTGCTTCAGCTGCTACTGAGACAACAAAGATTCAGTCAGGATTTTCCCCACTATATTGATAGTTGCTGGGTTCATACATCCAGATTTACCTAGGACTCTCCTCATGCATGCATATTGGTCTTTTGTGAACATGCATAGTACCCTGGATAGTCTCAAAAATATTCAGGATTGGACAATAAATTATAGAATCTCCAAATCTATATGGGCCTATGAGTCGAGAATGTTACTATCATGGATCATTAGTAATCAACATATCTTTGGTGAGGCCCTGGTATTCAGATAAATGAAATTAAATATGACATAAATTCAGCAGGGCAACTTATTTCTTGTGTGCCTAACTTGGGCTCTACCTTGTCGCCTAGTGCCGATAGCAAGAGAGATAAGTTCTGTTCCTCTCTGCAGCAGTCCCTGTGCATGGACAAGGGTCTTGCCTTCCTATTTTTCCAGCCTTTCTATGACTTATACATGATACAACTTGTGATCGTTCACCTCTGGTCTTTTTTTAAAGTTCATTAATGGCATTGCATCATATTTTAATTAATAGAGAATTATTGGAAGGAAACTGGTGAATCCAATCTTTTCCCTAGGCATTAAATATGTTGACCAGTGAAATCCTGACATGCAGATAGGAGAGAGTAAAGAGGTGAGAAAAAGAATTGGACATTTTTAAAAATTATTTTGTTTTACTGTTTAATTCATGCATTCCATAGGTTTTGTTTAAATCTTCTCCCATTTTCCCCTCCAGTTTCTACTCTATCTCTCATTACCTTTTCTTCAAACTTCATGGGTTTTTTTGTTTTGTTTTTCGATTCTTGGTAATTACACTGAATGTTTATAATATAGAACTTTGATGAATTCTTTGATAATCTCATGCATACATATAATGAATTTTTAACATAACCATCATTCTTACCACACTCATCCCAGATATATCCCTCATCAGCTTCCTATTTTCTTTTTAATAACCTACCAAATCTAAATAGTGCTGCCCATGTGCTCATGGCTGCAGGGCCATTCACCATAGTATGGTCAACCTACAAAGACTACATGCTTAAAAGAAACTAACTCTCCCTCTGATAGCTGCTATCAACTAACATTAGCTCATCATCCTGGCGTAGTAGCTCATTAGCTCCCCCTCCATTCCATTCTAAGAATGTTGACTGTCTTAATATTGTACAGGTAAACACAACTGCTTAAGTACAGTGATCTTGTCATATCCTGAAGGCACTGACATAATGTCCTCTCAGGGACTAATATAATGTTTTGATATTTTAATGTGTTGTTAGATTTAAAAGTATCTGTTAAACTGTACTCATTACAAGATATCTGGCCATAAGAAGAGTCTATTTGTGTTCTATACTTCCTACCCAGTGTTCTTGGAAAAAAAATCTTATTTCTGTCATGAAGAGTATTGTTGATTAGCCTATACAGTCTTTTTTATTATATTTAGATTCCTAAAATGATATAAAAAGAATATATTGTAAGTAATAGAAGCCAATATGGGAACTGACTTGGATATTAGAAACAGCAGTCAATGGTCAGTGAGGAGAAGTGAGTATTCTCTCCGGTCCATTAATCAGAGAGGGATTTAACAGAGAGAATTACTGGATATATACCCATCCACTGGAAAGGTTGAAGGGGCAAGTTTTCAGACTTAGATTGCAAGATAAATTTCTAAGACCTTTTGGAAAACTAAGAAACTATTAAGCCCTATCTTCTTATAACCAGGGAGACTGGTACTAAACTTTGGAAGGCTGATGTGAAAAGCCTAATGTTTCTGTGATAAGTGAACCAACAGGAACAGCCAAAAGAGGTAGGGTTTTGTCTGGTGCCTCGTTTCCAATTTCCCACTTCTCATAGGTTTACCTATTTGTTTCAAGGTTACCAAATTTAAAGAATAAAAATAGTATTGGCAATGATATTATACACAAAGAAGTAATATTTATATGAAATTTAGAATTAATTGAGCATGCTCCATTTGATCTGACAGCCCTAAATTATTGTGACCTAATTATAACCAGAATCCTAGCCACATAGGAGTTAACCAAACAGTTTATAATTTCTGACATGAGCAACAACAAGGAGGATGAGCAGATTTGAGTGAACTACTTAATAATATAAGCCAAAGTAGTATTCCCAAGTATGCTGAAACTTTTCTTCCCATAAACTTTGTTGCCACTTGAATATTTCCATTTTTTATTGCTAAATTCTCTAAAATCTTGCCAATCTGTGCTTCACTTTATTTAAATTAACTCCACTTTTTATTTTTTTATTAATTTATTCTTGTTACATCTCAATGGTTATCCCATCCCTTGTATCCTCCCATTCTTCCCTCCCTCCCATTTTTCCCTTATTCCCCTCCCCTTATGACTGTTCCTGAGGGGGATTACCTGCCCCTGTATATGCTCATAGGTTATCAAGTCTCTTCTTGGTAACCTGCTGTCCTTCCTTTGAGTGCCACCAGGTCTCCCCATCCAGGGGACGTGGTCAAATGTGAGGCACCAGAGTTCATGAGAATGTCATATTGTACATATACACTATAACTCCACTTTTTAAAGCATACAAGTCTTCTCCAATGTGAAAGCAGTCAGTCTATACTCTGGAAATTGGGTTTACAGTGGGGAAGAGAGAGAAAGTACTCAAATATAGAGAGTTTTAGGCATAGAAAAGGTTGGCACCAGGGAGAGAAAGGAATTGGGCACAAATCCATTCCAAGAGCCTTTGTCCTTCTCTTTTGCACTGGGCAAATACAAAATTCAAATAGAGGAATATTTTCCTTTTTTCTTTCTTCTCTTTGTGTCACAAATGATGGATTCATTCTAAATTACTTAACCCAAGGTAACAACACTATGAAATTACATAGATCAGTTACACTTAAGCTCAATAGTTATAAACATATGCTAGCCTAATGCGTGGATATAAAAAGCTGGTTGGGTAAAAGTTCAAATTTGAGTTCAGAAGAGTTGTCATGCAAACAAGTTTTGACTAGGAAACTCTTTTTGAGAACTGTGTGCATTTATTTAATGAGTGGAAATATCAGGATGATAAATGCTGGATCTATGTGCCATGCTATTTTGTCAAAAGAAATGGGTAACCTCAGTAGGAAAAGAAAGAAATACTTCCTCTCAAGGAATCACAGATAATGGAAAATCATGATGAAAGTTTAAATAATGCTTTTGTTCAGAAATACAGGAATCCTTTTTTTTTTCCTTTTTTTTCTCTTGGAATTTCACTTTTGCATCTAAAGCAGTTAGGCCATTGAATTTTCTAAAATACTAACTGTAACAAGAATCAATCACAATGGGAAATCGAGAGAAGGAACCAAGGAAACTGCTTCCAGAGGTATCCTGGAAGACTTACCCTGGAGTGACAGCCATCAATAGAGGCTCAGCTGTCTCAGTGAGTGCAAGCAAACAGTCATTCTGAGACTAATGTTGCTGTCTTCTTAGCCCCTTTCTCTCTGGTGGTGAGTGGGAAGTAGGGGCTGTAAAATGATTAAATAACTTAATGGTAAAAAAGAAATCAAGAAAAGATATTTGGCTTAAAAAGAAGATTGTTACAGTAAAATCAACTTTCCCCGAATTGTTTGCTCTAGTAGCAAATTGAAGCTAGTGATGCACCTTCAACAACTGAAGTGAACTTTATAGATCACATCGTGAGCTTCTTTTGGATTGAAACAGATCTCTAAATTACTTTTATTTTAGAGGTACAACTGGTTCATTTTCTCTTTGATAGTATACATGATTTTTTTCTGTCTTCTTACATCTGCTTCTCAAAAAGTCTTTCATACTGAAAAGGTAAAATAACTCTTTACTAGAAATTTTTCAGCATCAGTAAATTAAGGATCTTCAAATCCTTTTAATTACTACTTGATTTCAAACATTTAATAATATTTTAAAATATTAAAGTTTTTTTCCTCTCAACATCACAAGAAACAAATTTGATTCCAAACATTGTTATACCAAGGAAAAGATTCCATTTAGGTAGAAAAAGTAAGAGCCTCACTTTCAATGCTTTATATAATTCATAAAATATATAGTATAATGTTTCTATGTAAATACCATTATGTATATGAAAGGAAACAGAAATCCACATACCATTTAACATTTCCAACTCCTCTTATAAACACTTCAATTGTTAAACTATGATCTAAATTCTTATCTTTTATATGATTTGATTTGCCCTGTGTGTTGTTGAGATGTGTCATTGCCTTTTCATGCTGTATCCCTAGCTATAAATATTTAAAATGACCACCGAATGAAAATATTAGTTAACTTCACATGGTGATCACAATGACAAAGAGTTCAGGTAGGCAAAACATTTGGGGGCTTGCTACAGTCTAGAGTTAAAATAGTGTATCATTTTTGTAGTGAAGTATAGACTTAGTTACTTTTGGGCTTTAAAAAACTGAGTGCCAAAGGAATATTTTCTTACATTCTCAGATACCGTGCAGTCTTCCCAAAGCAGGCATTCATCCATTCAGAGAGCTTTAACTTGTAGGTTCCACTTTCTTAGCAATCACACTTAAAACCTTATGAATAGGTCCTAGGATTTACAGAGATAGGCTTCTCAGGACAAGCAGATCCTTTCAGCTTTCAGCTGTCAGTGTGTGAACACTTACTTGCGTGCTCAAGGAGTTTCTTATAGTTACAAAAGTCTAAGAGACAAAGGAAAGAAAGAAAGATGGTCCAGTCTAATGCAGATTCTTCAACTTCCTTTTACAGAGAAGCTATTTCTTCTTCTTGTATTTTTTTCCTAATCAAGCTGTTAACATGAAACAGATGAAATTGGGGTCATGCCATAGGCTAGCTGAGTGAGGGCTCTTCAGCATGGATGTATGGCCAAAACAACTTCTTTGCCACATTACATCTGCCATTTAATTACATTTTAATCACATCTGAGGCATTTAAAAATTATTATGGAAATTGCTGTAAATATGCCCAGAATGAAACCTCATACAAGTTTGCTGAGAAAATTGAACACAGTGAAGTTAAAACAATCATCAGACAAATTTTGTGGCTTTACAATTTAGTTTATGCAATAACAAAAAAATTCATTGACTTGAAGATGCACTAGAGCAGTAGTTCTCAACCTTCCTAATGCTGTGGCCCTTTAATACAGTTCTTCATGTTGTGGGTACCAACAGCCATAAAATTATTTTTGTTGCTACTTTATAGCTGTAATCTTGCTACTCTTATGAATATTAATGTACATATCTGATATGCAACCTCCACAGGGGTCATGGCCCATAGGTTGAGAGCAGCTCTAGATTGACTAGGGGCTCTTTTGCCTGAAGCTCTATCTCTTCTTTGCTGGGGGAAAAATCTTCTGGTTTCCACATCAGCAAACATTTTCTTCTGTAGCCTCAGTGTCATCGCTTGAATGTATACTTGCCAAAATTAATAATACAATACTGAACTCATGTTTCTGACTCTATGCATGCATGTAGAGCCATACTGACGTCTTTTAAATGAAAGACTGGTTTGTCATAAAATAAAGAACACCGTTGGATTCTTTCAGAGTCATTTAAAAGTAATCTCTACTGCTGGGCTATAAGAGGCATATAAGGAGGATTCTTAGAGTAAAAGTAAAATGTTCTCTTCTCTGCTATGATGATTGACTCACTTCTTTGTGGAGCACAGCTGGTTTCAAATTTCCCTTTAAGCACATTCTTAATTATATCTTACTTTGATCTTGAAATCTTTCATTGGGCCATCAGATAGAGAACAAGCAAGGAAACTAGCTGCACTATCCCTGAGGTTCAAGCTTCTCTTTCATTTTATAAACAGACCCCTGGTGAACATATCCTTTCTCTCTGTAGTTACCTGCACCCCATTCCTCATTTATTTATTTCTCATGAAATTAGCATTACAAAATGAAAAATAGCCAAGTTATTTGAACATGGTTAGTGTCAGCAATTTCTCTGTAACACCCATGAATTGTCATTTAAGATGCTCTTTCCTTCAAATCTGGTTATTTGGTACTTAGCATCACTATAGTTCCAAAAAAAAAAAAATATATATATATATATATATAAAAGCAAAAGCATACGTTCTTCACATTTCCAAGGTGAAACTATTCCTTGGAGCATTAAGGTGGTACTTGAGGAATGTGTTGATTTATTAATATCTTAGATTTCTAGAAAGTGGAAGTGATGGTAGGTGTCACTGGACTACTATGCTACTGCTTCCTAGTGCTTCAAGTGACTGTATGAGATCTCTTCAATTTCTTTATGAAGGCATTTAGTGCTATGAACTTTCCTCTTAGCACTTTTTTTATTGTGTCCCATAAGTTTGTGTAAGTGGTACCTTCATTTTCATTGAATTTTAGTAAGTCCCTAATTGCTTGCTTTATTTCTTCCCTCGCCCAGTTGTCATTGAGTAGAGAGTTGTTCAGTTTTCATATGTGTGTAGGTTTTTTATTATTTTGGTTGTTGTTGAAGTACAGCTTTAACCCATCATGGTCTGATAGGATACAAGGTATTATTTCATTCCTCTTGTATCTGTTGAGGCTTGCTTTGTGACTTACTACATGGTTGATTTTGGTGAAATTTCCATGAGGTGCTGAGAAGAAGGTGTAGCATTTTTGGGTAAAAAGTTCTATAGATATCTGTTAGGTCCATTTGGATCATAGCATCTGTTAGTGTCATTGTTTCTCAGTTTCTGTTTCATTGACTTATCATTTGATGAAAACAGGCCATTGAAGTTTCTCATTATTAATGTGTATGGACTGATGTGTGATTTAAATTTTATTAATGTTTCTTTTACAAATGTGGGTTTGCAAGGCATCTTTTCAGGCCCTTCTGGCTTTCGCGATCTCTGTTGAAAAGTCGGGTGTGATTCTGATAGGTTTGCCATTGTATCTTACTTGGCTTTTTTCCCTTGCCATTTTTAATATTTTTTATTTTATCTGTACATTCAGTGTTTTGATTACTATTTGTTGGGAGAATATTCTTTTCTGGACTACTCTATTTTGTGTTCTCTATGTCTCTTGTATATCTCTTTCTTTCAAATGGTGAAATTTTCTTCTATGATTTCGTTGAATATATTTCCTGGTCCTTGAAGCCAGGAATCTTCTCTTCCTTCAATTCTTATTATTTTAGATTTCATCTTTTCATGGTATTCTTGATTTCTTAGACTTTTTTGTCAAGAATTTTTTAGATTTGAATTTTTTTTGATGGTTGCATCAAATTTTTCCATTGTATCTTCTACACCTCAGTTTCTTTGCTCCATCTCTTTTATTCAGTTGACAAAGATTATCTCTGTTTTCATTTCTAAGTTATCTCTTTCCAAGATTTCCTCAGTTTTTCTTATTTTTATTGTTTCCATTTTCATCTTTGGATCTTGAACCTTTTTATTGATTTCCTTATCAGATTGTTTGCATTTTCTTGAATTTCTTCCAATGATTTATTTATTTTCTCTCTATTTGCCTCTTTCATGACCTCTGTAAGGGCCTCAGTCTGTTTCACTGTGTCTTCTTGTATTTCTTTATGGATTTTCTTCATTTACTCTATTATCATCTTCATAATGATAGATCTTAGGTCATTTTCTTGTATTGCAGTTGTGTTAGAGTGTCCCGAGCTGATTCCTTTGGGATAACTGCGTTCTGTATTTGCCATAATGCTTTGACTTTTTTTGTTTGCATTTGTGAGCTGGACTTTAGCCAGCTGGCTCTCTCTAGCTGGCATTGTGTGATAGTTTCTTTTGTTCTTCACTGGCCATTGAGAGTAGCTCATAGATCAGTGACTATGGGCCAAGACCAAGGGAACACTTCCATGGCTAAACCAGGTGTCCTGAGGTTAGACCTGGAACTTTCCACGGACCAACTGGGTGACCTGAGGTCAGACCCACCTGTGTTCCACATTGTGGTGTCTCCTCTCAGCAAGAAGACTAAGCCACTAGTGTGTTCTGGCCCAAATTCTGTTTGAGACACTGAGCACAGTGTGCTAGGTGCCGGCAGCATGTAGCTGGATGCTGAAGACTATGCCTTTGGCTATGTGGACCTGAGAACTTACTGTGGATTAGTAGTCTGGTAACCTGAGGTCAGATTCACTTGTGTTCCACACTGTGGGGTACATCATATTTATCTTGCTATAATGGAAAGCCTTAACAATCCTTGGTCTTCCAGGAATGTATAGACAAAAGCACATCACCTTATGCACTGGGCTAGCTTCAACAAGGTGGTATAAGTAGCTATAGAGCATTTTGTATTCAACTGAATGCTTTGCTAAAATCCTAAGGGTGAATTTCTTCTTCTACACTGTAAGTTCTAGGGATGAAAAAAATATCTTTTAGTATTTTGTCATTTTCTCATTTACATGTCTTCATAATACCTTTATATTGTTTTTATATTTAGCCCATATTAATCCTCCTCAGACATTGAATCCAGTCATTTTCTCTTTTACTCATCAATACCTAACTCCATGAGAGAAGACAGAATAGACAAAAGACATTGGTAGGCACCAAAAAAGTCATATTCCACATAAGAGGTAATTTGCTATACTTGGTAATAAACAGAAAGTAACTCATCAAAGAACTACAGGCAATCAGACACAATTATGTCAGCAGGACTTCAGTTAACATTGTGGTACTAGAACCCTCTTTACTATTGAAGACTCGTAAATACCTAGAGATGATTTTTTAATTATTATCTCTAAGCTTTAGGCTAAAGAATACCCATTAGTGAATAGGCAGTTGTGTAATGTGGGTTTATTATTATTATTAGAAAGTGTCCTGCAATTCTAAAAAAGAGAATTACTTAGATTGTTCATTATGCTAGCTAGTTTTATATCTACTACAAGCTAAAGTCATTATAGAGAAGGGAGCTTCAATTGAGAAAATGCCTCTGTAACTCAGCTGTAGGCCAGCTTGTAGTGCATTTTCTTAATTACTGATTGATGTGGGAGGGCCAAGCCTATTTATTGTGAGTGGGGACACCACTGGGCTTATGATCCTGCATTGGTTCTATAATAAAGCAGGCTGAGCAAGCCATAGGAAAGAAGCCAGTAAGCAACAACATTCCGTGGTCTCTACATCAGCTCCTGCCTCCAGGTTCCTGCCCTGATTGACTCCATGACCTCATTGCTTTTGAAGATGGACTGTTCTATGAAACTATGAGTGAAAAAAACCTTTTCCCTGAGTTGCCTTTGGTCATTGTGTTTCATCACAGCTATAGTAGCCGTAACAAAGAACTAAGACAATAACTAAACATTTACCATAGAGTAGGATTGTTCTACTATTTTGCCAAATATGTGGGGTTTTTATTTTCCTAGGGATAGGGATGGGATAAACAGTTTTTGTTGTTATTTTGTTTTCTTCTGTTTTACATTTATAGTCTTCTTGATTAAAACAAGCCAGAGGAAATTACTTACATGGTTGTTATTATTTCTAGTGTATTATTAAAAATAATTGTGGTACTTTTTCATATGTTCTTGCCTTCTTCTTACATATTACTTGTGGGATGAGACTTGGCATCAACTAATAGCTTACTTCTAATATTCAAACACAGTCTGAAGTGTTTCTCTAAAGAAATAAATAGCTTAATGACAAAAATTCTAGAAATAAGCTTTTCCACCTTTTACCTCTACACATAATATAGATAAATGACACAGATACCTATAACCAAATGTGTCTTGGTTTATGAGAATATAGTTGGCTGTTTTAAGAATAGAATTCGGTTAGGGTCATCTAAACACTTTTAAATGTATCAAAGATCTGAAAATGTAGCTCAGTGGCACAGCACTTACTAAGCATGCATAAGGCCCTATGTTTTGTCCTCAGTATCATAAAAAAAGTTATACTGTTACTACTGACAGAACTATGAAATATTTGGCTAACCATTCTGATTGAGAAAATATTTCAGTTGTTGATTGTTCTCAGAGCACTCTAGTAGTTTTCTCAAACTGAATATCTCACAAGTATCTTCAGTTTTAAATTACTATGTTGCTATGTTACATGAAGACAAATCAAAAGTTACTTGACATGTATTTGACAAATGGAGAACAAATTGGAGGTTAGTGAAAACATAAATCCAGATAGATGTGTGCTCTTACTTGCCTCTGCCACATAGTAGTGATGGAATTGGGACAAGTTAATTAATCTCCCTAAATTGTGTTTTCCTCAGGAGACAAATAAGAAAATGTACTTCAGTGGCTGGAGCAATGAATAGATGGTTAACAGCATTGGCTGATTTTCTAGAAGACTCATATTTTATTACTACCATCCCCATAACAGCTCCCAATCATCTGTAAAACCAGTTCCAGGGGATTTTTTTTTACTTTTTTTTCTCCTTTATTAATTTATTCTTGTTACATCTCAATAGTTATCCCATCCCTTGTGTCCTCCCATTCTTCCCTCCCTCCCATTTTCCCCGTATTCTCCTCCCCTATGACTGTTCCTCAGGGGGATTACCTCTCCCTGTATATGTTCATAGGGTATCAAGTCTCTTCTTGGTAACCTGCTGTCCTTCCTCTGAGTGCCACCAGGTCTCCCCCTCCAGGGGACATGGTCAAAGGTGAGGCACCAGAGTATGTGAGAAAGTAATATCCCACTCTCCACTCTGCTGTGGAGAGTGTTCTGTCCATTGTCTAGATCTGGATAGGGGTTTAAGATTTACCACCTGTATTGTCCTTGGCTGGTGCCTTAGTTTGAGCAGGACACCTGGGCCCAAATCTGCCTATCATAATGTTCTACTTGTAGGCTTCTAGAACCCTCTGGATCCTTCTACTTTGCATTCTCCCATGATTCTCTCATCTAGAGTCCCACTAGAATGTCCTCCCCTCTGTCTCAGTTTCCTGGTAAGTGAAGGCTTTCGTGGGACATGCCCCTTGGGCTAATATGTAGATATAAGTGAGTATATACCATTTGAGTCTTTCTGCTTCTGGGTTAACTCACTCATTATGATCATTTCTAGCTCAATCCATTTATCCACAAATTTCAGGAATTCCTTGTTTTTAATAGCTAAATATTATTCCATAATGTATATGTACCACAGTTTCTTTATCCATTCTTCTATTGAGGGACACTTAGGCTGTTTCCATGTTCTGGCTGTTATGAATAAGGCTCCTATGAACATGGTTGGATGTCTATTTGTAAAAAAATGCAACTGGACCCATATTTGTCACCTTGTACAAAACTCAAATCCAAGTGGATTAAAGACCTCAACATAAAACCAGAGACACTAAGTCATTTAGAAGAAAAAGTGGGGAAGAGCCTGGAATATATTGGCACAGGAGACAACTTCCTGAACAGAACACCAACAGCCCAGACATTAATGTCAACAATTAATAAATGGGACCTCATGAGGCTGAGAAGCTTCTGTAAGGCAGGAGACACTGTCAAGAGAACAAAGCGACAGCCTACAGACTGGGAAAAGATCTTCACCAACCCTACATCTGACAAAGGTCTATTATCCAAAAGATATAAAGAACTCAAGAAATTAAACACCACCAAACCAAATAACCCAATTCAGAAATGGGGCTTGGAACTAAACAGAGAATTCTCAACAGAGGAATATCAAATGGCTGAGAAACACTTAAAGAAATGCTCAACCAGGGGATTTAATGCCCTCTTCTGGCCTTCACGAGCACTGCCTATACATGATGCATATGCATACATGCAGGCAAAACACCTGTACACATAAACTAAACAACAACAAGAAGAAAACCTTGTCTCTAAGATTAGTATAATGGTTGTTTAAGATGTCAAGTGGTACCTATTTCTTTCATCCCTGTACCTCACTACCTCTATTCTTTATAGTTCTGCAACAGTAAATATGTTTCAGCATTGTAAAGACCTAACTGGTCACTCTTAGATAAGGAGAGTTATTTTCAGCCAGTCTAAATCCTACTCATAAAACATAACAGAAAAAAATAAAAGCACAATCATCAGTGTAGGTTTTCAGTATACAGTTGTCTCTATGATTTAACTGAAATATCTAGCATTTGTGTGTCGAGACCTTTAAAACTAATGCTGACAATTAATTTCTACAAAATTCCTTGTTTATAAAATGCTTTTCCAGTCACAAGCAATAAAAACAACATAAGCAATATCTGTAATAATGTTGCAGTGAAATATAGGTCCTCTATATGGATTTTAGATAAAGAATTAAAAAAAGACTAGCCTTACAGCTGTTTCTATCATCCAGCAGCAGCACTGTGAACCAAATTGATATCAACATTAATTCTTCACTTGGTTTTTGGCATCCAGGTTTTAAGAGACTCTGAAGCATGGTTGCTCTAGCCTACCCTTTCTCAAAAGATCATGTCCTTCCGTGTGTTTTAAGAATAGCTAAGACGATATATTTTGTATGGGAAACATCTGTGCCTACATGAAGTTTTGCTTTCACTGCCCTGTTACTGGTCTTAAAAATCATGTCACTCTGCTTGTTTTAGCCCTGTGGTTGTGGGTGGGGGTAAGGTGTTGCTATGTCTGGCTTTCAAACACAGCATATGCAAGGGATTCCTTATTTTCAAAGAAGTCAAAACTAAAATAACATTTTTAGCTTTAAAACATTTATTTGACCATGTCCCCTGGAGGGGGAGACCTGGTGGCACTCAGAGGAAGGACAGCAGGTTACCAAGAAGAGACTTGATACCCTATGAGCATATACAGGGGGAGGAAATCCCCCTCAGGAACAGTCATAGGGGAGGGGAGTAAGGGGAAAATGGGAGGGAGGGAAGAATGGGAGGATACAAGGGATGGGATAACCATTGAGATGTAACAAGAATAAATTAATAAAAAATGAAAAAAAAATAAAAAATAAAACATTTTAATGAAGAGTTACCACTTGCCTGAATTCTACCTACCGATGCAAGAAAAAGACGAGATGGAGCCATACATGCAGCTAGTGCTATTGTTCATAAATAAGTGCTCAGAGAGAATGACTGCTTTGCTGGTTACTAAATGCTTGGAACACTCATCTAAATCTCCTACCTCCACTCTCTATCTCTCTCTGATGCGATTTACTCTTAAAACTGCCTTCCCAGTAATCACAGCCCAGTCAGTATGTTTTCATTGTCATGCTTGTTTCTAAGAAGCTCTACTGAAATCTTATCTTTATATGTTTAAATATGATTAGCAGCCTACTTTCTAAGCCACCTGTAGCTACTCTGTGCCCTTTGAATTTCATCAATTGATCTTCTCTTGCACTCCTTCTTAGCATTTGCCTACATGTATGTTCTATGCTAACAGTGTGGGAGTCATGGAAGGATGAGAAACAAAGACACATGACTTTAATCAACACTTCACAAGGAACAAGCACTTGGATGTTCTACCCACATGACATCATCATCTATTCTTTACCAAATACTGAAAGCCAGATATTTTTGGCCTTCTTTATAGATGATATATAAAAAGAGACTTTGAAGTGTTTTATAATTTTCTCAAACTCTTAAAACATAAATGACAGAAGCTAGAACCTAAATATATCTCACACCAGTCTACTTCTCTCTGTAATCAGATCAGTCAAGGCCAACATAATTTCTGGCTCAAGTGGAGGGCCTGGATTATAAATGGATTTCTTTCCTCTTCCAACTTTTACCTTTTCAAATTTCCATACAGTGCTTTCTTTAAAGCCTGAATGAGACTAGGTCACTACCTTACTTTATTTATTTTCTTTTAAGTTTTATTTCTTCTATTTCTATTGATTAATTGGAAATAGATTCTTTTCTCATATGATATATCCAAGCCACAGTTTTTCCTCCCTCCACTCTAATAGATCTCTAATAGACAACAACCAATCATGACAAAAAGTACGTAAGACAAGGCAACATTCCTCACATTCAGGCTGGAGAAGCCAACCCAAAAGAAGGAAAAGAATATCAGGAGCAGGCAAATGTGTCAAAGACATATATAGTCCCACTGTTAGGAGTCCCACACAAAGCTAACAAACCACAATATGTACATAGAGGAGCTGGTGTGGACCCTTGCCAGCCATTTCAGTTTCTATGAGCCCATACACACACTGTTTAGTTGATTCAATGAGCTATGTTCTTCTAATGTCTTCCATCCCTTCTGACTCCTACAATCTTTCTGGCCTCTATTGGATGAGATTCCCTAGGTCCTTCCCTCAGCATTTATTTTTCAGAATTGTTTTAGTTACCGTGTTTATTTTTGTAGTTGTTTTGTTTTTCCATATAAAGTTGAGAATTGTCCTTTCACAGTCTTTAAACAATTGTATTGTTGTTTTTATGAGGATTGCATCGAATCCGTAGAGTGCTTTTGGTAAGATGGCCATTTTTTCTAATGTGTTAATCTTACTGATTCATGAACATAGAAGATCTTTCCATCTTCTGTTCTCTTCTTCAATAACTTATTCAAAGACTTGAAATTTTTGCCATACAAAATTTTCACTTCCATGATGAGAGTAACCCCAAGATAGTTTATATTATTTCAAGCTATTGTGGAGGGTATTATTTTCCTGATTTTTTCTCAGTCCTCCTGTCATTTGTATTTAGGAAGGCTACTGAATTTTATGAGTTAATATTGTATCCAGCCACATTACTAAAGTCTTTATTAGCTGTAGAATTCCCTAGTAGAACTTCTAGGGTCCCATATATATGCTATCATATGATATGCAAATAGTGATATTTTTACTTCTTCCTTTCCAATTTGTATCTCCTTGGATCTCCTTCAGTTGTCTTATTACTCTAGCTAAAACTTCAAAGTACTATACTGAATAGATATGGAGAGAGTGAACAACTTTCTCTTCTTCCATATTTTAGTGGAATTGCTTTAAGCTCCTCTTCATTTAATTTTATGTTTACTACAGGCTTGTTGCAAATTATCTTTATTACATTTAGATATGTCCATTTTATCTCAAATCCCTCTAAGACTTTTATCATTAAAGTGTGTTAGATTTTTGTCAAAGGCATTTTCTGCATGAGATTATAATGAGTTTTTTCTTTCAGTTTCTTTATATGGTGGATTACATTCACTGATATGGTGAAACAGCCCTGAATCTCTCTGAGGAAACTTACTTGATCATGGTGGTTGATCATTTTGATATGTCTTGGATTCAGTATCCAATTATTTCATTGAATATGTTTGTATCAGTGTCCATAAGGGAAATTTCTCTTTAATTATATTTCATTGTTGAGTATTTTATGTCTTATCACAGTAATTTTGGCCTCATAAAATGAGTTGGGCAATGTTCCTTCTGTGATTATTGTCTAGTATAATTTGAGGAATAATAGTGTTAATTCTTTTTTGAAAGTCTGGTAGAAGACTTTGCTAAAACTATATGGCACTGGATTTCTTTTGTTTGAGAGATTTTAAATTTTTATTAAATATTTTTTCACATATACATACATTTATATTATTACACATATATACAGTAAACTTCCTACAGCAAGAAGAACCACAAAACAATCAGGAATTATATAAATGTTACATTCTTAGTGTTTTGGCTATTTGTATTTGACAGCCTTGAAGAAAACATCTTTCCTATCTTGGTGAGTCTAAACTTCTGAATGTAAATCAATATCTGTCATATCTCATCATTATCAACATAAAACATCTATCTAGACCTAAAAACATCTTGTCCACTAATCAACTAAACTTCCTTGTAAAACTAAACTATCTGGTCTTCAACCCCATCAGAGACTTAAGAAAGAATAAACTTGATTACCTGAGTATACCTGGAGTGCAGGTTAGTAGCTTTCCAAATGAGAAGATGACAGAGACAATTTGCTACCTGAATAGTCACCCAAAACCCTCTATAACATTGGAGCATCATCTTCAGCCTTCTGGCCCAATATATTTGACAGACATATTTATGAGGCAGGAACTATTGAGGACTTTCTTACCCTGCCTTGGGCCTGCAACCAAGCTTGCCCTTTTCAGAGACAGAATTCTATCTGTGGTAGAAATGAGAATGTTTGCCCAGTGGCTTGTTTGCCACATTTGGAGCCATCTCCATATTCTAATTAATCCTGGAATTTCTCAACATTTAGAAACTGGACCACGAATGTTATTCCTAGCTTGTTTAACCATGTCCCCAATGTTATTTAGGACCCTAAAAAAACTATTTTTCTTACCAAATCAGCCAGAAGAAACTTTAAGAGAATGACACCCCATTTCCTGTAAGAGGGGTTCAGTAAGTTTTTGGTTGCTTTCTTGGGCTATAGAGGGTTATTTTCAATGGGAGTTGGGTACAAGGTATCATTAATCTTATTTAGAGAGAACATAAGGTTAGATACCTTTATCTTCCATTCTTAGGTTTGGAGATAGGGGTTGAAAAGAAAGAAGAGGGAACATAGAAATATATAGGGAAGATAAAACAAAAAGTAGATTAGTGAATCTACTCCTCAACTTAATGCCTCAATTGTCACTCACAATGTTATTTTTAACTGACTGGTATAGAATTTTGTATATAGATGCAAAATAAGTTTAATTTTAGATACAGTGGTATAAAATTCAAATGTATGATTATTGCACACACACACACACACACACACACACACACACACACACACATATATATATATATATATATATATATATTTCTACTCAAATATGAGGTATTATACTCATATAACTCAAATACATAGTTTACTTCCAGTACCTTGAAAGTGCTATTGCAAGCTGTTTAGTACAAATAAATTATACAAGTTAATTGTTAGTTGATCAAATCATGGTCATATCAATTACTAGTCTATTTTTATCAAAAGAATATACATACATCCTAGATGCAACATATAGATATGATTCTACAGAAAGATAAGGTAAAGTAGATAAGGTCTTCAAAAACCTCAAAGATATACAGTCTGTGGCATTTAAAATGTTTTTATTATTTTAAAGATTAACTGAGAATGAGACAAGTTAACTCCTGGCAATATCCAGCCTACCTCAAAGAGGATAATGAGCATCAAAGAACCTCCTTATGGGATTGAGAAATATTTAATAACTGCTTCTATTTCACTATGTGTTATAGGTCTTTTTAAATTGTTTATCTTCTTATCTTGACATAAATTTTGTTAAGTATAACTTATGGACAAAATTATCCATTTCTTTTATATTTTCCAACTTGGTAGGGAACAGGTTTTTAAAATGTCCTTATGATTCCCTGAGTTTACTTTTTGTTTCTGATTTTATTAATTTTTATATTCTCTATTTGCCTTTTAATAAGTTTGGATAAGAGTTTGTCTATTTTGTTGATTTTCTCAGAGAACCAAGTCTCTGGTTCATTGGTTTTTGTATATTGTTATCTTCATTCCTATTTTATTGATTTCAGCTCCTGATTTAATTATTTTTTACCATCTACTACACTTGAGTGTGTTTATTCCTTTTCTTATAGAACATTCAGTGTGCTATTAAGTTATTAGTATGAGATCTCTCCAATTATTTTACATAGGCATTTAGTGCTATGAATTTTCCTCTTAGCTCTTTTATTGTGCTATGTAAGTTTGGGTATGGTGTGTATTCATTTTCATCGAATTCTAGAAAGTTTTTAATTTCTTTATTTCTTCCTTGATCCATTTTTTATTTAGCAGAGAGTTGTTCAGGTTCCATGAGTTTGTAAAATTTCTTTTGTTCCTGTGTTGTTGGTATCTAGCTTTAATCTGTGATGGTATGATAAGACACATGGGGTTCTTTCAATTTTTATATCTGTTGAGACTTGCTTATGACAGAGTATGTGGCCAATTTTGGAGAGAATTCCAAGAGATGCTGAGAAGAAGGTATATTCTTTTGTGTTTTGGTGAATTGTTCTATAAATATGTTAGGTCCATTTGGTTTATAACATCTGTTAACGTTAATATTTTTGTTTAGTTTTTTTCTGGATTACCTGTTTATTATTATGAGGTATTGAAGTTAAATACTATCAGTGTATGAAGGTCAATATATGATGTTAGCTATAATAGTGTTTCTTTTTTCAAAAGTAGGTGCTGTTGTATTTGGAACATAGATGCAAGGAATTGAAATGTCATCTTGGAGATGTTTTCCTTTGATAAATATGAAGTATCCTTCCTCATCTCTTTTGATTAGTTCCAGTTTGAAGACTATTTTATTAGACATTAAAATGACTATGCCAACTTGATTCTTAGGTCCACAAGCTTGGAATAACTTTTTCCACCTCTTTACACTGAGGTAATGTCACCATTGATGTTGAGGTTCTTTTTTCAGATGCAACAGAGGATAGATTATGTTTTTCATCCATTCTATTATTCTGTGTCTTTCTGTTGGGAGAATTGAGACCACTGATATCAGTGATCGACAGTAATGGATTCCTGTTATTTTGTAGTTGATTTTGGTGGTGGTGGTGGTGGTGGTGGTGGTGGTGGTGTCTGTGTGTGTGTGTGTGTGTGTGTGTGTGTGTGTGTGTGTGTGTGTTTCCTTTATTTTTGTTTTGCTGGTGTGATATTTATTTCCAGTGTTTTCATGGGTGTAGTTAACTTCCTTAGGTTGTAGTTTTCTTTCTAGCACCTTCTGTAGGTCTAGGGCTTTATATAAATACTGTTTAAATTTGACTTTATCATGGAATATCGTATTTTCTCCAATCCCACTTCTTGGAGCCTTGCCTGGCTACAGGAAATTTCTAGTTTAGACTCTATATCCTAGTGAGTCTTTGCTCAGATTACCATCATAGATTACAAGACTTTTCCATCACACTAGGTTTCCACACAGAAATGAATACAGGAATGGTGGCAACCTACAACCTTCCTTTGTTCCTTGCCATGTTTCTGTGGATCGTACAGACCATTGCCTCCCCATTCCAGAAATATGCACCTAGACATATAATCACCACAAACCTAGATGACTAGATGCCAGTGAAACACACAATTAATAACAGACAGCACAATGTGTCTCCAGTAGAATCCATCTATCCTATCACAACAAGCCCGGAATTAAAACAGGAACTAAAGAAGGAGCTTCACCAACAAAATAAATGTGATGAAGGGGAAAGTATAAGGCATTGAAAATATGATAGAATAAATACATACATCATTAAAAGAAAATATTAAATATAAAATAATTTCTGAATTGAAAAATTCTAGGAAATCTGGTACACTATAAAATAACAAACTTAAAACTAATAGTAATAGATGAAAGAGAAAAATCACAGCTCAAAGGCCCAGAAATATTTTTAAGAACACCACAGAAGAAAATTTGCCTAACCTAAAGAAGGAGATGCCTATTAAGATACAAAAAGCACACAGAGCACCAAATAGAGTAGACCAAAAAAGAAAGTCTCCTTGCTACACAATAATCAAAACACTAAACATAACCGAAGAAAGAGTATTAAAAGCTGCAAGAGAAAAGGCCAAGAAACATACAAAGGCAGATCTATTATATGTGATTTCTCAGTGGAGATTCTAAAAGCCAGAATGTCCTGGCCATATGACTTCCAAACTCTAGGAGATCACACATGCCAACCTAGACTCTTACACCTAGCAAAACTTTCAATCACCATAGATGAAGAAAACAAGATATTCTATGATAAAGTAAAATTTAAACAGTATGTATCTACAAATGCAGCCCTACAGAATGTACTAGAAGGAAAACTCCAACCTAAGGAGATTAACTACACCCAAAAATACACAGGAAATAATCTCACAATAGAAAAAAAAAGTAAGTGAATGCCTGCCCTCATGTGCACACACACTCACTTACTCTAAAAGATTCAATTGCTTGAAAAAAATTACTCCTTTACCAGAGTGCTTAAAAGTCCCACATTTTCCATGGCTCCAGCTATATTTCTTTATTTTCTAGTTAAAGGTTTCACAAAGTTTCCTTGCCTTTTACTTGAAAGGAATTCCATGTTCTTGGATCTACCTATAACTATTGATGTCCTCTCATTCTTATTCTTGGTTTCATTGAATCTTCATATGTGTTCCTTTCCTGACCACTATCAGCAAGAAGTACTCTATCAGTACTATGTATATGCCATTCTTCTCATTAATGCCTGCCCTTTTCCCTTTTGAGCATTGTCTTGTTTTCTTGAACAGTTACATTTACCATCTATTATGCATAACTTTCTATCATGCTATGAACTATAGGAGGGTAAATGTCCGGTTTATTTTTTATCTCAGTAGACTTGGCTGTTACTACAATAAATGCTAGTTGATGCAAAGAAGAGGAGTAAAAGGCAACGACAAAGGATGATAGAAGGAAGGAAGGGAAAGAGGGAGGGGGGAAGAGGGAAGAAAGAGAAATGAGAAAATTAACATACACAATAGAAACGCATCTCTTGTATATTATTTGCATTCCTGTAGCTTCAAAAAAATCATGGGCAACAAACAGGAATTTAATGAATGATGAATAAGTATAGAATGAATTATTCTACCATGACAGAATAAAGAGAAAGTAGTAAAAGACCAAAGTGCAAAAAAAAACAGATCTCTTCCTTCCCAACCCACTATAACTTGAATCAACCCTGAAATTTTAAGAAGTAATTTTAAGATTAAGCCAGAGAGACAAGGAGAGATAGAATCACATGGTAGTAGAATATAGGATTATTTAAGGTTCTCTGACAAATGAGATTTTGCTCTGTTTCCTCTAGGAGTAATCTACCCTAGGTGAGGCATTTTTTTTAAATTAGATTTTTATCTGAAGCATGCACCTGAAAATGTACTGAGGCAGGAAAGCCTACCTCTTCTCTCCACTATTTTCATACTAAAGTGCAAGAACCTTTTAGTGAGATATGAAAAAAAAAAAGAATACAAACTCTGCAGGATAACAGTCTCAGGATTCTAAGAACAGCCATTTTAAAAACAAAGTTTGTGGACTCCTAAATAAATAACTCCGAATTTAATGTATATTGCAATGCAGTAGATATGAAAATACACTCCTTAGCTTCCTAGAGCAACATGGCTCTGAGCCAAAAAGCAGTCTTTAAATTAAGCCTTGCTTCTCTTGTGGTAACATTCAACTGTTGAAAACAGAGTTGTAATGGTCACTTATGAAAGAAAAGGTTAGCTTCGTCTTTCAGTGTCTCTGTTCTCAAGTCTATTTCCTGGTATAGCTATGAACATTTGGTGCCTAGGTTAAGTCCTTAAAAGGCCAAGACCATGAGTCCATCCTTTATATGGATAACTTCCCAAAAAGTCCATTTTTTACTAATTCTAGTATCCAGTTAATAACAGATTGATAGATAGATCTGTAACATGCAGGAAAAGATTAATCACTAGTAATGATTGGCAAATGCTAGACAAGCTCTGTTATTTCATTTGAGTTAGGCTGATTCTTAAAGATTTGTAGTGCCAACATGGTAGTTGCACATATGAACTTATGGTGAGTATGACAGAAAATCAGGAGAACTCTGAAGAGCATGGCAGACAAATTCCCAGCATAAAGAGGGGAGTGGTCACCAACCCTACCTGATGACTTATCAGCAATTGATGGCTTCTGGAAGAGGGATAATCAGTTTTCTTCAAGGTTGCATCTGCCAAGAAGCTACCCATGCTCCAGTAGATGGTTCTGTACTCATACACATACTTGTAACACTTAATGTAATCTATGAGTTAAGAAAACTAACGCCTGAAGTTGGAAGGGAATGATGCTGGGGGGATGGAGGGGTAAATGGAGTTGAGAACATGGAGGTTTTAATGCTAAATTAGTAACTAGTGTTCATTTCTGTTTTTATATCCTAATAGTATATGTTTGTAGCTGTGCATGTATGTACACATTTGGAAACTTCAACTATTTAGAGCTAATTTTGAATTAATGGTTGAGTGAAATCAACCAAAGGGAATTTTATGTGGTTGCTTTGTTCAACTTTTCTAAGATAGTAAAACTTTTTAAAAACATTTATGTTTGATAAAAGTGATTCACATATGCTATGTTTGTCAAGTTTATTGAACACCAGTCTTCTTTCTCTTGTGAACTGAGGACAATCATTATTACTATTAATTATTTTTGCTTTGCTACAATGCCAAGTGTTACCTTCCATAATTACTACTTACTAACACACAAAGAGCCACATTGTATAATCCTATTGCTGTCAGTTTACTGTGGGAGTTTGTGGTTCTTTCTCAGATGTCATTTCACACTGTTCTCAAATTAGTCCGTAAGGATAGCTTCTACCCTGTTTTGGATCATTTCTCTCTCTGACTTTATACCTACTTGGAAATCAGGTCACTCTTCACTCTTAGTAAGCTATAAGAACCACTAGTGTTCTTTTAATTATTTAAATACTAACTGCTCTCAAAAATCAGAGGTATTGTACCCATAATGAAAATTTTAAAGCAATGCGGTCATTTATTTTATTTGTTTCTGTGTTTGTTACCTCATTTGCCAGTGATCTTGAAGTTAGAAAATGTTATTGCTGTACTGAACTAATATATTTTAATTAACAATCAATACTTATATACACTTATGGAATTCAATATCATATTTAAACAGCAACTCAATCACCTTGCTTGTTTATCATTTTTGTGAAAAAATTATTAATCTCCTGAGTTATTTGAAATATCTATGTAGTTTATTGTTCATTTCCTTTGAAATTTTTATGCCCTTTTCCTCCCAAATTTCTACTTTTCTACCTTAAACTCTCATCTAACTCCTGATAACTGTTACTTTACTCTCAACTATATTTTCAACTTTTTTATTTTGTTTTATGTATAAGTAAAATCTTGTAACACTCTTCATTCTACACCTATGTCATTTCACTCAGTATATGTCTTCTAGGTTCAGTTGCATTCTGGTAAATGATGAGATTGTATCCCCTTCATGTCTGAATACTATCTCATTGTGTCTATCAACATGTTTTGTTTGTTCATTCATTGTATGATGAGGACTTACAGTGTTTGCATGTATTAGCTCTTTCTGAATAGTGCACAATAAAATGTAGGCACAAATGAATCTTCAGCACACTGATTATATTTCCTTTGAATATATGTCCGAGGTGGGATTACATACTTATACAGTAATTTTGTGTTTTAGTTGTCTAAGAACTCTCTATACTATTGTTTTATAGTGGTTGAATTTGTTTGCTGAATCCTTTTTTAGAGAAAATTAATTCTATATACACAGGTAAGAAAACACTATAATTTAGAATAGTTTAGTCATCTATGGCTTTAGATAATAACAAGTGTACAGCACTAATTGTTACTGTCATCCCTCTTCATGATTCCTCTATCTAAACAATGGCATAGCTTTTAATACTCTTCCACAATTGCTTTACTGCTTATGAACACCAAGGATCATTCTATATGTTGAATGACATAGAATAATAATTAAATAGAATAACTGAAACATTCAGTAATCCCATCTTTGTACTTTCTGTTGTAAACTTTTATTTTCAATCACTTTCTAAGTAGTTTTCTCACCTTTTAAATTTAGGGAACTTGACCTATTCCATTTCTCCTTACCACTCATTTTCCATTCCATTCAGGTACTGCAATTTATTACCACTGCTCATAAATTAAGCTTGTTTCACCTTAATGCCATTTCTACACCAGTCTCCCTACCTGGAATATCTTCTTCCCTTTGTTTTCTGAATTCTGTTTATCCATTTTGACCTAAGAGAAATCACATCACTTCATGAAGTCTATTTTTATCTCTGGATTTTCCATATGGATCCCCTAGTAATACTAAGCTTTATGTTGCCTATTATTTCCTAAACACTTGTGTTCTGTGTGCTATTCAAAGATTTTTTTTTTGCAAAATCACTGCCAATAACATCCAAAGCAACCCATCATCTAGATAGGTATTATTATCTAAGTTTAGTGAAGCTGAGCATAGGAAGTGGTCTCAGTGTTAAGCTGCTAATAAGTCAAAAAGTAAGAGAAGGAATCAAACTTATATCTATTTAGCTGCCTTTGACTTAAGGGTTTCTTGGATGCTGAAATGAGAATTAACAAGAGATTAAACACTCAGGGAAAAAAAGAACATGTGAAGGTTCTAAAATTCCTTCCGGAAGTCGAGTACTCGTCCTCAAATTATTTTAAATTCTGATCATGTTTCTTAATATCATGTCTGAGCCTCCTTGGTGCCCAGTGATGAATGTTCTCCAGAATTATAGAGTTTGAGACCATAAACTTTTCTAGGAGAATATATACTTTTTTCCATTTGAACTCATTTTTTTTTCAGTTTCATGTTCCTTCATGTTGCATCTCCATCCACTGATCGATCTGTATTTACCACTCCATAGAAGAATAAGATCATAAAATAGTTCTTTGGATACTGAAACCAATGGAAGTTTCTACTATCTCACAGCAATGTCATATTAGTGAAATATATGTTGGAGTATTATTAATATGAAATGTTATCACCAGTACTTAAAACATCAGATATAATGTAGCCTTGTGACTAAGAGCACATGCCTTGAAGTCTAACTGTCTAGGTTCAAAACCTGGCAACACTGTTTGATAGCTATGTGAACTTCTTTAACTTTACTATAAATTCCCTGTTTCATGGAAATGGAGATAATAATGTTGTGTACTATAAAGGGTTACTGAAAAGATTGAGTGTCCTCATATATAGTTCTTTGACCAATGGCTAATGTAGAGTGAGTCTTACATATGTTGTTTCTAATGATTATACAAGAATATTTTTCACTATTCACTAGCTATTTTTCTTCCTAGGAAAATACAATCACAAAGAGAGCAAAGAAATGAAAACAGCCTACAATGGATGTAGTACCTATGACTTGAGTGATCTTTTCTAGTTAGCCAAGAAATAAAATAGAAATAAAATTTACTGTGAAAAATACTCTATTCATATCTTCAGATTGATTGACCTCTGAGAATCTTGCTTATTTTCTATGTTTGCCTTTCTATGTTTCTAAGTCCAATACAAGCCTAAGACCAATGACCTCCAGGTAGCTTCATGCAAATAGCTGTATCCTACCTCCTGTATCCATGTTTACTCCTCACCTACAATTCACACTTCATGTTGGTGCTGAAAAATCTCCTCCATTATAAACTTTTTAAAAGAGAGTCCTGTGTCCCTTACCAATACTCACTTCATGGTCAGGGCATCATACATGAGTCCTATACATTGACATATTTGGCAATAGTCTTCCATCCCAAAGAAATGTGGCAGTATTATACTTATTCTGGTGTTTTGGGCCATTCCCTAATGTAAACAATTTTCCCCATGGCCCTGTAAGCAGAAAGATGAATCACTAGGAGAGTTTCTTTTCTGAAAACAGAGAAATTCTATAGGTGGTCCTGAATGTCCTGTTGCAAAATGAAAAATCTAGTCAGAATTCAATTTTTCACTCAAAACAAGTGATCTATGTGAGTAAATGTTTTGTGTGTGTATTTAAATCAAAATTATTAATTCTAATTGTAGTGTTCTTTTCTTTCATCATTAGTTTTCTTTCTGCAGCTTCCATAACTATTGTATATTGCACCTAAAAGTCATACATAATGTTAGTAGAAATGGCCTAGGATCTGGTAAAGCTAACAAAACTGGATCAATTTTCCAGTTATAACACTTACTAGATATGTAACTTTAAGCAAGTTACTTAAACTTCTCTCATCTGTGACACATAGAAAATGAGATGTGACTCACCAGGAGCCAGTGCAAAGAAGAAATGATCAGGTTGATAGATTCATTTAAAACTCGGCAATATACAAAACCCTTACTGCAACTATTTCATTTGTTTTCTTATACTACCATCATGACTTAGAAAACTATAACTGACATAAGACTTGCCTGCCAATCCCAGTACAACACTTCAGTCAGTGTGCCTTTCTAAAGGGAGGTGTTTTGATACCAGTCTTTATGAGATTTGGCAAGAATTTCTCATCAATATGTCATCAGTTATATAAATGAATTCAATGAAAAACACACACTTGTAAACAGAACTATCACTTGCATTCCTTATATATTTCCCACAAGGCCAAGACTAAACAAATAATTGTTACTAGAGGTTTATAGGCAGTACATCCTATTTGCACCTCAGAAGTCCTCTCTTATTCAGCAAAGAAAGATATTGAGTGTTTCATGCTACACATATGCTTAAGGAACTGCTAATTAAGACTGAGTCTTTGTTATCAGGGAAAAGTAGAAAAATTCAAATATGTGATCATTTATATGCTTAGAATGTTTGAACATTCATTCTATTTGTTAAATTGTTTTCTGTGGCTGGATTTGTATCTCAGTGTTTGTAGAGCTCTTATATGTGTGATGCCCTCAGAATCATATCAGTTCCAGAGAGAGTTAGAGGAGAGAGAGAGAGAGAGAGAGAGAGAGAGAGAGAGAGAGAGAGAGAGAGAGAGAAGGAATAATTTTCCTGAAGATACCCAGATTAATTTTGGTTCCCTCAGTGCATCTGCTGGAAAGAAACTTTAGGTTGTATACAAAGTCTGAAACTAAAGTACAGGAGTCAACTGAGAGAATGCTATCAAAGTTAGGTCTGACTTTCTGTCCTAAATTATTTAGATAATTAGTCCACCTTTTCTTTTGCTGAAGAAGGAGCAAATTAGGTATATCATATGTACTTAAAAATGAAGAAGCAAAATTGTGTGTGTGGTATTACATGTGCGTGACAACAAAATTTCAAAGACTGAGACAGGAAAATCTTGTGAGCAAAGCTGTGAAAGTGTGTGTGTGTGTGTGTGTGTGTGTGTGTGTGTGTGTGTGTGTGTGTGTGTGTGTGTGGTGGCATGTATCCCAGTATCCCAGAGAGACAAGAAAAAAGAGAAAGAAGAAAATCCTGGAATGATGTCTATCTGATTAAACTCCATGCTGCAAGAAACTCATGAATAATTTTCTACTATATTTTCTGGTTGTGAAATCCAGCTATAACCTCTCTGAAAAGCCCCAAGTTTTTTGTGATAGGAATAGATGTCCTTCCATCTGTTTTATTAATTCCCTTCCTTTAGCATCTGAGGTCATCCCATCTGTATTCCCTTTCTAGTATTCAGAGTCCGTCAGGGCTACTTCGGTTGCCAAAAATAGTGACAGGAAACATTCATTGTCCATCTACCTTACTTCTGCAGCACACAAACTTCTGCATTTAAAGTGACTGTGACTGAAAATACGAGCCACTTCTTCAGAATTACTAACCTGTTATTGCTGCCGCTTTTCCTTTTGCTTTATCGGGGTTATTTAATTCAATTTTAGAAAGAGTAAGAGACAGAGAGTCTCTCCTCCATCCCTCCCTCTCCCTCCCTCCCTCCCTCCCTCCCTCCCCCTCCCTTTCTCTTTTCACACAGATCAATCCAATTTTTCAGGGCTTCAGAATGAATTTTTAAACTTGTTGAACAGAAGCATACAAATCTCTAAAAACAAGTCAAATAATGTACAAAGCCTCCATTCATTGTGTAGGCAGAATGGAATGCTGGTACCCGGCAGCTCTCTAAGGAATGTTCCTTTGGCTTTGACTGTTCTGCTGGGAACAAGGAGGGAAACA
Organism: Acomys minous; assembly: GCF_964271855.1. NCBI lineage: Eukaryota > Metazoa > Chordata > Mammalia > Rodentia > Muridae > Acomys > Acomys minous. The sequence goes on along the minus strand of NC_140488.1, from coordinate 88,486,956 downwards.
CATATATAAAATGAATTTATAATGTCTCTGTCTTATTATGGCAAAATGATAAGAAAAGTTGGCTGTTTAATATAAACTGTCAGTTGCATATTCCTGGCCTCCATTCTTTGAGGTCCCTCCCACATCCACACGCTTGGCTCTCATTTAGCAAGGAGTACAAAGTGGCCGATTATGATTATTGACTGTCTAAGCCTGTGCTCTTAAACTCATTCTGTCAACAGAATGTAAGCAAAGCTGGCATTTTAAAACAGGACCCATTTCAGTTTTGGGGTTTCTTAGGTTTGCCATGCAACAGGATAAGTGCTGTAGTCCCCGGTTGAAGCTGACAATGTTGCACAGGAAGACATATCATGTAAAGGTCAGATTCTTGTATTATGGTATTTTTGTGTGTGTCTATACAAATGAAACTTAATGCATACCTCTGGTCATAACTCTTACCAAGGTGCTATGGACTCTCTATCTGCTAAGCCTGAAAATATGATGGTATTTTAAATGGGAATGCTTAGTAATTGTTGTATGATATTGTAATCTATGTATGCACCCATAGCACCAAGGTAAACTTACTGTGTGTTGTCAAGAAGATGCTCTTCTCTTGTTGATTTTTATTAATTTGCTGGTGTGGTGGACCAAGCACAACTGTGGTTCTACACTTTTTCTTACTTTTATGGTCACAGTTAACAAACAGATTAATACATGCATTGAAAATATGACTTGTTTTGTAGTGAGATAATTACCATTAGGATCTACTTTATTATGTCAATTTATTTCACAAAATATATGTATATGTGTGTATCAGAATATTTCATACATGGAATAGAAATTGTAACTTGTGAAATTTGCTATAAATGCATTACTTCTAATTCATAAAGACAATGATTTGACAAAACAGGACACCAAAAAATATGTGCAGGGCATATTTTCTTGTTAGTTTCCAAATTAGAATCTCTTTTGAACGAATTTTTTTAAAAGTTCTTCAAATTCACATTCACAGCTAGGCTCTTTGTTTGATAATTCTGAAAGTGTTCTTCCTGCTGTCTGGTAGGATCTCCAAGGAGAAATTGAAGCTCACACGGACATCTATCACAATCTTGATGAAAATGGCCAAAAAATCCTGAGATCCTTGGAAGGTTCAGATGAAGCACCCCTGTTACAAAGACGTTTGGATAACATGAATTTCAAGTGGAGCGAGCTTCGGAAAAAATCTCTCAACATTAGGTAGGCAATGATAAGAGGGTTGAGGGGGGCATCCAGATGTGAATAAAGATAAAATTATCCTCATTTTCCTAGCACAGGTAGCTAATATCTCATATGTTTATGTAAATCACCCAATTTCCAAATGATTCATTTTATTTTGAATAAATGAATCATTCATTTGCTTGGAATGTAGATGATACTTGAAGGTTCCGGGTAGATTAAAATGGGACTGTTTTATAACCACAGGAGAGATACACATTAAGACATTAGAGTCAATTTAAAAAAAGGGAGCTCAGCAATCCTAATTTCAGAGTTTTCTCTTGGGCTTATCACAGTGTCATACAAAAAGCAATAAAATAAGAGAATGTTTGTTATGGCATTCTCTCTTTGGCATCTCTCTAAATGCAAAACCAAAGGACATTCTTTTAAAAACAGAACACATTATAATTAACAATTTAAAGACAGTCTCTCCAGAGCTCCTGCAGCTAAGGAGATTATAGCAACTTTTTATCATTTGCTCTCTTAGATTTTGTTGAGGCATTCTCTATAAGTACATTAAACTTAGATTTTGCCTTTGGCATATCTGCTTGATTTGAGAAGTGAATGGATGCATCTTGTCTCTTTGCTAAAAAAGGTGAAAGGAAGCTCTTGGCATCCTTGTATGGCTGACATAGGTTTATAGACGGACAAAAGAGCAGAGCTGGTCTGTGAAGTGCCCAGTGTTACCTATGAAGCTGGAAAATGCAGGGAAGAGGAACAAAGCTTCATATTTTCTGATTGATTTGGGTTCCTAATTCACTAATTTTTGTTTGCTTTCATCATTTTGTGTGTGTGTATCTGTAAAAGGAGTGCTCATGAAGAGAGGTAGGGAAGGACAAACTCACTTCATAATAGAAAAAAGTTTTTTCTCTTCTTTATAGTTTCCTTAAATTGTCTGCAATTGCAACAACCCTCATAAGGAAGATGAACACCTGAATTTTTATTAACTTGAAAGCACCATTGTGAAAATTCTACCTAGTCTGAAACAATAATATTGCTAGCAAGTAGCACAAGGAGTGCATATGTCCCATCCACTACTCTATGCATTTCATGGTGTTTGACATGTGTATTATCACCAGCCCTGAAAGGTAGATTTCATTCTTATACTGTTTTAGCCTTCGAAGAAAATGAAGGACAGAGAGGTTAAATAAATTTCTGAAAGTGACCCAATTACTAAGTGGCATATCTAATACCTGTTCACAGTGAGTCTAAAACTTCATCATATGAGCTTCTAATCATCAAGACATTCTGTAGGGTAGAATAAGGAAAGGAAGTTTCACAAATAAATGCATCATAATTGAAAATACTGAGCTGAGAAATATTTCAACAAACAGAAAGGAGTTATTTTTACAAACCTTCTCTTCAAGTTTGCACCCCAGCCTCCTAGAATCTCATCTGGATCTCAGTATTCTTCCCAAGGTTTTTGAATTCTATGTGTTAGTGATGAGTTGGGGGCAACAATGGGATATTGCATTTCAAATTATAGAGAGGCTCTAATTAGTTTTCTACAGTCCAAACTTTTAAGAGAAGTCCAAGTATGTAATGACCAAGGCCAGGTTTATAACACTGTCCTTAAAAATATTAAAACATGATAATGTAAATGGTTAGATGGGTGAAGAAAAGAAACGTGATTCCCACTTTGCAGGAAAGAAAAAGAAAAGGGCAATAACTGTGTGAAAATTCTCTTCATGCTTTTTTTTCTACTTTAGGTGACTTTGATGAAATAAAAGAATTGAAAGTGGTAAACAGCATGTAGGCAAGATATGGGCTCTTCATTTCAGAAATGTCCTATACAGCAGTTGCTGCAGTTTAATTCTTCCTGTGATTAATCAAGCAGAAAATGGTTGCATTAGCTTATGGAAGGTGCTGTGAATTCTGCAATTTAAATATTCTGATTAATGATTTGTGCTTTCAAATAGGTCTCTGTAAAAATCTAGAATATACTGTAAACACTCAATTATGAGAAGAAAGTTATTCTTCACATCCACTTATTTTACTTTATCTTGACACTTGACTGAAATACTGGTATCACTCACTCCATACCATTGGCACAGCACAGGTAGTAACTGGGGATATTATGAAATAAGATAAAGAAGCATTGAGATGATTGCCAATTGGGGCATTTTTTAAACTTTAATGTCAGTACAGGTTTTTTTTTAAAGCTCCAAAATATTCTGTGAAAACAACCCTGTTTCTGTAGGTTATAACAAATTATATACCAGAAAATGTGGCAAGTTCATTGTTTTGTGAGGGCTTCTGAAACCATTCATGTATTTCAGATAATGAAAGCAGTGGTTGTACAAAAATACTTTACCTGGATACAGTTTCCATCACATTACCCCTTAGTTCAAAAATTTTGGTCTTGTGTACACATCTTACTCGTTCTATTGGTTTCTAACCTCTTCCCTTTTTCTCTTTTTTCTTTGTCCCACCCCCATCGTATCTTTCTCACTCAGCATCCTTCTAGCCCCTCCCCAACATGAAACTCTGAGCAACTAGATTGTGCTTTCTAATCTAGTTTTGATTTCTAGCAGTTTCCTGTCTCTCATGGGAGCAAGCATTTTACCAATTTATTATTCTCCGCAGGTCCTTGATTTTTTTTTGTTTTTTTAATATTTTTTTCCTTTATTAATTTATTCTTGTTCCTTGATTTTTTAAAAAAATATTTGTGTGGCACTGATTATTTTTAAAATATAGTATTAAAATCAAATAGAATGCTTTTGAGGAAAAGTGCTTGAAATGATATAGTACTAACTTATTGTTCCATTCAAGAAACATGGGTCATCCTCTCCATACTAATTAACATATCACATATTGTCCACAAGGTTTACTAATAAGTAGTCAGTGACAGCTCAGTTCCATAGAACAAGGTAAAATGTGGAAATCCAGTAATATTTCTACTTACATATAGAAATTAGTAAGCATGCATACATACACAGAGTAAGTATTGAAACTGTCCAAACCCCGAATGATGATTAAGCAGACTGTATTTCTCATGCTAAAATAGACAATACCTACAACTTTTCACTTTGACTTTAAAACTAGTAGGAATTTCAGAAGTGGTCACATGATTTTTTATTTTTACAGAAGCAACATTTATGAAGATGTATTTCATCTGTATTCAAGTTTTCCCACATTATTGTTTACACATTTCACTATGAGGAATACTTAATGTGTTATTGATATACCTTCAGCAAATTTATATTTTACATTTGTATGCTTGGCAGAAAAGTCTTGTAAATACTATATGAATTTCATGATTATTACATTTTGAACATCAGTTTGAGAGACAGGAGCATTAACACGTTCTACAGAAGCAAAGAATCTCTTAGGGAGGATTTGTCATTACTTACAATGGAGAGGGTTTTTTCCATAGTGGAGAACAAAGAGAAAATGAAAGAAGAGTCATCCTACTTTTGAAAGGGAATAAAAGCAACTTTGGAAATCTTTGAGTATCTCTGACCTTTCTTTTGCTCTTGAAATGTTACTTATGTTGGAAGTTGGAGTTCAAGGCCCAGCTAGAAAAAGTATATTTACTTCTCTTTGAATTTAATTCTCTCTATTTATTTAATCCCACAGCTCCCACTTTATTTCTGCAGTTTTTTATTGTATTATCAGCATCTGTTCCTTTTTTCTGTCAAAAGTGCTTTTGTGTTACACAGCAGCATACAGGTTATATCACTTGCTTTATAAAGGAAGACAATGTAAAAAATAATTCAATAGAGCACAATTTGTTTTAAGAATATGTGCTGTTCAGTGTAAAGTTTTAATAAGGATTTCAAACTGGGCATCAACCAAATCACATTTGAAATATCTGTGTCTAGAGAAATAACAACCACTTTATCATCCACATAATTTTTAGAGTCCTGTCTCTGAAGAGTTCTTTAAATATCAAGCAGTACATCCATACACACCTAAAAGTACCTAAACCATATAATTTGTGTAAATTTTTTCAAGATGCATTTATCTTTTTAGATTCTAGTAGCCCCCAGGCTCTTGTCCTCACTAATAAAGATTAATAGGGAATGGATAGATGCTGAGTATGCCTCTTCAAACCACCTCTTTTACTTTCTATTCATTGAGTATAGATAAAGTACATTTGACCATTAAGAAGAGGTTGGTTTTCCTCTAGAATCTAGAATATTTGGTTATAACCAGGATGCTTTCGGGACTTCCTTATCTAAGGGTAACTTGTAAATCTTGTCTCATATGTAAATATGGGCATATAACAGATATGCCTCAGCAGTTGTTTTTGGACCTCTAGGCCTGCTTTTCCTCCAGTTACAAACAGGGTGTTTGAGCTATAATATCTAAGGCTCATCTTAATGCTAACATCTTTTGCAAAAAAAAAAAATCCAAACACAGAAAGTGAACAGCAGATACCATATCTTTTTTCCAGGAGATGGCTTTCCAAACACAAAAATAGTCTAATTGTTCACAAGTATTTGATATGTAGTCATTAAAATACAACTAGTAGCTTCTTCCAACATATAAATTACGAGTGTCTTAGAAACATTTCACAAGTTTAATGTGTTAAAGAAAACTATTTCCAACCTAATACTGTTTCCTTATATTTAGATCGCCTTCAAATTATGTCAAGGAGATGCAACCTCTTTTGTAGAAATCCCACATATAGCATTAAATAACTAAAAGCAATACTTTTTTCTTTTTTATTAATTAAATATATTTTTATTTTTTACATATACATTTATATTATTACCCCAAAATACAATAAACTACCTATGGCAAAAAGAACCATGACACAATCAGGAATTATATAAATGTTACATTTGGTGTTTGGCTATTTGTATTTGACAGCCTTGAAGAAAACAGCTTTCCTATCTTGGTGAGTCTAAAATTCTGAATGTAAATCAATCTCCATCACATCTTGTCATTATCCACTTAAAACATCTATCTAGACCTAAAACACATCTTAACCCCTAAACAACTAAGATTCATTGTAAAACTAAGTTATAAAAGTAGTACTTTAAGAAATAATCTCTCAGTGTTGTTAGAGCTCAGCTGAAGAGCTGTGAAAACATGTCTTAAAATTGCTGAGATTTTGGAAGCAAGGCCTGGAGATCTGTATTTCAAACAAGTTATTCTACACTCTTATGTACCCTGCCATTTGAAAACTACAACTTAGAATTGTTTTTAACTGGATATGATTTTCTGACTATTTCAGCTCCACTCCTTGCCTATGGTCCTTTGCTTCTCTTTTTCCATATGCATAAGTTTGCCTAGGCTATCATACTGAATACTGCATGAGATTTCATTGTATGACATTACCATCATAGATGAAATACAGTCCTAAGCACTGAATATTTATGTGGGTTCTAATTTTTCAATATCATAAGCAATGACGCAATTAGTACTTTCTCCCTTTGTGGGCTTTTCTGGTTGCTTTCTTCATATTCCTTAAATTTAACATTTATTTGCCAATTTTAAAGACATTTATGTCTACATTAGAGTATCTTTCAGAAATTTTGAAACAATTTATTTTCAGTAGTAAATACATATTCTAGAAACTCTAAGTCCAGAAAGAGAGTTATATTGAAAATATTAGGCTGAGTTACTGAGTGGAAAGGGGAAATAGTCTTCTACCTGACTGCTTTGCATTAAATTTTTTTGGTAGCTCTGGAAACTTTAGTGTATTTATGTTACTGGCAGCATTAATTTTTATGAATTAATTAGTGCTTGCTGATAAAATGAAAGTGATGCTGCATGGTTGCAGATTGACCTGAGGACAAAAGCACTGTAACTTTCCTCTTTTTTTCTCTGGATGATGATTTATTTTATTAATTTAGTTTCTCCTACTCAAATGAAATGTGAGTTTTACAGCACAAATCATTCATTGGTATATTCCTACATGGCTTCTAAGGATTAACATGTTCTAAATACAGCTGATACAGAAAGCACTTAGTCTCTTGCCTAAATTATTCATGTTTGGGGGAAGCTCTCTGACAAATATCTGTTTTTCACTTCTAGTGAGTTGTTATCTCCATACATTTTACACAAAAGAAACAATGCAAAAAGTGTTTGAACTTGATGAAAAACAAATCCCAGGCATAAACGAATAAGGAAGGGTAGAGGGGCAAGAGAAGCATATGGGAAACAGAGGTGGGAAATACCAGACAGAAGGAGTCAAAGGAAAAGGCCACCCACGGTGTAGGAAATGGAAAAAGTGGAAATGTAAGAAGAGACATTTCCATTTCTCAAAGCAGAGAGAATTCCAGTATGAGTCACATGAAAACTAAGGAGTTTTATTAGTTACTGGTGCTAAAGTCTTTTTCTACCAGAAACATTAAAAATTATTGACAGAAACAGGATGGAGAAGCATTTGATTCTCATATGCAGGCCATGTCAAAGTTTTCAGAACTCTGCACATGGAAAAACACATGTAGCTGAATGTATCCTTTCCTCAAAAGTCTCATCAGAATAGGCACACACCCCATTTTATACCTCATAAAATCGGACAACTATATTGTTACTGATGGCTGTAGTTTGTAGCACACAATATATCGTATTATGGCAATAACCAACCAATGCAATGAAATTGGCAGACTCATCAATTATACTTCTAGACATTCTGACACAGTTTGCTTCTGTTAATTTTCAGGTCCCATTTGGAAGCCAGTTCTGACCAGTGGAAGCGTTTGCATCTTTCTCTTCAGGAACTTCTTGTATGGCTACAGCTGAAAGATGATGAATTGAGCCGGCAGGCACCTATTGGCGGTGATTTCCCAGCAGTTCAGAAGCAAAATGACACGCACAGGGTAGGGTGTTCTAGAGACTAGTGACTTGTGCATAGTATAAATTAAATGACTATTTTTAAATTATTTTTAATTAAAAATTAAATGAGAGTGAAGTATTTTACTCCTTTTATCCAAGAGTTAATTATAAATAATCCACACCCATTATATTTTAAATTTCAAAAACTTGCATTAGCAATATCCTTTTTGTCTATTTTTAAACCTGTCTTATCATGGAAAATATTGAATATTTATAAGAGTAGCCAGAATATTATAGTAAACATTCATGTTCTTTGCAAAATATGAACAATCCTCAATTCATGGACAGTCTTATTCCTTCTATGCCTCTATTCATTCCCTTGTAATTTTGAACCAAATCTCATCATATTCCATTTATTTGTAAGTATTTTAGGAAGTGTCTCAAAAAAAGAAGGATTTGCTCATTGTAAGTAAATACAGTAGTATTAAAATACTGTCAAATAGCAGTAATTGTATCCTATCAAATATTCCTAAATATTCATTTTTCTCACATATATCATGTTTTTTTAAGTTTTCTGATTCATTGTAATAATCAAAATGAGATCCACATATTGCATTTGATTAAGTTTTTGATATTATAATTACATCATTTTCTGTTACCTTTCCTCCTTTCAAACCTTCTCATATACCCCTCCTTTCTCTCTCTTAAATCCATGCCTCTTTTCTCATTACTTGTTACTACATGAAACTTGTTTCATCACACATTACTGCATCTTTCTACATATAATCTGCTCAGTCTGTATAATGTTACTTGTATATATGTGTTCAGAGATGACTATGTGGTTATAGGATAGCCATATGGTGTATTACTTTCTGGAGAAGACCATTTCCTCCATTCTAAGCATCCTTAGTTTCCTGCAGTTCTTTGTGTAGCTTCGAAGCCTTGAGGGATTTTTCTTGTCCCTTTTGGCATATCCACTGTTGTCTTTATTCAGACCATGTTTAGGCAGCCATATTGATGAGACTTAATGACTGTAGATTCTAATATTACTAGTTGACACAATCTCACCTCATACTTCCTAATCCTTTTGTTCTTACAATTTTTCCACCATATATTCTCCACTGTTACTGAGGCTTAGGTGTAGGAACTGCTTGTAGATATATCAATTGGGAGGGCTCCACAACTCTGCATTTGGATCAGTTGTGGTTTTCTGTTATTGTCTCAGTCTATTACCAAGAGAAATTCTCTTGGTAAGGGGTGAGAACTACACTTGTCTATGGGTATAAGGACAAATGTTTATATTGTTGCTAAGGATTATGCTGGTTTAGTAAAGTGCTCATTGTAGTTTCTCCTCCACAATCCATGACTTCACCAGCCTTAGGTAGTTGGCTAGGTTTTCAGTACCAAGTATGGTTCCCTATTGTTGAACATGTCTCAATTTCAACTGGGGAGCTGCCACTATTATACCCTTAAGTTTATGAAGCAATTCTGGCCATTGTTGTGGTTCATAGGTGTCATAGGAATGTTAGTTGTTTCCCATTTTTGGAAGATTCCTTGTCTAGTCCTCAGGAAGGAGACTTTCAGGACAGTTCCAGGCCAGGGGTCTCTCAGCCTTTTTTGTAAAGTGTATGGTGTCTACAGCAATAAGACTTTAACTTCAACTCCTAAGTGTGGGCAACCAGGGACAATAGAATAGCTTGAATATTTTGGGAGTCTCTTGGGCAACTCTGACTATGCTGGCTAGTTTTACGTCAACTTGACACAAGCTAGAATCACTGGAGAACGAAGGCTTCTCATGTGATATTGGAGGTTTTGATAGGTGCTTTGTCTCTGGAATAGAGGATTAGCAGTCCCAATTTACTTATTAGCTTCCTCTTCCCACCATTTTTAAACCATTTACGTAAGATTGACAAGATAAATGTCTCTCTAATGTTCAGAATAATAAATGAGTCATTCCTTCCCTAGCATCCATCACTGGTGACCAATTGTTTGCTTTTTTTTCTCTCATTTCTGTCTTTTCAAGAATGTTGTGAATGGGCAAGGCAGATATTTTGTTTACTTCACTTTTCAAAACAATATAGCCCAGTGGAGTATCTGACACATAGTAGATACTGATGATACTGATAAGTAGTTTATTTTTGTTTGTTTGTTTGTTTGTTTGCTGTTTTTCAAATGGGAGTAAAATGTTCATGACCCGAAAAAAATAAAACAGTGAACCAAATTAATTACAATCAAATGAAACAACCTTGATAAAATGGTAACACTTATATATGCTCGGTCTTAAAAAAGAAAGATCTACCAATTGAGATGTAATCAAATAAATTAATAAAATATATTTTAAAAAAGAAAGCTCTTTCTGGACACTCAGACAAAGGTAGCATCTTAGCAAAAGGTCAGGGCTAATATTATTCCACAGAAGAATACATGGGAGTTTACAAAGAAGAAAAAATAGGAAGACTCAGATGTCTTTGAAAGACAATGGTAAAAATTCTGTTTCTTAAGCTATTTCTTTTTATGTAATTCAGATTACTAATTTTTGTATCAAGGTGAAATTTAATAATGCTGCATTTTATGTCCTAGTTTGAGTAGTCAAATATTAATGCTTATGTATAACATCCATTTAGAAAATGAACATGTTTTGTTTTTTAAAACAATGCAATATTTTGCATAATTATATTTCATGCAAAATATATTTTATACAATATATTTTGATCATATTCTCCCCCTTTCCTAAACTCTATCAGATTGTCTTCACCTCCCAAATTCATGTTTTAGCTCTAGCTCAAATCAACAACAAAGAAAACTACACAAAGCCCCAGCAACACCCTAAACAAACTTTAAAAAGACAAAAAAATATCAAAACAAAAAGTGGACAAGAAAAAATATGGAATTTTTTTGTGTTGGTCGTCTACTCTGGGGTATGGGGCCTACCCTGGATTTTTTTTGCTATGCTCAGTGTCACTCCACTGGAGAAAACTGACTTCCTTTTCCCAACATGTACCAATTGCAACTATTTTCATGGATAGGGGTGGGAGTTTTGGCCACTTTCCCTTATCAGTACAGAGATTTTGTCTGATTTGAACCTGTGCAGGTCTTGCACATACTGCCACAGTATGTGTAAGTTCACATGTATACCAATACTTGGTGTCTAGAAGATTCTACTTCTTGTGAGTCATCTATTACCTCTGGCTCTTGTGATCTTTTCTCCTCCTCTTCTCCCAAAGAAGCATATGTATTTTGAATAAAGTCTTTGTATGATACAGTAAATTGAGACTGAATTTTTACAAAAAAATTATATAATTTTATTAGATATCCAGAAGCTAAAGAAAATGAATCATTGGGAAAGTACACACAGAGTAAAGAAATACAAATTGTGGCTACTATTTTGTTCAGCAGTGAAAAAACAGTGAAATTGGTCAAAAGACTTACCATGATACCCCTTTCCAGCATATTTCTTTAACTACTATTGTACCTGGCTACTTGGTCTAGTAGCTTACTAGTTGTACTAATACTGTTCAAGTGCTTACACTTAAATTCTCAATCTTCATTCATAAAATTTTTGGGAAGTCTTTTGTGTTGAGAAAATGGAGAAGATCGAGTTAAAGGTAACATATGCTTGTGTAATTGATAGCTCAGATGTATACCTAGGATTTTACAACCACTTGTAATGTTTTCTCATTTACTGTGAGATCCTCTTTTCTCCCATGTTTGCCTTCCTTCAGCAATTACTCAGATTCAATCTTCAAGCATCTGAGTAACTAAGCATCCTTTTGTAAAGTTTGTTGAATTGCTTTGACACACAGTTTTACTTGTGACTTGGCCTAATGCACACTGAGCTTCTCAGGATATCTTTATGGTGTTGGATATCACAAAGCATTTCTGTTTATATGACTGCTGGTCTGAATTTCAAGATGGACCACTTGTAATCATAATACCTATTTATTTTCATCGTCACTTTTTAAAATCATCTCTTTACTGTCTTCGGTAAACTATTTACGCCCTTGAGGACTGCTTTTGAACCTATCGTACTCAGGGCTTCTATTGCTGTAATAAAACACAATGTCCAAAAGCAACTTAAAGATGAATAGATTTTATTTCAGCTTATATCTTATAATTAATTATCAAAGGAAGTCCAGTCAGGAACCTGGAATGAGGAACTGATACAGAGGCCATGGAGGAATAAAACTTACTGGATTGCTCATCCTATCGTTGTACACCCATTACCACCAGTCTAAGGGTGACATCATACGCAGTGACCTGGCCTCCCCACATCAACTACCAATCAAAAATATGCTTACATCTATATTCATAGTACCTACAGAGATCAGAAAGAATAACAGATTCCCTAGAACTGGAGTTAGGGATGATTGTGAACCCCATGTTGGTGCTGGAAACTGAACCTGGGTCTTCTACAAGAGCAACAAGTGATATTAACTTCTGAGCTTTTTCTCCAGCCTAACAAGGCAACAACAGGAAATCTGAGAGGAGTCCCCATGAGAATACAGTATTGATAGTGTAATAGAAGCCAAAGGCCTCATGCCAGACCAATAGCTCACTGCAATGAACATTCGCAGCTAAACAGTATGGACAAAAGTGTATACTGTGAGACATAGTGTGACACACTACAGCTTCTGCAATGAGATTTCTTTTTCTCTATTGTTGGAGAGGTTGTAAGGGTGGAGGACAGATATGAGGGGAAGGTAGATGAGTGGGATTGGGGTACATGATGTGAAATTCACAAAGAACCCAAAATAGTTTTAGAAAGGAAGGAAGGAAGAAAAGAGAGAGGCGGGGGGGGGGGGGAGAATGCATTATAAGCTTGTCTACAGGCCAATGTTGTTAAGGGATTTTTTAAACTGAGCTTTCATCTTCCAACATGACTCAGATTTTTTAAAAGTTAATATAAAACTAACCAGTACAGAACTCATATCCCATTAAAAAGTTGAAACTCATCAAATATATTGTTCATTTATATTTTTGTTTATCTTTATACTAATCATATAATTTCATAATATAGGCATTCTTAGTTGCTGTGGTGAAGATTATGTGACTTTATAGTAGGTAAAATGACAAGATAGTTCACACAACTGCTGTTTCCATTGTAAAAGCAGTTTTCTTACCCATGAGAGTAGATCTGTTTTTCCCAAACCAGCTGGGCAGCATAACAACTCTAACTGTATGGCTCTGTAGTTTAATTAATAAAATAATACTCCATATGTGGTGAAGTGTTATAAATAATTAAAACTCAAATGTGCCTCAGCAAATACAAACTGACCAATTTTATAACCTTGGAATATATTATCCTGGCTCTTACAGTTACTAATTACTTGCCTCACTAGACTGACTCGCTTTCAATTAGTGTGTATTATTATGGTGCAGTTATATATTTTAAAATTGACTTCCTTTGTTTTACTTGAGCAGCCACTAAAGTGATATTTATTACTTGTCTACTTCTGTTGTTAACCTAGAGTGAGTCTTAAAAGAAATCATAATGGAGAATATCCAAAGAGAGCTGCAATAAACCAGAGGCTTATTTAATTCCAATCATTGTATCCCAGATCCAAATGTAGATTAGATCTTGATTATAAGAACACTGTAGGTAATAGCTTTTTTGTTTGCACTTTTACTAATGAAATTATTTGCTGTTAGGTTTTCATCTTTCAATTTAAAAGTCTATATAAGCCCTTCCCTGGAGACCATTAAGGACACCTTCAAAGCTTTCTTTCTGGTTACAATTTAGATGGAAGTAATCAATATATACATTATTAAAACAGTGGACAGAAATCCATTATAGCCAGGATGTTGTTGATAAATGAAAAGGCTCAAATAAAGTAGTTTACTTGTTCATGTGTCAGGTCATATATTATACATGTTAGATTTATTAAGATGTCACCAACAAAGTAAGACAGAGGATTAGACATTCAATAAAATTATTCCCAAATCACATTGTAGATTTTACATTTATTTATTTTAATTCTATTATCAATGCTGGCCCACTTAGTTCCACTTCATATTAGTATGTGTGTTAGGTGGATGAGGTCTCTGTGGTTTCTTTCTACAGAAATAGAACATGTCTTTCATAATGTGAAGGTCTGAGTTAGTTCTGCATTAACAAATGCAGTCTTCCCTCTCACCTTTGAAAAACAAGATTGGAAGATAATGATTTCTTCCAGAATTCAGTAGTCTGGCCTCTTGGAGTTCTAAATATTTTCACTCTTTTGAAAAGTTCATTCTAAGTTATGTCTGTTCTAAGATGTCTTAGTAACTATGCTGCAGGAGTTAGATATCTTTTTATCTATTCTTTATTAGTAATAGAGGACACTTTGTATATATGTGATATTCTATTCAGTCATATATGGACATGCTGAATAGAAGAAACTTCACATTTATTTTTAGAATTGCATTTCTAGGCATTTGAGGAAATCTTCTTCAAACTAGCTATATTATCAAAATGTAAGAATGCAGCTATCTAGGAATCGCTGCTTTACTTTAATGACTATAAAAAGATGAAATGTGAGCAACATACAGATTGATTTCACCATCCAAGTCTTTTCCTACTCTGTAAAATTATTTTGATAACCTGGCAAAGTCTCTTAAGTATGATATTTGTATAGCATTTTATCTTTACAGAGCACTTGTACACAGATCATTTAATTACAATTGAACCTCCAATCGTTTTCTGTGCTCATTTATTCCTCTAAATATATTGTAGAAAAAATCATATCATCATAACTAACATATAAGAACTCAATGATTCTTGGAGAATCTCCTTATTGAGTGCCTTCTACATTCCAGGGGTCAGGAATACAAAGATAAACCATGAGTCCCTACCCCAATGCACACCTAATTTTAGTGAAAGATAAACCCATTAAGCCAAAAAATTAATGTATGAAATAATATCAAAAAATTAGTAAATGCTACACAGTATAAATCAACTAGGAGTAGGGGAAGACAAGGAGATAATGTTTTATTAGGGATCTGAGTTAGTGAGCAAAGATTGGAGAGGGGAGAGATAATTCTGATTAAATTGAGTAGCAGTTTCAGAAACCCACATGGAAAACCAGATTTAGAGTATTCATGGTAAGATGGACAATCTTTATTATGGGAATAGGAGCATGAAGCTGTGTTATTTATAGAGGGAAACAAGAACCAGATTACAAATACTTTTGCAGACCAGAGTTTGGAGAAGAATTTTATTTTCTGTAAGTGAGACATCACTCACTTGAGAGCTCCCTAGTAAGATAGAATCTGATTTGTCTTTTTTGAGGTTGTTTAGCTGCTTTTTAGATAACTGACAGGGGAAAGGGTAGTGGTAATGTCATCTAGAAAATACATAATTATAACTTGGGTAAGAATAAAATTTATGTATCTGGTAAAAAGTTACTCTATCTAAGATATGTTCTAATGGTTGAGGTGATGATGTATATGTTGTATGAAGTAAATAGTGCAGGCAAAACAGTCAAGGATGACTCAGAACGCTGTGCACCATCCTGCCATGTGATAGATTTCTGGGCCCTTTCATTTTCCAATATCTTGGTATTGAGTTATTGAGAATTTATTATCCATAAGTCACCATTTGGAATACACTTTCATATGCGTTTGAGACTCAATATATTGTCTGTTTAAATGAAGAAGATCATGATCATGGCAGAATTGTTATAACAATTCTTTTTTTTTTTTTTAACAAATTCAATGTATTTCAGGTTTATTTTTTCCTTTTTATTTTTTATTAATTTATTCATATTACATATAAATTGTTATCCCATCCGTTGTATCCTCCCATCCCTCCCTCCCTCCAATTTTCCCCTTACTCACCTCCCCTATGACTGTGACTGAAGGGGACTTCCTCCCTCTGTATATGCTCATAGGGTATCAAGTCTCTTCTTGGTAGCCTGCTATCCTTCCTCTGAGTGCCCCCAGGTCTCCTCATCCAGGGGACATGTGCAATTCTTAAACACAAACTCAATTCATAAGTCATGCCAACAAGGTAAAAATAATAGTATGGGAACTAGAGCAATAATATAGTATGGCAAAATTATTAAATGCTGATCAAATTACAGAAAGGATTGTCTTACTATTCATGCTTATATCTGTTCCATAACCATTTACATTAATTAGTTTTGTAATGCTGTGATAAAATACCATGACCAAGGCAATTTATAGAAGAACTAATTTGTTTTATACTAACAATTCCAGAAGGTTAGAATCCATGATGATAGTGTGGAAGTAGCAGGTAACAGTTGTCTGGAGTAGCAGCTAAGATCACACATCTTGAGCCATAAAGAAGAAACAGAAAGAGACCTAATTCTAAACGGCACAAGACTTTTGAAATCTCAAAGGCTATCACCACCACCACCCTGGTGACATACTCCTTCAGCAAGGCCACACCTTCTAGCCCTCCCCAAGCAGCCACAAAACTGAGATGAAATATTCAAATTTCCAACGCTCATTGAGAGAAACCTCATTCAAATGACCACATCATTTGTTGAGTGAGTGGAAGTACCATTAAATCATTCTAAATGTCAATGGTGAGTCTGATATTCTCTTATTTGCCTGGTGGTATAAAATAGATGAAAATCTCCCAAACAGTGTTTCAAATAAGATAAGTTTTGAATGTTTAAGGGTTAACATCTCCTTTAAGAAACCCCTAAATTAGCCAGCCATAGAAGCACGTACCTCTAATAACAGCACTCACGAGCCACAAGAAAGAAAACTACCACTATTTTTATGCCAGATCAGCATAGCTATATAGGAAAACACTTTTTAAAAATGAAAAGAATTAGGAAATGGAGGGAGGGAAGGCAGAAGTGAGGGAAGGAGGGACAGCTGGAGGGACAAAGGGACAGAGGGTGGGAAGAAAGAAGGAAGCTGAATAAAACAGCATTTATTAGTGCTACCTCTTTAGAAAATTATAGCAAATACTTCAAAATTTGCAGAGAGCTTTGGATCTGGAGCATATGAAGAAGCTCAGATAAGATCTGTCTTTCTCTCAATTCACAGCATTATTTTTAATTCTCTCCTGAGTCATAACATGAGGCTTTCAACTGCAGGCATATTAAGTTTCCATCTAAATTAAGCACACAGGCGCATGCACATGGGCTCATGCAAACACACCACACACACACACACACACACACACATACACACACACACACACACACACACACGCACAAATAACATTTCATGATTTTTATTATTTGATAATCTCTTTTTAATTTAGAAATATTTACTGAGGATTTACTATATGCCAAATCATGGCTATAACTTTATCAGCATGTGTCACGTTGAGTATAAGAGTTTGAGAACTGGAAAAGGTAGTTGGCCAACTTCAGAGACACTAAATCAGTTAGAAGAAAAAGTGGGGAAGAGCTTGGAACATATTGGCACAGGAGACAACTTCCTGAACAGAACACCAACTGCCCAGACATTAATGTCAACAATTAATAAATGGGACCTCATGAGGCTGAGAAGCTTCTGTAAGGCAGGAGACACTGTCAAGAGAACAAAGCGACAGCCTACAGACTGGGAAAAGATCTTCACCAACCCTACATCTGACAAAGGTCTAATATCCAAAATATATAAAGAACTCAAGAAATTAAACACCACCAAACCAAATAACCCAATTCAGAAATGGGGCTTGGAACTAAACGGAGAATTCGAAACAGAGGAATATCAAATGGCTGAGAAACACTTAAAGAAAGGCTCAACCTCCTTAGTCATCAGAGAAATGCAAATCAAAACAACTCTGAGATTCCATCTTGCACCCATCAGAATGGCTAATATCAAAAATTCAAGCGACACCACATGCTGGCGAGGATGTGGGGAGAGAGGAACACTCCATGATTGCTGGTGGGAATGCAAACTAGTACAACCACTTTGGAAATCTATCTGGTGCTAACTCAGAAAAATGGGAATAGGGCTTCCTCAAGACCCAGCTATTCCACTCCTTGGAATATACCCAGAAGATGCTCCAGCACAAACAAGAAAATTTGCTCAATCATGTTCATAGCAGCCTTATTCATAATAGCCAGAACATGGAAACAGCCTAAGTGTCCCTCAATAGAAGAATGGATAAAGAAACTGTGGTACATATACACTATGGAATACTATTCAGCTATTAAAAACAAGGAATTCCCAAAATTTGTGGATAAATGGATTGAGCTAGAAATGATCATAATGAGTGAGTTAACCCAGAAGCAGAAAGACTCAAATGGTATATACTCACTTATGTCTGCATACTAGCCCAAGGGGCATGTCCCACGAAAGCCTTCACTTACCAGGAAACTGAGACAGAGGGGAGGATATTCTATTGGGACTCTAGATGAGAGAATCATGGGAGAATGGCAAAGTAGAAGGATCCAGAGGGTCCTAGAAGCCTACAAGTAGAACATTATGATAGGCAGATTTGGGCCCAGGTGTCCCGCTCAAACTAAGGCACCAGCCAAGGACAATACAGGCGGTAAACCTTAAACCCCTACCCAGATCTAGCCAATGGACAGAACACTCTCCACAGTAGAGTGGAGAGTGGGATATTACTTTCTCACATACTCTGGTGCCTCACCTTTGACCATGTTCCCTGGACGGGGAGACCTGGTGGCACTACAGGAAGGACAGCAGGTTACCAAGAAGAGACTTGATACCCTATGAACATATACAGGGGGAGGAAATCCCCCTCAGGAACAGTCATAGGGGAGGGGAATAAGGGGAAAATGGGAGGGAGGGAAGAATGGGAGGATACAAGGGATGGGATAACTGTTGAGATATAACAAGAATAAATTAATAAAGGAGAAAAAAATTAAAAAAAATTAAAAATAAGAAGTCTCTGGGAGATTAAATGAACTTTCCTAGATAGTTGTGACCAGTTGATGCCCTAGCTAAAGTTGGACTTGGGAGCATCTGCTACTTGGAACTACACTGTAAAGTGGTTCTGTCAAATTCTACGTCAGAGTGAAGAGATGATGTACAGTCAATCCATAAGATTGCATTCTGAATAACCCAAATAAGACATTGACACTTCAATAGATGTGTAGATGAAATTTAGCTCCAGGGAAGTTGCCAAACAACTGAAATGCATGCATGGATTAGTAAAAATATTTTACTAATTTATTAAGAATTTGTACAATGTGAAGAATGGATAAAGAAACTGTGGTACATTTACACTATGGAATACTATTCAGCTATTAAAAACAAAGAATTCCCGAAATTTGTGGACAAATGGATGGGATCATATTGAGTGAGTTAACACAGACTCAGAAAGACTCATATGGCATATACTCACTCATAACTGGACACTGGCCCAAAATGGATGTCCCATGAAAGTCTTCACTTACCAGGAGATTGGGATAGATGCAAGGACTTCCTAGTGGGACTCTAGGTGAGAGAAGAATGGGAGAATGGGGAAATAGATAGATACAGAGGGTCCTAGAAACCTACAAGAACATCATGACAGGCAGATCTGGACCCAAGGGTGGGGGTCTACTGAAACCACTGCATCAACCAAAGACAATGCATGCAGTAAACATTGACTCCCTATTCAGATCTAGCCGATGGACAAGACATTCTCCTCAGTTGATTGGAGAGTGGGGAGTGACTCTGAAATGAACTCTGGTGCCCCATATATGACCACTTCCCCTTGGTTGGGAGGCCTGGTGGCACTCAGAGAAAGTATAAGCAGGCTACTAAGATGAGACTTGATAGGCTGTGACCATATGGTGGCAGACGAGGTCCCCTTCTGCCACAGGCCTAGGGGAGGGGAATAGAGTGAAAGAGGGAAAGACGGAGGAATGGGAAGATACAAGTGAGGGGATAACAATTTATATGTAATCTGAATAAGTTAATTAAGTAAAAAAAATAATTTGTACAATGTATTTTAGTCATATTCAACCTCTATTTCTTCCCCTAACTTATCACAGATCCACTCTTATCTCTCTACCCACTTCAATTGCCCATCCTCTTTGTATTTTTAATGATATATCAAATCCAATTTCTGCTGCCCATATATTCCTAGATGTAGGATTGTCCAGTGGAGCATGGTCAACCTAGAACCACACCCTAAAAGAAAATTGACTTTCCCTCCTCCATAAGCCATTAACTGTCTATAGCTCCTTAATGGTGGTGGCTTATAAACTCCTTTCTCCTCCATGCTAGAACTTTTCCTGGATTTATCTTGTGCAAATCTTGTGCAGGCAAACAGAGATGCTGTGATTTCATGAACATATCAAATTTTCCATGTCTAGAATAAGTCGCTTCATATCAGTTCTCCATGACTTTGGACACATGCTATCAAAGAATCAAGAATCTTGACGTTGAATATGATTATTTTTATTCTATCATTTAAAAAACAATCAATTTAAGGTAAAATATTACATACTGACATTTTTCCTTTTCATTACATTTAAAATAAAGTAAAATGGGTTTTATTATATTTTCATTGTATACATATATATCATTATATTTTGCTCTGAACTGTCCAGTCCCTCCACTTTCCCTCTCTTGTTCTCCTTCATCCTCCAAAAAATTCTTTTTTCTTTCATTATATTTGCATACATTTTTATACATACATACAAATAGGCGATTTTGTGTATTTGTGTGTATATTTGTTCTCTTATTCTCCCTTCTTCCTTTTTTTCTGACCTCCTCTTACATTCTCATAGTCTGATTTCTACTTTCATGCACTGCATTTACATGTACACATGTATATAATATGCATATGCAGGTAACTATGTAAACATGTACATATTATGTATATGTATGATAGTTTGAATGAAGATGACCCTCTTAGACTCATGCATTTGAATAATTTGTCCCCATCTGGTGGAGCTGTTTGGGAATAATTAGGAGGTGTGTGCTTGTTGGAGGCAGTGTGTCACTTGGTACAAGCTTTTAAGTTTAAAAAGACTCCTCCACTTCCCAGTTTTCATGCTCAAGATGTGAGCTATCAGTCCTTCCTTCACTCTACCATTATGGACTCTAATCCTTTGAAACTATAGGCCAAACTAAATGCTTTCTTTTATAAGGTGCCTTGGTCATTATATTTTATCACAACAATACAAATGTAACTAAAACAATATGCATATTTCTAGAGTCCATATATCAAAGAAAGCATGTAATATTTATTTTTCTTGAATATCGCTTATTTTATTTAGCACCATAATCTCTATTTTCACAAATGTTCCTGCAAATATGACAGTTATTTTTCTTCCTAGCCAAATAAAATTCTGTTGTGTACATTACCACATTTTTCTTTATCAGTCCATCTTTTGATGGACAACTGGACTTATTCTACATGTTGGCTATTGTGAGCAATGAACACTTATTTTAAATTATCTCTGTGGTATGCTGCCATTTAATCATTTGTATATATACCTATGAGTATTGTATGGTATCTGAGTAATATGATTATTTCTGAGAAGTTCATACCAGTTTGCATAGAAATTGTAACAGTTAGCATTCTCAGTTTTCCCAGAACCATTGGTTCGGGAGCACATCTTTTTCTACCAACAAGTTTTTATATCTTTGTCAAATATTAGGCTTTGTGGATTTCCACATCCTCTATTCTGTTGTATTTGGCTACGTGTCTGTTTTGTGCCAGTGCCATACTTCTTTTGTCACTATGTCTTTTTATATAATTTAAAGTCAAGCATTGTGATGCTTCTAACATTGCTCATTCTGCTGAAAACTACATTTACTACTTGGGGTTGTTTATGCTTCAGTGTGAATGTTAAGACTTCTTCTGTGAAGAATATCAATAGTATTTTGGTATGAGTTTCATTAAATCTGTAGATAATTTTTAGTAACATAGCCAATTTCAAAATATTATTTCTGCAAATGAGCATGGAAGTCTTTTGAGATAAAGTGATGAGTATTTGCTCTCTAGACCACGCTGTCCTTGAATTTCAAGAAATCTTCTAGACTTTACTTACTAAAGGCAGAGATTGCAGACATAAGTTATCATGCTTTGCTCTGGCATTTTATTTCAAATTTTATTTATTGCAATTATATTGAGAATGGAATTTTATCCTGATTTCTTTCTTAGCAAGTTCATTTTCAGAATACAGAAATACAGAAATATACTGATTTGTATGTTGATTTTCTTTCCTGGTATTCAATAGAAATATTTATCTTATCTAAGTGCCTTCAGGTAGAGTCTTTTGGGATCTTTTAAGTATAGTATCATTTTAAATAATAATAATTTGATTTTTCATTTCCTGTTTGCATCGTTTTATTTCCTTTCTTAAACTTATTCCTATAATTAAGACTCAAAGTACTAAATTGAATAACACTATATTGAATAAGAAGAAGGATAGTGGGGACCCTTACCTTATTAATTGTTTTAGAGGAAAACAATTTTTCACATTTAGTATATTATTGCATGTACATTTATAATATACAGTCTCAATTTGATGAGGGATACTCCTCTATTTTTAGCTTCTTCATGGATTTTTACATGAAAGGATGTTGGATTTTGTTAAAGGTATTTTATATGTCTATGGAGATGATCTGTCCTTCAATCTATTTAGGTGTTATATTTAATGATTTGTGTGCTTTGTATCACCCTTGCCTTTTTCCAATGAAATTTGGACATACTATGCTTTATTTTACTTTTATATGGTTTTATGAATATTTTATCAGCACATATTAATAGTTCAAAGTAATGAGTCTCATTAGGACAATTTTTCACATGTGTACAACAAACTCTTGTAATATTCATTCCTTGGCTCACATATCATATCATTTCTCCCTAGACCCACTGCTCTCTTTCTTCCCAAATGGTTCGCCTTCTGTAATTATGATTTTTTCAAACCTCAATTTTACATACAAAATATTATATTTTTAAATTTCAAATATACATGTGTGTTCATTATATTTGCCATAACTCTGTATCTTCCATTTGTTCTTCTTCTTCTCGTGTTAGTCTTTTTTCTGGAAAATTTCACTTCTGCTTAATTTGCTTGTGTCATTTTTCCCATTTTAATCATTTCCCTACAAATAACATAACTTCATTCTCCTTTACGGATTAAAAAACTATGCTGTGCATATTTACCATACTTCCTTTATATCTATTGTTGCTCTGTAGCTTAGTTTTGTGAATAGTACTGAAATAAATATTAATGCCCAGGATTGTTTTCATCATGTTAACATGGAGTCTTTTGCCTAAATACAAAGGGGAAGTATAGCTAATTTCAAATTTAAAACATATTAACTCTTTGAGAACTTTATACAAAATATTTTAATCATATCTACCACCTCCTCCTTTGTCTACTCTTAGGTCCAACAATCCCTTTCTCAACCTTGTGCCTCTTTGTTTCATTTTGTTTTGTTTTGTTTTTCCTTAGAAGAGATTGTCACAACACATGTCATCCTGCTCTAGTTCTTACAGTCTTTCCACAACCCTTCCCCTTTTGAGTTTCATGGGAAACTTCTATACTAGTCTTCAATAGTAACTGGAATCATTTATGGTCCTGCTAACAGTATATAAGGATTCTCTCCTGTCCACTTCATCACTAGCATTTGTTTTCCTTTTCTTATCAACTGACATTTTTAATGGAGTTAAGATAAGTCTTAATGTGGCTTTTATTTTCGTTTCCCTGGTGGCTAAAAGTTGACCAGATTTTTGTATGTTTATTGGACATTTGTGTTTCATCTTTTGAGAATCTTCTCATTTCATTCGACCTTTTGTTTAATGAGCTTTTTGATTTCTTCATGTAAGGTTTTTGGTTTTTTGTTTACTTTACACATCAGTCCTCTCTCATACATATTGCTAACATATTTTCCTCTTACTATACAGGATGCCTTTTCACTTCATTGCTTCTTTTATATGACAGAAGCTTTTTTAATTCATATAATCTCATTTGTTAATTCTCAGCATTATTTATTGAACAAAAATCATCTCTTTTTCTTATAAATTCCTTGCCTGTGATTGTATCTTTTTAATATAGCTTTTATTAAATTTGTTGCCAATTTTCTATGTGTACATATTACACTCTCTTCACACTCATCCCTACTGCCTCCTATTTTTTCCCCACCTTTCTCATGCCTTCTTTTCATTACAAGTCCCTGTCACACAGATATGTCATTTTTGTTTTTGTGATTCATTGAGTTTAATTGGTTCCATCCATGTAACCATAAATTTGTAAATAGTCAGTGGATTCATTAAGTAAATAACATGGACCCTTCTCTCTGAGACTATGTTAGTAGCCTCTGGTTTATTAAGGAGTGGGAGGGACTCCAGGAACCCTTCATGAATCTTGACTGACTGTTGACAGACACAGTCTTATGTAGACCTATAGCAACTTATGTCTGTATCTTGAAGTTTGTATCCTGAAGTGTGTTCCCTATTTTTTCTGCGAATATCTCAGCTTGACATTAAGATTAACATTCATATTCAGTTTTACATTAAATTCTTTGATCTGTTTGCATGTGGGTAGTGTTGAATTGAGAGGTAGTGAACTATATTCAATTCGCTTGTGAATATCTCGTTTCCCAGCAGTACTGTTTGAGAAGACTATTTTTTCAGCGTGTATGTTTGTTGTCTTTGTCATAAATTAAGTGGCTCAAGTCACATTGGCAAATACTTTGGTCTTCTATTCCATTGATCTGCATGTTTGGGTATGATCCTAATGCATTCGTGCATTCAGTTTTAAGAATGTTTTTAAGAATCGTTAAATCTGTATTCATTGGGGAATTTATCTATTGTACTGGCCCTTTATTTTGTTCTTTGTTTTTTATATTTTTCCCAATTTATTTATTTGTTTTTATTTATTTATTTATTTATTTATTTATTTATTTTAATTTTTAAAAGTATGTTTCTTTCTTTATTTTGTTCTTATTCATTCTCAGTATCAATGTAATTCTAGCTTCATTGAATGAGGTCAATAGTTTTCCTTTCCTTTCTAGTTTATGAAACATTTTGAGCAGCTTTAATGTTAGTTATTTTTTTTTAATTTGGTAGAATTGATAAGGAATCTTCTTTTTGGTCATTTCTTTGTTAGGAGACTTTATTTCTGCCTTAATCTCATTGATTGTTATTGGTCTTTTTAAGTTGGTTTATCTTCTTTCTGTAATTTGTAATCTAGTGAGTTGGGATTTCTCTTGCATTATTTAATTTTATTTTTCTAAAAACTCAAGGACCATCATTCAGTTATTTATTTTAGATCCCTGGCTTTTGTTTGTGTGTTTGTTTTCTCCTGGAACTGCTTAGCAGAAATTATTTCCATGTGATACTGGGAAATTCTGAATTTCCTCCTTGATTTTTTTCCTTCAGTGTACACTAACAAGTGCACTTTTCAATTCACCAAATATTTGAATATTTTCTGTACATTGCTTGCTGTTGATCTTGCTTTATTGTACTATGATCTGGTAAAATACAAGAAATCATTTCAAATTTTATTAGAAATTTCTTTGTGGCCAGAACAGTGGTTTTATTTTAGAAACAGTTCATGGACTTCAGAGAACAATGTGTATTCTATATCTTTTCAGTGGAATACATTTGACTATCTTTTAATTTCATTTGCTCTCAGTATAATTTAGATCTAGTTTTCTCTACTGATTTTTAGTTTAGGCAAAATATGTGAATGATGTATTAAAGTTCCTCACTCTTATTTTATCATGAGTTATCTGGCCTTTTATACACATTAGAGCTTACTTTGTGAGGTAGAAGTTGAAATTTCAATTTTCTTTCATTATAATAAAGAATCTTAATTTTAACTATATAACCCTATTTCCATTGAATTCAGTGATATAGGGACTACTGATATCTACACAGAACAATGGTACATAATTGTTGTTCAACTTTTGTTACATGGATGAATGAAAGAGTAGTCATGTGACAATATATAAAGTAACATTATAACTTATAGTTTATTCACATAAAATAAAACTTTGGATTTCTTTGGTCTCTAATTTTCTAGAACCAACAACTTCTTCCTTTTTATGTATTTCTTCACTTACCCATTTTGTATTTAGTTTAGTCTTCTTGAATCGTGAAGATACAAACAATTCGTCCGGTCTTGTATCCACTCTTTTCCCTTAATTTCAAGCAATGGTGTGAAAATAACAGTCCTTGTGTCTTTGTCATGACAGAGATTCCTTTGTCTTTTCTTTCAATTCATTTTCATCCTCAGTGACTCACATGTAAGAAATGAAATTGTGCAGCTGTGCTATAACTAATTCCTTGGCAACAACTCAAGTGGCAAGCCAATGGTCTCTCATAACGGATGAGTATTAACCTTGAATTTTTTTCTCTGCTTTTAACAATGGAATTTCACTATCATGTAGTGTTTTAGACTTTTTAAAAGTTTGCTGAAACCTTTAATCCAAGCTCTTATTTTTCAGACCTCATTACTATTATAGCCAGTATAGCCAATATCTTCTATTCTAATCTATATTGTGCCTAATTACTTATATTGTGTCTATTTCTGTCTGTGTGATCAACGACCCTGTTTTTTTCAGGGTCTGTCTGATATAGTCCTGGTTTTCCATTTACAAGCTTATGTAGCATCTTGGTGCATGCAGGTACTCTCAGTCCTCCATTCAGAAACTCAAAAGTCTGAGGCAGGAGTATTAAGGGTTCAAATCCAGCCTGAGCTACATAATGAAACTCTGACTCAAAATTAAACAACAAGGAAAAATACAGAAACAACATTAAAAGTTTGGTATCTAGAAAAAAATCAGTATAACAAGATATATCATTAGCTTACTAGTATATTCAAGTCACTCATGCTTAAAAGAGTGTCTTTTCCTTCTGTTATCTTTTTCACTTGCTTTCCTGACTTCCTCTTTCTTGCTTTAGGGAAAAAAGATATTTTGCACTAGATATATGTTCTTCTACCCTTTCCTCAGGCTGTCAACCAGTACAATGAACACTCCTTGTTGCAAATCTTTCTTTGCCTCTATGAATCACCTTCTTCCTTTAAAAGTTATCATCCTTAGTTTTAACCTCCTCGTATTTGCTCTCTCATGATAGTCCATTTTTTCTCATTAAATACTGACATGTAGGTATTCAATATATATATCAGCTGAATGACAAAATGATGCTTAAAACTTTTCTTCCTATTGACTATTTTTTACTGCAAGAAAGGATTCTACCTTTCCAAGATGTCCCATATACAAAATGCCAACCCTTATCTTAGTATGATTGTAATATTAGGCTTTACTAATTTTATCTTGAGTACACATATGAGGCATTCGGAATCAAAAGCAGATTTTTTAATTGCCTTACTCCTTCTCTTTCTTTCCTAATGACATGCCCTAGGGCTACATGGTAAATGTTGATAAAAATATTTCCCTGTGAGTACTTAGTTTTTCTGTAGTCAGGAGACCAAAGATTATAAAGGAGGAGCCAGCTGTCCTCTGTTCCAAATGAATCTCCTTGGAAACATAATAGGCCTGAGTTTAACTCAAAATTTCAAAGAGTTAGATCACTGCCCCACATGCCTCAGTTTTTACAGCCTAGAAATGTTTCCTGGGCTTGGGCTTTATGTTTTAATTAGAAGCACCTAGAGATTTTGTTTTTGTTTTTTCTGACAACTTGAAATTTAGTCTAGCAGTATAGCAACTAAAGCCTTAACCATGTGTCCTTCTTGGATCAGAGAAATTTGAGAAATTAACCAGACAGATGGTATACATCTCATTTGCATGGGATGGGGAAGTTCTCAGCAGGCTAGAACTATTAGAGGTACATAGAGTAGTCCACGGAAGTTTATATCCTCACACTTAGCTAAAGTGTATCCAGAATTCACTCATTTACTCAATGTGAAAAGTAAGAGTACTTTTTGGTCCTTCTGCATAGCTGCACCTCCTAAATAGTTTCTTACTGTGTCTCTGCCTTTTCTTCCTTATACTCTGGCTTTGGGTTGCATTCTCACAATAAATTTTTCATGAAATTATTCTTCTACTTCTCTCCAGTTAGTTTTCTTTCATCCTCATCTTATGGACAGGAAATATGTTCTAAGACTCCCCCGTGAATATCCCAAACTATACATATATACAGTGTTTTTTCTTATACATGCCTATTTATAATAAACAGTAAGTTATGCATAGTGCCAGAAAGATAACTTACTATAGATTGTAGTGACTCTGTGTACATTTTTTCTGTATAAATTTTTTAATTTCCTTATTAAAATGAGAAACTTCAGAAATGGAGAGATAGTTCAATGGTTATAAGCACTTTCCGCTCTTGCAGTGGAACATGGTTTTGTATCTAGTAGCTCACAGGGGATCTTATATATTCTGGCTTCCACAGGCATCTACACATATGTGGCACACATACGCACACTCAGGATGACATACAGAAAAATTGTAAAATCTTATTTTAAAAGATAAGAAACTTTAAATTTTGTTTAAAGGAGGTTCTTTATAATTTTTCTTGTTTGCATTATATCTCATACACTTTGGGGCTTTTATTGAGTAACACATAGGATATTTGAACTGAAGCACTGTGATATCATGACAGTAAATCACAGACTGAGATAGCTTTAAAGAAATTAATGAATGGTCTTAATACATTCGATGTGGCAACATTGTATAAATGTCCTACATGGGATGGGATAAAGCTGCACATCATCTATTCATGCGACTCAGAACAACTCAATGTTTTAAATTTGTGAATTATCTATTTTGTATTTTTTAGTTTAATATTTTTGGAGCATAGATGACCACAAGTTATTAAAACTGTTGACTAAGCAGCTATAGATAATGGGAGACTACTGTCTTCATTTCACGTACATTTTTGTTCACTTTTTTATTTGTTTGTTTTGTGGAGGGATTTTGTGTAATTAAGACTAGTCTCCAGCTAGCTATGCTACAGAAGATAATCATAAACTTCTTCCATGTCCAGCAGTGTCCTGATTTCAGGCCCTTCCCAGAGCTGCTTGCTTCCAGATGGGAACAGAGGGACCTTGGGGTCAAAGGTCCCATTCCTTAGTAGCACTTTACAGCTCTCAGGGCCAGCCCTGTGCACTAAGTGAGGCTCCCAGTCTCACAGGGGAGGAGGAAATGAGTTTTCCACTGGGTGTTACAATTAGCTTTTTAAAGTGCTTGCTGGTATCAGGAAGCAGTGGAAACTTGGGAATTCCAAAAGCCCGTGATGATACCAAAAGTGTTACAGCCTTTTGTTAAGCTGCCATGCTAAGCATGGAGGAGGAAGCAGCTGACCTGAAATTAGCCAGCAGGCAAGTCTGGTGATACACAAGCTGAGTGGGTGCTTTGTAGGACGTCAGCACGGATCTTGTGGCCATATAATAACAGTTCCTCACTTTAACTCTGGTAACAGTCTTTTCTTAGTCCTTACTTCCTAGAAAGGCAAGCCTGTTTGGAGATGGGTGTACATATTATATGGTATTATTCCCTATGTCTATGTTTGTGCACATTTCTCTTTGTTGAATGTCTTTTAACAATTCTCTGACAAACTTGTGTTATGCTTTATAATTCTATGTACTTAAAATCTTCTAGAAATCTTTCCCATGTATTGAATTGATTTATGTTTATCTCTTCCTGATATATTGCAACTTCATAAATATAGGAACCAAATTACACTCAACATTTTGTTTTCATTCTATAGTGTAACTACTTAGACACAGAAATTTGATGAAGGGAGACATTATTTTTTATATATAATTTGCCAAGCCAGTATCATGGTTCACTCCAAGTACACAGAAAAATAAAAGAAATGATTTCCTTGTATTTGTGAAAGTAAAGTAAGTAAATTAAATAATCATCTACTCAGTGTGATTTCAAGGACACAAGAATAGTTCAAAATATAGAAACTGTTTCTCCATCTACAAATTAAATCCAAATGTTCCATTATTCAGACATCTTACTTCTCTCTCCTGAATTATAAATAACCTTAATGGATCAATTATTTTATAAAGTAGCAAAGTTAGGAATCTTTAAAATGGTGAAGATCACTACTATTTTACCAACAAATACGTTATAATATAGTTCTGAGGTACCTTTGTATCAAAGTGTTATGTCCCAAATTTAAAGGATGATATCAATAATTTTTCCCTGTGATATAAAAGGGCTTGCACTCAGTTATCAGCATTGCTAAAAGTAAGATAGAGTTGAAAATGCTGCATAAAATTAAAGCTTAGGTCAGGGAAATATTGATTATTATTAATCAGATAATGGTTATAAGATACTTAATATCTTTTATTAACATGATCACTTATATCATAGAATCTGGGTCAGTAGGCAGATCTGGGTCCTGGGGTCCTCCTCAAACTAAGGCACCAGCCAAGGAGAAAAAGGCAGTAAACTTCGAACCCCTACCAAGACCTAGCCGACGAACATGATATTCTCCACCATTGAGTGGAGAGTGAGATCTGACTCTCACATGAACTCTGGTGCCCCTTTTCTGACCACGTCCCCTGGATGGGGAGGCCTGGTGGCACTCAGAGGAAGGATAGCAAGTTACCAAGAAGAGACTCGATAATCTTAGAGCATATATAGGGGGTGGAAGTCTCCCTCAATCACAGACATAGGGGAGGGGAGAAGGGAGGAAGTGGGAGGGAGGGAAGAATGGGAGGAAACAGGGGAAGGGCTAACAATCAAGATGTAATATGAATAAATTAATAAAAAATGGTAAAAAAAAAGATGGACACAGTAGCAATCAAAAAATAATAATCTGGGTCAGTAACTCCTTTTTATATATTTGAATATTAATTTATGCATCACTGTGTGCCTCATTGGATTACATATGACTTTAGAGTTTTCACTGAACTTCTACCTTTTTTTAAAAAATCTTTCCATTCTTTTGTTTTGCTATTTTTGTTTGGTTATGGATAGCCCAGTGCTAGGATTCAACCCAAGACATCCTATATTTCATCTTTGGGCGTGTTTTCTCACTGTGATAAACATTCCCACATTTTTCTTAGTTTGGTCCAAAAGGTTCTTGAAGGCAAAACTTACATTTTTCTTTTCTCGTCTCTAAATTCCCTGTAACAGACAATACAGACTAAAATTAAAATGGTCAACCAGCTTGACTACTCAACTAAAATGTCTGAAAGATATCTATTCTAAGTCTATTTGTTTATAGAAAGGTATTGACAATCCTTGTATCCATAATAATTCCAAATATTTCTATTCGCAGGAAAATCAGAATATAAAATATAATGGGTAGTTTTTAAATTATTGATAATTTTCAATAGCTTAATTTGACTACACTAGTTTCCTCCCCATCTAAGATTTTTGACAAAACTTTTATCAATTGGATTTGCTGTATACTTCAATAAGCTCCGAATTCCTCCACCTAACAATGAATGTTTTCTATTGTGTATTAGAACTCAGTATTTGGAGAATATTTAAATCTTCATATTTACCTTGTGATTTTATCTCTGTATCTGCTAGTCATATAAACAAACTATATTTATCTTAATAATAGGATATTACCTGTCTTGAAAGGTTCCCAATTTTCCCCCAGAAAAGTTTGGCAAACAGTACTTTTCCTCATTAACATTGAGAGCCAGGTAGCTTTTCTTATCATTTTATGACTACCGGTTTATAAGGAAAGGAGATAGAAATTGACTGGGGAGTTACATAAACAAGTTCTGAGCACCCAGGATTAATTTTGAGGAGCATTCCACAAGCCAAATAAGCATTTCTTTTCATCTCATTTCGCAGGCCTTCAGGAGGGAATTGAAAACTAAAGAACCTGTAATCATGAGCACTCTGGAGACTGTGAGAGTATTTGTGACAGAGGAGCCTTTGGAAGGACTAGAGAAACTCTACCAGGAACCCAGAGGTAATTGAATGTGGAACTGTAATAACATATTGATAGAAGGATCAGTGATGACAGAGCAGCCCATCCACACTTGCTGCCTAGTCTACATCAGTCTCATACTTCTGGGTTAAACAGAATCAATTCAAATTAAATGTAGGTGTTGAAAAAGAATATGAAATCATAAACCACCAGGCATAAACCCATTTTCACAGTCGTAAATAAAGCAATCAGTGATCAGTTATTTGAATATTTAGAGAATAGTAAACAAAAGAGCTTATCTGTGGAAAGGAATTCTATTGTTACAAAGACTACAAGCTAATTTTCAGTTTAGGAGCCTGACTGAAATAAATTAGAACTATTCAGCATGTGCTAACATTTTTCTCTCTGAAAGCTTAAATGAATCTTGATTTATCTGATTGACAGGAAGTAGAACAGATTCACTAAGAAAGACAGTTTTGCCACGCTAGACTGTATCAAAATTTATACCAAAGTGTAAAAGAGCCATTAATCAGTAAGTTGGCCTCTTGTTAATCTATATTCCCTTTCTTTCATCTAGTCTGACCTTTTCAGCTTTTTTTTTTATAACAAAAATAGATGTGGCCTAAAACCTTGTCGTATTGCCAATTTAGAGCTGCCTCCTGAAGAAAGAGCTCAGAATGTCACTCGGCTCCTACGAAAACAGGCTGAAGAGGTCAACACTGAATGGGACAAATTGAACCTGCACTCAGCTGATTGGCAGAGAAAAATTGACGAGGCTCTTGAAAGACTGCAGCAACTTCAGGAAGCTGCAGATGAACTGGACCTCAAGTTGCGCCAAGCTGAAGTGATCAAGGGATCCTGGCAGCCAGTAGGGGATCTCCTCATTGACTCTCTCCAAGATCACCTTGAAAAAGTGAAGGTACTGTGTTCTGTTTTGTTCCACACTACTTTCCAAGACCCCTAAAAGAGTGCTCATCTAAATTTGTCCAGCATTTTCAACCCACAAAGTTAAGTTATAAGGACTATATGCCTTAGAGAGTAGCCTATTTTCCTTATTTTAAAGTCTTTTCACCCAGGGTGTCCTCCAAGAAAAGTCACTTTTCTACCTTCGGTGATAAAAAAAAAATGAAATATTAAGGAGTCTCATTAGTGTGGTAGGTAGTTCCTCGGGCTCATAAGATGAAATATTAAAAAGTTACAATGTGAAAAGTAATTTTGATTTTTGCAATTAGGAAATTAATTGATCATGAAGTAGTTTGGGGAGGTTGGTTGGTTTTTAATGGAATTCGTGGTGTGTGTGTGTGTGTGTGTGTGTCTGTGTGTGTGTGTGTGTGTGTATGTATGTGTGTGTGTGTGTGTGTGTGTGTGTGTTACTTAGCATCATCATAGAATAAAAATAAACTTGCCAAGACCAGACACCAAATTTGGGACTTTTTCCTTAGTAATAGAGCTAATCTGAAACAAAATCATTTGTTCTCCAATCCTTTTGCTTTCTAATTGCAAGCTAATAGTAAATTTAGGTTCAGCCTTATGTCTTACATTTCATCTTTCGTATGACATTGAATATTCTCCCTCAAAATATTTTTCTGATTTTCCCCATTTTCCACCACTGCCTTTTAATAATCACTATTATTTGTTACTTACATAGGCATACTGACATCCATTGGCCAGTCAATGTGTGTGTGGCATGTTATAAACACCGCCCTTTAAATATTGAGGAAATGAATGAATAATCCCTTTACTGACATTTCTGCATTTTCCCAACTTTTGCCACTTTAATCTAAAATTTTTCCCCGGATATAATGAATTCCAGTTATTAAATAGGGTAGCATCTCTCTTCTTCCTATCCCTGGCTTTACTACTCTGTTTTAATAACTCACATGCAGATAATCCAGTATACCCTTCCCATGCTACCCAAATTGGTCATATTTTCTCATAACTGCCTACCATTTATTTTCTATCTACCTGAATCATCACACTTGTATTCTGATCAATTCTTACTGAACTTCCAAAGCCCATTGCACATATCACCTATTTTTGTATTCTTCCACAAAAACATCTAACACTCCCTCCACTCCCACCAATGGAGTTAAACTTTATTGACACCAAATCTGAAAGTCCAAAGCTTTTGTCGTGGTAGTTTAATCTACTAAATTATATCTATTAATAAAATTGATTTTTAAAAAAAAAAGGAGCATTGTAGGAACCAGGCCCGACTGGGCTGCCTGCCTGTCTTGCTGTTTCATGCCCTGTTTCTAGCAGCTTCCATGTCTGTGTTTATCTTCGTTAGCTAGTCATGTTTACCGCTCTGAGGTAGGAAATGGGCGTATTGGAAATAGGTGCTGCAGGTTCCTCCATGGTTTTGGTGGACTAGTGATTAAGGCGCCAGGAAAAATAGGTGCCGCAGGTTCATCGACGGTTCTGGTGGATCAAGTAGTGAGATTGTTAGAGGATTAAGGCACTGGGATTAAGCATGAGAGTGTTAAAGATTTTATAAAAACAATAGAATTGAGTAGTCCTTGGTTTATGGTATCGGGAGAGCTAAATATCCAAGATTGGGATCAGGTGAAGTCTGATCTCCAGAGGACTTTACGAAATGAAGGGTCCAACAGTGTTCCTATCGCTACCTTTTCGTTATGGCGTCTTGTTAGAGATGCGCTTAGGAGTGAGGACAAGAAAATAAGACAGCAGGTAGGAAGTTTGGAACTTGCCAAATGAAGTGCAGGAGGAGCAATCTGTAAAACCTTTGGCCCCGTCTGAGACTGCCTCTGATATATCTTCTTCTAACTCTGAGGAGTAAGAGGCAACTTTAACCTCTGAGATACGGGCCCTAAAGAAATTGTTGAGGTAGTGTAAGATTGAAGGAAAAGAAACTAGAGGAGAGCAGCCCCCGGGGTATAACCCAGTCAATTATCTTTGGCAAAGCCTTCTGCTCCCTCCCAGGGAATAGTCTTTCCAGTAATTGAAGTGCCTCACCCAACTAACCCAGGGCAAAGGCAGAGACAGCATGAAGCCCTCCAGTTTAAAGACATGAAACAGCAAGACAGGCAGGCAGCCCAGTCAGGCCTGGTTCCTACAGGTCCCCCCTTTATATAAAATACAAATGAGCTCCCGTCTTAGGTTGCCAGGACAGTTTCCTATCTTACCCGTCATCAGAAAGGCTTTGTACTTCAAAACCCTCCTGTCTTAGGTTGATAGGTACCTCTTTGGTCTTACCTGTCATTGGATACTCATTTATCAAGGCTGAAATACAAATGAGCTCCTATCTTAGGTTGCCAGGACTGTTTCCTATCTTACCCGTCGTTGGAAAGGCTTTGTGAGCCAAAACCCTCCTGTCTTAGGTCAATAGGTACCTCCTTGGTCTTACCTATCATTGGATACTCATTTATCAAGGCTCAGCCAAGCCAGGGCAGTGGGGTTATCCCCTGCCAAAGGCACAAGGACCTGATGTGCATGGAACTGTTGAAATGCCTGTTGCATTCTTATGCGGCAGAGGCTCCAGAACAGAAAACCTCCTAAGCCACATAGCAGGATGCCTTAGCACAATAGCATTGCTTCAGCTTTTTAGCAAGCTTCCCACATCTGTAGGCCCTTTATAAAGGCATCTCCCGTAATGGGTAGAACTCCAGTCTCCTGTAATAAGGCTGTTCACTGATTAAGATTTTAGATAGCCAAGTGTATCATAGAATTTAGAGAATTCTGAGTAACCAATGCACTGGCCACCTCTCCTGAGAGTTTATCCATCGTGTGCACAGTAGTTAACAGACTGAGAAATGGCAATGCCCATAGCAGCAGCCGCAGCAGCAGCCGCGGCAGTGGTTTATTATTCCTTCTTCCCAGAGTTCCAAAGAGCCTTCTTATAGGCAGCAAAACAGGAATCCTCCTCCCAGGTGAAATCCCTCAAGAGGTAACTGCACACAGGAGGAAAATTCTTGAGGAAGGGAGGGGCACGTTCTCAGAGCAGTAAACATGACTAGCTAACGAAGATAAACACAGACATGGAAGCTGCTAGAAACAGGACATGAAACAGCAAGACACACAGGCAGCCCAGTCAGGCCTGGTTCCTACAGAGCATCTTTAAACCCAACTTTTTCTTGTTGCTTTTAACTTAGCAATATTAGTCTTTTTGTGTTTCGTGCTATAGAGCATGCTCAAGTAGTGACCAGCTTAGAATAACATTTGATATAACCATGTCACGTCACCTCCCCTGGGGATGCTTTCAGAACACTCTTCTCCACTCTACAGTTCTCTCTTTCCATTTTAAAGCTGCATTGGTGTTTTAAAATTTGTGTTACTACAAAATACATGCTTCTGTTGGATTTATGATTGTATCATTTCACTAACTATTGTGCCCTTTGGATTTGGAAAGTGGATAAAAAGCAACCACTAAGTCCCTGGACTCTATGGAAACGTTAGCTGATCAACTTAATGGTGATAAATATTATAAATCAAAACCAAAATGTCACATTAATATTGTCTATTTGAGTCACTAAGAGAATCTGATTGTTACAAATAAAGCTCCATAAGAATAACTACTAGAATAAAGGTTATTTTTCAAATGCCTTTCTAATTTCAAAATCCATAATTACCAAGCATTTTAAGGGTACAGTTGTGACTACTCACCTTACGGAAATAACATCAACACTTGCCTCACTACACAGGTATTTTACTTTCTTGTAATAGGTAATAAAAATAACTGAATCACTGAGTCATCTGCATGGATATGTAAGAGGAGCATGCAAAGGCTTTCAGAAAGTAGTATAGCTAGAGGGAGTATTTAACCTAATGTTTCCTATGTGCTGAGCTCCATCCTTAGCCTTTTAAGTAAGTGAAAAGAAAAAGAGAGGAGGGCAAAGGTGAGATGGGTAAAGATAAGTATGTAGAGTGAGTGATTGATTGGTTGATTGATTTAGAAATAAAGTCTCACTATATTTAACCAGGCTACCATTGAACTCAAGAGCTCAAGTGATCCTCCTTCATTCATTTTCAAGTATATGGGATTAATAGAGTGTGTTTTGAACTCAAACTCTATGAAAAATCCTAAAGTGAAAATGTTTGAGGATTGTTGATGCTTTTGTGTTCTCACCAACCATTGCTTCTCCACATAGAAAAATGGTACATGATTCTTGAACTATACTCTGAGTTTACTTGTTTTCACTGTCTACATTACTTTACTTTTCTATCATGCTGGAGTTTGAACTGAGACTCAGCTACATGCCACCAATACACACATTCAGCTATAACTTTAAACACATTATTTTATCTACCCCTAATTAAGCTTACAGGTGTTCTTCTTGACATTTGTGAATTTGTTATATCTATTTGTTTATACATTTTGCTTTTGCTTATACAGACTTCTAACATATTACTGTGAAAGTCAAAGGCAGAGATTCTGTGAATTTTCCTATAAAACACTTTTTAATTTGATATTTTGATTAAACCTTCTTGACATTTTAGCTGATTATGGTTTCATGGTATGTGAAGTGGAGCAGGGAATATATTGAAGTGATTATAACATTGGTATTTATGTTAAACATTCATATGCAGAGACTGATACACCAACTAAGGACCATGCATGGTAAGGACCTAGATCCTCAGCTCCGTTGTAGTAAATAGGCAGCACCGTTTCCTTGTGGGTCCCATAATTTGAGGAGTGGGGACTACTTCTGATATGGACTCTGATCCCCACACATTGATCACTTCCCCTTGGTGGGCGACCTTGTGAGGCCACAGAGGAAGAGAATGTCCAGTAGAGACTTGATAGGCTGAGGTCAGACTTTAGAGGAGGAGGAATCCCCTTTCTAAAAACTACTGGATGGAGGGAGAGATTATGAGGGAGGGAGGGTGAGATTGGGAGGTGAAGAGGGAGGGGGCTGTAATCGTGATGTAGAGTAAACAAATTAAAAAAGTTTATTAAATAATTTTACATATACATTTATATTATTACACATATATAAAATAAACTACCTACAGCAAGAAGAACCATGAAAAAATCAGGTATTATATATATATATATATATATATATATATATATATATATATATATATATATATATATTACATTCATAGTGATTTGGCTATTTGTATTGTGATGCCTTTAAGAAAACATCTTTCCTATCTTGTTGAGTCTAAAATTCTGAATGTAAATCCATATCTATCATTATCTCACCATTATCAACCTAAAACATCTATCTAGACCTAAAAACATCTTAACCTCTAAACAAATACATTTACTTGTAAAACTATCTGGTCTTTACCCCATCGGAGACTTGAGAAGGAATAAAAGTGATTACCTGGGAGTGCAGGTTAGCAGCTTCCCAAATGAGAAGATGACAGAGACAGTTTTCTACTTGAATAGTTACCCAAAATTCTTTATATTGTTAGAGAACCATCGTCAACCTTCTGGCTCAATATATCTGAAAGACATATTTGTGAGGCAGAAACTATTGAGGACTTGCTTACACTGTCTTTGCAGAGTTTGGCCATCGACTCTGCCTGCATCCAAGCTTGCCCATTTTTAGGCAGAACTCTGTTTGTGGTAGAAACGAGGACATTTTGCCCAGTGGCTTGTTTGCCACATTTGAAGCCATTTCCATAAGGAGGTTTTTTGATGCTCATCATCTTCTTTGAGGTAGCTGGGTGTTGCCAAGAGTAAACCTGTCTCATTGTAAATCTATCTTTGAAATAATAAAAACATCTTTAAATACCATATTCTGTAGGTCTCTGAGGTTTTTGAAGACCTTATCTATTTTACCTTATCTTTCTATAGAATCTAAAAATTATGTCTTCTTATCCCTTCCTTGAGTCTTCCTTTATTGGAGAAATTTATCAAAGAAATTCTACCCCAGATATTTTCACTGAGAAAACAAAATGATTTCTGAAAACAAAATGATTTCCTCTGAACAAATTATATGAACTATGATGGAATGTATTAGAATTTTATTTTCACTTTGGTAAGCAGAAAGCTTGCAGCCATCTTCATGTAATTCTATATTCTTTTACTGTTGTTTGCTTTTTACCAGATTTCTAAATTATGTGTTTATACTTATCGTTGACTTGAATAAACCTTACATCCTTTCTTATAAGGTCCCTTTACAAAAACAATAATGCTTTCTTGAAGAGTTAAAAAGATATATGGAGAGAAGTAATTCTTACAAACATGACAACCTTAAGAATGATAGAAAATATAAAAGTTCCCTAAGTGTTAGAGTGTCATGTGTGGACATGAGTGCACAAGTACACTGACTCATGGTTGTCTATATTGATGGCAAAGATTTATTTTGGGATATCTTCCTAAATCACATATATATATATATATATATATATATATATATATATATATATATATAT
The DNA here is from genome assembly GCF_964271855.1 of Acomys minous. Lineage (NCBI taxonomy): Eukaryota > Metazoa > Chordata > Mammalia > Rodentia > Muridae > Acomys > Acomys minous. The sequence continues at coordinate 88,447,943 of NC_140488.1, read as the reverse complement.
ATATAGTGTGTGTGTGTATGTGTGTGTGTGTGTGTGTGTGTGTGTTAGTTTGTTTCATTTTCTCTTATCTTCTCTTGCTTTGAGACAGAATCTTTCACTGAACCTCTGGGTCATCCACTGGGTAGACTAGATAGCCAGCTAGTAGTCCCTAGACTCTATGCCTAGCTTTTGTGGATGCCAAGAATCCAAGCTCAGGTCCTCATGATTGTGCAGCAGGAACTTTAGGCACAGCTATCCCTGGTGCCCAAATGTTATCTTTGCAATGAAGGAAAGATTTATGCCTAGAATGGGATGGGAAATTTTACTGATAGGCTGGTCAGCTCTATGAACTGCAAGTAAATGAATTATTTTAAGGAGACTTTTGTTGTTTTGTTCTTGTTATGGTAAAGATACTGTGTATTGAGCCTTTGATCAAGGAGAAAAAATAAACAGAATAAACATAAAGCTAGATTAGATATGAGACCAATGCTTCTTACATCAAATACACAGGCTTTATCTAGTTTTCACAACACATACTTGTGTTGTTTAAAAGTGCCTGATTTTGCCTTTAATATCTGAGAAAACTTCTATTAAAAGTCATATAATAATATAGGCTCACTGCATACTTTAAAAGTAGTAATGGAAAGGTCATTGTTGGCTTTATTTGAGCTAAGAGAGTAAAGCACAAATTACTCATCTTAAAAATGCCTACCAAAGTATTTGTTCAATGTGAAATTAATTGTAAGTTACTGTTGCTAGGAAAGCTTATTACTTGTTCCCATATAGTCCCTCTCGCTTGCTGCTGTGCTTTTAAAGCTAAAAGTAAATTATTCAGGACAACAGTGTCAAATGCTTCTCTTTACCCAAAGCATCTGAGTTTAGATAGCAATGTATATGTGTGTTTTTAAAGTCTCTGCCTCAACTTGGGCAAATAGAACCTTCGTTTACCATGCTATTCCCTTCCTGCCTTTGAAACTTCTGAAAAAGCTGAGCAGAGTAATTGTTTCAGACATCTGTTTAGCATACTTTGAAGTGCATATAAGTTCTTTTTCGGTTTCATTTGAACCCCAGCTGTCTTCACCAAAGTCTATAATCAATCTGAATTAAGTTGTCCTACTTCTCCTAATAAGTCTCTTATTAAGTTCTGCATCAACCTCTTAGGGAGACTTAAAAGCTAATTCATGTAGAATTGCCATTTTCTACTAATTCATTTGTCAGCTCTCCAAATTCCAGCAGAAACAATTGCAAAGACTATTAATTTGGCTCTTCATAAACAACTTATATAAGTGTAGTATATGTTGAAACTAAACAAACAATTTAAAACAGTGGGTGGGAGATAATGAGTTGATGACATTCAACACATTTTCTTTGGGTTGTGTGTGTGTGTCTGTGTGTCTGTGTGTGTGTGTGTGTGTGTCTGTGTGTGTGTGTGTGTGTGTGTGTGTCTTCGACTTCAAAAGCATAAAGACATTGATTTAATAACACAAATATGTTTCTACTTTTACTTTCATAAAATCAATTACTGAGTGAGCCTTGCTTAACATGAAAATAAAGGTTTTACAGCAGTTGGAAAAGGAACATGTTCTTTCTTTATTGAATTTATTTTAATTTGGCCTTCTTTGTGTCCTTCTGATGGACTGTGATAAACGACAGAGCTAGACTTAGTTGCCGTTCTTACTGCATTCAATCAAAGTTGTACAGCTACTATTCTGGTCCTGGGACAATTAAGAGAACATGGATTATCAAAATGTTCTGCAAATAAGCTTGTTTGACATTATTCTACTGAAGACATGTTTAGTTTTATAATACAAATTTCTCCAAAGAATATCATGTTTTTTATTATTTGAAAACAAGCATATCGTAATCTAATCCTTTAGTATGTTAGTCCTGTTTACTGAGGGTTTATTACAGAAGCTTTGTTTGTGCCTGATAATAATTACAAACTCTATTCCTCAAGCATCTTAGATAATAAAATATTCAGAAATACTTAAATAATATATTCTATATTAAAGGATCTAAAAGACAATTCACTCCTAACATTTATACCATGGTTAAAACTAGAAAAGGCTTAGCTTATTAGAGAATATGACTAATTTATTCCTAAGTAAAAATGTATTGATGGTTGTATTAGTAACATCTCAGTTTATCTGAGAATACTATTTGACATCAGGCTAAAGGAACAAGAATTTTTGTTAGCTTGTAAATATATGCCCACATCATGTACTACATTAACTACAAACAGTTATAAAATGTTATTATTTATTTAAGATGAAATTTCCATAGAAAGTGGAATTGCCCACCCACTATGTATTTCTAATTCTCTTTTATATCTACCAAAATGATAATGTTTATGCTATAATAATGTTACTTATTATCATAAATCAAACAAGGATTTTATTTTAAAAACAAAGAGCCCAGGGAGTGGGCTTCTCTTATCACCTTTTCATATTCCAGAACAACAATATTCAAATTTTAACACTGATGCAAATAGTAGGGCTCATGCCCGCTTCTGTTAACAAAGTTACTCATAGTATTGAATCATTTGTCTTTGGTGAACCTGTTTGATGGGCATTACTAGAATATATGTATCTATAAACTAATATAACTGTTTGTCTTAATGGGGCCTGAAAAAGATAGTATTTTCTTTCATAATAAGTTATTCTTCATGGTAGAATAACATTTACAATAGGATTTTCTTATTAAAGACATCTTTTTAAAAACTTTTCTTTATCCATCCTTCTACTGAGGGACACTTAGGCTGTTTCCATGTTCTGGCTATTATGAATAAGGCTGCTATGAACACGGTTGAGCAAATTTTCTTGTTGTGTGCTGGAGCATCTTCTGGATATATTCCAAGGAGTAGAATAGCTGGGTCTTGAGGAAGCACTATTCCCAGTTTTCTGAGATAGCACCAGATAGATTTTCAAAGTGGCTGTACTAGTTTGCATTCTCTCTACATCCTCGCCAGCATGTGGTGTCACTTGAATTTTTGATCTTAGCCATTCTGATGGGTGTAAGATGGAAGACCTGGTGGCACTCAGAGGAAGGATAGCAGGTTACCAAGAAGAGACTTGCTACCCTATGAGCATATACAGGGGGAGGAAATTCCCCTCAGGAACAGTCTTAGGGAAGGGGAGTAAGGGGAAAATGGGAGGGAGGGAAGAATGGGAGGATACAAGGGATGGGCTAACCATTGAGATGTACCAAGAATAATTTAATAAAAAATTTTTAAAAACCTTTCTATTTCAGTTCTCCCAACACTCAAGAAGACCAAGCATGATACTTTTTTCTTCCACCTACTTGCTTCCTTTTGCTATAACCATGAAGTGCCTTTAGAGGTTTCTGTATTACTTTATAAAGTTCATGCCAGTTTCAAGGTGATCACTTAGGAAGTATTTGTCATTTTAGGATTTAAAGTATACTTTAAATCCAGAAATGGAGGATGGCCTAATTTGTGGACACATCATTTCTTTCCATCAGCTTCATTCACTTACTGCATATTCACATTGAGTAGGATGTTGTTGTTGCTACTTCAGATTTATCTTTTACACTGTCATTCTCTCATTGTGAAGCAAAATTTCCATAATTCTGTAATTTTGAACATGTATTCTTTAGGGCTTTTACTAACAGCCGCGTAATAACTTATACTTCTGTTCTAAGCCATGTTCCCTGGAAGCACATGAGGTCCATGTGCACAAGATACATAGAGGGTCTGCTTTCTGGTGAAGCCTATGTGAAAGTTAGGGGATGCATAACTGAAGAGAAGAAAGTTCCAATCAAGTATGCCGTCTCAGACACCACTTGGCTCTATGTTCTGGTCGCTGAGAGAGAGCACCCTGAAACTAAATCACAAAGCAGAAATGCCTCTTTAACCCCAGCCAGTTTCTGACTGTACCAATGATGAGCTGATAAAAAATATATCCGCTAGCTCTGAGGTACTACAAACCCTTGTTTGTGGTAATTTTTATAGTATCACTCCTACTTGTGATGGCTTTCAGCTAGCAATGTGTGTAGTGTGTCCAAAATTGAGAGGAGATGCACACAATTGTCTCATAAGTTCTGTTTCAACATACCGTTGACTATGGTCCACCCTGAGGAAGTTGATTATGTCCTTTTTTTTTAAATAAGTTATTCTTGTTACATCTCAATGCTTATCCCATCCCTTGTATCCTCCCATTCCTTCCTCCCTCCCATTTTCCCCTTATTCCCCTCCCCTATGACTGTGACTGAGGGGGACCTCCTCCCCCTGTATATGCTCATAGGATATCAAGTCTCTTCTTGGTAACCTGCTATCCTTCCTCTAGTAGCACCAGGTCTCCCCATCCAGGGGATATGGTCAAAGGTGAGGCACCAGAGTATGTGAGAAAGTCATATCCCACTCTCCACTCAAGTGTGGAGAATGTTCTGACCATTGGCTAGATCTGGGTAGGGGTTTGAAGTTTACTGCCTGTATTGTCCTTGCCTGGTGCCTTAGTTTGAGAAGGACCCCTGGGCCCAAATCTGCCTATCATAATGTTCTACTTGTAGGTTTCTAGGACCCTCTGGATCCTTCTGCTTCGCTATTCTCCCATGCTTCTCTCATCTAGAGTCCCAATAGGATGTCCTCCCCTCTGTCCCAGTTTCCTGGTAAGTGAAGACTTAGGAGCGTATGGTAATTCCTGGTTTATAGAGCTCCCATCCCTCTAAGAAGGCCGGCAGCAATGAAACATTATTAGCAAACTGTCACAGCAGCTTTGGGTTGCCCAGGACAGATAAAGTGCCCAGGTAAAGTGGTTAGTTGTCTAGCAATATGCTCAGCCTCTATCTCTCAACATGGCTTTCTCAATAATGTTTTTTCATCATGTAAAAATTATTTTCATTATAAAAATGTCACCCTCTCTCTATCCCATCTTTAGCTACCTACCTGATTTAGTGGTAGGGTATAATAATTAAAGACAAAACCTAATAATGTGATCATTCTTTGTAAGAAAATTACCTTAAAAGTGAATTTGATTTCATAGTTATAGAATCTATAAACATCTAGGAAGTCATGTTGTCTACATATAGTCATTAAGAACACAATAGACATTTCTACAGCAGTGGTACTCATTATTTTAGCATGCAATAGAATCATTTGTAATGATAGAGGCTACCTAGATTAGAAGATCTGCTTCTCTACAATTTCTAGTTCCAGAGGTCTACACAGCAAGTGTTGCCTCTCTTATCTAGCCACTTCCCAGGTGATGGGAATACTCTCATCTAGACACAGGTTTGTTGTTGTTTAATGACAAAGCTACACTACCTATAGACTTGATTATCGTGATTTTTCAACTAAAATATCTCCTTTATTTTTATTCTGTTATAAATAATACAAATAGAAATGTTTCTTCAACTGTTTTTAAAGATTTCTAGTATTTCTTTTCTATTTATTATAATAAAAAGATAAATATTTTCTTATACAAAAATAATTTCCATTAAATAATTTCTAACAATATTGTTGATAGCCCCAAGTAATGTCATTTTTATTTTTCTTATTCATCATTATCTAGAACATATAATTTAAAAATCGGTTTAGAAACATGTCCTATTGGAATAATTGATATAGAATGGATAGGAATAGTCTTTCACTCAGTCTTTCACTTGAAATGAATGATGGCCTGCGTATCTCTCAATCTCTCTTGTGAAAGGTATCCTCAGTCATCCATGCCAACTTTCCTACTGATATTCAACAGCACCAGTACAAATGATTTTATGGTTACTTCAGATAATCAATGACATAATTAATCTTTTTAGTACTAATATATTGAAGTTAAAATATGCAGTCCTATAATTTTCCTAGAGCTCTTTAACCCATTGTCAATAACAAAGATAAATTCTTCACTTTTTTTTTTTTCCAAACATACTGACGAAAAGCAAGTACGCTACTGTTTCTGAAATCTAGGGCATTCAGAACAGTTGACACTATTCAACGGTTTCTAAATAAGGTCTGCTTGTTAGATATGAATAGCTGATAGCTACCCCAGGAGTTCTTATATGATAACTTATCTTGTCAACTTACTGAGGAACTCTATTCAGGAGGAAGGATACATATTTATACATAAAAATAAAGATAGAAATAGGGAGAAAATGAAAGAGACACTGAGAGGGGTAAGAAGGAATCTTAACTGCAGTGATTTCAAAGGAAGGATTTTTTCCCACAAGCAAGGCAACAACACACTATACTAGATACCTATTACAATGATAGGAGTCAATGCATAGGTGAGTGGTTTGTGGGATAAACATGATTATTAAAAGTCCTAAAATTTGTTTTAAGATTAAGTTAAAAATATTAAAGACAAAATTCTCTGTAATTCTGACATCTCAAAGGTGAAAATAAAGGATGTCTATGTTAAAGTATGTTGAGTTATGATCAATGCTAATTCAAATGGGGCAAAGCCAAATAAGGTGTTCATTCTAAAACTGTATTAGCTAAATTATTCATAGTAAAACATTTAAAGAGATCTAGCTTGGTTTTGAAATTGATCCACATATTATTGTTAGGCATTCTGCTTGTAAACTTTAGTATTTATTAAATTTCCACAGTGTATCCAGCCTGAACTGTCAAAATCTCTTAATCAGAGATATTATGGAACATTGAACAGATAGATTTCTATTTTATTTTAAATAATTCATTTTTATGAAAAATATATTTGTGTTGTGTTTAGAGCTTCCCAGTCTTATTTAAGACATGATTATTTTCATAATTTCTGTTCTGTACAATTCTATATCATTATAGTTTCAGTAAATGCAGTTATAATTTTCCTATAAAAATTCCAATTTTATTACCATTATTTTAATGTGGCATGAACATATTAGTGAACAGAAGTAATTTCACTTATAGGCAATCTATTAAAAAGTAATTAAATTGAAACAAAAGTAAATAAGAGCCATTAGCATTATGTTGGTGTGGTTTTTAGAACCAATGTCAAATTGCTTTTATTTCTTTTTATGTATTTATTTTCCTACCTTGAAGCAATGTAACCCAATTTGGAATTATGGGTTGCTGTGAAACTAAAACATATTAAGTAGTATTAGATATTTATCATTTAGTTGCCATTTAAGTCTTTTATCTGTTTGTAAACAAGTAGGCTACTTGGAATGGCACTTTGCCTGCTTCTCCCAGAATTTTCCAGTTGGTGGTTAATATCAACATATTTCTACCAAGAGAAGGGATTATTTTAGATCTACAAACTTGTAACACTAGTGGATCATTGTGAGTTCGAGTCCAGTCTGGTCTACAAAGTGAGTCCAGGACAAGCAAGGCTACACAGAGAGACACTGTCTCAAAAAACAGAAAACAAACAAACAAACAAAAAGAATTATCTAGTATTTTCTACTCATCCAATATTCTATAAAATTAAAAGAATGTGGGCTAAATTGTATGGGCTTCCATTCCCTAGACAAAGAACTACATGTAACTTCTCATTATAAAAGAATTAGCCTCTCCCAAGGATGAGTACACTAACTGGTTGTTCAATGCAGAGGGGTAAGCACTGAAACCATATACACATAAACAGCAAAACTGACTCAGTAGGATAATGTGTGTGTGTATAGACATACATATGTATACACACACATATATATATGTATATGACAATAATAATCAAGAGAAAAAGAGGCTATTAACTTGGTAGTGGGGAATCATGAGAGGGATTCAAACGAGGGAAGCTGGGAAGAGCTAAATGGAGGAAAGAAAGGGTGGATGTGATACACTTCTATTTCAATTAAAAATACATATTAACCATTGCATAAACAAATCTGCATCAGTAAGATCCTTTGTTCATGTTAGCTTGCAGACATCTGGAACGCCCTTAAATTTTTTTATAAAGATTAAAAGACTGTCTGAGTGACTAAATTGACAAGAATGTTTCAGTAAGTTTAATATGCATGACCAGTCTTGAAGAAGTCTCACCCAATTGGCCCAAACCCTGATGAATTCTTAAAGAAATATTTTTTTAAGATTTCACGTATTTTTCAAGCAAATCATACTATCTTTTACATACAACCAGGATATTTTTTATTAATTTATTCATATTCCATCTCAATTGTTAGCCCATCCCTTGTATCCTCCCATTCCTCCCTCCCACTTCGCCCCCTACTCCCCGCCCCATGTCTGTGACTGAGGGGGACCTCCTCCCCCTGTATATGCTCTTAGGGTATCAAGTCTCTTCTTGGTAACCTGTTATCCTTCCTCTGAGTGCCACCAGGCCTCCCCATCTAGGGGACATGGTCAAATATGGGGCACCAGAGTTTGTGTGAAAGTCAGATTTCCTTCTCCACTTAACAGTGGACAATGTCCTGTCCATCGGCTAGTCTGGGTAGAGGTTTGAAGTTTACTGCCTATATTTTCCTGGCTGGTGCCATAGTTTGAGGAGGACCCCATGGCCCAGATCTGCCTCTCATACAGTTCCTCTTGTAGTTTTCCAGGACCCTCTGGATCCTTCTATTTCCCCGTTCTCCAATGCTTCTCTCACCTAAAGTCCCAATAGGATGTCCTCCCCTCTGACGTACTTTCCTGGTAGGTAAAATTTTTCATGGGGATATACCCCTTGGACTAGTGTCTCAATATAAGTGAGTATATACCACTTAACTCTTTTTTGCTTCTGGGTGAATTCACTCATTATGATAATTTCTAGTTCAATCCATTTGTCCACAAATTTTGGAAATTCCTTGTTTTTAATAGCTGAGTAGTATTCCATAGTGTAAATGTACCACAGTTTCTTTATCCGTTCTTCTACTGAGGGACACGTAGGCTGTTTCCATGTTCTGGCTATTATGAATAAGGTAGCTATGAACATGTACTACCAGGATCTTTTGAACATATTCTAAAGATATAAAATCATATTAATATTTTAAAGAAGACAAAAAATGTGTTAATATTTAAGAATTTAGTTTTTGGTTGAGTATCTGCTACTATTTTAATAAATATATTTGTCTAATAAATTTTTCTCAACAAATATCTGAGTACATGAATAGAAACTTAACATGTAGACATGTTTGTATAATGAGTAATGGATTCATCATTTGCATACATTTAAATGGATTTTGCAGCAGTTGTCATAACAGACTATAGCAGGATGTGAATTTTTATATTGTCTTAAGAGAGGAACAGAAAAACCAAATTATCTTGTAAATTGAGATCTTCAATTACATGTTGAGAAAAAAGAAAAACTGGGTGAACTCTCAGTTTAAAATACAAGTATGTTCACCAAGGCAGAATTAACCTTTATTTGTAAATCTGTAATGCTAACATTTGCTCAGATGTGAATACTTGACTATCTTTGCAGTCTCAGAATATAATAAAATGAAAATGAGCCAATATTAAAACAAGTTTACCAATTTAACTTTTAAACATGTAGTTGTGTGTATTTGAATGAAAAAAATTCATTTTAAGCTCATTTCATTTGACTTTAAGTAGTTGCTTATCTTGGTTTTTTGTTTCATTTGTAAGAAATAAGGTCATTTTGGAAAGACTGAAACACTAATTAGATTTAGGAGCTACAGTAATTTTAAAGTAAAAGTAAATATTGAAGAGCATTTTGAGTCCTTTTCATCCATTTTCCATATAATATTTTGTTTCAATTCTTAGAAAATTCACATTCATCTTCAGTTCATTTCTGCCTTACCATTTCTAAGTTGATAATATATTGACTGGAAAATCAAATTCACAAAAAAATCTGATTTTCTCAGTAGTGAGTGCCTACCACATCAAACTGAAATTAAATGAAGATTCTCATTTTAAAGCAAAGTACGTGTGATATATTGTGCAAGCAACTCATAACCTTAGATTCCTCTACTAATCATTGTTCATACATGCAGAAGTAGCTTTTCCTTAATTTGGTTTAATTATATAATGCGTATCTTTGCACCAGATACACAAACACACACGCATGCACACATGTGTATATATACACATATGCATTACTTCATGTTTTTGTTTTTCTTGGTAACATAACATTACATCTCATATCTATGCACACATGTTGGCTTGGTATTTGTTTCTTCATAATTTACAGAATAATAGTCATTGTTTATATAGAAAATATATATAACAGTTAAGCTGTATAATTACAAGGACTGTTGCATGGTTCTATCCCCACTAACTGGAATATTCCTGGTATATAACAGATATTCTATTCTAATATATATATGTGTGTGTATATATATATATACATATATATGTGAATGAAATATTTCCTTTAAATTTCCTGTGTCCCTTAAAGACTTCTTTATAGATAAGTTTTTCTCAGTTGCCATCATCTTGTTTCTGCTCATTGTTACTTTTTGCCTCTCTATACAAACAATGCAGTGTCACTTCCTCCTCCTCTTTAGAATAACCATAAACTATAGTGATATTCATGACATTTTGTAGATGAACATGCTCTCTGCTGAGGGTCATGATTTTCCTGTTACTCCTTTTCTCTTAATAACTTCAAACTCCTTGTTTACTCAGGACTTCTCTCCTAACATGCTTCAGCATCCTTCTTTGTATTTTCTGAACTCTATGACACAATTTCTCAAAGCATGAATTGTATACTTTTAAGTTATATTTTATGTTTATGAGTGTTTTGCCTGCATTTTTATGTCAGTAGTGGATACATACCTGGTATCCATGGAGGCCATGAGAGAGCATCACATCCTCTGGATTTAAAGTTGCATGTGGTTAATAGCCACTTTGTGGGTGGTAGGAACCAAACCCAAGTCCTCTGCAAGAGCAGCAAGTGAACCTAACTGCAAAGCCATCTCTACACCAACTACAATATTTTGTAACATACACTAAATATTCTGCTTTCTCTACTAATGACTATGAGGCTTCTGAGAGACCCAGTACATAGATAAAAAGATACATAGTACATATATGTATATTTCACAGTAGATAGGAAAAGAATGTTGTAAGATATTTGTGTAGTTTAAATTCTGATTTCCTACCTAAATGATGTGTAAACTCTGCTCCCGCGTTCTTCCATGGTACGTCAATAAAGCAGCTTACAGCCAATTCATGACCAGGAGACAGAATAGGGCTGGATTTTCTCCCAGCCATGGGAGGAGGTAGTAGAGGATTCAGCCATGGGTAGAGGTCCAAGGAAGATCAGGAGGAAGGAGATGGAGTCAAGGGAAGCTACAAAGTGTAAATACCACTGGGATGTTTGCTGATAGTAAGACAAAATAGCATAGAGAGTTACAAATAAATTTAAACTGCTCAAGTTTGTGTTGAGAAGCCTTGTATTTCAAAAGTCTCAATTATTTGTGTGATAGCCAGGTTAAAAAATAAACTAAGAGAAAAAAGCACTGTGATATAAAAATAACCTCCATAAATGGCGCCTAATGTGGGGCACCACCTGTAGGCTTGGACCTTTTACAAACCTACTTTATTTGGGGTTCTTTAATGCCTATACCTCCCTTTGAACCCATCTACCCTAGAAAAAAGAGACAAAAGGTTAATAGGGATGGGCAAATAAATACTTAGTTGGAAATTGGAGTGTAGAGTGTAGAAAATGAGAAATCTCAGGACACTTACACCGCATCAAACCACTAAAGACAGTCTTGCTATGGTGGTAGCATTTAGGTAGGATCTAAAGTAAATAAATTGGAGCCATCTAGACAACAGAAATGTTCAACTCCAAGCAGGGGGTAGCCACATACCTGAGGATACTAAGTCAATAATATGTTTGGTTATATCACTTCTTGGCATATACCCAAAAGATGATCCACCATACCACAAGATGTGCAGGAGTAAAAGAGGGAGCAGAGTTTGAGGGAATGGCCAACCAATGACTGGCCCAGCTTGAGACCCATGCCATGAGATGGAGCCAACCCTTGACACTGTTAATGAAATGCTCAACTATGTTCATAGCAGCTTTATTGGCAATATCCAGAAACTGGAAATAATCTATATGTCCCTCAACTGAAGAATGGGTAAGGAAAATGTGATACTTTTATACAATAGAATACTACTCAGCTATTAAAAACAATGTCATCATGACTTTTGCAGGCAAGTGGATGGAACTAGAAAATACTATCCTGAGTGAGGTAACCCAGACTCAGAAAGGCACACATGGCATACACTCATTGTAAGTGGGTATTAGCTATAAAGTACAGGATGACTATACTACAATCCACAGACCCAAAGAAACTAATAACAAGGAGGGCCCAAGAGGGCAGACACTTGAATCTCACTGAAAAGGGGAAATAGATTAGATGTTGGGGTGGATGGAGGGTTGTGGAGGGGTGGGGATGGGAACAGAAGAAAACAAGTGTCGGGATGATGGAGGGAAGGAGTACTGGGGGTAGCAACAAGAATAAAGCAGGGCATCTCTGGTATGAGGTAGAAACCTAGGAAATGCCCAGGAATCTATGAAGGTGAGCCTAGCTAGGTCTCTTAACAATGGGGGAATATGGAGCCTGAAGTGGCCATCTGCTGTAGTCAAGCAATATTTCCAATGGAGGGACTGGGACATGAACTTAGCCACAAAACCTTAGACCCTCAATTTTTCCTACCTACAAGATGTGCAGGAGTAAAAGAGGGAATAGATTTTGAGGGAATGGCCAACCAACGACAGGCCCCGCTTAAGACCCATGCCATAAGAGGGAGCTGATCCCTGATACTATTAATGGTATTCTGCTATACTTGCAGACAGGAACCTAGCAAAACTGTCATCAGAGGGGAGGGAGGCAAGAGGAAGGGAATGGAAGGAAAAGAGGGAGGGAAAGCTATGATCAGAATGTAAAGCAAATGAGTAATTAATAATGATGGTGATGTTGCAGCTGATAATATAATAATAATAACAATAATAATAATTTTAAGTCTGATGAAGTTTCAGAGCTTAGCATCCTTCAAGTTCTTGTTATAATACAAATGTCAGATTTTCAGGCCCTCCTCAGACTACTGGAAAAAAAAAACACTGAGTGACAGTCTGTTAAAAGACCTTAATCATGATGATGTGCTGAATTAGTTGAGAATCATTGTAATAAACTGATATTTTGAGCCATGTACAGGAGGAAAGGAAGAAAGCTATATCTCTACTTAGCTACAATAGTAGAAAGAAATGTTATGTGAATTATGGATGTTTGGGAAAGTTTGAAAAGGTTACTAAAGGGCAGCATGTAGCTTAGCGGTAGAGCCCTGGCATAGCATGTATTAAGCTCTGGGTTCCATCCTCAAAATAAAAGAACACAAGAACTTGTTAAACAAAAATATAACATCTGTTTAAAATATCTTCTGAATTTGAAGATGAATGTCTAGGATATCTACCCCCTCTTTGGTCTCTGAGAGCACCTGTATATACACACACACACACACACACACACACACACACACACACACACACACACATGCGCTCGTGCGCGCGCGCACACACCACCACCACCACCACCACACAACTAACTAACTGAAAATTAATGATAAATAAAATGCAAGATTTTCAAAATAAAACTATGTCATACATCTGTCCTATGCATAATGTTCATATCCACCTCTACTCTTCCTCTGAGTGCCCTGCCTCAATGCATCTTCCCAACTTAATATCTTTACTTTTTATAAGCCACTGTATTGAATTAGTGCTGGATGTGGGGCCATCTCTTGTGGAATTAACCACCTACTAGTGACAACACCCCCGAAAGAAGTGACTCCTATCCTTCCCCTAGTAGCCATCAACTACCAATAGCTTCTCAGTGGTTGATCTTTTTAATGGTCTATGGATGATTACTTACTTTAAATACATTGATAAATTTCACTAATATCCATTTGCTTTATGTGCTGTCACATATAATTTAAATTTCTCAGAAAGAAAATACTGGCTCCCCTCCCTACCCCAACCCCATTTACTGAGCAGCTTAAAACATGAACTGTTTAAATGGTTTGTTTATACTCAGTAGAAACCATTTTATTTTGATTGTGCATATTTTGCAATTAGCCTCTGTAAAACAGCCATGAACTACCTTTATATTAGTTTTAATTGTGTCATTAGAAAACTGTAGAAAGCTTATAATGGCTTCGTTTGTTTAGTTTGTTTGTTTGCTTGCTTGCTTTTATTCTATAAAGGAGAAATAATTAGCAGTCAGACTTAGGACTACAGAATTAAGTTTACAAGGAAATTAAAGTAACTAAGATTTTTCAGCTTGCCTTTTGTTGTTGTTGTTATTGTTGTTGTTGTTGTTGTTGTTGTTGTTGTTGTTGTTGTTGTTAAACCCTGGGAAAACTGGGGCTTGGCATATGGCTCAGTGAGTAAATGTTTGTTCTGCAAGAATGAGAAAGTGGGCTTGGATCCTCAGCAATCCTGTTTTTTAAAAAAAGCCTGATGTGGCAGTGCATGTCTGTTACCCCAGCACTAGGTAGACAGAGACATGAGGATCCTTGGTGCTTGCTGGACAGCCAGGCTATTGGAAAAAACAAGCTCCAGGTTCACTGAGCAACCCTGTCTAAACAGTAAGGCAGAAATGTGCTAGTTGAAGACACCTGATGCTGACATCTGGTTTTCACATGTGCAAACACAGGTGGTTTCACACTTACACACATGTACATACACACATGCACAACATACAAGAAAATGAAAATAAAATAAAATTTGTTAAAGCCTTTCCTCTATGATCAGTGTTGTCCTATTCCTCATTCTCAAAGTATACTATTAACTCTGCAGAAATGTCTCTGTGATTAAGAAAACTTGATGAGCTTTAAGATAACCTGCGTTCACTTGCTTGCTAGCACCCAAGTTGTACACTTCCAACCATCAGAGGATCCAGCACTCTCTTCTGTCCTCCATGCACATCAGCATATGCACACAAACACACATAGCTAAAAATAAAAAATTAAGCTAAGGTTTCTCTGTATAACCTGGGACTTGACACATAGACCAACCTAACCTTGAACTCCTAGAGATCTGACTGCTTCTGCCTCCCAGGTGCTGGGACTAAAGTTGTGAAGCATTATACCCAGCAGTAAATCTTTTTAAATGCATTTTAAAAGATGTTTGCTATTGAATAGTAAATATATTAAGTCTTTATTTCCCTGGATTTATGGCTTCATGGAAACTTCTAGGAAATGGCAGAGGAATAAAGTATAGGCTGATACAGGAGGATCATTCTCCAACGTTATAGAGAGTTTTGGGTGGCTGTTCACGCAGCAAACTGTCTGTCATCTTCTCCTTTGGAAAGCTACTAATCATTTCTCTTGATATACTCAGGTAATCAAGTTTATTCCTTCTCAAGTCTCTGATAAAGTTGAAGACCAGATAGTTTAGTTTTACAATTAAGCTTAGTTGTTTATGGGTTAAGATGTTTTCAGGTCTAGATAGATGTTTTAAATTGATAATGACAAGATGTGATGGAGACTGATTTACATTCAGAATTTTAGATGCACCAAGATATGAAAGATGTTTTCTTCAAGGTTGCCAAATACAAATAGCCAAAAGACTATGAATGTAACTTTATATAGCTCCTGATTGTTTCTCGGTTCTTCTTGTTATAGGTAGTTTATTGTATATGTATAATAATATAAATGTATATGTAAAAAAGAAATATAATAAAAAATAAAATTTGCATAAAAATGTCAAACCTGTGCTCTAGAGTGAGGCACTTTCTCAAATTATAGCAATGAACACAGTGAAATGTTTTATTTCGGTTTGTTTTTTAGGAAATTAAAAAACATTATTTACATTGATTTTAATTCTTAATTCTTTTTCTTCAAAAATTTATCTTTAATTTGTTTACTTTACATCCTGATTGTAGCCTCCTCCATCATCTCCTCCTCATCCTTCCCTCCTTCCCTCCTTCCCTCCCTCATAACCTCTGCCTCTCTCCCTCCCTTTGTCATACTCTCTTCTTCCCTCCTCTAGTCCTCAGAAAGGGGAGCCCTCCTCTCCTAACAATTGACCTCAGCCTATCAAGTCTCATCTATAATACCTGTATCCTCTTTCTCTGTGGCCTGTCAAGACTGCCCCATCTAGGGGAAGTGGTCAACGAGGGGTGGGGGAAGAGTCCATGTCAGAACTAGTCCCTATTCCTCATATGATACAGTGGGAGCCATATGGAGACTGTGCTACCTACCTACTACATCTGAGCAGTGGGTCTAGGTCCACATCATGCATGGTCTTTGGTTGGTGCATCAGTCTCTGTATTGTAGCATGGCTATCTGTATTATGTGCTTAATATCCGTTTATGAGCGAGTATATACCACATGTGTCTTTCTGGGTCTGGGTTCCCTTGATCTTTTCCAGTTCCATTCATTTGCCTGCAAATTTCAAGATTTCTTTGTTTTAATAGTTGACTAGCATTCCATTGTGTAAATGTACCACAGTTTCTTTATCCATTCTTTGACTGAGGGACATCTAGGTTGTTTCCAGGTTCTGGTTATTACAGAAAAGGCTGCTATGAACATAGTTGAGCATATGACCTTGTTGTGTGGTGGAGCATCTTCTGGGTGTATTCCAAGGAGTGGAATAGCTGGGTCCTGAGGTAGACCTATTCTCAGTTTTCTGAAAAATCGGCAGATTGATTGCCAAAGTGGCTATAAAAGTTTGCACTCCCACCAGCAATGGAGGAGTGTTCCCCTTTCTCCACATCTGCACCAGCATGTGCTGTCACTTGATGGTTTATTGTTGTTTTATTTTTAATATATGTTATTAATTTATTCATATTATATCCCAATGGTTATCCCATCCCTTGTATCCTCCCATTCCTCTCTCCCTCCCATTTTCCAATTACTCCCCTCCCCTATGACTGTGACTGAGGGGGACCTCCTCCCCCTGTATATGCTCATAGGGTATCAAGTCTCTTCTTGATAACCTGCTATCCTTCCTCTGGGTGCCACTGGGCCTTCCCATCCAGGGGACGTGGTCAAATATGGGGTACCAGAGTTCCTGTGAAAGTCAGACCCCACTCTCCACTCAACTGTGGAAAATATCCTGTCCATTGGCTTGATCTGGGAAAGAGTTTGAAGTTTATTGCACGTATTGTCTTTGGTTGGTGCCATAGTTTGAGCAGGACCCCTGGACCCAGTTTTGCCCATCATAATGTTCTTCTTGTAGGTTTCTAGGACCCTCTGGATCCTGCTATTTCCCCATTCTCCCATGTTTCTCTCACCTAGAGTCCCAATAAGATTCAATCCCCTCTGTCTCACTTTCCTGGTAGGTGAAGACTTTCACAGCCTAAGTGTCCCTCAGTAGAAGAATGGTTAAAGAAACTATGGTACATTTACACTGTGCAATACTACTCAACTATTAAAAACAAGGAATTCCTGAAATTTATGGACAAATGGATTGAACTAGAAATGATCATAATCAGTGAGTTAACCCAGAAGCAGAAATAGTCAAATGGTATATACTCACCTATATCTGCATACTTGAGTTTTTTATCCTGGCCATTCTGACACATTAAATCTGGTTTTATGTTGAGATCTTTAATTCACTTTGACTTTAGTTTTCTGCAGGTGATAAATAAGGGTCTATTTGAATTTTACTATGAGTAGACATCCAGTTAGACCAGCACCATTTGTTGAAGATGGTATCTTTTACCACATCAGCTGACACAGTAATATGTTAAAAGAATATTTTATATATGGGTGTATATTATTTCCAATAACATGAGAATAAGTGAAATATCATTTGTCATTTGTAAAAGTGTTGGTTCTACGTGCAAAAACTTAAGAAGTACACCTGTCAATTGCTATTATTTGAATGTCACAAATTTGGACTCAGGATGAGTCTGAGAAGAGATAAAATATAATTGTTGATAATTGTTTGGGAAATAAGGAAATATAATATCTTTATGCCAAGAAACTTTATATTGTTTTTCTTTTTTTTCTTAAATTTAACCTTCCCTAGGTCATCCTGATTATGCTACATCTAGATCATTAGTTTTTATTCTGTTTTATTATTTATGTATTTATTCAGTTTGCTTGTCAAAAGTTATCAAGCCCAAATATGAAAGTTTAAAATTTTCCTGAAAACTGAATGCAAGGGAGACAATGAAATCACATAATATTTTGGCTTCAGGCTACTACAATAAAAACTGATAGTGGGATGGAATGTAACTGTATTTCTATTTTTTTAATACCTGCTACTTTGACATAATTTATTGTTTAGAATATCTCTACCAGAGACAAATGTGATACTAAGGACATGAGGTTGTATTCATGCAGTCTGCCACTAACTCATCTGTCATAACTCCATGATGTTCTTTATAATTTAGAAGAAACATAGAGTTCAACATTGTGGAAATGATAATTCATCCATTTTGGTGAAGCTCTGAGGCAGCCTTGTAACATTAGAATTGAGAGTTCTTGTGAGAAAGATCATGGGGTGGGGAGATGGACAGAAAAAAAGATGTCAGAAGTAAAGGAGAATGGGTAATTAGATAAACTTAGTAGATATAGTTGCTGCTGTAAGTGGTCCAGCCAGATTCCTTTACAAATTTCCTGTACCACTTTCCCCACAATTCTGAATGTTTAATGCTAAAAGGCTCAGAATGGAATCCTTTCCCAAAGAACCTCCCTCAACCAAAAGAAAAATCATCTACCCCCCCATCCTTCCCCCAAAGACCATGAGTAGTAAAAATAATCCCTTTGTCTCAACATGTGTCCCATGATGGCCTCATTTGTACATCAAAGCTTGTGGGGACTAAACTGTCCAAATGGAAGCACATCTGCCCTTAGCTTTCTTATCTTTCTTCCTGCTTCTGCCTCTACTCTTCTCAGAATAGCACTAACTTTTTGCTTCTCTGAATCCTGACCTACAACAGTGGGAATCAAAAGCTACCTATATACTTTGGAACCACACTAGGTGAGGAACAATTCAGAATGAAAAGCCACGATACCAGTGGTCTTCAAGCCTAGTTTCATGAAAAGCTTGCCTGCACCTCATCATCCATTTTATTGTGGTTGGTTCAATAAAATTTGAAAGTCTCAATCCATGCAGCTATTTAAAAAATCTCCATAGGTCTGGCAAATCATGGTTCAATTCTTGACTCTCTTGGTCTTATTAATATAACATGGCCAGTGATTGAAGCAAAAAAAAAAAAAAATCATGTCAGCTCTACCTGCTCTCAATTCCTGAGCAGCTGGATGTAGTGAGAACTTCTCTGAGCCTTGAAATGAGAGCAGCATGTAAATTCAGTAAAGATCCTGATTACTGTACCCTCTTCTAATCCTTCCCATACCCAATACCAGAATTATGGGACTTTATCTAACCCCTCATGTGTTTAGGCTAATTTTTTTAGGATCCTGGTTCACCAACATTCTGTAAGGTTTTCTTGTAGAAGAAAAATAATGCAGCTAGTAGCTCTTTCATTTCTTAAGTACTATTTGTCATACCAATGTCTTTGTATGGTGTAAATAACAAGGAAGTGATATTTCTTCATTGTTGGACTCTATACTCATTTTGAGTATCTGTAAAATCATACAGGGCCCCTACAAATAAGCATGATGAAATTTTATAAGGAAGGTTGAATGCCTTGAGACTTTGAGTAGCACAGTTTATTCATAAGCTGCAGAGAGAGAGAGAGAGAGAGAGAGAGAGAGAGAGAGAGAGAGAGAGAGATGGAGACAGAGAAAGAGACAGAGACAGAGACAGAGTTTTGAGGATCCAATACTCTCCTTTTCCTTCTGGATTATTTGCACAGCTACTTCTGCTATGGATTCTTACATTATTGCGGACATTCACATCTGACACTTCTATTTTCTCTCCATCCACAAACCTCATCTTACTTTACTTTCCTCCTAATCCATTTTAGATTCCACAGTATGTATTTCAATCACATTCCGTTTAAAATTGAAATGCCCTTATCTCTAAGTATTTGTGCCACAATCATCTGACAAAACCTTAAACACGGATCAACTGTTTTCTTCTTTCTTGAAGGGAACATTGTTGGAGAAGGGAATTAGAACAGATTGATTCTGCTAAAACATTTTGATCCTCAATTTCAAATGGGCTCTCTGTGCTATCTGGCACCCTTGGTGCATTTCATAGGTCAACTTCCTCTCACAATCTCTAGCAAAACTAGTTCAGATATCCCCACTTAGCCTTCATTCATCTTTGAATTCTGTGAATTCACTATGCACACTATGCCTAGTCTGTTGCTTCCCAGTTTCACAGAATATACAAAGGCTCTTGAAGTCGAGTTTCTGGGGCTAGGGAAATGCTTCGCTAGGGATGAATACTTGCTATGAAAGCAAGAGGACCTGAGTTCAGATTCCCAGAACCCACACAGAAGCCAAACATGATCTCATGTACCGGTAACCAATGTGCTGGAGAATAGAGCCAGGCAGCTTCTAGTGTCAACTTTCTTTGCCAAAAATACTAAGCTTCGTATTCAATGAGGGGCCCCTTTCAAAGAATAGACAGACAATATAAAAGAACTTTCCAACATCTGGCCTCTAGATGTTCATGCCTGATTGAGCAACACACACACACACACACATTTCCTCAACTATTATCATCCAAAGTGACCTTCTTTGTCTTTACAACATGAAAAGTCTCTTAACTGTCAACTCAAAATTGCTTCCTCAAAAAAGCATTTCTTTTATAAGAGACAATTTCTTTCTTTCTTTATAAAAGTTGTTGACTATAATTCCAAACATACTTGAAAAAATCTTTAATTATATAAAGATAAGCAAATATATGACAGGAAATTGAATTTTATAAAAAGAAAAACTGACCTATCAAACAAATATATCATTTTAAATCAGTACTTTTCATCTATAATCAGACATTTAACGAAGTGAAAATTCCACTTGCATTAAACTAGTCATAGTAGAATTACTCTTGGTTTGCTCTTTCATGAAAAGCATATTCCAGACATTAAAGTAATTTAGAGAAACCCACAGTCTAATGGCTTCCTTCAATATTTTCACAATTACTGTTTCCAAACTAGAATAAAACCTAATGGAATCCTGGCTTTATTTAAGGTGTGCATCATATTGGTCAGAGTTAACTGCACGTTTTGACATATTTTGTGCAATATTTAATAATGTAAACAAATTTATGTGTATAATATTAAATTTTCTGATAGTTGAAGTACATTTAACCTTACTATTAGATATGTTTAAATGATGTAGTGCCTGTATTCACACTGTACATAGTGTAATTATTTAAGTGTTCCTTTCCTGCTGCTGTGACAAAATACCCTGACAAAAGAGTAAAAGACTTTCTTCTGGCTCGCAGTTCAAAGGTACATTACACGAAGGCAGAGAAGTTAAGGCAGCAAGAGATGAAGGCAGCTCTTTAACTGTCACCTTGTCAACAGATCTTTCCCTGTCAAAATTCCTGTGGTCTACACTCTATATGTTCAACATTCAAGAAGCTAAGGAAACAGAATTATTTGTTCCAGGCCAACATGAGCTACATAGCTATTTCTAGTCTAGCCTGTGACATATAGGGGATCCTTCCTCAACAACAACAACGACAACAACAACAACAACAACAACAACAATAATAATAATAATAATAATGGTGGTGGTGATGAATTAGAAGGCATTTATAAAGCTTTTGTGAGGTTGGTGAGATGTTTCAGCTCGTGGACTTACTGCTGTGCATAATAATAGCAGTTATAGAAAACTAGTAGCAGCAAAGTAATTTATAATAGATGTTCCCTCTTTTGATTCAATTAAGAATTATGGTGGAACAGTTAATGCTGTTTTTTTAAAAACTGGTTAAGGGTTCAAAGTTTTTTTCTGCATGAATTGTCCTTGGCTGGTGCCATAGTTTGAGCAGGACCTCTGGGCGCAGATCTGCCCATCATAATATTCTTGTAGGTTTCTAGGACTGTTTGGATCCTTCTATTTCTCCATTCTCTTATGCTTCTCTCACCTAGAGTCCCAATAGGATGTCCTCCCCTCTGTCCCAGTTTCCTGGTAAGTGAAGACTTTCATAGGACATGCCCCTTGGGCTAGTGTCTAGATATAAGTGAGTATATACCATTTGACTCTTTCTGCTTCTGGGTTAACTCACTCATTATGATCATTTCTAGTTCTATCCATTTGCCTGAAAATTTCAAGATTTCCTTGTTTTTAATAGCTAAGTAGTATTCCATAGTGTAAATGTACCACAGTTTCTTTATCCATTCTTCTACTGAGGGACACTTAGGCTGTTTCCATGTTCTGGCTATTATGAATAAGGCTGCTATGAACATGATTGAGCAAATGTTCTTGTGTGCTGGAGCATCTTCTGGGTATATTCCAAGGAGTGGAATAGCTGGGTCTTGAGGAAACCTTATTCCCATTTTTCTGAGATAGCACCAGATAGATTTCCAAAGTGGTTGTACTAGTTTGCATTCCCACCAGCATGTCCCATGAAAGTCTTCACTCACCAGGAAAGTGGGACAGAGGCGAAGACATCCTATTAGGACTCTAGGTGAGAGAAGCATGGGAGAATGGGGAAATAGAAGGATCCAGAGGGTCCTAGAAACCTACAAGAAGAACATTATGATGGTCAGATCTGGGCCCAGGGGTCCTGCTCAAACTATGGCACCAGACAAGGACAATACGTGCAGTAAACTTCGAACCCCTACCCAGATCTAGCCAATGGACTGGACATTCTCCACAGTTGAGTGGAGGGTGGGGTCTGACTTTCACAGGACTCTGGTGCCCCATATTTGACCACGCCCCCTGGATGGGGAGACCTAGTGGCACTCAGAGGAAGGATAGCAGTCTACCAAGAAGAGACTTGATACCCTATGAGCATATAAAGGGGGAGGAAGTCCCTCTCAGTCATGGTCATAGGAGAGGGGAGTAATGGGAAAATGGGAGGGAGGGAGGAATGGGAGGATACAAGGGATGGGATGACAATTTGAATGTAATATGAATAAATTAATAAAATATATTTTTTAAAAAGGACACTGCAGAGTTTAGAGAAGGAGAAAGGCATGTCTTAAAAAGAAAAATAAAAGATAAAAGAGTACTGGAAATTACTTTTTATCCTTTCAACTCCAAAATAGTGGTTCAGCATTGTTCCTGGGGTTTGAGAAGAGACCATAAAAAATAAAATACTGGAATCAAAGCATGGGAACTTGCCTACTGCCTATTGAAACTGAAATTTAAGTATGAAATAACTTAGAGTCAGAAAGCCTCACTGTCACACAGAGAGACATCTGGCCACCTTGTCATTTTCACTGTGCTGCTTGCTCCATGTTAAAACTCACATGTTTATCTGAGTTTATTAGAAATGCCTGTGGTAATCTAAAAGGACCTGGTTGCACTCCACAGCAATCACCATCCTTGGCCAGGTTTTCACATTGACATTTCAGAAGTCTGTGTTCTAACCTCCTGTTGTACAAAACAATGTAACTAGGGATCATTTCGTTTGAGAGACACAGATATCTATACATGAGTGTTAATGTCCTTTCTACCTGGGCACTTAGTACAAATTCTTTTTTCTTTCTTTCTTTTTCTTTTCCTTTATTTTTTTTAAGACTATAAACAAGCCCTGGTTTATTTTTCTAATTTCACACATAACAATCCTACTGTTGTTGGAGTCACGTCCATCAACTCTCTTCTGCTGTTAATGAAAGGTTCCCTTCCAGCCCTGATCAGGGGTTTCCCACAGAGCTTTCCAACAGCTTTCTGTGGCTGCTTGATTTCATTTCACATCTAAGATGGCGAAAAACAGCAAAATGTCATATGAAAATTTCTTTTTTTAATAATTTTTTATTAGTTTATTCTTGTTACAACTCAATGGTTATCCCATCCCTTGTATCCTCCCCTTCTTCCCTCCCTCCCATTTTCCCCTTATTCCCCTCCCCTATGACTGTTCCTGAGGGGGATTACCTCCCCCTGTATATGCTCATAGGGTATCAAGTCTCTTCTTGGTAACCTGCTGTCCTTCTGAAAAGCTTCTGTAAGGCAGGAGACATTGTCAAGAGAACAAAGCGACAGCCTACAGACTGGGAAAAGATCTTCACCAACCCTACATATGACAAAGGTCTAATATCCAAAATATATAAAGAACTCAAGAAATTAAACACCACCAAACCAAATAACCCAGTTGAGAAATGGGGCTCAGAACTAAACAGAGAATTCTCAACAGAGGTATATTGAATGGCTGAGAAACACTTAAAGAAATGTTTAACCTCCTTAGTCATTAGGGAAATGCAAATCAAGACAACTCTGAGATTCCATCTTACACCCATCAGAATGGCTAAGATCAAAAATTCAAGCGACACCACATGCTGGTGAGGATGTGGGGAGAGAGGAACACTCCTTCATTGCTGGTGGGAATGCAAACTAATACAGCCACTTTGGAAATCTATCAGGTGCTATCTCCTTTATTTTTTTTTTAAGAGAGGGTAGGCGTGAATGTCTTGGACACACTTTTTAGACCAGGCTGGCCTCAAACTCATAGAGATCTACCTGGCTCTGCCTCCCTGAGTGCTGGGATTACAGGCATACACAACCACGCCTGGCTAGTACAAATTCTTCACAAGAGAATGGAATATTTTTTTAGTAACAACTCTTAAAAACATATATTCAGTGGATTCCAATGCTATTCCACCAATAAAATGTTTAATAAATTTATATATTGCAGGAGTTTTATATTTTTATATAGCAAATGCCATAAAATTACCCTGTTACACAGTTTAATACTGTTTATCCTATTCTTGAGGTGGTAAATTCATCACTAATACAGTGAAACATTCACCATTCCAAAGGAAAACATGTATTTTTAATATATTTTCCTTTACTTTTCTTATTCTTTCACATAATACATCCCTAATGCAGTCCCCTCCCTCCCTCCCTCCCCTCCTCCCACTCCTACCTGCCCTTTCTTCCAGATCCACTGCTCCTGTTTCCCTTAATGACCTCTTTTAAAAGCTGATGGGACTGGATATGGTGGCACATACCTTTGACCTTAGTGCTAGGGAGGTAGAAGCAAGTGGATGTCTTTGTGTTTAAAATCAGTCCAGTTTGCATATTGTATTCCAGGCTAGCCAGGCCTATACAGTGATAATATGTCTCAAAAATTAAAACTTTATCTTTTATTTTGGAAGATAAAGGAGGAGGAATGCTGTGAATCTGAGACCATCTTGAGCTATATAGAAAGGCCCTGTCTTAAAACAAAACCCTAAATTCAAATTATTCTTCTTTTGGTGGTCCTTTCCTGGGAAATATTTTTCATTTTTCTGAATATACCTACATTTTCTCTGCTAAAAATAATTAAAGAAAGTGATTTTCATGCTATTTTCATATGAGAATTATTTAAGAGTCTTAAACTCTCTGTAATGCCACATGTTACTTGTCAGGTATTCCGGTTGCTCTAAAAGGATAATGTCACCCTTCTTTTCATTGTGCAAACCTTCTTCCATTCTGAATCACAAGAACTACAAGGGCTATGGTTGAGGCTATTACAAACAATGGTTTTTAACAAAACAGAGGACAAGACACAGGGAAATAATACCTCCCTCCCGGATCAAGTAAGTCAACGAGAGTCAAGTCAGTGATGCTGCCCTTGTGCACAGACATTACATTACATAAACTGTTCTCCTAAGTGAAGGAGTTTGTCCCTTATATGTCACTCGTTGGAACATTTGGTTGTAATGCATCATGTTAAAGATCCATAAATGCCAATTCGATAGGGTAGCTTTGATGCATGATAATATCCTCTGCATATGTGCATAGAGTTCTGTTCAACAGATCCTCATGATGCATCACATCAGAGACTCCTGCTTTCAAGCTCCAGAGACAGCTAATAATCCCCATGGGAGCCTTCAGAAGTCTCTGCTACAAGAGCTAAAATACCATGAGAGCAGAAAGTCATCCTAGGCTGATAAAATTCCTTCCTTCCTAAATGAAATTATGTATTATGTCGTAGGTTTGTGATTTAGTGTATCTTTTCATTTAAAAAAGTAAAAACTCCTTTTCTGCTTTATGTATAGAATTGAAAATCTAGCAGCATTTTACCTCCTCCCCTTAAATATGATGCTAGGGTATCAAGTTTCTTCTTGTAGTCTGTTTTCCTTCCTCCGAGGGCCATCGGGCCTCCCCATCAAGGGGACATGGCCCCAAAAGTTTTTTTAATTGTACAAGACTGTATCGATATCCTGGGTTTTGTATTTTTTCATATGAATTTGAGAATTGTTCCCATCAGTCACAGTCGTAGGGAAGGGGAATGAGGTGAAAGCGGGAGGGAGGAAGGAATGGGAGCATGCACGGGATGGGATAGCAATTGAGATGTAATATGAATGATTTTATTTTTCAATTAAAAAACATTTAAAAATAAAATTAAAAAAAGAATAGGCACTCTGAAGTAGGCAAATCAAACTATGTATCCCAGGTTACAACCATTTTTACCTGTTTGACTGTAGCACTAGTTAACATCTGCAAGTTTAGTTTCTCAAAGGTAAAATGAGAATGCTCCAAGAACCAAGAACATAGGGTTTGTTGTATAGGAAAAAGATTAGTTTATGTATGTGTAAAGCTTATTACAATATTATGTACTAAGGAAGTGTTCAATATAATTATCTATCCCTTAATAAACATGCATTGCTGTAATATTAATACACCATTCTGGATTACTCTATTTAGGCTTCCATTAAAAAAGAAAATACTGGGCCAGGCGTGGTGGTGCACACCTTTAATCCCAGCACTAGGGAGGCAGAGACAGGCAGATAACTGTGAGTTCGAGGCCAGCCTGATCCATAAAGTGAGTCCAGGACATCCAAGGCTAACACAGAGAGACCTTGTATCAAAACACCAAAAAAAGAAAGAAAAGGAAATACAATAATCTGAGTGAGTTAAACCAAACAGAAATTTAGTTCTGTCAAATTTGGAGGCAAGGAAGTCCAAGTTTCAGTGACTAGCAGATAAGATGTTTGGTGTCTCTTCCTCATAGTCACTGCCTCTTCCTCACATAACCAACGGAGCTAGCAAGATCTCTAAGATTTTTTCTTTATAAGGGCACTGTCTTGGGTACTTTTGTATTGCTATAACAAAACACCTTGACAAGACAACTTATAGAAAAAAATAGTTTGTTGAAAGCTTGATTTCTGAAGAGGAGTCTATGACCACCATGGCTGATAGCATGGAATCAGAAAGACATGATTCTGCAGCAGTAGCTGATAGTTCACATCTCATTCACAACCAAGAGACAGAGAGAGGCAAAGAGCTAACTGCGAATGACTTGGCTTTGAAAACTTCAAAGTCCACTCCCACTGACACACCTCCTCTAACAAGGCCATACCTCATAATCCAACTCAAACAATGCCACCAACTGATGGCTAAGTATTCAAATATATGAGCCTCTGAGGATCATTCTCATCCAATCTCATCCATAGACACTAATCTCAAAACTCACTTTTCAAACAGGCCTACGTCCTAATATCATTGTCAGAGTCTTTATATGCATTAATGGTATTATTTTTAGCTTTTAAACGTATGAAAACTTACAAATCATGGAGTGATCATCACTAACATCACACACCAAACAGCATAGGAAGACTTGTAGTTACAGAATGTCTACATTTCTTTGCTTTAAAATTGTTTATCTTCTAATTCCCTCATAGGCACTTCGAGGAGAAATTGCACCTCTTAAAGAGAATGTTAATCATGTCAATGACCTTGCTCACCAGCTGACCACATTGGGCATTCAGTTATCACCTTATAACCTCAGCACTCTAGAAGATCTGAATACTAGATGGAAGCTTCTACAGGTAGGCATGTTGTGAGCAATGCTGCTCCTTGTTATAGTAAAGTGACATGGACATAAAGCTTGCTTGTAATGAGCAATAAAAGGTATTCAAATTTCAAGACACGATGATATATATTTTTAATTTCAGCACTTGCAAGGCAGATCCAGGTGGGTCTCTGTGGATTTCTGGTCAGCCTGGTATACATAGTGAGTTCCGTGCTATCCAGGTCTATATCGTACAACCCTATTTCAAATGAATATTCATTTGATGTTCATAATAATAAGATGCTTTATATTTCTTGATAAGTCCTTATGTTACTAAACTCATTTTCAGAAATGTCCAAAACCTAGGGTTTTGTATGCCTTGCATGAAAGACATGAAAGACAATGGTGAACCACAATGGAGGAACTGAATTACTAGCAGACGATTCATTTGTGCTATTATTGCTTGGATTCTGAAAACCACCTTCCCTTTGCAATTCTAGTTGAAACAAGAGTCAACAGTCTGGTATAAAATTCCCTTAAGAACAAGTATTGTATCATAAATCTACACATAGAAATTTTTCATAGGTTTGTATAGTAAATATAGGGAATAGATATGTGTCCATGTGTCATTTACTCGTTGTGGTACCTTGAACAACTTACTGAACTTTTCTGAACTTTAGTCTTTCCTCTAAAAGATAATAGAATTTTCCACAATCTTAGTTTTTTTTGGTTAGTGTGTAAGTCACAATAATAAGTATAATAAGTCATAAGAACAGAATTTGTCTATAGTGCCCTATATATTCTAGTTCATGGTGTTATTGCAATTATTACTATGATGATAATACATGGGCTTGGAAATCTAATTATCTGTGTGTCCTTCATACCATTTAATCTCTATAGTTGCCAGTACGTTCATCTCCAACATAGTTGTTATAATGCTGAGTGAGATGATTCACATAGTTTTTAGAATATCATTTGACTTACAATAAAAATGCAGGAATGGATATCAGAGTAGGCTATAGTACCTCTACAAAGGACCGTTATACCCCCAGCTGTAAAACTGGTTTAGTCATAAAATTGGAGACTCATTTTTTTCTTTCCAATTTCATAGGATACAGATTGTATACTTCTGAGACTAGAAAGAAAACTAGGTTTGAAGGTATTTGGTCTTCAAAGTTTTAATAATGAAAAAAGGATAAACCAGATTATTCTGCCACCAACAGTCCATTTAAGAGTGTGATTGAAAGTTCAGTTAAAGAATTGCTAGATCTTTAATAAAAGACAAGTTTCAAATTCCAGACCCCTTGAGATCATATGATTTAATTCTTGTATGATGGATAATCTTGAAATAGCTGTATGGTAGATTGTTATCTGTGATATTGACTAAAGCAAGACAATACAGTTAAGTGATTCTATGCCTCCATATGTCTATTGACCACATGGTAGTTCAATACTGTTAAAATCTTATCATTTTCATCCTTAAAATATTTTTTCATTAAAAGCACAAATAACTAAAGTAATGAGTGTCCAAAGGCAAACAATGTTCACATTTGTTCTATTCATATACTCTTGGATTGCATTTCAATTTTCTTGTAAAAGGCTGAGTGCTATATTTGTGTTTCAGAATGTAGTACAAGATTTGTGACAGCTACATGTAAATTTATGACTGAGGTCAAAAGACTACAAATGATATAAAAAAGTCTTAACTATCAATGCTATGTAGGCCAGGCATAGTGGCAAAGATATTTAATCTCAGTACTTAAAAGGTAGATGTAGGCAGATCTCTGTGAATTCAAGGCCAGTCTAGTGTATGTTGTGATTTTCCATACAGCTAGAGCTACATACTGAGACTGTCTCTTAAATAAAAATATACAAGTGGACAAATAATCAATGCTATGTATACTTGGGAATGTAACTCAGTGCTTATCCAGTATATTACAGGACCTGGGTTATAGCCACAGCACTACAAAGAAATCTTTTATTCTATTGTATTATTTATTGTTTATTTATTTATTTGTAAAGCATGAAAAACATTAATGGCTTAATTTCCACACAAGGGCTTGATTGTAAATATGTGGAAATATATGAAAGGAGACAATAAGCTATACCAAAAAATGAGTACAGTCATTATTGGGTTAATATGTTAACATCTTTCAGCTACAACTCTTATTTTTAAAATGAAACAATTCAATTTGTCTAAAGCTACTCCAGTTCATTTCTATAATCCTGTATCTGAATATTAGGAAGAGATACATGTGACAAAATTTAATTTAGAACTCATGATGATGTCTCTTCTATTCGTATCATAATACAGATATGGCTAGTTGAAATAACATTAGTTCTTTCATAACTCTAAACCATTTACCCAGAGGTCATATAGACATACCCTTCTCATATTAAACAATTTAATCAGTGTTTGGCTCATGAATTTTTTGTATACAGCAAAGTTCATGTTTCTATTCTTTTGAATAACCTTAAAGATATGCTTAAGAGAAATTTTCTAGCAGAAAGCAGATGAGCTCAAGCTTTTTGTTTGCACATAATTGAGTCAAGCCAATTACATAATTTATTTATTTTTACTGTAATTCTAACCATTCTGCTACATAATCTTATCCACTTATAAATGTGAGTCATTATTCAGAAAGGGAACATGGTAAATAAAGAAAACCATATCTGTATTAATTAAAGTTCATGGTTGTAGCCTCCCTGACATTTCTAGGAGACACAATCTCTGTTGGTTATTGCCAGAGTATGTGTGCCACCCTTGTACCCTTAGGGATGTCATGCCATGCCTGTCATTGTTGTGGTTCACAGGTGCTGTAGCCGAGTAGCACTGTTGGTCGCTTCCTTTCTTTGGAAGTTTGCATGACAACTTTGGTACAATGAAATCTTTTCCTGGGGGTGTTGGGGGTGGCAGAGGTTTTCAGGTCAGTTACAGATCAAGTCCTCTGAGTCTTATGTTCTCTCTGTTTCCCCTTATCCCTCTCCCATACTTCTCAGAGAAAAGGAGCCCCCCCATCCACCCCAGCACATCAAGTTGCATCAGGTCTGAGCACATCCTCTTCCCTTGTCACTTGGCAAGGCAGCCCTGCCAGGGGGAAATAATTAGGAAGCAGGCAACAGAGTCCACTTCAGAGTCAGCCCTCATTCTCCTTACTAGGGAGCCCACATAAGGACTGAGCGGCCCACCTGTTAAATCTGTTCAGGCAGCCTCTGTCCAATCCATACATGGTCCTTGATTGGATCTTCAGTCTCCACAGAACACCCTGGGCCCAAGTTAATTGCCTCTGTTGGTCTTCTTGGGTAGCTCTATCCCCTCTAAATCCTTCTATCTTTTCCCCTTCCATTCTTCCACAAGACTCCCTACACTCCAGCCAATGTTTGACTGTGGACCTCTGCATCTGTTTGCATCAGCTGCTGGTTGGAGCTATTCAGAGGACAGCTATGCTAGGCTCCCATCTGCAAGCTTAGCAGAGTATGAATAGTGTCAAGGGTTGGCTGTCTCCCATGAATGGGTCTCAGGTTGGGGCAGGCATTGGTTGGACATTTCCCCAATCTCTGCTTTATTTGTGTCTCTGCACATCTTGTAGGCGGGGTAAGTTTTGGGTCGAAGTTATTGTGGGTGGATTGGTGTTCCTCTCCCTCCACTAGGAGTCCTGTCTAGTCAGAAGATGGCCTCTTCAGTCTCCATGACCCCTGCAATTAGGAATCTTAGCTAGAATCACCCTCATATCCTTCCAGGAGCTTAATCTCTTGTGGGTCTCCAGCTTCTCACAGAGAAGCCCCCACCCAAGGTTTCTCCTCTCTCTGAAAGCCCTTTGTCTGCCCACCTCCACTCTCACTATGACTGATATCAACCCCCATTACTCTTCATGCTCTCTCTCTCTTACCCTGTTCCCTCTCTTTCACCACTTCTGCTTTCTATTCTATTTCCTCTTCTGGGTGAAATGTAAGCATTTTCCCTTGGATCCTCCTTGTTACCTATCTTCTTTGGGACTGTGAATTGTAATATGTTTATCCTGTACTATATGGCTAAAATCTGCTAGGTGAATACATACCATGTGTGTCTTTCTGGGTTTGGGTTTCCGCTACTCAGGATGATCTTTTCCAGTTCTGTCCATTTGCCTGCAAATTTCATGATTTCCTTGTTAGTATTCCAATGTATAAGTGTATCACAGTTTTTCTTTATCCATTCTTCAGTTGCTGGACGTCTGGATTGGTTCCAGTTTCTGGCTATTATGAGTAAAGCTGCTATGAACATAGTTGAGCAAATGGAGGACAGGAATTTTCAAAGAGAATAAGATGGGGTTTAATTGAAGTGATTGAAGGGAGGAAAGTGTGAAATGATATAACTATATTAAATTTTCAATAAATAACATTAAAATAAAATAAAATTATAGTACATATTGAAAACCTAGATATTTATGTCAAACAAATTCATTCATTTATGGAATAAATGACTCACTTATAATATGAATATTACACATTTAGAAGAATGTATGTAAAACTAAGGCATTAGACTGCTTCTGTGCTTAGAAGCTTGTACTCACCATCATGACTGCAGCTTAGGTGGACAAAAGAAAGAATTTAGCCATTTATAGTGGTGTATCTGTTGACATATATCACATTAACAACCAGGTACAAATCCACAATTCTTTTTTCCAAGACAAAGAAAAGTTGAAAATACAGCTGAAGTAGTAAAAAAGCAGATATAAAAGAGTGAAAATAAGGAGCTGGAGACATGACTCAGAGGTTAAGAGTACAGTCGGCTCTTCCAGAGGTCCCAAGTTCAATTCCCAAAACCACATGGTGTCTCACAACCATCTATAATGTGATCTGATGCCTTCTTCTGGCCTGCAGGTGTACTACAGAGCACTGTATAAATAATAAATAAATAAATCTTTTTTAAAGAGTGAAAATAAAAACAGGCCTAAATATGGGAAAAATAATGGAAGAAAAGGAATAGAGTTACAAGCCATCAGACTTTACCTTCCTGAATGAGTTAGACTATCCTGGGTTTAGTTACATGACAAATTCATTTTGCTTCAGGAAAAACACCATAGTTATATTTTAGCTGTTTCAGTAAAAATGGTTGAAGCATATAAGCAAGATGGGTGTGACAATCAATAGCAAA
Source organism: Acomys minous (assembly GCF_964271855.1). Lineage (NCBI taxonomy): Eukaryota > Metazoa > Chordata > Mammalia > Rodentia > Muridae > Acomys > Acomys minous. The sequence goes on along the minus strand of NC_140488.1, from coordinate 88,415,219 downwards.
GTAAGATATAATTTACCTGTGCATAGAAATGGTGAATAAAAGGGCTTCCCATTTTACTTGAAACCCTTAAATAAAAGTATGAGACACTGGCTTACTTGTAGATTTTCCGTTGGAATAAAATCCTGTCTTATCCCTCTCTGTGTGCATTGGTACGGATGTTGCTACTTGGACCTTTCTCAGAGTGTGTACAGTACTGCTTTATGACATGTTCTCTGACACTGTCTCACAACCCATGCATCATTGTGATTATGTACTGTAAGCAGATATTATGATTATTTACTTTCATAAGTAAGCAAACCAAGGCCTAGAAACATGGCACAACCACAATCACACCAAGTATAAATTGTCACAAGGTCTGAATTAGGTCTTTAGAACTGTCCAGTCCTATCTCCTCTCTTTAAAGTCCCATTAAACTTGGGATTAAGCAAGTCATACTTTAAATCTATTTTGGAGAAGACAAGTGTAAAATGCTTAAAGTTTTTTACAAACTTATCCTCTTTTTAAAATGTTTCTGGGGTACATTAACTTTAAAATCTTCCTTTAACAAGCCAATGGATTAATAAGCCCAGTTCAGCGTACCATTAAAAATGACACTTCTTTCAAATATAAAAGTTTAAAGTATTCTATTCCTTCTTGCCTTTACAACTTAACAACTACATTAAAATCTACTAAAAGTTATTTTAATAAGTCAGCTCTTAAAGTATAGCCAATCTTAATATTTAGTCAAGTACAAAGGAATATCAAAAATCAAAAGAGAAGAAAGTTAAAGCAAGAATCCCTCTCCATTTTGAAGTGATGTACATGCATTGAGTGAAATGGCCATTTTCTTTATTCATCATGGAAGGGAATGATCTACCATCTTTCTAAACTCATGAATAAACCTTTATATGGCACCAGAAAGATGAAAATACAGTCTAACATAAAGAATAGGTTTTTTTATCAACCATAAGGAATTGTAGGATGCAAAAACATCTTAAATTGAATATTATGAAAGCATTTCTTGATACAAAATGCTTTCAATATGTTAAAGAACCATGCTATTAATGAGTTACATTTTTAAAGGTTTGCTCATGTTCTTCTGATATCATGTATACATGTAGTCATCTTCTGTCCCAACATTCTACACACTCAAACCCTGCATATCCATGTCTGCTCTCATTCTTTCCTGTCATTGAATTAGCTCTCGGTGAGCATTTGTTGTACAGTCATTGTAATAAGCCTATTTGGTCCATGGACTACTGACCAAAAATCCCTTTCATACATAGATCATTTTAAATTTTCTTATAGATATATGTTCTGTTATTACTCTCAGAATAATCCATGGTCTCTAAACATCTTCTTACCATAAACATGCAGGAGTATTTGCATAGCTTTATTTTGTAAGTGAAACTAAACAAACCATTTACATTTTAAAAATGAAGACCAGGATAGAGAAATATTTCAGTGGATGTTTGATGTTTGAATTTGATGACATGAGTTTAGAACCTACAGTTTATGTAAAAGCCAGACACAATGGCAATTATTTGAAATTCCATCATTCCTAAGATAAGATGAGAGGTGGAAATAAGAACTTTCCCAGAAGCTTGTACACCAACTACCCTGGCATACCCAGTGGCAAAAAAAAAAAAAAAAAAAAAAAAGAGACCCTGTATAAAACAAGGTTAAAATCATGTCTGACATCCAAAATTGTTCTCGAATATCTATATGTGTGTCATGTCACTCATGCACCTACATGGACACCCAAAAACATGTACATATGCACATATTTCTCTCTCTCTCTCTCTCTCTCTCTCTCTCTCTCTCTCTCTCTCTCTCTCTCTCTCTCCCACCTTTCTCTCAAAGAAGACATCTGTAAATCTTCATTCATGCCATATGAAGAATGGCATCTAATAATAATTCATAGGGGTTCTTTAGTCAACAAGAATCATTGTCTATGCTTAGACATTCAAGTTTCAGCCAGTCTCAGAGCTAGTCCCATATAGTGGGATTAGTAATATAAGTTATCTGCTTGTTCTGCAGTTTAAATTCTTCACATCCTGATTGTAGCTCTCTCCCTCATTCTCTTCTGATCCCCCCTCTTTCCCTCATCCCCTCTCCCTCCCTCCTAGTACTCAGCTAGGGGAGCCCTTTTCCTCTAATATCTGACCTCAGCCTATCAAGTCTCATTTGTATTAGTTGTAACCTCTTCCTCTGTAGCCTGGCAAGGCCATCTTGCCAGGTGGAAGTGATCTAAGTTCAGTGGCCAGAGTGCATGCCTGAAGTAGTCCTTACTCTCCAGATGTGGGATCCACAAGGAAACTGTGCTACTACATCCAAACAGTGGGTCTAGGTACACATATACATGGTCCTTGGTTGATATTTTTGACTCTGTTTTGTAGTGTAGTTGTCCTTTATTATGTGGCTAATGTCCAATTATGAGGAGTATATACCATGTGTGTCTTTCTGGGTCTGGGTTATCTCACTCCAGATGATCTTTTCCAGTTCCATCCATTTGCCTGCAACATAATTAGCTGCTGTATAGATTTATTTTTAATACATTTCAAATAGTACTGTCTAATGTTGTCCAATACAACATGAAGCTGTTGGGACCTTGACTTTATCCAGTCCAATTAGAGACATGTTCCAATGTAATATACATTGATTTTTCCAGGACTTAGAACAAAAAATGTAAAATTTACAAATTGCATTTTGTACTATTACATGTTGGACTGAGAATATTTTACATGTTTAGTTAATTAAATTATGCTATTATGAAGTATTCTCCCATTTATTCTTTAAAATTATTCAAACTTGTATAGGTTTTGAAGATGAGTTGAGTCTGCCTGTCACTTCAAATGGAACAACATACAGTGTTGTTATTTTTGACTTTTTTTTCTTTTTTGAGTTAATTTTTATGCTAATTTTTTATTAATTTATTCTTATTACATCTCAATGGTTATCCCATCCCTTGTATCCTCTCATTCTTCCCTCCCTCCCATTTTCCCCGTATTTCCCTCCCTTATGACTGTTCCTATGATTATATGAACATTTAATATTGAATATATGGCACTCATTCCCTTTGCATTAGAAAGCACTGAAAATCTTTTTCCCAAACTTTTGTAGAGATTTTAGAGCAAAATTTGCCCTCCAGAATTCTCAGTAAGCCAGGCTCAATCACCAATCCCATACCAACCAAAGACATTAGAAATAGTGAAAAACAGAAAGAAGTATTTTTCAATGTGACTACATTGAGAAGAGCAGCAAATATAAGGTAAACATTGACCCTCAGTCCATCTTCTGGGCACTGACAGGAGTTTTACATTCAAATAGAGAACAAGAAGTATGAACAATTAAACCAGTCTGGATAAGGTGTGGTTTGATCCATAATTGTCTCTTCTCTGGTCCTAGCAAAGGATCTGAAAAAGTCCTTATTGCAATGTCAAGTTCCTGAGGGAATAGGTGGCATGAAAATATAATTACATCTGTTTCAGAATGCATCCTCAACCTTATGGGTCCTGTGAGGTTATGCTGTTCTGGGAATCCAAGGTGACTCAGTTGGAAAGGTTAATTATAATAACCTATGTGGTGGTTTGAATTAGAAACATCCTGCATAAACTCAGGCATTTGAACACTTGTTCCCCAATTGGTAGCTGTTTAGAGAGGTTATAGAGAAGTTTACCCTTGCTAAAAGAAGTATGCCACTGGCTTTGAGACTTTATAGCCTTGCTCCACCTCCAGTTCACTGACTCTGTTTTGTGTTAGTGGTTGAAGACACAAATATTCTTGCTCCAGACACCAGCTGCTGTGCCCTATCCCCCATTATGGACTCTTCATAGACACAAGTAAACTCTTCCTTCTATAAGTTTTCTGGGCCATGGTGTTATATCACAGCAACAGGAAAGTAATTAATAAAACCTGTCTTTGTGCTTTGAACCAAAGAAAACAAAAAGACAAAAAGGAAAGCGCTGATGCCAGGGTTTCATTCATGATTTGTAATCCTAAGTGAGGAGTCAAATGTTTCCCTGAAAAACAGCTGCCAGTTATTTGTTTCACTAGCAGAGCTCAAAATTGTCTGTAGAAGTGACTGGAAAATCACGACCACCAACACCACCCTGTACACACAATAAAAGAGTTGGTCACTTTTTCTCAATGAAAAGACGATCAGTAATACTTATGGCATGTGATGATCCTGCTGTCTTTGAGAATGTTTATAAAAGATTTACATGGTTAAATTAAAAGAAACTGGAAGCTATACTTCTACCCCAACTAATTGAAACAATATGTACAAAGAATAACCCTAATACATTCTAAATTATGGTTTGCTCTTCTAAGAAGATTTTTACTGAGGAGGCAAGCCTGGTGCTCCTATGACAGTTTTCAAACCGCTGTAGGTAAAAGAAATGAAAAGAACAAAGAAGAAGGCAGAATGTGTTTGTTTTTGAAAAGGTTAGGTCAGGAAGAATTTGTTGATATTAGGAGCAGAGTGACCCATGAAAAAAAGGACAATTAAGTTCCAGGAAAACATCTTTTCAGTAAAGGGAGAACAATCCTTTATGCTTGACCTCAGCTCTTTTAAAGAAAAAAAAAAAAAGAAAGAAAGAATTGAACAAGGCGCTTTAAAGAGCTAAAGAAGGTGTAAATCTGGATGTTCAGCAAAGTGACACGCTGAGGTCAAGGTGCATGGTCAAGCTTCAGAACATTTGTTTTCTAATGCTTTTACAAGTACTATGCTTTATTCAAGAAGAATGTTGTTGAAATTGGTCAGGTAACCTTGAAAGTAACATGGTACATAAGCTTCAAAATCTATCCTACATTTTGCAAAAGAAGACTTAATTTTCAACATCATTCTCTCTATTTTTAAAGACCTTGGGGTGTTAAAGACTGTAGAGCCAGAAATGAATGAGGTAGTATGAAGTGTGACAAAAATTAAATTATATGATGTACAGAATTGGGGCGGCGGGAAGCCACCAGCAATCCTGTAATCTTTATGGAGCTGAAAAGAATGAAAGGCATGTTGTTATTTTTTTTTCAGAAATTTTATAATGTGAACCTGAATCATTATGGAGTGCTAGTTAGGATACTTAGTGACTTAGATATCTATGAATACTATTTATTGCCTAGTTTATTTTAATCAAGATTTAATTTTTGCTGATTCTAAATGAGTATTAAGGGCTATGCTATTATTCCAACTGAAATATATATCTATTAAATATGTTTATACTGCAAATTTTTTCTTATACAATCTTGTTTTACTTTCCTGATATCTTAAATTTTTTAAAGTTTTATATACGTGTGTGTGTGTGTGTGTGTGTGTGTGCTTCTTTTGAGTATATAAATTTTCCATAGTGTTCTTATCTGTCTTTGTTCAATAGCTGATGTTTGCCCTTGACTTTAATTTGTCAGTGCTTTATTCTTTGTGTCCTTCTTTCTGCAGTCTGACCTTCTCTGCCCTGGAGTTTGACCCCAGCTGCCCTTTCTTCTGCATTTGTTTGCCCTGGTTGTTTTCCTCATTGCTTTTCCCATTCCCACTGCCCTGCTGTGTGTGAAACACTCCACCAGCAGCTGCTCCCAGTTCCCATGCTACGTCATGCCCAACATTCAAAGAGCTGCTGTTCTCACATTTCCACCAGCAAGACACCCCCACCTCCGCCTCCACTGCACATTCCTGGGGAAAGGAAAAAGGGGCCTTTTTCAGGCTAGATGAATAGCTGCATGTTAAAGGCAACTCTGTTGGGAGGATAGAGAGAAGCTTACAATATTCAGAAGTGCTATTTTAGAAGAAAAATACCACAAAGTGGATTTCAAATTACTGCAGTTTTTACTACTACTTTTTATTTCTATAAATTCTACAATGTCTTTACAATAATGATTTTATGGCATAAATCATCCTATTGCTTAATGTATCAATTTAATAAAGTACCAATAAAAGCAGATAAATAGTAAAAAATGAATTAGAAAGTAGTTGTTATATTACAAAGGAAGCCTTTAAAAACAGTCATACTTAGTTGACCAATAAAATTTCACATTATAAGTCAGAGAAAAGTTGTTTCTCTTGTTATGGATTATTGAGATTAGTAATGAGCACATAACAAGTACTTACTACATGCCACTGTCTATTCTGAGCACCTTTACCTGTACTAGCTTCTTTGTGTCTCACAATAAGTCTACAATGTGGATAAAAATCTGATCCTGATTTTTCAGATGAGAAAAATAAAGTAACTTGCCTAACTTGGTAAGTGGAAGAGCCAGGATCTGAATCTGGGGAATCTAACTGGTGACCTTTCAGAACTAGTAACAATATCACCCAGCTGGGAAGGTTATGGGAGGACAAGGCAATACTTCCCCTTAATTTATAATGCAAACTTATAGTCATTACCTTCTGAAGAATCTGTATCACAAACAGAAGAGCAACTAAGGAGGTGGATCAGTGCTAAAACATTTGCCTAACATATACAACATTCTAGGTTCCGGTTTAGGGACTGAAGTAGAAGGGAAGAAATTTAAAGCCATAGTACTGTTATATGAATCTCAGTCCACAATCTTGGAAATAATCTGTTTAACCCAGAGCCTAAATCAGTCACAGATTTAAAAGCATAGCCACTGTCTGTAGGCCCATCTGAATTTTATGATCCTGCCCTTTCTTAAATGAGTAGCCCTTCATTCAGTGACTCAGTCAATACTGCTATTTTCTTTTTGCAAAAGTGTATATGGGGATAGCGGTTTTAAAAATTCCCTCATAGAGGTTAAACTTTGGTGGAAAAGCAGAAATCAATTCTTTTAATCCCTCCTATAATCACTATAAATAATAATGAGTGCATTGAAAAAATTGAGGAACAGTACCAGAACATACAGTAAAGATGAGAGCAAGAGAACTAGGGAGACAGGGAGAGGGAAAGATGGATGGGGAAGGAGAGAGAGGAAGAGAGGGAGGGGGAAGGAGAGAGTGACAGAGACAGAGACAGAGAGATTGATTGATTGTGGGAAACAGGTGATCATAAAGCCTTCCCAAAAAGCAGCCATCAAACCAGGGCATAAAGGATAAAGAAAAGCTAACTTTGTGTCTTATCTATTCATCTGCAACTTCTATTTCATATGGCCTGAAGCACAGGACTAACAGAATAAATAGAGTAGAATAATTCCTGTATGTAAATTTAATAATCATTTGAAGTAATGAACTGCAGGGCTAATGTATAATTAAGTCACATCCAAGGAGGATTTTCTTTCATTATCACAGATAGCATCCTATTTGCTTTCTTCACTGCATTTATGAAAATCTATTGTCTATGCATTTGTTTTCTTGTTCAACAAAAGTCAACCTTCCCAATCTGAATATATGCTCCATGCAGGCAGACGCCCACATGATTAGGGCTATTGATAGTAAACATTTTTAATATAATAGGGGTAAAAATATTCAATGAAGTGTAAATGCGTTAAACTAAATAAAAATTCTGAGACACTGAGATCAGCAGGTAAAGATATCTACTTCCAGGTCTGATCTCCTGACATCCTTAATTCAGCGCCTGAGACCCAGATGGTTGACCCAACTTGTTCCATGAGCTCCACACACAAGCATGCACACACACACACACACACACAAACACACACACACACGTATGTATGTATAATAAAAATGCCATTGAGCACCGTAAAACTAAATAGAAAGGTATATTATAGGGGAAATTAGGAATAAAATTATGTTTGGAAAACTTCATGCTGACGTCTAGATCTATGGATTAATTTTCTTACTAGCACTAAAATAAGTGTAAAAACCTCTTTAAAACCACACAACTATTTAAAAATGACACATTTATCCTTTGCTGTTTTGTAAACACTGTCCACTCTTTTCCTAGTAATGTATTAACATTAATGTGTGGGCTAAAAAGTACATGGAATATATTTTGTTAACATCATGGAAATTTACATTTCTAGCTTCCCCTGTTGCTTGTTATAATAGTATTCTAGAAGTATGGTTAATAAATGCACAGTGAGAGTCTACAGCTTGATAGTCTGATGTGTGTATGGGTCCAAGAATCCATCACCTGATTCAAATGAGGGAATATATTCTTTACCCCAAGTTTCCTTATGGCCACAGTAATACTTCCTTCTTTACTACCCGTCATGGCCTCCAGTAAACTTCTAATCAGTTTTCTTGCATTGTAAATTAATGTGCACATCCTAGTTTCACGTGAATGAAACATCACCATACACTTTGGATTTTTCTTTCAGCCAGCATAATTAATCATGAATTCCACTCAGCATGTTCCATATATCAATAGTAATTGCTTTGCTTTTTAACGCCAAGTAGTAGTCCCTTGTATGGGCTTCACACGTGTTACTTTTCTCTAGTACTGTTTAGTAGAATGTGGAGTTGTTCCTAGATTCAGACTTGTCCTAGTTACTTTTTGCTTTGTTGTGACAAAATACATTTAAAAAGCCACATAAGAAATGAAGGGTTATTTTGACTTACAGTCTGACATGGAGAGCATGGCAACAGGAGCATGAGGTGACAGTTCACTTTGTAGTTACCTTCAGGAAACAGAGATGAATCTTCATGCTAAGTTAGTGCTCCATTTCCCTTTATTTACTTTGGGACCAAAGTCATGAGATCATGAAACATATTCAAAATTGATCTTCTTTCCTCAGTTTCCCTTGGAATAACTCCGATAGGCACAGTCAGAATGTAGGTGAACCCAAATGCAGAGAAGTTAACAATGAAGATTACCCATCACAGGACTTTTATAAATAAGGTTGAAGTGGGCATTCATGGGCAAGGTTTGTTATTAACTTCATTGTTCTTATATAAATGCTTTTGAGATGAACTGCAGGAAAATATAAGGCAGATATATATTATAACTTAGGAAATCATAAAACTGTTTTCCAAAAGAAAGTTATATGATAGCTTGCTACAGTTCCTATTCTTCTGTATCATACCTCAAAATTTAACATGGTCATCTTTTGAATTGTAACCATTGTTGTACCGTAGACCTTTCCTGGGGAAATGAAATACACACACATGCACACCATAAGCATGCACACACTCACACATGCATGCATGCACACAAACATGATATACTTGCATGCAAGCATGCATACAATCACTCTTCCCAGAAAGGAAGCTCACAATAGACAAAAGTGGTGATTGCCAATACCCAAATTGCAGAACCCATAAGTTTTTTTTAATTAGGGTTAGTAATAGAACTATGGGCGAGTTACTTAGAGAATTGGGGATAACTCAAAATCAGCTTCATCACTAGAAAGCACACATGAGCATGCACTCAATAAAACTGCAATCCTTGAACTCTCTTAAGCAGCTTGTATGCAGCCCCACATCTCTTTCTGGGATTTGAAAGGTCACAGTCCCTACCTCCAGTGTTTATTCCCTTTTTGTAGCACAAGTAGAAGCCCTCAACAATCTTTCAAACTTCTATTCTTCCCAAAAAGGAGGACAGTTTAAGTTATTTGTTTACCACCTGAATCCACTGAGCCTCCTCCTCTTCCTTCCTGGGGCAAATGTTACAATACAGAGAAAAATGCCATAGAACAATTATTTTTGGGGTTTTAAGTGGTATCTTATTGTGGTTTAAACAGACACTTCTTCCATGATGGATTAGACATTGCCCCTCCACTTTTTAAAGACTGTAGTGCTATAAAATTTCTACCTTTCTATCTCTAAACATTTTGTGTCTTTATAATTAATGTTCATATATTATAGGCAACAGATAATTAAAGATTGTTTTTAGAATCTCATCTGACAATCTTTTAATTGGATATATTTACACAATTTATATTTTCATTTTTATTGATATTGTTAGATGTAAATCTCTCTTCCATCAAGCTGTATGTTTTCTCTTTATCCCATCTGTTCTTTGTTTACTCATGCATCCTTTTCTGACTTTTAAATAAATGAAGTACATTCTGTGAATGCATGCATTTTACACCTTCTGCTGAAATTATTAGTGCTAGCTGTTTGTTTTGCTGTTTTATTCTTGCTTTAAGGATTAGAATATACATCTTTAACTTGTCATCCTGCATCTTTGAGTAATGTTGAAGCTCTGTTTTAGTGAAAGCTGGCTGTTTTGTCATTTGTGTGGTTGCTTTAAGCCTTATAGCATACATCCTTGGCTTATCACCATGTGTCTTCAAGCAATATTAAACCTCTTTACACCAAGTATAAGAATCTTACACTACATTTCCATTTCACTCTTGCCATAGTATGTTCTATTGATTGTTAGATTTCAATTTTTCAGGATCAGATTAGTGTTCATTCTAGATATAATAATTCTGGTGCCTGAGTAAGATCTCTGTTTGTCTATCCAATGCCCTGTTAATCAAGATCTTTCCAACTTGAGTGGTGGCAAATGGCTATTCCTTTCTACTTCTTAGGTATGCTGAATACTTTTAACCTTGATTTCTACAAGATTCAGTAGTTTCTTCATCAATCTACTAATCAACCCTCATCTAAACACTTGGAAACTCAATAAATAGCCCCTCTGTCTCTCTCTCTCTCTCTCTCTCTCTCTCTCTCTCTCTCTCTCTCTCTCTCTCTCTCTCTCCCTCTCCCTCTCCCTCTCCCTCTCTCCCCTCCCCCCTCTCTCTCTCCCTCTCTCCCCCCTCTCTCTCTATCTCTCTCCCTCTCTCTCTCTCTCTCCCTTCCTCATTCCCTCCCTCCCTCCCTTCCTCCGTCTGTCCCTCCCTCCCCCCCCTCTCTCTGTGTCATTGGCTTAGTCTTTCTGAACTATCACTTCTGTATCCTTTGCTCATATATTCTGCCAGATTCCTGCTGGGTTTTTCTTTCTTGTGCTGTGCCCTAGAAACTCTGATACTAATAAGGTAAAAAAAATGTAGGGCTCACCTTGTGACATATACCATCTCTTAGGGTGACTTCCCTTGGATCTTGCCCATTGCCCTACAATCTATATTTATACATGTTTTATCTAGACTTTGATGATTTTGGAATCTAGGGTAAACTGGTCCAAGAATTTTGGAGGAAAATAGGTAATTGGGTCTAATGTACAGTCTTTCAAACACAGAGTATATGTTACTCTCTTGTCAGCCTAACACACAATTTATTTTTCTTTCATAGTAGTGGTGATTACCTTCTGTTGAGTCCATCATATGTTTTGCAAGTAACATTTGCTTCAGGCCATAGTGTATACAAAAAAACATCTGGTAAAGGCCTACAGCTAAATCTCTGGAGCAAATCACTCCAAGTGTAAGTTAGCCAACAGATCAGATCATGAGTCTGTTTTTAAAAGAACTGAATCAATGAATGTTTCACTACTTAAAAGTATCCATTTGGAATTAATAGTTCAATTTTTAAGAAATATTGTATCATTCTTACATTTATACTTTAGTGATAATTTTTTTAAATTTTCTCTTCAGGTGGCTAAGGAGATAGTTGAGGGGTTAAGAATACTTGCTGTTATAAAAAAAAAAAAAAAGACCTGAGTTTGAATTCCGAGCACCCATGTAAAAAGCCAGAAATGACTATTCATGCCTATAGACCCAGCACTGGGAGACAGAGACAAGTATATCCTGAGATCTCACTGGCCAGCCAGCCTAGAAAAAGTAACAAGCTTCAAGTTTAGTAAGAGAATCTATCTCAAAGAAATGAAGTGGATAGTGATAGGGGGAGGTCTTGAATGTCTTGCCTAGCCTCAGCAGGCATCTGCACAAGTACATATATCCACACACTCACAGGCAACAGCACACACAAACATCTACATACATCCGTGCTCACACATACAGTTCTGTTTATTTAAATTTCAAAAGACATCCTTTAATGGTCAATGTATTACCATACCTGTTCCATTTTAGGAAAGACTGCCTATTACCTCATGTACATTCAGAAAATTTTAATTCTGAGTTTATAAATCCAACTCTTGGCTTTATGAAGATACCACATGGTACGTTCTGGTTCATGTAGCTAATTAATAATATAACCAGGACTAAAAATGCACTCTCTTTCTTCTTACATGCCTTTCAGTTTTATTCTAAAAGGGCATTCATCATTCTAAGTGTTCCAAAGTCTTAAGACATTTTTTAAATGGAATTACTTATCCACATCCTACCTGCCTTGCAAGGTCCATATGAAACAGTGTGAAAAGGTCAGTGAAAGAACCTCAGAAACTATTAAAGGCTATTAAAATGTTAAGTTTTATTATTAGAACTGAAGTTCATCTCAGTTAAACTTTTCCACTTTTCTGAACTTGGATATGCATCATCTTTTCTAATATGTTTGTTCTTCCATTTTAAGAATTTAATTCTTTCTATCTTGCTGGCTTATAAAGAATTCCGTTTTTTTCTCCCTCTACTCAATTGCTATTTTATAATAGTATATATCTACTGGGGTCTCACTAAATATATACTGAATAAAATTGCATCACATTCCATTCTAGACATATGGACTAAGAAAAAAACACTCTGATCTTCAACTACAAAGGTAATTTTAAAGGTTGTCTGTGGTATCTCTGGTATTTTATATTAGCAATGAATGTGTTTTAATCTGTATTATGTTCAATTGATATATCTACCTCCATTTGTTAGAATTGGACAGGCTTTCAAGTTGATATAATAATTTTTTCAACAGCTGTCTTTGGTGACATAATAAAAAAATAGCAGAACATTGTTCGAATTCCCTGCTAAATACAACAGGCACACACACACACACACACACACACACACACACACACACACACACACACACACACACGAGAGAGAGAGAGAAAGAGAGAGACAGAGACAGAGAGACAGAGACAGAGACAGAGACATGAAGAGAAATAGAACAAGAGAGAGATACAGAGAAAGACACACACACACACACACACACACTGACCCACAGACAAATTTGGAATTGTGGCTTTTTATTTGTTTACTATCTGCTCACCTTAAAGTTGCTAAATATAAATTTTTGTTTTTATTAGTAAATATCAACAACCCTTTGTTGTTTTTTCTTTTGTTACTCAGAAAACTGAAGTATGGGTAAGTTGCAATGTGTGGCACTTGGAAAATACCAAAATATTTTCAGTTGCTTTGGATAAGTCAGAGTTACCAATTCATAAGTTTAGCCTTCTCGTCAGACATTTAAATGTCAGGCATTATGATAGGGGCTTTTTTTTCTGTCATTCAGAATTCTAATGTGAGTCTTTCTGAAAGTCATTCATTGATCACTCATCTCAATTTATATCAGTGCCATTCATAAAACACTCTCCTATCAAAGTTACCTTTTCTTGTCATGAATCCTACCTGCTTTATACTTATTGAGCAAACTAACTTTATTCCTGTTCATCTCTGTGAATAATATGGGGCCCTTTTGATTGTGGTTGGACTGGATGCTTACTAAAGCTCCATTTCCATCCTTTTTCTGCTCCTACACCAAAAGATTTCTCTATTGACCATCAGGATTCCTCTCAGGGAAAGTAGTTTTCCTTTTTTTCTGCCCCATTTATTTATTTATTTAATCACTTTAAATATGGGGATCCCAACCCCCTCCCTCCTTTCCTCCCAGTCTCATCCCCACCCTCTCCTCCCATTCCCTATCTCTTCCCTCTCAGAGAATGGGAGGCCCCAATTAGTATCAATCCACCCTGGTATCTCAAGTCAGGGCAGAACTAAGAACATTCCTTCCCACTAGGGAGTAACAAAGCAGCCCAGCTAGGGGAAAGTGGCCCAGTGGTAGGTTGTAGAGTCAAAGACAGCCCCAACTCTTTTGTTAGGGGGCCCACATGATGACCAACCTGCACATTTGCTACATATGTATAGGGGGTCTAGGTTCTGTCCATGCAAGCTCTTTGGTTGGTGGTTCTGTCTCTGTGAACCCCTATGGGCCCAGGGGCTAGATTACTCTGTAGGACTTCATGTAGTGTCCAGAAGGAGTGGGAGACGTTCTGGATTTTTTCCATTTTGCCAGTCTTCCTGCCCCCCCCCTACACACTTCTCTCCCACTGCTAAATACAATGTAAGTAAGAATCCACTCTCCTTGACATGACTATGTGCTTACTAAAAGATATCTGCCCAAGGAAGTAACTCTTGACAGCAAAACACTTTTTCTTGGTGTGCTAGATAAGATTATGTCAACTTGGCAAAAGCTAAAATCTGAGAGGAAGGATCTCTCATTAAGAAAATGCCTTCATAAGATCAGGGTGTATGAAAGCCTGTAGGACATTTCCTTAATTAGTAATCAATGGAAGAGGACACAACACATTGTGGGTGCTACCACCCTGGGCTTATGATTTTGGGTACTATAAAAATCAGGCTGAGCAAGCCAGTAAACAGCATCCCTCCACGGCCTATGCATCATCTCCTGCCTCCACATTCCTGCCTGGTTTGAGTTCCTGCCTTGGCTCCCTTTAATGACGAACTACAATGCAGAAATATAAGACAAATAAACACTTTGCTCCCCAAGTTGCTTCAATCATGGTCTTTTATCATAGGAATAGTAACCCAAACTAAGACACTTGGTGCTGTTTCTCTCGTGTTCAAGGATTAGATATATGTATCATGTGCAATTTCAGGTAATAAGATACAAAAGGCTGATAGAGATTCTGAGAACAGGTTTTTTTTTCCAGAGACAGAACTAAATCAGACGTTGTTCCCCTGGGCATGACACAGACTACACCCTTATTGCTATTTCTCTCAATAGATATGTGACTATGCCAGTGATAGTTCTAAATAATCCCATAGAAATTTGAATATTCTTTAAATAGCAAACTACCCTCAAATCGCTCTTCCAAATTATTCAAATGAAATTCCTCCTTATTTTGTTTTAGTAGTTCTTCTACAAAAGTACCACAACAACCAGATGAACATGGTGGCAACATGCCTGTAATCCCAGTACTACTGGAGATAGAAGCAAGAAAATCATAGTTTGAAGCCAACATTGGCTACTTAGTGCATTCTAGGGTAGCCTGAACTATATATGAAGACACTCTCTCAAAACATAATTGCTTAATGTATACCCTTCCCATACTATGTCTAGGATGGCAATCTATAACAACTTAAAGGTAGCAGAACTAAACTGATCATTTAAGTCCACCAAGGCTACATGAGATGGAGTCTTGTAGTTTCTGCCTTAATTTATTTCCTCCTCTTCCTCCCCCTCCTCCTTCTTCATTTTTATTATTTATTTTTGAAGCTACGCATAATTACATAATTTCTTCCTTCTTTTTTCTCCTACCAAATCCTCCCATATACACCACCTAGTTCTCTTTCAAATTCATGTTTTCTTTTTTCATTCATTATAGTTATATTATATACATATAAATTCTGAAGTATAGTCTTCTCATCTGTATAATGTTACTTGTATGAATGTATTCAAAACTGATCATTTGATATCGGATAACTATGTTCTTCCCTATAGCCCAGAAATAGTCTTCCTGACTATTTTTATTACTGATTAGATGTATGACTTCACTACCCCTGGGTACTTGGCTAGGTTTCTAGTACCATGCATTATTTCCCTTATGTTGAGTGGGTCTTAAGTCCAGTTAGAGAACCATTGATTACTACCAAGATATGTGTGCCATCACTGCACCCTTAGGGCTCTCCTGCAATGATGATCATGTCTGTAGTTTATAGGCATCATAGCTAAATAGGATTGTTGGTAGCTTTCCTCTCTTGGAAGATTGAAAGTTTCCTTCTGGTACCATGAAAGCTAGTGCTCAAGGAGAAGACTATTCAAGTCAGTCCCTGCTCAGGAGCCTCTGCACCCTACATCTGAAATACATGTTGTCTTCAGCAATAGGGCATTACCTTCCACCTATAGGTAGCAAAAAGAACAATTGAATAGCATGTAATGTTTTGAGATTCTCATGGACAACTCTGACCAACAATTTAAAAGAGGATTTCTCATGACTAGTGTTGGGTGTATTGTTAGACAGTCTCTGGCTCTTTGTGGTTGTAGGGAGTATGGGAAGCATAGTCAGTCCAGATAAGAAATTTTCATTTCATCTATAATTGTTTTATTATCTTTTTGTGTATGAGTATTTTACCTTCATGGATGTCTGTGCATGAGTGGTGCCACAGAGGCCAGAAGAGAGCATTGGGTCACTTACAACTGAAATTACAAATGGCTGTGAGCCACCATGTGTATGCTGAGAATCAAATCCCATTCCTGTGGAAGAACAGCCAGTGTTCTTAGCCACTGAGCCATCTCTATAGCCCCTCACTTACTTTCTTGAAAGACTTAGTCCAGAAGAAACAAGCTGTCATTTCATGTTCTCATTTGGAAAGCTAGTAACCTGCACTCCCAGCATACTCAGATAATCAAGTTAATCCCTTTTCAAGTCTCTAATGGAGTTGAAGACCAGGTAGCTTAGTTTTATAATGAAGCTTATTTGTTTAGGGGTTAAGATGTTTTTAGGTCTAGATAGATGTTTTAAGTTGATACTGACAAGATGTAATGGAGATTGATTTGCATTCAGAATTTTAGACTCACCAAGATAGGAAAGATGTTCTCTTCAAGGTTGACAAATGCTAAGACACTAAGAATATAACATTTATATAATTCCTGATTATGTCATGGATCTTCTTGCTATAGGTAGTTTATTGTTTTTATGTGTAATAATATAAATGTATATGTAAAAATTAAAAAATGTTTAATAAGCAAAAAAAAAAAAAACCCAGAAGTTGAGTACTAAACAGTTGCTGCTATGGGAGGAAGGCTATGTTGAGACATTGCATGAAAAAACAGGGATGCCTGGGCAGACCTCAGCTGTCTGATTTTGGATGTGGCAGCCACCCCAGCGGAGGTGTCAGTTGTAAGCATATAAGTTATGTTTGCATGATTGTAACCAAATAGATGACACAAAAATCTTAAGGAGGCTCATGGTTTCATTTGTTTAAATCCCTGGGCATTTGGGCTCTATTTCTGTGCCTGCAATAAGGTGGAACACTGTGATGGAGGAAGAAGATAATTGATTTAAGGCAAAGGGAAATTATAAAGAGGGAGTACCTGTATGATTCAGGGCAATATCCAGCTCCTATGGATATATCCTCAGTTACCTATTCCCTGCATGTAAGCCCCATTTTTCACCTTTTACCAACTCCCAATAATGCTTTCATATTATGAATCTATCAAAAGATTAATCTATCCATCAAGTTGGAGCGCTCATCATCTAATCATCTCTGGAAATAGTTCAAGACCACACACAGAGTTAGGCCTTACTAATCTCCTAGATGTTTCTCAATCTAGTCAAACTGACAAGATTAACTGTCCATAGCAGATGAGAAAAATCTAGGCCATCCACTCCAATTAAAATATGAGATCACTCCAGCTTCAGCTTTTATCTAACCTCAAAACTAAGCAATAAAACATCGACCTGAGCATATTTCACCCACAGGATACTCCAATAGTGACAAAATTTCACTTGAATGAATATATTTTAATTTTATTAAGCAACAAAAGGAGATTATGCTCTTTTATTTTCTTTTTCTGTTATTTTAACTTATTTTATTTTTGATTTATCCTACAACATTAGCATTTGATGTGCTTTTTTAAAAATTATGTTTCTCATTGTTTAAAAAAAATGAGCTCTATGAGATCAAATAAGTTGTTTGTGTTAATTCAATGCACCTAAGGGCAGTTTGAACTGTATTTTTAGCATAAAAATATTTTTGTGGATGTATGAGTGAATGATGCAGCACCTTCAGTTGCCATTCCACACTTGCTTCGTGGAATTATGTAAGGATAGTAGAGTAGAAAAAATGGAAAGAAATGCAGTCCTAGTGATAGAATTGTGCTTCTGAACTACCTGGTTCTGAAGTAACCTCACCTCTATACAATTTGACTGTTTAAGACATTTCAAATTGGGATTATATTACCTACCAAGGAGAAACCACTATGAATATTTGGTGCATGAACCAATAGATCAGTGTTTCTCAACCTGTGATATGACCCCTTTTGGGGAGGTTGTCAAAAGACTCTTTCACAGAGGTCATTTAAGACCATCAGAAAACCCAGACATTTATATTAGAATTCATAACATTACTCATTAGAAATATTACCCAACTGTCTAAGTTACTTTTCCATCACTGCAACCAAAATACTAGAGAAGGGGAGGATTTGTTTTGGCTTATGGTTTTATAGATGTCAGTCCATCACGACAAACAAAGCATGGGATGCATCTTAGCTCATGCCATTGAAGACCAATAAACAGGTTCCTACTACCTTCCACCAGCTAGAAAACAAGCCTCAAAAGCATAATACTGTGGATGACACTTCAGATTCAAACTATAATGTCATCTCCATCATCTCACAAGTTGTCTACATTTATCTAAGTCTCAATCATAAACTGAGCAAAACATTTGTAACACAGCAAAAACATTCTTCATTAGTTTCCTACTTCAAATATATATATAATCTGAAAATAAGGAAAAACGTTAAGGTAATACTTGAATAATGCTTCTAACCGAAAATCATTTTTGATTCATTATTTTCTCAGTAGGTGCAATGTACTAAAAATTGTACTTGACAGCAGAGACAAAGGTGTTTATGACAGGCTTTCTTCCAAAATGAGTGATACAAACCTGGGCATAGTGGTGATGATGCAGGTACTAGACACATGTGGCTCCAAGCCCAGCCTAACCAACATATGGAGGCGGTGTCTCAAAAAAGGAAAATATAAATGGAGAGATGAATTATAATATATTATATACAGTACCAGAAGGGATGCACTAAAGGTATAAGTCATCCAGACACTATTACAATTTATAGAAAGGTTAACACTCCTGGTCAGGGATGACATTTGAGCTTAGATTTAAGCGATAAATACAGTTGCTGAAAAAGAGGGATGGAAATTGATTTCTAGAAAAAAAGAAAAGGAATAAACCAAAAGCTAAGAATCTTTGAAGCTCTTCTATGACCCAGAGTAATTAGAAAGCTGGGATAAGAACGATTGGGAGAGAAATGCAAATCAAAACGACCCTGAGATTCCATCTTACACCCATCAGAATGGCTAAGATCAAAAACTCAAGTGACACCACATGTTGGCGAGGATGTGGAGAGAGAGGAACACTCCTTCATTGCTGGTGGGAATGCAAACTAGTACAGCCACTTTGGAAAGCTATCTGGCGTTTTCTCAGAAAACTGGGAATAGGGCTTCCTCAAGACCCAGCTATCCCACGCCTGGAATATACCCAAAAAATGCCTTACCACATAACAGGGACATATGCTCAACCATGTTCATAGCTACTTTATTCATAATAGCCAGAACATGGAAACAGCCTACGTGTCCCTCAGTAGAAGAATGGACTAAGAAATTGTGGTACATTTACACTATAAAATACTACTCAGCTATTAAAAACAAGGACTTCCCGAAATTTGTGGACAAATGGGTTGAATTAGAAATGATCATAATGAGTGAGTTCACCTAGAAGCAAAAAGAGACAAACGGTATATATTCACTTATATCGAGACACTTGTCCAAGGGATATGTCCCATGAAAAACTTTACTTACCAGGAAAGTAGGTCAGAGGAGAGGACATCCTATTGGGACTCTAGGTGAGAGAAGCATTTGAGAATGAGGAAATAGAAGGATCCAGAGGGTCCTGGAAACCTACAAGAAGAACTTTATTTCAGGCAGATCTGGGTCCTGGGGTCCTCCTCAAACTAAGGCACCAGCCAAGGAGAATATAGGCAGTAAACTTCGAACCCCTACCAAGACCTAGCCGACGAACATGATATTCTCCACTGTTGAGTGGAGAGTGAGATCTGACTTTCACACGATCTCTGTTGCCCCCTTTTCTGACCATGTCCCCTGGATGGGGAGGCCTGGCGGCACTCAGAGGAAGGATAGCAGGTTACCAAGAAGACACTCGATAATCTAAGAGCATATACAGGGGAGGAGGTCTCCCTCAATCACAGACATAGGGGAGGGGAGAAGGGGGTAAGTGGGAGGGAGGGAGGAATAGGAGGATACAAGGGAAGGGCTAACAATTGAGATGTAATATGAATACAATAATAAAACATAACCTCAAAAAAAAAGAAAGGTTGGGAGTGTATAGTGGGAAGAACAGCAGAGGTAAAGAAGTAAATACCAAATGAAATAGATGCAATTAGGAGAGAAGAAACATTTGCCTCAATTCCCCTTTTGACTCTGTGTTTATCACTCAGAAAGAAACTATTTCTCTATGATTTTTTTTTACCTTTTTAGTCTGTTTTGGCCAAGTAAACAAGAAACAGAAAATCTTTAATGCAAAATATTCATTAAGCATGAAAAAACACTGGTGATTTCAGTCTATTTAAAGTTATCTATTATTTCTATTTGGGTAAGCAAAATTTTGTTTAGACTTTGAAAATACCTGTTTAGTTTTTAGCAGACTAATCACTCCTGCTTTCATGCAAGCCTCACAGGCATCAGCAAGTTCAAGTTCAGCAGGTAGGATTCCGGCCTCTGAAAATCCAGCCAGAAGAGTTAAGGAATGCGTGATTACTCTTGTAATTGCTTGAGAGAGTTCTAACATCCTCAAAGGGTTGATGGGGCCACCAGATATCATGGGTCAAGAATGTACGAGAGGTTAGGAATTCAGACTGAAGTTTACACGGGAGTTAGGGTAAACAAGTTCTGAAAGTAAACGATCAGGAATTCAAAATGAAAGTGAGCAAACCAAACATCTTAGTAATGTAAGCCTCTCTAAATCCAAACTCCTCTAAATGAAGTCTTTATTACGCCCTCACCAAGGTCAGAACTGGTATCTTAAGTATCTGGTAACTCTGACAGACCCTAGAATTTCAGCCACAAGAAATGGGTTTGCAGCTGGTATGTGCTGTTCATGTGCACTTCCCCCAAAATTTACTTAACTTGAAAATGTCAGCAGAAGCAAATGATTAAATTACTTTTCCCCAAGCTTCTTCACTAATGAATCAATTGCATGAGATTTATTTATTTATTTTTACTTTATTGATTTATTCTTGTTACATCTCAATGGTTATCCCATCCCTTGTATCCTCCCATTCTTCCCTCCCTCCCATTTTCCCCTTATTCCCTTCCCCTATGACTGTTCCTGAGGGGGATTACCTCCCCCTGTAAATGCTCATAGGGTATCAAGTCTCTTCTTGGTAACCTGCTGTCCTTCCTCTGAGTGCCACCAGGTCTCCCCCTCCAGGGGAGATGGTCAAAGTTGAGGCACCAGAGTATGTGAGAAAGAAATCTGTACTGTTTACTATGAAAACTATGGTGACCATGCAATTAGGCACTTTTTTGAAAAGCAATACTGTACATGAGAGATATTTGATGATGTACTACAGTGGTTCCTGAACTTTAGCATTGAGCAGAAAACACTGAGGCCCTTAAACTGTAAATTGAAGGCAGCATCGAGAGCTTCTGATTCATTGGCTCTATACTGGGATTCGATATTCAGCATTTCTAGGAAGTTTTCTGGTGATGCTGATGCTAGTGAGAGAATATATATTGAGAAGAACTGGTCTAACATAGCAAGGACTATAAATCCCATCATGTCTAGCATTAGTTAATTCAGCGTCTTACCTCTATCACGATCATTACCATATTCTAAAAGGATCTCTGGATTTCTCTTCATGTCCCTGAATAGCCTCTCATTGCACCAAGCATCCCATCCTTAAACAACAGCCACAACAAAAAATGAATGAGAAACATAATAGAATATGTCTCTTTTCCTCTCGTCTCTCTCACTCCCTTTCTTCCCCATCTCTCCTCTTCTTTCACCTCCCCTGCCCTCCCTCCCTCCCTCCCCCTCTCTCTCTGCCTCTCTTTCGTTCTCTTATCTGTATGTATGCACATGCATGTGCTTTGTGAAAAAATGTGTATGCTCACTTGTGTCTACAATTTAACTTTTGTATTAGGAGCAAATAATATCTTCTAGAATTCAATAGAACATTTGTCCCTTATACATTTGTACCAGATGCAGACCTCAGTGAACACTTCTTCCTTCACTTCTTCATTCATCCCTTTTTATTTCTCTGTTTTAAGGCAGTATCTTACTATGTAAAGTACTTCATAAACTTGGCAATTCCCCTGCTTCAACACCCCAAGTGGTCAATGAATCTCTTTAAATCACTCTCTACTTGTAATGAATAAGGTTGCTATGATGTGATTCCAGAGACCATAAAATAGCTAAACTGTCTTACTGAGGAATAAGAAATGAATAACTATTAGGTGGGCAAATATCTGGGCATGTCACAAATGTACTCTGATAACTAGAATCAGTATAAGTAGGGTTTGAAGTTGAAGGAATGAATGGAAATGCTAGAAAATAATAGATTATATTGCTTTTGCCACCACACTTTGCAAGAGAATAGTGTTCTTATGAAGAATTTAGTTCAGTATACTGGGTAAAGCTAACAGTATTTAGGAGTAGTCTTGCTTTTATTATATCTGTATATAGAATTGCAAGCTCTCCTTTCAAGTAATGAAATTTAGACAAGTTGAAACCTGTATAACAGCAAATCAATACTGAAATTATATGCAAAACCTGAACTTCTGGAGACTACACAAAAGAGAGAAAGACTCCGTGACCAAAACTTAACAGATTTCACACTTACAGGCATCTGATATAGAAATAAATAAAAGATACTAGTATATCTTTTCAAATGTTTGCATTTTCCTTCTTTTTCAATCTTGTAAAAACAGTAAAAACAAGAAAAAGAAAAGCAAAGAAAACATGGCTCTGATATGTCCCATATGCCCATAACCAATTTAAAGTAGAAAATTGAACTGTTTATTTTGACCTGTAGCCATCTTATTACTTCATTACAGGTTGTAGTGAAGATTTCCACTGGACTCAAAAATTCCATATTCCTTTATCAGTTTTGGTATGGTGAGGTAGTGACTAATGTGAGGCCGTCTCCTGCTGTGTTTTGATTCTTTTCCACAACTATCTCTTACGGAAATATGTAACTATGGGAGAGGAGTCGAGCTAAAGAGACAAATAAATCTTTTTTTCTTTATCAAAAACTATGTATGGCATACTTAAATAGCAAAAATGATGAATCCCATGTTTGTAAGCATATGCAGCATAACCAAGTTGAGTTAAAGAACTCTAGAGACTTGCCTCCAAAGACTCAAGACTGTTCAAAAACAGTAATCAATTTTAGCTGAGGAATTGGATACATAATCACTAAGGGATAGCTATAACACTATATCAATTTTCCCCCAAATTTATCCAAGGACAGTCTATGTACACAAACCAACCAACCAATAAACAAACAAACAAAAACAAAAACATAATTTTGAGTAAATCTAGGTCCATAGGATTTTTCCCTTCCCTGGGACAAATGGGAATCGCACTCGGGGTAAAATTGTACAGGATAAGCAAAAAAATAAAAATAGAAAAAGAAGAAGGTATAGGATAAGCAAAAATAAAAATAGAAAAAGAAGTTTCCAAAGTGCAGAAGAATCACTGATAATTTTGATAATTTTAGTATATTTATATGCACAATACTCATAATGACAGCGTTTTCACTGCTTTCATTTTGAAGACCTGGAGTGTATGTCTGTGTGTGTATGAGTCTCTGTCTATCTCTGTCTCTCTGTCTCTATCTCTGTCTCTGTCTCTGTCTCTGTCTCTCTGTCTCTCTGTCTCTCTGTCTCTCTGTCTCTGTCTCTCTCTCTGTCTCTCTCTCTCTCTCTCTCTCTCTCTCTCTCTCTCTCTCTCTCTCTCTCTCTCTCTCTCTCTGTCTGTCTCGTGTGTGTGTGTGTGTGTGTGTGTGTGTGTGTGTGTGTGTCTGTGTGTGTGTGTGTGTGTGTGTGTGTGTGTCTGTGTGTGTGTGTGTGTGTGTCTGTGTGTGTGTGTCTGTGTGTGTGTGTATCTGTGTTTTTATGTCTGTGTTTGTATGTGTGTCTGTGTATGTGTCTGTATGTGTCTATGTGTGTCTGTATGTGTCTGTGTGTGTCTATGATCCCTCCTCTGGGTGGATTGTCTGGAAAAATAGCAAAAGCTGTCTTAGAGCCATTGCCAGCAGAGGGCCTTTTCCCATTATATATAGAATCTCCAATGCTGTGCCTTGGGCTGTATTTCCTATATACTGCTTACGGTCTTCTAGAACAGTATGACTGTTTACAGATACTTTACTGTCTTCTCTGATTGAAGCAAGCATTGGTTTGCCAGCAACTTTTGGTTGTTTTTGTTTCAAAGACCATGCGTCTAACAGATGTTTGTTGTTGGCTCCATATCTACATTCTTTGAAAGCTGCAGAATCAAATTGCTGACATTCAGACAACACTAATTCCCACATCCAGGGAGCCTAATTTGCCGTCCCTGAGATACTGATTCCTGGCGTTCATGGGTTTAAAAACCATTTCAGTGACACAATATAAGAATGGGCTTGGGAGATGCAGCACTGTCTCCAGTAAAGATAATCACATTTTATAAACATCTGCGTCATTACAGCTATGATTCATCTCTAAGCTGTATACAGCTGTGTTTCCAGTTTCAATTAACAATCCCTTAATTGCATATCCATCTCATGTTACTAATTTAGTTAATTTATTCATAATTAAGAGTATTCTGTTTTCTACCAAGGTTTGTCGAGCTCAGAAAACTATAAAGAGAAATATTTTAAGGCAGCGTCTCTGAGGGATTTTGTTTCTTATAATCACATCACAGTAAAATGTCATTCATGTGCCCAAAGGCAGATAAATTGCTAAGGGATTTTTTTCCTGTAAAATATGAAGCTATGTGAAGCTGCAGTGTGCTATGTTTTTAAACCAAGTTCAATGTGGTGCATTTTGTTCTTTTCTTTCTCCTTTCCTGACATCCTCTCAAAAATTATCATTTGATTTGGATTATTATTTAAGTATCACAGCAAATCCAGTCACCAGTGCAGCTAAAACTGTCATTACCCTGTCAGGTAATGGTGTCTCTTAAAATCTAGGCTATAAAATCTGTACATTTCAGAGGACATTAAGATCAGGAATTTTTAAATTGCTGAAGCCTGAGTGAGTGGAATACACCCTTGTGGAAAATGGAAAGCATATAACATGATACCAGGCAGTTAATTCATTTTAGTTTGACCTTTTCTAGAAAAATACAGATATCCTTGCAGCAAGGATCTTGCCTTCATTAATATATGTCTGGGTGTCATTAAAATGGCAGTAACAAAAAATTTAAAATACTGTTTCATTTTGTTTAGTGTCCAGAAACTGCTGCCTACAGCTTTAACCAACCTTGCAGTTTGAAAGGAGTCCACTAATTGCCCAATAGTTTACATATTGTTTTTTTAAATTTTTTATTAATTTATTCATATTATATCTCAATTGTTAGCCCATCCTTTGTATCTTCCCATTCCTCCCTCCCTCCCATTTTCCCCTTACTCCCCTCCCCTGTGACTGTGACTGAGGGGGACCTCCTCCCCCTGTATATGCTCATAGGGTATCAAGTCTCTTCTTGGTAGCCTGCTATCCTTCCTCTGAGGGCCACCAGGTCTCCCCCTCCAGGGGACGTGATCAAAGGTGAGGCACCAGAGTATGTGAGAAAGTCATATCCCACTCTCCACTCAACTGTGGAGAATAGTTTGCATATTGTACACTATAGAAATGAGCTGTCTTTTGGCCTTCAGGGATTTAAATAAAATTTAAAATCTACTATCCTTACCCCTCTCCAGAAATCTCCTTGCCACTCAAGGAATTGTACATATAGTGTGCACTCATTCTACCATGGATCCATAAATCATTACCTCTTCTATTGATCAACAACTAAGTAGCTAGCATTCTGCTGCACATGGAAGGTTTAGTGATCATACAGTCATTATTTCTTCCTTTACAAACCTATCAGCATAAAGGAGACATAAGACATAACTCAAACAACAAAATACAGATATGTACATTTGTGTTGCTTAATGAAACTGAAAGGACAGACATGGATATACAATACTAAATCTCCTTATATAGTATATGCAATGAATTATAATATAATTAGCTCTCTGCTGATGAAGATTTAGATCATCAAGTATTATTTCTGCTTCCTCTTAGGTAGGTTTATTTTTGGTATAATTTTAAACTGATGATTTCACTCTGAAGAAAAATGCCTAAGTGTTGAAACAGACCCTTGACTCATATCCTAATTTTCTTTTTTTTAACTAAAAAATAAAATCAGACATTTATTTTGACATGATGATATCTTGTACTCCCATGACACAAGGAAATGGGTACTCAGGTATGCTGCTGAACAAGCATGCAAAAGTACCCATGGAACATAACTCTGCAGTGTGTATTGAGGGAGGTAAATGTGGACACCACAATTGACCCACAATATTCATGAGAGATTGGGTCTAAGACCCATCTCTATGGCTGCTCAAGTCCTTTGCATAATAGCACAATATTTATATATAATCTGCATACATCGTTCATATACTTTGACTCCTTTCTAGATTACTTGAAATACTTAATACAGTGTAAATGTATTATACTATGTTGCTTGTGGAATAATGATGAGGAAGCATAGCTATACATGTTTAGTTCAAGTGCAAATTTCCAAGTGTTTTTCATACACAGTTGGTTTAACAAGAAGATACAGAACACTCAGATGCATCAGGCACTCGTAATTATTTTGGAAATGTGTCCTAAGGAGATACTTAGGGATGTAACATTTAGCCTCAAGAATATTTCTGCAGCAGTTTTTGTTTGTTTGTTTTTCTTTTACATATATATTTATATTATTACACATATAAAATAAACTACATATGGCAAGAACCACAAAACAATCAGGAAGTATAATGTTACATTCAAAATGTTTTGGCTATTTGTATTTGACAACCTTGAAGAAAATATCTTTTCTATCTTGGTGAGTCTAAAATTCTGATTGTAAATCAATATCTATCATATCTCATCTTTATCAATTTAAACCATCTATCTAGACCTAAAAACATCTTAACCTCTAAACAAAAAAGCTTAATTGTAGAACTAAACTACAGGTATAGAATTTTGTATATTGATGCAAAATAAGTTTAATTTTGATACATTGGTATAGAATTCAAGTTTAAGATTATTCATCGTACATATTATATATATTTCTATTCTGATATGAGGTATTGTACCCATACCACTCAAGTAGAATACTCCAATACCTTGAAAGTGCTATTGCAGGCTGTTTAGGCTGTTATACAAGTTGTTAGTTGATCAAATCATGGTCATGTCAATTAGTAGTTATTTATATTACAGGAATAT
This sequence comes from Acomys minous, assembly GCF_964271855.1. Taxonomy (NCBI): domain Eukaryota; kingdom Metazoa; phylum Chordata; class Mammalia; order Rodentia; family Muridae; genus Acomys; species Acomys minous. The sequence goes on along the minus strand of NC_140488.1, from coordinate 88,388,103 downwards.
ACATCCTAGGTTTAACAGATAGATATGAGTCTATAGATAGATAAACTAAAATAGTTAGATAAGGTCTTAAAAAACTTCAGAGATATACTGAATATGGCATTTAAAGATGTTTTTTATTATCTTAAAGAATCTTTGACTACAAGACAGGTTAACTCCTGGCAATACCCATCCTACCACAAAGAGGATGATGAGCATCAAAGAATCTCTTTGTGGAGATGGCTTCAAATGTGGAAAACAAGCCACTAGGAAAAATGTTCTCATTTCTACCACAGACAGAATTCTGCCTTTAAAAGGACAAGCTTGGATATAGGCAGAGTCAATGGCCAAACTCTGCCAAGACAGGGTACGCAAGTCCTCAATAGTTCCTGCCTCACAGATATGTCTGTCAGATATACTGGGTCAGAAGGCTGAAGATGATGCTCCAACATTATGGAGAGTTTTGGGTGACTGTTCAAACAGCAAACTGTCTCTGTCTATTTTTTTTTTCACTTTGGAAGTTCCTAACCTGAACTTCCTGTTTACTCAGATAATTAATTTTATTCCTTCTCAAGTCTCTGATAGGGTTGAAGACCATGTCCTAATTTTCAATGCAAGTGATAAAAAGAATGGTATGCCAATGCATCAATCTTCTGGCCCTTTTAATTCTAAACATTTTTCTTAAATGTTAATTTGTATATTAAAGGTACCTACTTTCTGCCATCCTTCCACAGTGCCATAATGATCCATATGAATGTCCTGGCTGATGCTCTCAAGAGCACCAACAATGCTGAAAAAGAGGCAAATGCCAAGTTCATGTTCCAAAGTCATTGTACAATTACTAACTGATGATGAAGCATGTTCCATTGATGAATTTGAGATCATCAGTGATCACGGAGCAGGAAAAAATGTTTTAACCCTCACAGGCAGGATAAACAACTGTGGAATGGTCAACCCTAGATTTGATGTGTAGCTCCAAGACCTGGAAAAACTACAGAATAATCTGCTGATATCTCATCAGTTCAGTTTCACTATACTGACAACCTCAGTTGAGCATCATGAACCAGCAGAACAAAGACACACAAGAGGAAAGATTCTGGGCTTCTTTTACTGGAGATGTAAAACATACACATAAATAGTAATATGTCAGTGAGGAGTGCTGAAAAGAGGTAAAACCAAGTGTCCTACACGTGCAGTAGCAATGAGCCCATTTACTTTACCCTATACGATGTCAAACACTTCTCAACATCCCTCATCTCTCATCTCAGCTTCTACAGTGATTTATTTTCAATTTGTGTGTGTGTGTGAGGGGGAGCAGGTTGGCCTTTTTCTTTCTTATAACGTCTTAAACCTCAGTGAAACAAAGTGTGAAGCAAGTATTGTTAGTTGTTTTATGTTTCTTAAGGTTGACTAAAAGTCGAGGAAACACAGCAATATAACTAGCATGTCTTCAGTCCCAAGGATGGTGTTCAATTCCTCTGTACACTAAAAGGTTCCCCACCTGCCCTCCCCACCAAAAAAAAACTTTATTGTTGTCTAGGCAAGGCTCTTAGTTTACATACTAGTAAATAGCTTCTGGATGGCTTGGCTGAAATGTTCTCACCTGTGAAAAGCAGGATCATAACTCAGACATTATACAACATTCTTAAAATTAAACCATGACTTTTTTTAAATATGGAAGACAAAATGCTTATGCTTCAAAACTAGGTATATTTTTCTAAAAGTGCTAAATCCTTCATTATCATCATTTTGCCACTTTGCAATAGTAACTCATTTGGCCAATTATTTTATGATAGCAACTGTAGTCTTAGTTGTATCTGTTTATGTTTATAATTTGCAATCTGCATTTGATAATTGATAGAAATGGGGGTATTTAATGAGACAGATTATCATTTTAGCTCTTTATGATCCTGTAAGTCAGCATAATCATTATGAAAAAGATAGCATATATTTCACAAAGTAATAGGTTTTATCATAACATTTTAATGCATGCATGTCATATATTTTGTTCATACTCTCCTTCTCTCCATTTTTCTCTCTTGCTACCCTCACTGCCCTCCCACAGTTACCTTTCTCTTCTTACTAATGACTCTTTTGCTTAATTTCTTCTTTTTGTCTTTTCTTATACTAGCTTCCATGTATAAGAAAAAAATTATATTTGTCTTCATGAGTCCATCATTTCACTTAATATGATAATCTTCTATTCCATCATTTTCCTGAAAATAACATACAATTTTATTCTTTCTTGTGTCTGATTAAAATCCCATTGTGTATATATACCATAATTCCTTATACATTCAACTGCTTATGGACAGCTAGACTGGTTCAGTATGTTAGCTATTGTGCATAGTTCAGCAGTGAACAGTGTTGGACAACTGGCATGCTGACTTAGGTATATTTCCAGTAGTGGTGTAACTCTCCTATGGTAGTTTTTTAGTTTGGGCTTTTTGTGGTTTTTCTTGTTTTGTTTTATTTGTTATGAAGTTCCATAATGATTTTCATAGGGGATGCACTATTACATTCCTACCAGCATTGGGTGGAGGAAGGCATTTTATTTTGTTGTTGTTCTTGAGACAGGACCTGACTGTATAATCTTAGCTTAGCCTCAGCCTTGTGATCTTCCTACTTTAGCCTTCCCAGTGATGAGATTTACAGGTGCAATTCAACACATCTAACTTTATAACCAAGCTTAAATGTGTATCCTTATTTCCCCCCAAAACATAGACTAGAATATGAAATTTTCATCCTTACATCTCTTTCTTGCTTATTTCATTCATAAAACCTTATTTTATCTTCTATTTTTTCATGATTTTATAATTAGTCTATGCTTTAACTAAAAGGAAATCATTTTTAAATTGAAGCAAATATCATGTCTGAAACTATCTGGACACTTTTCATTATCTTTATAGGGAAAAGGAATAAATTCAGCATTTTGCTTCTGACTCTGAAGAAAGTTTCTTCATTGCTCTTCCAGAACAGCAATACTTGCTTCCCTGTCACTGTATCAAAACATTCTGTTGTTTCAATATTTTTACTTTAGTGTCATATGCCACTCTGTGTTTCAAAAAAAAAAAAATGTTAGGAGAGATCATACGCTGACGCCTTGGATTTAAGATGCCACTGCATGAGAGCAGGCCACCGACTTCAAGTTGATATAACAAAGATAAGTCAATCAATGTCCCTAGTCAGACAGGATTCTTATTATATCTAAGGTCCATACCTTGAATGGATAGCGATGTCTGCAGGACAAGGCCGTGGCTGTAAATCTCCAGTGACAGTGTCAGTGATGTATCAGCAATTCATAGCTTGACTTTTTGCATGTCATGAACACTTGCTTTGTAGCAGTAATACGTCATAGAAATGAGGATTATGTATGTCAGTGACCTAAACCTTGGTTACAATGTGGCTTTGGGAATAATTTGCTTTTCCTATGCCTGCTTCAGTGACTAGCATTTGAATCTGGAATTAAAATAACCAGTTGTTTGCCAGTTTTGCTCTAAAGTCCAGTTCCTTTCCAGATGATCACAAAATTGGCTTTTGTTTAATGCTGCATGAGAGCTTTTGTTTGAATCCATGTTTGTTCGGCACTACTAGGGCTCAAACTCAGGATCGTGAACATGCTACACAAGGGTTCCAACACAGAGCTACATCCCAGCCTGATTTGCTTTGGTGTACTTGGAGATAATGACATAAACTTTACAGGACAATTATTATTTGTCACTTATCTGAAGTTGTTTACCATCAACAAAAAGGCAAGAAACCAAAGCAATTGGATTCTGTCACTGTGTTTCACATCCATTAATTTTAGATATACAGATGCAGTTTAGTCTACTTACCAAAAGACAAAATGAATGACCAACTTCTGGCATGCAAATGAGATTCTGTAGAAAGAGATTTCTCTTTGTAGTTAATGTAAAAATGCTTTTAAATATTTACTTCATTGGGCTTTATTTTATATATATATATTTCCTTTTGTAAGTTTAGCTGGTTTGGAGACAATGCAAAAAAAAGGAAACCAACTTAATAATAATGGTAGATTATAGGAAGCAAAATCAAGTTAGTAAACACGAGTGGATACCAACCAGAAAAAAAGTAAAGCTTTCACAGAACAAAAAGTAAGTTATCCTATTAATATTACACTCCACTGTCATAAAGCACTTTGTCCCACAAAGTGCTCTCTGCCCAGGCACCATACTGTACATCTGTCCTCTAGACCATGTAAGGGAGAATTGTGAGTTAGCTGCTCTGGATAATCCTTAACCAAATCATATGCAGTTACTAAGCAACACTTGTATACATATCACTCCAGGGTAACTTTATATAACTGCTGTTCCATAAAGCAGAAAAAAGTTTCTCATTCGTGTATGTGTGTGTGTGTGTGTGTGTGTGTGTGTGTGTGTGTGTGTGTGTACATATATATGTATATGGTGTGCCAGCAAAGTTACTGACAGAATTGACATGAGAGAGGGGGTGGAGAGAGAGAGGAGAGACCACAGAACACACATTCATACTGAAAGTATTCTGAAGGGCCTCAGTGACTGTATTTCCTAGTAGATGTCACAGTCAATTATTTTAAAATAGCTTTTCAATTTCTTGAAAGTCCAGGGAGGATAGATAAAATATTGCAGGTTTATCATATTCCTGCTCCAACCCTGAATACAAAGTCAGTGCTAAAAACACACATGTTCTGTAGTAAATAAAAAGGAGAGGTGCAATAAGTAATAAAATAGACACATATAGCAACCAGAATCTTTACTCTTTTTGCTGATGAAATGTTGAAAAAAGTTATTGGGGATGTGTGGAAATACCTTCCCAATGGACAGGGATGATTTAAAGCTAAAAGCTTCCCAGAGACTCATATTTGAATCCTTGTTTCCAGTTACTCCTGCTCATTTGGGAAGGTTGTGGAACCTTTAGGTAGAGCCTAGGGGTCAGAAGGAAGTCACTAAGTGAAGGTCTTTGAAGGTTATTTTTGGTCCCTAACTCTGACCAAATGCCTTCTTTCCTGGTCTAATATGTTACGAAGAGCCTCCACTGCATACTCCTGCCAGCGTGAGCTAAGTTGTTTCATTGCATCTTGCTTTCCATGATGGACTGAAAACTCTGAAAGTATGAGCCAAAATAAATCACCACTCCTTTAAGTTTTCCTCTGATGTATTGTAGTCTCAATGACAGAAATGTAGGCACAAGACCATATAAGTAAATGATGTAACTTTTCTTATCATTTCTCAATGTATTGCATTAAAATCTAATTGCCTAATATCATGATTGCCTTACTTCCCATAATCTGAATGTTTGTGTTCCACCCCCTAAAATTTGTGTGTTTAAATATCATTCCCATGTGATAATAATAGGAGATAGTGCCTTTGGCAGAAGATAAACTCATAAAAACTCTTGTAAAAGAGATGCACAATAACATCCCAAAGATAGTAAAGCATTTATTGTATAAAAGATCCTATTCCATATGTAAGCTGTGGTTCTTTTTTCCTATTTTCTTGAGTTTTCTGCCGAAACATAAGGATGGTACTATAGTTGCTTGTTATGTTAACTACAGATAGTTATACTGTACTATTGTCAGGATCTATGCCAAATACTCTCTACATGATTTAAATGTATATAAGTCATCTTTCTGCTATAGTCATTAGTGCTTCTGCATTCAAAATTCCAGTGAAATGGGACTTGAAAAATTACAGACTTGCATTAACTTCAGAAAACAACCTTAAGAGTGAGTGATCTCTTATATTTCACTGCATTAATTTCTAATGTTTCTTGGAATAAATTAGCATTCCTGGAATGCAAGCTAACTGAAACTGCTCTGGACAAGAGCAAAGCATTTCCTGGCTCCTGGTATTGAAGAAAAAGCCTATGCTATGACATTCACTCATGTCTCCTTCCAGAGCATCTTTAAGTACGTTAGCAACATTGCTAAAAACAGCATTTACCTAAAGCTTAGGAGAACTCTTTTTTGTTGGATCCATTCTTATATGTACAAAGAGTAAAAAAAAAATCATATGAGGTATTTAAAAATTATCCAAGAAATCTCCTTACCTCCAAATATTTACCCCTCATTATTGTCTCAAATCCCACTTGCTGTGAAATGACTTAGGTTACCCTGCTCTTAGCCAATTTCATGGAAAAAATGAACTGATACAAATGTATCTAGGATGGATGGGGCATGACTACTTCATTGGTACCCTAGATTTCAGCAGAATACTTCAGTCTAAAGTTGTTCCCAAATGTAAACATGTAGCTAGCAAACATCTAGTAGGAGACATAAAAGGACAGATTCCAAACTTAACTCTAATAACATCCTAGCCTTTCAGCTTAAATTGACCCCATTACAAGAGCAGGGTTTTCTGACCTTCAGTTTTTATCAGGAGGCCAATTTGTTCCTAAGTCTATGATGTGACACAGGACAGTTGAGGGTCAAATATAAAATTAAAATCCTGGGCAGTAGGACTTGCTTTTTTGTTAGATCCCTTTCATAAAGTATTAGCAAATACCATTAAAATATTTTAACAATTAACATATTTTGATTGTCTTAAATTTTGCAAGTGAGAATCCACAGGGACATTCATTACAGGCTACTATTTTCCCTAGCACCAACTTATTTGTGACATTTATTGTGTACATTACAAAAACCCTAAAGGTTCATAAGGATAACTAACCGAAGCCGTCTTTGGAGTTTGGCTTCTTTCTGAAGATAAGGGTTATGTTCTCCTACACTGTGAATTTGTGATTAAGATAAGCAATTGCTCCAAACATGCAGAGTTGAAATTCATACTAGTCAAGCATATAAAACATCACATAATCTCTGCTGGCAGATTTTAAATTAATTACGGACATAATACCACCACTATATAGCTTAAATTCTAACCATTCTCCTTCGAGTGTGCAAAATATCCTGTTGCAAAGTAGTAACCAACTCCATTGATAAATAATGAATCTTTAGTAGTAGGATGTTTTCTCTTCCTACTCAAGCTGAAGAACAGGCTGATCATCAGCTGGGGAGCATATAAAACTCCAAGTGGCTCAACCTATACTGAGAGCCAATTAATTCTATATGGATGGGCATTAAGCATCAGTATCTTCTACAAGTCTCCAGGATTTCAGATGCAGCCAAGTTGAGTAACCCTGATGCTAAAGGAAGAGGAAATAGAGTGGCTCCATTTCAAACAGGAAAAGATGCTGGTGAACAAAAAGTTAGGCTCAATCTTCTGATTGTCAGCAAAGCATGATTTGCATGTGGAAATGAGCTAGGGTCTTTTCTACCCAGAAATTTGGCCCTCATACTGACAAGACTGAATTTCAAATTAAGAAACCCCTTTCTGAATAACAATTAGGGAACGTTTATTGTTTCAGAAACAGGGGCACACAAATGTTAGAACCTTTTTCCTTGAAAGCAATTATTCAGTCTTATATTTTTTTATCATTTTACCGGAAAAAAAGAAAAATTGAAACTCTATTTGTCTGTGGCACCCAGAGCAGTATCTTGGATATAATGAGACAAATTTACTTTTTAATTAATTTATTCTTGTTACATCTCAATGGTTATCCCATCCCATGTATCCTCCCATTCTTCCCTCCCTCCCATTTTCCCCTTACTCCCCTCCCCTATGACTGTGATTGAGGGGGACTTCCTCCCCCTTTATATGTTCATAGGATATCAAGTCTCTTCTTGATAGTTGCTATCCTTCCTCTGAGTGCCACCAGGTCTCCCCTCCAGGGGATATGGTCAAATTTTAGGCACCAGAGTACATGTGAAAGTCATACCCCACTCTCCACTCAACTGTGGAGAATATCCTGTCCATTGGAATACTACTCCGCTATTAAAAACAAGGAATTCCCGAAATTTGTGGACAAATGGATTGAGCTAGAAGCGATCATAATGAGTGAGTTAACCCAGAAGCAGAAAGACACAAATGGTATATACTTACTTATATCTGCATACTAGCCCAAGGGTCATGTCCTATGAAAGTCTTCACTTACCAGGGACAGAGGGGAGGACATCCTATTGGCACTCTAGATGAGAGAAGCATGGGAGAATACAAAGTAGAAGGATCCAGAGGGTCCTAGAAACCTACAAGAAGAACATTATGATAGGCAGATTTGGGCCCAGGGGTCCTGCTCAAACTATGGCACCAGCCAAGGACAATACAGGCTGTAAACTTCAAACCCCTACCCAGGTCTAGCCAATGGAGAAATTTATTTTCAAAGGACTGTTGAGACTCTGTGTGGACATATGCACGTGTGTGCACACACTTACACACTTGCACAAGCATGCTTATACAATGAATAGTTTTCCCAAGGACTGTAAAAATCCTATTAAAACAGTAGCTTCTTGGATACCTACTGAAATCCCAGGTTTTCTTATTTTCTTTTATGATATTTGGATGCATTTAGGTGAACTTGCAGCATTTTAATTATATGTGTATCTGATGAGCAAGAAAAAATGTAAAAGGGTTTGGGGAGAGATTTAATTTTAGATAGGGAGCATAATTAACAGCATTTGGAAAAACTACTGGAACTTTAATTAAATGTCTCTACATTAATTTAGTCATTTAATTGAAAATGTATTGGGATAGTCCTTACAATTTATCACTTCTGGTCTTTGAGGGAAAAAGATTTTAAATAACAAAGCATCAGTTAACTACTCCTTTATTATTTAGCTAGATGTCCACCACTTGGCTTTAATATTTTTCCTTGTATGTCTGGAGATTTTTTTTTAAGTTATTTGGCTTGTCACTTTGATTTAAAGAGCTGTAAATCTGGGGGAAACCATATTTGGAAACATTAAGGAAATGTTTCTTTTCTCTTATTTTAAACTTCAATAGTCAATAAGATTATGTTGGAAAGTCTTTCCCCAATATATTGTGGATTCCCCTTTTATACTTTGCCATCTTTGCTTCTCTTTTAAAGGTCATGAGTATATATGACATATGTAAATTTCAACAATGTGTTTGAATGGGTGCTCACAATATCTTCTTGAATTATGTAAAGAATTACACATTGAAATTAGTACAGTTTGGTGGATCTTGAGATGTTTCAATGACCATGTCCATGAGATACTGTTTTTAAGGAAGTTTTCCTTTGGGTTAAAGTTTGTTCTACTGCATTACACAATCCCCCATTAATTATCTGTAAATTCACTCCCCAAGTTTGTGTGGCACATAACCTTCACAGGTATATAAAGCTTCTACAGCTGTACTTTGACCAGATTCTTATCATTCTCCTCAAATAATAATATGAACTATGCAGTTATTAATTTGTCAAGATAGTTCAAAAGGAATTTTGAGATAATCCACAAAAAGTAGAAAATTAATATTCCAAATAAAATTACAACTTTACACTTATTTAGTAGACCTGAAGACCCACATGGTGGCTCAAAACAGTCTATAACACCAGTTCCAGGTGATCTGATGCCATCCTCTGAACTTCACTAGTAGCAAGCACACATGTGGTACACAGGCATATATACATTTGAGCCAAAATGCATACACATAAAATAGCATAAATAAATCTAAAGAAATAGTTAAGTAAATGTTTTAAAACCTTCTATACAAATATAATACAAAGAACATTTGACCTAGTTAGTGGTTTTTATTAGGCATGAATTGCTGTTTTAGATAATCATCAGCTCAGTATTCACTCACTCTTATCCAATATAGTCTAGTATAGCTTTCTATAGAAGGTAGAGTGGTATTTTATTTCACTGATTAAATTGACCACAGTTTCATTGTAGTGTTCACTGGTTCAATTACATTTTAAGTATTATACTCATGAGTATCACATTTAAGAAACATCTTGACAAAAGTATGACTGTGTCCATTCATTCAAGGGCAATCAAATCAAGAAGGGTATAGGGATGGTTATTCTAGGTGTAGTCCTCCAGAGACCACAACCAGTGGATCCTGAGAGGGGACATGGGGGTCAGGAATGGCCTAGGGGTGAAAGATACCTCAGGCAACTGTGAAAGAGCTTCTCAGCTGTGAAATAGACTTCTCAGGAAACAGCTTCCATGAAAAGCTTGTTTAATGGTGGAAACAAAGGCTTTTTAAATCTTTGGGAAATGGGTAGGGGTTTTCAGGGTAAGTGCATATTATTGGCAGGGTGCAAGATGCCAGGGATGCCTCATTTGCATGAGGAGGAATTCCAGATGTTAGATATGACCTTATAAGGGAAAAGGAAGTTTAACCTAGCAACCAGGCTAGGTGACCTCCTGTGGGGGTTCAAGAGTGGGAACACAGGACTACATGCTCTGGGATATGCAAACCTAAGGCGAGGGGGATCAGCTCTACTCCTGCCAATCTCTGGGGTTTGGACATACCTTGATCCTATTCTTATTCTGGACCAGCTCTCCACACCTCCATGTTCACCATCCCTACTCCTCATCACAAGGCTCCCTGGCCCTATAGTATTCTTTACTTCAGATGTTCATGTACTAAACTTAAAATCATAAGTTCTACCACTGTGGATGAAATGGGAGCAGTACAAAAACAACTAATAATTATAGTCACAAGGATGTTTAAAAAGTGTTATTACTTACATACCAGTTTAGAGAAGATAAATTTTGGATCTTATCTATTCTCACAGAGTCTGTGCTTCTACCATTATAAACACTTCAATACCTCCATTATATATGAAGAGAAGCAGTTCTCATGTTTTGTTTTGTTTTGTTTGGAAGTTTGGGGAAGTTAATTTTCTTATGACTTTAAAGACACAGGGGTGTGTGTGTGTGTGTGTGTGTGTGTGTGTGTGTGTGTGTGTGTGTGCGCGCGCGCGCGGCCTTACATCCTCACATAAGTTATTTTCCATGGTTACCATAGAAACTGCATCCCATTTCTTAAAACAACACTCCTGCTATTTTGTACCTTGGAACATAAAAATGTTAATAATAAAGTTTAGAAAACTTCAGAAAATATGTGCACAAAACACAACACAAACTGAGAAAGCTTAATGTTTGCCTTAACTCATATAAGTACCAATGTTTTTTGTTTGGGGGCATTATTAGTTGCCATGTTTCTGGTGTATCTGGGAGTTTATTGCTACCTGTGGAAGTTTGTAACTTGAGAAATTTCTATACTATAAGGAAGACAATAAGCACTGTAAGAGAGGAATAATAAATTTACCTAAGTTAATATCATTTTTACCATAGTAATGCTACATTTCTTATTTAGCATTCTCATTACCCATCAGTAGAAAAAGTTAGAGAGTGCCTGACTGTATAATTTTATGATCCTTATTACTCTAAATTCTCAAGATACTGATCAGAATCAAATGGGGTCTATGTTACGTAGTCTTTTCTCTATTTCATTACAACTCTCAGATAAGAGAACAGTTTTGGTTTTTGAAATTTTAAATGAAGTCTGAGAGATGGCTTAGGAGATAAAAGTGGTAGCTGCAAAAGCATGACCACCCAAATTCAAGTCCCCAACACCATATAAGAACCAGACATAGTAACATGTGCCTGTAACCCCAGCGCTGGGTCCTGAAAGCACCCATATTCTTGGACTTACTAGTCAGACAATCTAGCTGAAACAAAGAGTTCCAGGTTCACTGAAAGACTTTGGCTTATAAAAAGTGATAAGCCTAATGACCTGAGTTTTTCCCTGACACCAACATAAGAGAAAGAACTAACTCTATAATGTTGTTCTCTAGCCTACACAAATGTACTATTGCATTCCTTCCTTTATCACAATCAATAAATAAAAGTTTAAAAAAATAGAGAAACATGCCAAAGGTCAATACCTGACCTCCATATGCATAGGAGGGGGGGGGGGCTGAGAGACAGAGAGATGTTTGACAAGAAACCAAGATATACAAACTAAAATTCATGGGAACCATTGCCAAAAATGTAAAAATATGACAGTAGAAAGGAAATTATACTGCAAAATTTAAACTTCTGCACTGAAAAATGGAGAGCATTTTTACATCTAGCTGTATTGCTTCTCCCTGTGGGGCTGTTCTACACACAAAGTTCCCATTACATAATGAACAGCATCTTAACTACTGTACAACTGCTTCCCTCTAGAAACACAATGCAGCAGACTTGACGTCTCACGGACCATTTATAACAAATCTACTGATGTCCACTTCTGTAGTAAAGAAGAGATTAATGCATGTGTGTTTGACGGTTACAGCTGAGTGCAAATTGAAGTTCACAACTAAAGCATGACACCAAGATACCAAATATGTCATTTGAATGCTATTTTTTGAGACATGCTCTAGGTTTTTAGCCAATGCTGATGCCAAATTCAAAATTATCCAGCCTCAGCATCCAATTGGCAGGGATAACAGACATATATAAATAACCACATCCAATTTCTGGATATGTTTAAGAGTTAAAATTAGATTGTATTTCCTCCTCAAGTTATTTTTTGGCATGGAGTTTTATCACAGCAATAAAAGCCTAATTAATGGCATACAAGTCCGTAGGTTTCACACACACACACACACACACACACACACACACACACACACACACACACAAACACACTTCTCTTTACATCCTAAGGCCATTGTTTAGTATCTCCCTTCTTCTTCCTCTCTGATCCCAAACTAGTCCCTCTTCTGTTTTCATGCTATATACTTTGTGTGTACTTAATTTAAACCACTGAATTCTTCTCCTCCATCCCATTAGACTACTTCTGCCTGTTCTACTTTTTTGTCATATTAAATGTCCTTTTAATACTAAGAAACATTTAAATTTAATGAAATATGCAACTCAAGTTCAAGAATGTTGGGCCCACTGAAAGTTTTGTTGACTTCACTGAGACAATCGGTTGATTTATTTGTGCATATAATACTGCTTCTTTTATCTTGGTTATATTGGGATCAATGGTTCTATCAAATATTTCAGTAGTCATTATTGATACTTTATGTCTTTATGGTACTTTAGAGGTGACTAAACACTTCACATCAATGGTTCACTTAATTGTCATAATAATCCGAGAAATTAGTAAACCATGGCAAGAAATCTCCTTTCCCCACTGAAAACCAGAAAAGGTTTCAGTGTATATAATCAGAGTTCATGCGCTTGTGTTGAGGGGAAAGTGTTAATGAAATTAACAATGACTTCTAGGGAATTAAACCATTCATTTAATAAAAAAAAATACCATGATGCCACATATGGTGTGACCCTCTTGAGGAAGGGGTCAGATATCCACTGGCATCTTGAAGTAGCCATTGGAATAATCCAAGGAAACAAAACAGTTGCATAGCTTTTTATGGGTAGATGATAACATTAAGAAAATAATCAAAAGTACAAGAATAATTAATATTTCCAAGCTTCGGGTTACATTTTGCAATGAGGAGAATGCCCTTACAAAGAAAGCAGTCCTCCACAAATATTTGTGAATTTTTATGCCACCCACTTGGTTAATGTGACCATTAATATTCATTGTAAGCTTGACTGAAGTTAGAGTCATGTGGGAAACTGACCTCTGTGTATACCAATAATGACATTTCCAGAGAGATCTACTAAAGTTTGAAGACTTACCCTAAGTCTTGGCAACACCATTCCATGGAGTGGGGTCTTAGACTCAATAGAAAAAAGAAAGCAAGCTAAAAACAATAGTTCATCTCTATTTCCTATCTATGGACACAATGTGACCAACCACCCCATACTCCAGATGCCATGTTTTGCCTTCCATGATGGACTATGCCATCACACTACAAGCCAGATTAACCTTTACCCTCTGTGTGGCTTTTGTGAGATATTTTGTCACAAAATAGAAACTGAATATAGTTACCAAATTGATGCATGATGCTAGATAAGGTACCCTGCAAGGTACACAGATTTTTGCTCTGAACTGCACCTACTGATTGTACTCAAAGTTTTATAAATAACTGCCATGCTAATAAAGATGCAGAGTAATAGATAACAACTGATTTTTATTGTTTCTTTCCTAAAGAAACAAATCCAAAACTGATAGTTTAAGGTTGCCTTTCTCCAGATCCAGGGGTCCTGCCCAAACTATGGTACCAGACAAGGACAATTCGTGCAGTAAACTTTGAACCCCTACCCAGATCTAGCCAATAGATAGAACATTCTCCATAGTAGAATGGAGAGTGGGATATGACTTTCTCACGTACTCTGGTGCCTCACATTTGACCATGTCCCCTGGAGGGGGAGACCTGGTGGCACTCAGAGGAAGGACAGCAGGTTACCAAGAAGAGACTTGATACCCTATGAGCATATACAGGGGGAGGTAATCCCCCTCAGGAACAGTCATAGGGGAGGGGAATAAGGGGAAATTGGGAGGGAGGGAAGAATGGGAGGATACAAGGGATGGGATAATCATTGAGATGTAATGTGAATAAATAAATGAATAACTTTTTAAAATTAAAATAAAAAATTTTTAAAGGTTGCCTTTCTCATTTATGAGGAAGAACAATTATACTACCGCAGTTAAAGAGAAGGTTCTTAGAGTGCCTTTGGTATTGGTTGTTCATTTTATTATATAGTTTTATCATATTTTAAAACTTATCAACTTTTTATTGGGTCTATCTGCTGCTAAAGTGTTTTCTACCTAGTAATAAAGTCAAGAGAAAATTTGGGACTCGGAATTATTGGCAAATACATCCATTAGTTCTATAAAATTATACTATAAAAGACTTAAGCTGTATACTGAGTATTAATAAAATAATAACATGAAACATAAGAAAGATTTAATTGAATATAAAGTAGTTCATCTTTGATACCCAAAAGATAACTTTGGATTGTATTAGCAGAGTTTAAAATGAAGTGTTGTTTGTACTGATGATTTCAACTTTTGTGGAATTCTAGAACGGCAGCACTATTTTTGTGTGTGTTAATGTTATTAACGAAAACTTATAGTAAACCATCTACCGATGAGCATTCCTTTAATTAAAATGCCTCAAATATAATTTTGTAAATGTATATGGGAGAGCCTAACCCATCTTTCCAGTCCACTAGCCACTCTTTTTCTTTAGAAACCACATTCCAGCTAAATACTCCACCCATCACTTGCTCTAGTATGGAGACAAACCATAGGGAGACAAACCCTGTCTCCCAGACATCTAATTTTGATAGATACCATTACAGTGATTCTTTTGGTGCCTTGGTTTTTTCATATGTAAAATGAAATGATAAAATAATAAAATCACAGTTTGTGAGATAATTAGGGAATTAAAATCGCAGGACTCAGAGTCCAATAAAACTTATGTATTATTATCATTGCTATTAAAATTATTCCTTCCACCTAGGACATCAATTCCATAAGGAGTTTACCAAGATCTTCTTTCACTGAACCCTGAGTCCTCCAAATGAAATTAACTAATTCTTTTTTTTTGTTTTGTTTCATTTTATTTTATTTTTATTATTAATTTATTTAGATTACATCTTAATTTTTATCTCCTCACTTGTATCCTCCCATTCCTCCCTCCCTCCCTTTTTCACCCTATTCCCTTCCCCTAGGTCTGTGACAGAAGGGAGAAATTAACTAATTCTTATATGGTTATATAAGTTGTTTATATGTGCATACTTGTGTATCCTAAAATTAGTGTTTCCACAGCACACATAGATTCAGTAAATTGGTACTGAATAAATAGATACAATATACTTTCCATAGGCATTAGTTTGGGACAGCAATATTTTAAACCTTAAGAATTTATGCTGATACTGGCTTGATTATATTTTACTATTTTGTCTTAGAGACTTGAAATTAATACTTTGTAGTGTGTTAATTTATGACCCTTAGCTGTTAATGTTTTCTGGATAGAGATCCCCTATATTTGTCAGCACTCTGCTCTTGTGTTTTTGCATTAATTCTGCTCGAAAAATAGTGTCTATGATAGGAATTGTAGTTTTGAATAGTACTTTTAAGAATTTGTATAGAATGACTGCATGGTCCACAAGAAATTGTGATTGATTACTTTTTGACATATATTTTTACCATTGTGGTCTTAACTTTTTAAAAGTGTTTCAAATGGGCATTTAAACCTGTGGGTGGAAAAGTATTTATAACCATTATTGTTGACTGTTTACTGTTCTGAATATCAGTTAAGTGGGTAAATTTGGAATGATATTATTTTATTTATTTTTTGTTTGTTTGTTTACATCTCAACTGCAGTTTCTCCTCCCTCCTCTCTTCCCAGTCCTTCTCCCTTCTCTTTCTCTCCCCTCCTCCTCTGTTTCTCTTTAGAAAAGAGGAGACCTCCAATTGATATCATCCTGCCCTGGCATATCAAGTTGCAGTAAGACTAGGCACATTTAAAATTTTTTTAATTTCATTAATTTATTCAGATTACAACTCAATTGTTCTCCCATCACTTGTATCCTCCCATTCCTCCCTCCCTCCTGCTTTCACCCCTTTCCCTTCCCTGTGTCTATGACCGAGGGGAACCTCCTCCCCTACTATATGGTCATAGGCTATCAAGTCTCATCTTGGTAGCC
This sequence comes from Acomys minous, assembly GCF_964271855.1. Lineage (NCBI taxonomy): Eukaryota > Metazoa > Chordata > Mammalia > Rodentia > Muridae > Acomys > Acomys minous. The sequence goes on along the minus strand of NC_140488.1, from coordinate 88,371,710 downwards.
TGCTTATTCTTTCTTTGAGTGCCACCAGGCCTCAATTGAGGCTAGATGAGGCAGCCCAGTAGGAGGAAAAGGCAGGCAGCGGAGTCCGAGACAGCCACTGCTCTCATTAGTAGAAGTCTCACATGAAGAGCAAGCTACACAAGTGTAACACATGGGCAGAGGGCCTAGGTCACTTCCGTGCATTCTCCCTGGTGGGCCATTCAGGTCATACTGGTGTGGGCCCAGGTTAGTCAATTCTATATATTTTCTTGTAATGTCCTTGACCCTTCTGGTTCTCACAACCCTTGCTCCTCCTCTTCCACAGGATTCACCAAAAATCTGCCTTATATTTGGTTCTGTGTCTCTACATCTGTTTCGATCAGTTGCCGGGTTAAGCCTCTCTGGTGATGGATATGCTAGGCCCCTGTCACAGAATCACCTGTAGGATGGACAAATTGTAGGTCCAAGGTTTTGTGGCAGGGTTGATGTCCAGGTCCCTCCATTGGAAGTCTTGCCTGGTTACAGCAAATGGCTGGCTCAGGTTCCATATCTATTATTGCTAGGAGTCTTAGCTAGTGTCCCCATCATAGATTTCTGGGAGTTTCCATTGTCCTAGGTTCAACTGTACCAATCCTGAGCATATACAGAAAGCATATCACAAGGACACTTGATCAACTATGTTCATAGCAGCTTTATTCATAATAGCCAGATTCTGAAAACAACCTAGATGCTCCTTAACCAGTGACTGAATAAAGAAAATGTGATACATTTATACAATGGACTATTACTCAGCCATTAAAAGAAATGGCATCATGAAATTTACAGACAAATGAATAAAACTAGAAAAGATTATCATGAGTAAGGTGACCCCGACCCAGAAAGACAAACACGGTATGTGCTTGCCTATAAGTGGACATTAGGTGTAAAGAAAAAGAAAAACATGCTACAATCTACAGAACCAAAGAAGCTAAGTAACAAGGAGAGAGTTCAAGGTGGGCCATGTGACTCTCACTGAGAAGGAAAAATAGAATAGACATCATGGGAGTGGGGGTGGGGACTGAATCAGGGCGGGATTGGGCATGGGAACAGGAGAGATAACATGGGGGGATGAATGGAGAGACAACTGGAATGAAGGACATCTCTGGGACTAGCTAGAAACCTATGCCAAATGAATGATATTTTAAAAGATGTATTTTATTTTTATTTATGTACGTAGATACTTGTGGGTGTACACAGCGGCCAGTAGCAGACGACAGATCCTCTGGAGTTACAAGGGATGGTAACCCCCTGGATGTGGGTGCTAGAAACTGTAGTCCAGTCCTTTGCAAAAGCAGAAATCACATTTAGATCTTGAGCCATTTTTCCAGCCTGGGAACAATCTTTTATTACTAGATTCACAGCCCATTCCTATTTTCTAAATGTTTTCTAGTTCTTTCTTAATAATCTGAAACCGTTCAATCTATTTATTTCTTGTCAGTTTTATATAGGTGGTGGTGCGGGTGATACAAGGGATGTGAAGGTGTTGTTTTTTTTTTTAATAATTCATTCATATTACATCTCAATTGTTATCTCATCCCTTGTATCTTCCCACTCTTCCTCCCTCCCACTTTCACCCTTTTCCCCTCCCCTATGTCTGTGACTGAGGGGGACCTTCTCCCCCTGTATGTGCTCATAGGGTATCAAGCCTCTTCTTGGAGTGCCACCAAGCCTCCCCATCCAGGGGACATGGTCAAATATGGGGCACCAGAGTTCATGTGATAGTCAGTCCCCACTCTCCACTCAACTATGGAGAATGTCCTGTCCATTGGCTAGATCTGGGTAGGGGTTCAATGTTTACTGCACGAATTGTCCTTGGTTGGTGCCATAGTTTGAGCAGAACCCATCAGCCTATATCTGCCCATCATAATGTTCTTCTTGTAGGTTTCTAGGACCCTCTGGATCCTTCTACTTTGCTATTCTCCCATGCTCCTCTCACCTAGAGTCCCAATAGGATGTCCTCACATCTATCCCACTTTCCTGGTAGGTGAAGACTTTCATGGAACATGTCCCTTGGCCTAGTGTCCAGATATAAGTGAATATATACCATTTGAGTCTTTCTGCTTCTGGGTGAACTCACTCATTATGATCATTTCTAGTTCAATCCATTTGTTCACAAATTTCGTGAATTCCTTGTCTGTAATAGCTGAGTAGTATTCCATAGTGTATATGTACCACAGTTTCTTTATCCATTGTGAAGGTTGTTCTTTAAAGGTTGGGAAGTTTGAAAGTATTTATATTATACTAGGTTTAATAGAGGGCATGACTCCAGTAATGGGTGGGCGCTCATAAATGCTCATTGGAAATATCATGTATATTTAACAAAGCATTGATTTTCAGCCAGTGTTTATTCAAATACCAATTTCCTTTCAGTTGGAATCTTCAGTGCCTATCTGATTGATCATGTCTTATGCCTGACTTCTATGTGTCTGTCTCATAGTAGTGACTAGATACATTTTGAATATCACTCCTACTTATAGATATTTTCTTGTCCCATGATATTATTATAATTAGGGCTCGTCTCTTGAACAAAACTGAAGTGTTAGTTTAAATCAATAAATCCTGTCCCTGCAGTCATTGTTTCCCAGAAGTCTCAGGGTTTCTATGTGTGATGGCTATTCTTCCAGGAATAGGGCCGACTCTCTCCAGTAGCTTGCATTTTTTCCTAATTGACATTATTTCACACCCTCCATTTTCTCTACTATGGAAAAGTGTAATTTCATTGGTACTTTGCCAAGGCTCCTGCTCTGTTTGTAATAATGTTCTGTTCCTCCTCTCTACATTGAGAAATGTCCATTCCATGCATCAGTTGCATAAATGGCAATTTGAAAGCACTTTACCACAGCTGGATGTTTTTCCTTGATTCTTTTACTCTGGATATCATTTATTTGGATTTTCCTTTCTGTTTCTTTTTATATCCATGTCTCCTTTCTTTCTGTATGCATGGTTCCTTTTGCGTTTTCTGTACTTAAAAGTAAATTGTTGACTACAGCTATTCTTTGACTTTATCCCACAACCATAACAGAATTACAAATTTAGGATTTTGTTACTGTTTTAACCTGATCTCTAACTTGTCCATCCAAATGCATTTTATAATTCTCAGATAGTCACCCTCCTGGTGACTGATTTCTCCAATCTCTTCAAGACATCTGTGCAGTGTTATGGATTATATTGACCACATTTTGCTCATGTTCATGTTTCCAGAATGTAATTTACAGCATACATATTGAATGATAAATAAATGCATCTACATGGTTGTGAAGAGAAGATATGTATTGGTATGCAGCAGGCACCTGTACAAATGAAATGTAGAAAGCAGCAGCTGCTATGTCAGAGTTGTAAATGAAGGTTGTGACTGGAAAGCACAGAAACTGAAATTTTTTATTTTAAAATCTGTACCTTCTTAATTCAATCGCATATAAGACCTGAAAATTTAAAATATTATATATGGTTGCTTTAAGTCTTATACTATGTTAATTTATTGCTTTCCCTAAGCATATAGCTCTGAGATTTCTATTATCGGTTTATGTTTTTCATATAACCATCTGAGTCTTTTTTCTCCACTTTAGAAGTGGAGGGGGGTTGGAGAGAGAACTGTCTGCATATGTCAACAAAGAAGTGGGGCTATAGAAAAGGAAAGAAGTAAGAAAGGGAAAGAAATCTGGTGTTACATTATTCATCATCCTGATCTGGTATATGAAATCTACATCAGTTAAAATTTTTCATTGTGCAATTCCTGAAAGAACAATACTCCTCTCCTCCTTGAACTGCTTAATGTAAATATTTATCCATGTCTAATCAGTCCTGAGAAAAACTGCTTTATGTACCCTTTCATTTTCATAAGAGCATCAAAGAATCAAAGGATGAGCTATTTTAGGGAGGAACATAAGAAATCATTCCAAAATAGAAATTTGAGAAATGCAAGGATAGATGTAACCACAAAAGATGATGTCACCCATAATGTCTTATGCACTAGGAATAGATTCAGTAGAGTTGACATCATTTCAGTGACTTCTCTTTTTCTCAGAACCGTATTTGATTTGTGGTATTTGAGCAATCTTGTTTTCCTTCTCAAATCTAGTACTGGTAAGAACACCATTTATATCTTCTGAATAAGTGATACTTGAAAGGCAATCCCTTGATATCCAACTTGGATTATCTGTTTTTCAATGAAATGATGTAGGTAGTTTTTATACATGTACATAAAACCAGGATTTATTTTTGTATTGTTCCTATTTTAACACAGTAGAATTTATAGCATAGAATATCTGCATAGGATCCTTTCTTAATATTCTTTAAAATGCATCTCACATAACCTGGAAATAGGTCCCAATGCTAAGTGTTGTCATCAGAAATTATCTTGTAATATCATGTGCAATGCTGGCACCCTGGAAGCATAGCGTCTATAGGATACTTATTCTCTGACACCTTCCAGCAAAGGTACGGTTAGAAAACTGCTATTTCTCATGGTGATTCTAGTTAGCTTCATTGCTCACAAACATTCACTTCTGAATTTAATGTGGAAAACTTACAGTTTGTTTTCTATGTCCTACGGCCATTAGTATTAATTTTTTTCAATTCATTTTTACTACCTGATTTCAATGAGAATATTTTTGTTTGTTTGCTTGGTTGGAGGTGATGTTTTTGTTTTCTTCTAGGGTTTTTGTTTGGTTGGATTTTTTTTTGGTTTTTGCTTTCATTTCATTACAAGTCTGTAAAAAAAAAACTGAACTGAAGAGAGAGGACAAATTAATTGTCTATGGTAACTTACATATTCTATTATGTAACTTAAGTGGTATGAGATCTTGCCAATGCCTAACTTTTATCAGCGATTCTCTATAATCACCACCACACCAAAAATCAGCCTTGTACCTGACTTCTTTATTTTCTTTTTCTTTTTTTTGTTATCCAAGCTGAGATTTTAGAACAACCATGTACCCAACTTTTCTCTCTCACCTATAATGAGTTGGATGAAAAAGTTTTCCTTTCATGTTATGATTGATGACCTAGACTGTCATAGTCTGCACACCAATCCATCCATGCCATACACTCCCTGTCCCTTTTCCAGTGCCTCTGTTGCAGCTTCATATTCCCATGGTTCTACCATTGACTAGCATTGTTACTGTCTCACCTATTGAAAGGCTCTAAGCTTATTTTCCATCTATAAAATGGAGGTATGAAGGTAGCTGAGGCTGCATATAAGGATTACGAATGATGTGCATGAAAAGTATTTCGCACTGTGCCTATCCCACATCAGTCGTTAGTAAAGGTTAGTTTGGGAAAAGAAATATATGTTGTAAGGGGGCAGGGAAGGGCAGCAAAGTACAGATGTCACTCAAAAACTCAACATGGAACCAGGAATTTGAATGAGGTGCATGAGTGTATGCTTGTGTGTGTGCGTGCGTGCGTGCGTGTGTGTGTGTGTGGGGGGTGTATGTTGGCTGTTTCCTTGCCTTTGCTACTTAATATGGTGTTCTCACTCTATATCCCAGCCTGGCCTTAAGCTTACAATTCTCCTGCCTCAACTCCCCAAGTGCTGAGGTCATAGGGTTATCACACTCAGTAATTTTTATTTCAGCTTTTATATTTGCTGTTGAATCAACAGAGCTAAAATAACATTAATATAAATTTTAACTTGCACACAAAACATAGAAGACTGTGTGGTGAAGACTACTGTATTGCTTGAAATCTGGAATAGTCCATAGTATTTGACAAGACAAAAAAGAAAGGACAACTGAAATGACTCCACTTGCAAGGAAAATTTCCACCAAGCCTAAGCCTGACAACCTGTGTCCAGTGCTTAGGGACCACACATTGAAAGGAGAGAACTGACCCCCACAAGTTGTTCTATGACATCCACACGTATGCTATGGTATGCATGTGAGCACATGTGCAAACTCACACACACATGCATGCACGCACCACATACACACATATGCACATTAAATAAGCATCATACACACTGTAGGTTTTGTGTTAGCTGTTTTGTACTATTTTCTCTTTTAGCTACATCCAGTATTAACTAGTTTTGCTCATTATTAGTGGTGTATAACTCAAGTTATATTTGTTCTCCCCTAGGCAAAGCCAATGGCCCCTTTTATATGTTTACCCATTACTTTGTTCCTACATTTGTTATAACAATTGACTTTACAAAAAAATCTGCTATCTTCATTCATAAAAAAAAGTTTGAAAAACCACACAGATTCCTTGATCCTGAAATAAGAGAAAATGCACACCATGTGGTTTGGCTAACTGGAGCTAGCTGTCTTTATGTTTGTTTCCAACGTTCATATTTCCTGTGGTGATTACTTACTAATTATCTTTGCCATGGCCTGGAGTCAGCCTCACAATTTTGTACAATTCCTTTGTTGTGTTTCTAAAAGAGCCATCCGGTCCTCTCTCCCTTTAAATCTCAGGCTATTGTGAATAGCACTTCCATCCTCCTAAAACAGAGCCACATTTGTATTTTGCTTAAACCTCATTTCGCATGTTACAGCATTTATGTAGGAGACAATGGAATCTAGGAAAGATAGAATAGCTAAAGAGATTAACTGGGCAATTGCTGAGAGCATTGTCCATAAAGCCCAGCAGTAAGTCAGGCGTCCATGTCAGAGGCAAGTCAATCACCATAAGTGATCATCAAGCCTGAGCTCATTCTTCCCCTGAGACTAGGAATGGAATGCTTATTTCTCTGATAGTTGTGTTAGCATTGTGGAAATGGCTGGGAAAAGGCCCACAATACCAGGGCATCCCCAAGATATTCTACTGCTCTCTCATCTAAAGAGACTAAATTAAAGTAAGACTGATCAAGCTCACCTCCCCAAATTCATCTCTATGACTTCAGCGAGGAAATAAGTGCTAATGGCCAGTGACCTCTAAATTTCACTCAGCTATTCACAGCTATGATAAACGTTGTTAATTTAGTATATATATAGCAAATAAAATATACGTATTAGAGCTGATGCCCAAAGATTTAAAAGGGGAATAAGTTTTATAGGGCAAGACTTAAATAGAGTTTATCCTCTTAAGAAGACTTTTTTCTTCTAAGGAAGAAGGTCATAACTATTCATTTTCTTCCTCATCCAGGGACTGCGCCTCCTTCTCTCTATTATCACTTAACCCCAGAGTTTACACAAGTCCTTTGTGTGTTCTTGTTTTTACTTGCTTGATTGGTATTGTTTTCTGGTTGGAGACAGGGTTACTATGTAGCCTGAGTTGGCTTTGAGTTTGTTGTCCTCCTGACAAGCCTCCTGAGTGCCAGTATTACATGCCTATGCTACAATGCTCAGAGTAACACAAACATTTTTAAATTATTGCACACATTAGACTTTATATAGTTTGACTTCTTGGTACCTTGAATGCGTGAATGATAGATATTTCAGGAAATTATACAGTACTTTTTTTTGTTTTGTTTTTATTGTTTGCTTTCCTTTGCTTTTGCATTAAGGTAGAGAAAGCAGAAAAAAACATTTCTACTATTGACCGTTTTCAGTTGCTGGGGAATGTTGCCTGAAGTTCAAGGGTCATTGACAAAATAACATTATATTTTCCTACTATATCATGGGGGAAACAACTCTGGAATTTCCTGCATCTGAGCAGCATTAAGTTAGAATCATCTATCTTTTTGACAAAAAGTACACATGTACTTATATGTAACACATATACAAGCATACAGTATCTCTTTTTAGAAGCTACAAACCTTGTAGCAGAGTGTACCTGCATTCTTTGTGCATTTAAGTCAGTTTCACTTTTTTTGTCAGTTTCACTTTTGACTATCAATCAAGCACAGTGGTAAACGGAAAAAGATCAGATCCTAAGGTCTGTTTAAATTAGCCCAGATACATCTTCTTATCTGTCCAAGTCATGTATTTTTAAATTATTCACAAGGTAGAATCGTTAATAGTTTTCATTTATTTTCCATACACCCATTTTATTAGCTGGTGTTTTGTATCAGTTAGGAATCCCATGGTTTTAAGGAATACAAAAACACTGTATGGCATATGATGGCTTAAGTGATTAAAACTGTATTTGGCTGCAGTGTTAAGATGTCTGTCTGTTAGTAAGATATTGAAGTCTCCACAATGCCAAGTCTTACATTTCCATTGCTTTCATTGGCTTTTACTGAAGCTTGTCATATCAGTGTCATGAACTGGCTAGTAAACTATCCACCACCTTTGTATAGGATTTAAAACAGGCGAGGAAGAACAAAGCCACCAAGTGTTGGTGCATACTTAGAGCCTCAACTACTCAAGAGGCTGAACCAGGAAGACTATTGTGAATTTGAGGCCAGCCAGGGATTCTTGGTGAAACCCTGTCCAAAACAAAACAAAACAACAAAGAGATCAAAG